>NW_026622985.1:68415930-69113430 GCF_023065955.2 Ursus arctos
GGTGTAGTTGAAAATAGCATAGTCAGATGTTTGCTTAAAACCTAGAAACTTTATGTGTTGCTTTTCATGTGCTGTGCCAAGTCTTGATAATACTTTTTCCCCCAACCAAGGGACCTCATAACCTGATTATGGTTATTGCTTTACAAACAGTTTTGACAGAAGGTGGCTGCTAGAGCTTAACATACGTACCAGTTCCATGTGATGGAGCCGGTTCTTGCAAACTAAGCTCATCATTTATTCTTTGCTGAAGTCAGCAAATAGAGTTAGAGAGATACCCAGTCATCTATCACACCAAATAAAAGGACATAACGGCTTTCAAAAGGGTTTTCCCACATACCCAAAAGGCTTTCTGAAAGCTTCTACCTCTGCAAAAAAAAAGAAAAAAAAAAAGAAAAAAAAAGAAAAAAAATTAGAACAATTATGGCAGATTGCATGAAACGTGAGAACGTCACAGTAACTGCTACTTTTCATTATGTTTGTCTTTGGGTCATGATCAACGGACGGGAAGTTTCCGATATGGTGTCAAAAGAAAGATTGGTATCGTGAAGGATGGTTTTCAGTCATCTAGGATCCTACTGTAAGGCTTATCTGAAGGGAAAATGGGTCTTTCAGGTGCATGTTCAAAAGGCTTTGATGGACTGAAAGTAACTGTGAGAGCTGTACCATCAGGAGGGTGGCCTAAGACTACGATGCTAAAGTATGCATACCTCAGTTACAAAACTTTTGAAAGGAAGTCTCAGCCACAGAATGCATATACCTGTAGAGTTTTGCATGGGTTTTATATGAATACAATTTTAAAAAATAGCTGCTTGCACATTATACCAGAAAAACCTCCAAAACTGCAATTGCTTTGAAAATAGATTTTAGGTTTTTTGGAGTTTTCTGAAATGCTTGGTCTGTATTTTGATAATTGTGCATATTATGTAAAAATGTTGGTGGACCCATAAATGACCAGACTTTTTCTAAGAAAAATGTTGCTTTAATGCATTTCATGAATTTTTACTCTTATATCATTGCTTGCTAGTAATAGCAAATCTGCTTTTCTGCATCTGCTTTGCGTAGCTATTGTAAGGCTTTGAACTAATGTATGTATTTATTGCTTGAACTTCTGTGCATACCTTATAAAACATAATGTCTGACAATTTAAATGGCTCATGTATTCTTGCTTCTATCATAAGCTGATTATGGGGACTATGATCTTTTGTATACAGCAAATTTTAACTGTAGCACAAACATCTGTTTATGTATTGGTGGAATATACCTGTTTTATTTATCTTTTTTGAGGTAAACTAATTTTTGATACTTTTCATTACTGTGTACTATGTTCATACTTTGAATTCTCTGACATTAGAAGTCATGGTTGAGAATTGTAACAGCTGTTATTCGTTCTGTATTCATGGCTTTCACTGCTGAATAAAATAAAGGACCAAACCTAGGATTTGAAAGAAAACTGTCTACCTCTAACACCAGGGAGTTATCAGATTTTATTTTACATAGTTTTAGTCTACGAAGACACAATTGCTTAAACCTAGTGGGCTTAAGGCTTATATTCTGTGTGGTTGGATTCATGGCACAGTTGTACTGTTTGAAAATCAATTAAAATTTCATGTGAATGTTACAAGTATTTGGTAGAATTACCACTACCTGGGTTTTCTTTAGATAACTCAGATATGGAGAAAATGTCATCAGCATTCTGTGTCTACAGCTGCTTAACTTCATAAGAATGCATTTCTTTGTGGTGAGGGAATCGAAGGATAGTCAGCTAGGAATAGAGCTACAGACGTACACTTAAAATAAACCATCCTGGACTTTAATGTCCCTGGGCAGATTCAGTCACAAAATCCATTACACGATTTTGTAAAGTTCTCAAATTGGGCGTTCACATTTTGAAGAATTTGTGAGACTTCATCCTGCACACGCCAATATTAACACGCATTTGGACAATAGCTTTATTAATGCCATAAAGCTATTGAAAGGAACACGGCTTACCCTTGTTATTCCGCTAGTTCAGGTTGCAATGAAAGGTGTTTTGTCCATGAACACTTGGCAAATCTTACTTAACAAAAAAAAGAAGGATGTACATTTTCCTATAGAATTAATGTATGAACAGTGTGTCACTGCTGTTGGATGTAAAAATGTATATGAAACCATTTCATTCACTTGATTACATTTCTGAAGTATAAATAAAAAATCTAATTCTTTTTGACCCATTTATAACCCCTAGGATTTTATTCTTTCGGAGAGACCATTCTTCCCTGCCAGAGCCAAGTCATAAATTTGTGTACACGTGTCCCACAATTTGTTTAAAATCATTTCCTTAGGAATTGGGGATTCATAAACCAAACCATACTCGAATTTAGTCAATAAAAGCGGGGGCTCCTTGTCAAATACATTATGTTAAAAACTATCTTCACGTTCAAAATTGGCTTCCTCACATAATCATCTCATGTTTTCATTCTAATAGAATTTGACATCATAAATTCTAACCATTAAAAAAAAAAAAAACAAGGGAAAACATGATTACTTCACTCTTTTTAACTTTATGACTCTGCTTTACTGTATCCTTTTTTGGGCTCCAAGTATCAGTCCCAGCCACGGCTTCTGCTGTGGTTGAGGAGAACGCGCAGAGGTAGGTCAGTCGCTTTCTAAGGGGACGCTTTTTACGTCTCCAGGGATCAGTCCCAGACCCTGATCAGGGGGCCCAAAGAGGCAGGCCTGGGCCTCTCCGGGAGAAAGTTTGCCTTTTTCTCTAACTTCAGTATATATTCCCAGATCTGTCATAATCCAAAATAAAAGGAAAATGAATATGTTGGGTATATTTTTATTTTATGCATAATTTAATGTTTTCTGTCATCCCGGTGGAAGAGGACCTTGACGAAAGAGCTTTCCATAGGTTAAAAAATTGTTTCAACAGAAATGTGAACATGAGATTAATTTTCTTGAAACTTAGAATTCAGTTTTCACTCTCAGTTAGTTGAAAGTAAATAAATACCAACTTGCCCCCGCCCAGTATATTTTGTTAACTTCCTTAAGGCTGTATAACAAGATGTGAATCCTTGCACTCTCTGCTCTAATGCAGGGAGAACAATTTACAGATTAAAACCAACAATTAAAAAAAAAAAGTAAAACTTAGCATAAGTTTTGTACTTAAATCTAAATTCAAACTCCTGTCCCTCTGTAGTTACAACGCTGCGGTACCCGGACACACTGAGTTGCATCAATGGAGGTTTCAGCTGCTTTGTAAAAATCTGGTCACTAAATCAGTTTGGACTTTTTCAAAGTTAACAACAACAACAATATGGCAACCCAAAGTCTAACTAAACAGAAGAGAAATGCAGATGGTAAGTCACATTCTAACCATTTTCTCCAGGCAGGAGAAAAGAAAGCTAAGTATCCAAGTCTTTACTGTTTCAAATATTTTACAAAGCGATATTCAGACAAATTCTAACATTTAAATGCCAATGACATAAAAGAACCTAAACTACATCTCTTCGCCATTAATTGGTTTTAAAATTGCATACAAAAATGTTTAAACACCAGGGTACAAGATTACTTGAGATAATGAAGTATGGCTTTACCCGCAATTTGACATATTATTCCCTTGACTCTGTGTTCAGTCACCAACACCACAGACTGAGAGGAGCAATGGGACAGCCAAGTAAATGGAAAGATCAGTAGTAGTGAGTTTATAATTTTCTGGGGAATTTGCCTCTTGTGTTGACGCTGATGTATTAAGCCAGTATACACACATATGAACACGCACACGTGCATACTGCAGAAACAAAACCATAACTTTAAGACCTAAATGTATATTGTTGATTTCACACTCTGCTGTGAAGGTTTACTTTAGAGTCTTTGAAATAAATACCACTCAATCTCCTATAGTTGAAGCTGATCGGATCTTCTCAATTCATGGGTCTTTAGTTTCCAGTGCTCCTGCAGAAAATGATAACATCTACAGAAGAGAAATGATTGTCCCCATCTTCATATTTGAGGATCAGTGAGGTCAAAGGGTTGGCAGAGAACATTCACATGCAGAGGGTAGGGTATGTAGAAAGGAGAAGAGAGAAGGAAAAGTTGCTAAAGGAAATGTGCCTGCTATGACCGACATGATACGTAATTGTTCAACTCTTCACGTCATGACTATAAAACTGAAGAGGTCATCAATTTGCAACTTGTCTAGCTCTGTGATTCTCTTCTCAATCCCTTGCAGATAGATCCCGTGCTTTCAGTAACAATTTGCTATGGCCCTGGGGCAATAGCAAAGAGCAGCTCGTGTGTTCCCATAACCCCACGTGAGGAGGCCCATCTGAGGCAAAGCCCCCAAGCCACCTGACTCTCTTGCTACCTTCTGTGACAGGCTATATCCTTAGAATCCTGGGTCATGTGACACATGAGAAGGAACCCTTGACTTGCCTTCCCTGCTTAATTCTCCTTTAAATGTATTTAAACAATGCTATAGAAAACGCAACATTTAAAATTATAAATCCTTTTAGGTGAAATGTGATGAAAAATATTAACAAGAAATCTCAGGGGAAAGTTATAAAATTAAAAAATGACATTTCTCCTAAGATAGAGTTATTACAATCATATATTCACATAGCCTGCACAGCCAAAAAAATTAAGCTTTTTGGGGAAAAAAATTTGAAAACTTTTTTCAAAAATTTGAGTGAGCACCAACCTGAAAGTCCTTGGAATTGAACTCTACACCAGCGTGTAAGTGTTCTGTCTGGTGCCCTTCATCAGAGAAAGAACAGCTAAGCAGCTAATCTATAAGAAAGCAAATCAACAGAACCTCAATAGAAACATTTCATCTGCAGACATTGGACCTAGATGTTAAAAGGCTTCTAATAATATCAAAAAGCTTTCTACCAATGCCACACATTGATTTATAGTTTTAGCCTCTTTGGTAATAAGGATTAGTTCAAAGTAATAAAAAGGAGAACGATTGCATAGAATTAAATGAATTTTAAAATACTTCTACAGGTCAAACTGGCTTCCCAATAGCCATGAAAATCTGTGTGAGTCTCATGAAAGAATCCAACATTTTGGTTGTTTCTGGTCTCTGACATCTGGTTCTCACGTATATTCTCCTTACCTGCCACTGTTGAGTGTTGATTTAATATCTATTCTGATACATAATCTGTTCTGTTTGTTATTTGACAATATTTATATCACCTTTCATTTTTCCATCATTTTATAAATAATCTTATAGTAGTGTCCACCACAAAAAAGAAATATTTCATCAATTTTTCTCCACATAAACTTAAAGTTGTTATTATTGGATAATGCTTGCTGTCATTTTGCCGAAGGAGCTGTCTAGGCAGATAAACATTACTATGTCAATTTTCTAAGGGGGACAGTCTGGCACTACAATTGTTATTTCCAGCATTTAAAAAAAATTATTGGGTCGCTTGAAGAGCACATATGATACATAAAATTTGAGAAAAGTCACATTGAGATCAGGCATCAAAAAAGAGGCTTTAAGCACCTTAGCAGAAGTTAAATGACATATCTGGCTATATTTCCAAGAAACCTAATCAAAATCAGGAGGAAAAAGTTTTTATATTGTATGCCAGAGAACCCAGGAATTATGGCTTGAACAAAAGAGAATTCATTTTCTATAACTTAAGCCTCTCATAAACAGTGATATTAAAGCTCATCAAAAATCTAATAGGTAGCAACTTTATCCTTAGTGATCACTGTAACTGTTTTCAAGGTGGATTTTGCATCAATAAGCTTTACTTTCCCACAGGGTCACAAAAACCATCCATTTACCTTTTGCCTTTTAGGAAAACACGGCCAGTATTGAATAATTCAGAACTTCCTTGACTGAGCTATACAGAGCCCTTTCTAGTGCAGGAGGCTTCCTATTTCATAGCCCTTTGGAGGGGGGGGGGCTGGTGGGAGTTAACCAGCTGCGATGTGTTACTCCATACACCGTCGAAGGGAGTGGAATTGAATACAGGCCTTAAGTGGGGAAGTGGTTTCATGTAATTTGCCAACTCTGATTGATTCACACTGACTACCTGGAGTACCTGGCACATAGCGGAAGTTCGATAAATAACCGATGATGGAATATGAGATCCTATCTTCACTTTAGAGAAAATGCGCCATCATCTACTAGTAACTTCTGTCATGAGAACAGGAAAGGAAGTAGAACATGAGGTCCACTGATGTGCCAATCCATGTCTGGTTTGCCAATGGCAATGAGCTCTGAGAAGTATTCACCCCATAGGCCAGAACCGAGAAGGTGATCAGGGAATGGGATCAATAAATTGGGAACAATTTCAAATTAGGGTATTCAGCATTAAAGCAGGAGAAGTGACAAGTATAATTGGTGAGGCTATTAAATTTGGGAAATCTCTGTTAGCCACAAAGCCCTAAATATTGTCTCCATGCTTAGTAGGTCCTCAGGGATGACCCAAATGATTTCCATTCATAGGGAATGGAGACACATGCTCAGGTGCACATGGGAGGGGCTTTCATAGGAGGCTGACGTTTGAGCTGAAGTTCGAGGGGCTTCAGGACAGCTTCCTGGTTCTGTCATTTGTAGCCAAGCCTTTGGATTGCTCTGAGATAGGTTTGCTATATAGAAGTGAACTTTTGTTTAAATTTATCTTTCTCTCAAAATCCTTAATGTAAATAGTTCCAGCTCAAACAACTTCTCCTTCTCTAGGAGTCCTAAATGAAGGGACCTTGCAGACCTAATACACATGAGAACCCCTGAAGTACTATCTTAATGAAAAGTCTCTGTTTGACCTTGGCCATGTTTATCTAACCATGTTTCTCAGACTCCACCTGGATGGAGAGGTAGATGACATGAGTACATGTTACAACACGTATCCTCTGGACACTATCCCGCTAGTCCAGACTCTGGAACTCTGGTGCCTGAAGCCTCTGCTCTTACGATTGTGGAGAATACTGTGTAGCTCACAGGATTGCACAGCTGGCCATGCCGGTCCCCACTCACCAGCACAGTCTCCACGCACCTTCCCCTCTGCTGCCTGCTGTTAGGCTCTAAGCAAAATAGACTTTCCTCCTAATCAAGAAACCAAAAGTGACAGTCACAGTAAATCCATATCCAACAGACAGAATAAACTCACTTTTAATCCTCTCCCTGGACCGCGCTAGGGCGATTGTATGTAAGAGGAACTTCTGACTACGAATGACAATTGGCCTGAGAATTGACATTAGGGTTCCCCTCGGAGTGGCATTTTCTACCTTCACACCATCCTTCCACTGGGCCATGGGTTCCTCGCGTCAGTGAGGTGGTATGAAGGTGAAGGGTTGGCAAGGATTTGTTTCCTTGAAAGATGCTAGATTAGGAGTTTGATTACATCAGACTCTCTGTGTAGTTGTCGAAATATATTATTTATATTTTGGAGTTGAATTTCTTTCCAGCCACCTCCCCCTGTACCCACAAAAAAGTGTTCATTATGGAAGGACCTCATAAAATTCTGTATCCCTTTAGTGCAGATTCAATTTCTAATATCCTTTTTTGGGTACAGAACTGTGGGATGCAAGTGTGCTCTAAGACAGGAATTGTGTGGGATCTTATGGAAAACATTAAGTCACAAAATCTTAAATAGCAACAAAAGCAAATGTAATAGGGGAACATAAAGGGCATTCCAGGCCTAAGGGGTAGGTAGCAAACTGCCACCTAATTTTCCCTGTTGCCACTTTTTGAAAAAGCATAATAGGTGGAAGAACATCATTGGTCGCATCCAACTTGACGCATCCTGTTCTCAAACTGGTGTGTAATTGAATCAAATGCATGACAGATGAACCTGGGAGGAGGAAGCTAGCCTGGCACATGGATGTGGAAGGCAGAGGACTAGGTCTCTGGAGGCTTAGTTTCCTCCGGTGATTCCTAACTGACTCTGTGGGTTGCCTTGAACAGATTCCCTCCCCCTCTGTGTCATGGTTTGCTCATATGTTTAGAAAAAAGGGTGTTTCACCACTGTCCTTGAAGGTCTCTTTCAGCTTCACTGTAATCAACTCACTCTCTTAAAAACCTAAACCTGGGGCGCCTGGGTGGCTCAGTCAGTTAAGCATCCAACTCTTGATTTCGGCTCAGGCCAGAGCTCAGTTTGTGAGATCAATCCCCACATCAGGCTCCATGCTGGGTATGCGGCCTGCTTAAGCTTCTCTCTCTCTCCCTTTGCCCCTCCCGTCCCTCATCCCCTCTAAAATAAAATAAAATTAAAATTAAAGAAATAAATTTAAAATTTTTTTAAAAAATATATTTAAAAAATTAATTATTTTTTCAATTGGTCAAACAAACAAAAACCCAGCAAATGTGTGCAGCTTTCAAAAGCTAATCAACACTTTCAATAAATAATGAGTTACTTGTTCCGATTGGGGTAAGCTGGCTTGGAATGAGGAAACTAGGTGACTCAGAATCACAAATTTTGGCTTCAACGCGTCTTCACCACTAATTGGCTGCGCAGCTGTGGGTCATAGTTGCTGGCTGTGCCTTTTTGCACTGGAAGTGCTGTGAGGGAGACAAGGAACTAGATAAAGTAGTGGAGCAGAAAATGAAAGCAGGAGGAGCAAGTCATCGCGGGCTGGTGTGAGCAGCTGCGGAAGCCATGTGCGGAAGCCTGAGGGTTTCACGGTTCAGTAGGGCAGGTTCACGAACCGCAGGATGAGCCTGAAGAATATGTCAGCCTCACAGGGCCTTGTGACAGAAGACTCGACACTTCCATTCACTCAATTATTCAACAAATATTTGTTTGGCGTCGATGACAAACCAGCTCCATACCCCAGGCCCTGGAGAGCATAGCCGTGAACAAAGTCCAAGAGAGAGCCCTACCCTCAATGAGCCTGCACCCTGTTTATAAGAGCATATAAGAAAATATCCTATTTATGCGAATAAAGTGACCGTAAGTTCTTCCAGCACATAAGAATTGCTCAGTGAGTGTGAGCGGTGGCATTGTTGCTGTTGCTTTGTGGGACTGAAGAAATAGGTAACATTTTAAAACGTACTCATCAGAAACGTCTTTGAACAGGATTTGAATTTTCAATATCAATTAGTTCTTCACTTTCTCCTCCATTGTTCTCCTTTTACTTTTTTTTTTTAAGATTTTATTTATTTATTTATTTATTTGAGAGAGAGAGCGAGAGAGAGCGAGAGAACACAAGCCAGGAGTAGAGGGAGAAGCAGGGTCTCTGCTCAGCAGGGAGTTCCGTGTGGGGCTTGATCCCAGGGCCCTGAGATCATGACCTGAGCTGAAGGCAGACGCTTAACCCACTGAGCCACCCAGGCACTCTTCCTTCCTCTTTTTAATTCTCTGTGGTTTGGTCTCATTAAATATATCCAATTCTTGGGTTGCTTGTCAACTGACAAACAGACAACAAATTTACAAATCAATTAGCAAAAGACCTGAATCTAAAGAAAAAGGGATACAAATGGGAATTAGGTTGAAGAAAATGTAGTACCATCACTTCTCCCTTCCTGCAGGTGATGGAGGGGGTGGTCCGTCTCTTTCTAATCTATTGTTATGGCCTCTACCTACTATGCCCCGTTGAGTTTTCCCTTTCTTTTTTCAAGAGTCCAGTCAGGAAGCCAATATAAAACATGAATTCTTTCTCTTTGGGATTGCTGCACTATGCAAAGCATATTTTAATGAAGACATAGGCTGAGCCCAGAGGCTCAGATCCAGTTGAGGAAACACTCTGAGTTTGATAAAGACTTCAACCAAAACAGAGTTTAGGAAGTAGATGAAGGAATAGGTAAAAACATATTTAGCAAGTAAAATCTCTAGGTTTTGATTGGTAGAGTACATACGGGGAGATGAGAAACAGGGAGGAGTTTAGGATGGGTCCTAGATACCCAACTTAGGTGACCAAGTGTGTGAAATTTAAATTGAATAGCAATCACTCAAAGAATATAACCAAAAGATAATTCATTTTGTTCACTTTCTAAGCTTAATTTAGCGGAGTGATCTGCTGTACCAGATTAGAATTTGGGCAGGTCCCATGGCTTACCAGCTCCCTTTTTGGTAGTAAACATTTCTATCATCACTTGAGGTCACAAAATGCACTGATAAGCCGTTTATAGCACACTTTCATGTTTTAGTCAAAACTCTCAAAGTCTTCACTTTGGATGACACCCTCTTGCCCTCCTCTAGCTCATACTTGCTTCATGCTGGAGCTGTGCTGTGGGATGAAGACCATGGTTACCTTCTGCTTCGTAGCCCTGCCCATCTCCTCATTCACAGCTTCACTGTCTGGTCGGCAGGATCAAAATGGCTGGGAGGAGGTGAGTGGCCGGGGAATGGTTCTGAAAGGGTTGAGGCAGGAAAGGCAAGAGGCTCCAGCTCTTACTTGCTTTGAAGGTTCATTCTGGCCCTAGGTTATGTATAAGTCTACTATTTTTTAAAGGGGGGGGGATATTTTGGGGGGGGGGGGCATCCCTTCTGTAGTTCCTCAACCAGAAAGCCTCTGTATTCAAAGTGGTTGCTTTCCACTCCTTCTACCAAGCCTGCATGCTCTACTTTTCCAGCTTCTTAGTGCCATAGTCTGGCAGGACTCCAACGATCCCACACTGGCTCTTTCACCAGCGTAGCCCAAATTTTGGGCTACATTATCATATTCATTTCCTAAAGAAACACAGTTGGTAGGCCCATCCCAATTTTTCCAGCACAGCAATTAGCCCTTCTCTACCTTCCAGCATTTCCAGCCAGGAGTCAGTCTGGAGTCCAAGGTCAGCATTACCTTTCTCGAGTGTGAGTAGGGCACCAGATCTTTTGGTCTCCCGACTAAAAGTTCTTGGCATTGTCTCCCAGAAGCCCTCTTACTAGGTTTGGGATGAGAAGTCAGCAACCTCCTCCAAAAAGGCAGTAGTCTCCCCCCAAAAAATCTCTTTACCAGTCTCTTGATGAACACTTCAATTTGAACATCCTATTAGAGAAGCACATTGGAGACCAACACAGAGATTCCTAGTGGAGGAGCTGATTGTGGAAAGAAAGAGCCCTTTCAGGAATACAACTGAGAGCAATCAGTGGTTAACCCACTTTATGTATGTGCAGCTGGTGGAGTGCCAGAGCCCTGTGTCACTGAGCACATCGGCTTTTCACTCCCAAGCTCTGCCTGCCCCTCTTGAGTCTGCCTTTGTTTCTGAAGTTCCCTGGGCTTGTGCACCCTATACCAGCCCCTCACACACACACACTGCTGGTGGTCCCGATATCTGCAGAGGAGGTTTTTATCCTTGCCCATGGTTTTCCCACAGTGCCTGTCTGTTCACGGGGATAAAGTCCTGCCTCTGCTTTCCTTAAGAATGATCTTTTCGGTTTAGGATTCCCCTTTGGACTCATGTCCATACTTGGATCCCAACCCCTGGTGGCGTTATCTGTCAGCCCCTGGCATATCCTGAGCCTTTAGCCCAGGCTGTCTCTTATAAAATCCAAAATGGCCCTGCCCTCAAAAGGGAAGAATCTGATGTGAGAAGGTCAATTAAAAGAATTAGCTCTGGTGTCTGGCGGTGGAAATAAGAGCTAAGTCTGCATGAACACTCACTCTGTTGATTTCTGTGCTCCAGAAATCATGGGTTGTTCCCAGGAGAGTAAGAACACTGTAAAGGTTAAGAAGTTGGTGTTTATCTTCATGAACAATAATTGACTATACTGGGAAGGATTTCAGAAAAAGTAAAATCTAAGTTCATTGGGTATGTTCATTTGCCAAGTGTGACAGTGAATGTTAAATGTTATATTACTCTTTTCATTCATAAATCCAAACTTCAAAGTCATGCATATATGCAAAGTGCCAGGATAGCCACGAAAAGTCATGCAAAGTGACATCATCTCATAAGTTCTCAAGGTAAACTACACATTATAATGCTGAACACCAGAAGAATTCATACAATCCTCTTCAATACTAAACCTCCATTGTCATGGAAAACCACTTAAAACTTCTTGACAGGGTTTGCAAATATATTTTGAAAATCTTACTGTCAGTACTTATTTCAGCTCTTTAACAAGGCCCAGTGTTAGAGGGGAAAAAAAAAAAAAAAGGTTGGCGCCCGCGCCTGCGCACTGGAGCACAGCAGAGGCTGAGCGTAAAGATGGCACCCATCAGCTTCTGCGGTGGAGCGCGTCCTAGCAGGCTTCCGGATGCTCTCCAAACCAGTCGCCTGCCCTCAGACCAATCCTCCCAAGACCAGCAAATATGTCTCTCTTAGTCTGGGTGCCTCGCCCCCGGCTGCTTCTGTGCGGGACCTCTGGACAGGTGAGTCCGCAAGGAGGACGTGGGCGCTTTAAGAGCCCTCTCGGTTTGCTAAGCCCGAGCCCCGGTCGGGTAGCCCTGTGGTGTTTTCTTCGAAGCTAATGCTTCGTGTTTTGGTGGTTCCTCAGATGTAGGCCTTCAGAGAGTCTCTGTATGCCCACTCTCCTAGGCAAATTCTTACGTGTTATCATATTTGACGCTCATAATTATTACGTGGTATGAGAAATTTCCCCATTTATCAGATTGGAAAGGGCTACAGTGACATCACTACTGTTGCAGGATTAGCAGAAGTGCTGGAATTCAAATGTAGAGCTTATATTTTCCCCACAACTGCTTACATGTGAAGCGTGAGTTTGGTTTTGCACGTGGAGACTTTTTAATGAAAGAATAAGATCTCACTGAAGTTGAAATGCTGAAGCGCTATTGTGTGCGATGTCTGCAGGAAGTGATTGTAAGAACAAGTGTTTTCAGGGACGTGAATTGCATATTTCTGTGAAAGATATGGCTGTTTTAATTTTTTTTTTTTAATTTCTTTGTGGTCTGCTTAATTTCCCAAATGATTTGAGGCAACAGCATGACTGCTGTTACTTGGCACCCAATGAATAAATGCAAACAATTTTGAAGTTAATTAGCAACATGACGTGTTAGATGGGCTACAAAAATCTTGTTGGGTGCTGTGGTAGGACTGGTTGATGAAAAGCAAGATGCTCAGAGCCTGTGGTTTAGGGTTATTGTTCTTTTGGAAATGGAGGGTCTTATCTCATGAAATTTCAGGTGACTCAGACATTTAAGCGGTATCTGTCAAAGGCAACTCAGAGAGATGTTTCTCGAGGTCAGAGACCACAGTCTTACTCCTCAGTACTCAGAACCAACCCTGTGACTAGTACAGAGAGGTACTCAGTACAATTAATCACATGTAAATGATGTGATTTAATGCAAACATGTAGGTTTTTTCATCAAAAGTTACTTTATTAGCAAAACTAGCTGTTTCTTTTTCTCTTTGTTATCTGTTTTGTGTGGTATTTGGGGGTATAATAAACCTTGGATCCTTTGGCTAGCTTAATTGAAAAATGTTTTGAAAAGTTAAAAAGCAAAACAAAACATACTGAAAACCATTTTCATACAATTTCTTCCCTCTGTTAGTTCAGTTGTAAGAAATGGAGAACAAAAGCATTACCAACCAAGGCTTTTAGCAGAAAGATAATTGCTTACACATCCAAATACATCAGCCAAGTTTGCAACACGCGATTAGGCAGCCAATTGTGTTGAAAATGTGCTTGCTCATTCAGAGGAGACCACGCCCCAGGGCTCACCCACTGGCTCCTCTTCAATCCTTAAGTTCAGTTAGCACCAGACCATTCCCATTAGCCACTTGTTGAAAACATAATGGGGCCACCAGATAGTAAGAATCATCAGGGTACAAATGAAAGAGACAATGTCTTTAACAAACCCCACCTAAGTCACTCTCCAGTCTTCTCTAATTACTTTAGTAGTGTCATTCTATCAAAGGATGCAGATCATTAACGAATAGTTTTGTGCCGTGTGCTGTGAACAATGTATTATATTTAAAAACGTATGATGTCATAGAGACGGATCAAATCCTAAATTTTTTAGCTTACCTGTCACAGAAACAGTCATACAAATTAAAAGAAAAGCAGGGTCACATTGGATATTTGGTCTCAGGTACATTTCCCCATTCGCATCTTCCCACCTGATGTTACTGTAGTTTTCAGTTCTCAGGTGACTGTGTTGGCGATTTAGAAACCCAGCTTTCTGTGTCTCGGAATTCTTTTCTACCTGTAACACTGCCTCTTTTGAATGACCTTGAATGTGGCACAGCCACTGTCTTTTCCTTAATCTCATCCTGAGTTTGAAAGTAAAACAGGATCATCTTTCTCAGCCTATCCCACCCGCACCCTCCCCACCCAGCCCCCAGGAGTGCAGAGAGAACTATTTTGTAACACTTGGGTTTCAGGTATTCAGAAAGCACAAGATGACAGGTGACTGTCTCATTCTTTGGTCGAATAGCCTTTAGCTATATGGCTGATCATTTAACAAGTCCTCCCTTGGGATCAACGTAGTAGTGTTGGGATCAACTACCATTGGAAATTAGTTCTCCTGGGATAATAAGTGCTAAATGTTGTTCTCCTTCCCAGCAGGCTACACATAAAATGAAGGAGATGAAACCAGGGTGCTAGCTAGCTAACCAAGCAGAAAGAGTAGCATGCCTTCCATTTAGGCAACAAATTCCATTTTCTTTTCCCCAAGTGCTTGTTGATTTCCTGGCAGTCATCACCCCAGACAGAGCTTAATGCAAACACTGCACGTGTACCTGCCAGGCAGCCCTTGGGCTCTTAGTTTCTTACTGCTGCTCTAATAAATTACCACCAACTAAGTGGCATAAAACAACACAAGTTATTAACTTGTATTTGCTCATCACGAGTCTCAGTGAAGTAAAGTCCAGGTGATGGTGGGGCTGCGTTCTCTTTTGGAGGCACTAGGGGAGAACCTGTTTCCTCGCCTGTACCACAGTTCTGGGCTTGCCACTTGCCCATTCCATCTTCAGAGCCAGCAACTTCCTACCTCCTCAAACTTCTTCTGCCTTCCTCTTCTACTTATAAGGACCCCTGTGATTAAGCTGGGACCATGAGGGAAATCCAGAATAATCTATTTATTTTAGGTTGAGCTCATTATCAACCTTAATTCCATCTACGTGGTAATTCCCCTTTGCCATGTAACCTGACCTATTCACAGGTTCTGGAAATTTGAATGTAGACATCTTTGGGGGGCCGTTATTCTGCCTACCCCAGATTCATTTTCATTTTGGCTGATAAGCATTTTTTTTTTCCAACTGAAATTTCCAAAAGCTACCCGCACACAATAAACAGCAAAACAACACATCTTCCTGCCAAGTCCATTCTTTGCTCTTCGCCCTTACCAGTATCTTTAAATTACTTTGCTAGGGGCCCGCAGATTTTAAGATTCCACAATCTCTGGTTCCATATTGTCTGCATTCTAACCTCACTCAGCCCCTTCCCTCTCTACTTGCCTTTGTGTGGGCAGTGAAGCTCTGCTCTCAGTAACGAGCCCCTCTGCCACAGAGCAGACCTTTTGAAGAGTACCTACTTTTCATCATGCCAAAGTATGAGCTCACACACGTTCACACTTGCCTTTGTTCCCTCCAGGCTTCCATACCTCATGAGTTGCCTCTTTGCTTTCAGGGGAATCAAGGTAGCAGACCTCAACAGCATTCTGTTTCAGGGGTTGAGGGGAGGCAGCAGAGAGGGGATTTAGGTTATATCCAATGACCACCTCTTTCCTGGGTTTGCCCTCACAGCAGCTGGAGGGCTTGGAGGTGCTAAGCCCTCTGATTTAGAACTACACAGGTCTGAAGGCTGAGCATTTTCTATGAAGGGCCTTCATCTTTGGAATTCCCTCTCCAAAGCTATTGACCTGTATGGCCTGAAGTAAATTCTATCTCACTAGTAAAGTGGATTTCACAGTTAATATGGGCAAGCTGATTTGGATTATTTATTTTCAATGTTAGCCACAGCTGTAGAACTCTCAGATGTGTGCAGGAATTGAACACATCTTTAGAAATCTCAGGAACAAATAGCACTGCCCGAGACAGGAGAGGGTTTGGCTGTAATCTTCCTTTTGTGTTGCCTGTGACTTGCTCTAATACTGAATTGCAGCCTATGCTCCGGAGTTATTTCTTCCATGTTGTTTTTTGTCGGGCTAACCTACCTGACCCGTTCCTGGGTTTGCTTACTTAGGGCGTCTCTCTCAATATCCTGATAGCAAATGACTGATAAAAATAAATGTAAATAGAACACAGGGCATCCCTGCATATTGAGTCAGCGGCACTCGCCTGTGTGGGGGACTGGAGTAAGGTGAACGTGAAGGAAGTTATTAGCTCTCCAGCAGGGGCGAAGAGAAAAGCCAGTTCTGTCAAAAGTGAATGTTGAAACAAAAGAAAATAACCCCGTCCCAAATGCTCTGGGCTGAATCAGCCTTCCTGGGGTCTTATTCTGGTTCAGAGATAGCTCTGTCCTTGAAGTACTCTCTGTTGAGTGGCACTAGTCCACGGTATCAAGTAGTGTTTAAAATACCTAGATTAAAAGCCTTCTGCATTTAATGTCTCAGCTCCAACAGGTATATAAACCAAAATGAACTTGCAAATTTCATTGAAGCTTTATCCTCCAGCCCAGGCTAGTCCCTAATGTCACAATTTCCACATTCCTGACAAAGAATCTTTTACTCTAACCAAGTTCCCGTTCACAGTTGGCAGCTGGCCCATCCAGCGGGGGAAGGTGACTTTAGTGGTGTCCTCGCTCTTACAGGGGTGCAGGTTAACATCCTCCTTGGGCAATGAGGGGACTAATATTCTGTTCTTTGTTCAAAGCTCTGAAGGATCAATGTATGAGATGTGATACTCAAATTGATGCTATTCCTGTCCTGAAAGCATTAACTCCAGTTCCCTTCCCAGTGGAAGAGGTGAGAGGATGTGACTCTTGGTTCAGCACTGCCCAAGTAAATAGTTTTTGTTAAATTTCAGCCTGAAATGCATTCATCTTCCAATTAAAACAGATCACAGACCTTCTTAGAGGTTCATGCTAATGCGAAATAGGCCGTGGATTTCAAATACATTCAGACCAAGCAGCGCAGCTGTTTTTATAGATCCAGTGACTCTTCAGCTACATGTGGCCAGTGTGTCCCTCAGCCTGGCCACCGTCTCACAGGGCCGCTCTTGGAAATACCCCAGAAAATGTTGCATTTCAAGCAGAATTTCTGCACCTAAGGGATAGCATATTTTAGACCCCCATGATCCCTGCCTACAGAGTGGTATGGGTAAAATTGCTTTTTTAGGTTTTTGACCCAGGAGATAGGAGCATCCGTTTGATTGTGCAGCTCTGCTGCTCTCTCCTGAGCCTTTCCATTAGAAAAAACACACCTAAGAGCACAGTGATGGGTGATGAGGTCAGAGATCATCGAAAGGAGAAGCAGGTTCAAGTTGATCTGCCAAACTGAATGACTCTGGCTCAAGGGCCAGCAGTGAGCCAGAGGTCCCTCTTTTTTTTTTTTTTTTAAGTACATTTCTATTTATCAATGTATACATATTTAAATTTGGTATTTGATGCATCTGTGTTTAAAGGGACCATACATGTTTCATCTTCAGCAGTTATTCACCAGAAAACTGACTTAATTTTTAAAAATAAAATTGAAATAATACATAAATTCTTCTAAAAAAGGGGACAAGGACAAATCCCCTTCCAGCCCCACCCACATCATTCCCCCTCTTAATGAACAGTTCTTTCTTCGGAAGGAAAGAGAATGGTCACGGTCAGAGCTGTTCTCAAAGCTGACTTGACCTCCGCGTCAGACCAGATGAGGGCTGCCGCCCACCTACCTATAGGAAGCATTTCAGTATATCCCGGGTCCGGATGGACTGAATAGTCGGTAATCGCTTTGTGTTTTCTCCCTACCTTTATAGAAATGTAATTGGCAAATAAAACTAAGATATCGAAAGTGTATGTGATGATTTAATGTATGGGTGCATTTGAAAGGATTCCCTCCAGTGAGTTAACACGTATGTTGATTGTTTCGTAGAACCTCCGGACCCACTAGTCCTAATGCAGTCCTGCCACGGAACCCTCACTCTCTCCTGTTACTGTGCTCCTTTCGGCCACTGCCAGGTGCTCCCCCCATTCTTCAAATGGCCCATTTACACTTGTGGCTAATCAGGCTTCGTGGGGTTGAATTGACCGCTACAATGAATATGCTGAGCATCTCTAACTAACCCTTTGAGACTATTTCTTTTCATGTTTAATTAGAAAACATGGCCCTCTCATGGTGGGCAACATTTTTTCTTTAGCGTATGTTCACTTACGGAGGCAGCCTGTGTAACAGTGGGCTTTGTCCTTGCAACTAAAAACTGTCCCCAGGCCTCATCTGGATATCTTGCTTTAAACTTTCATTGCTCTACTTAATTCACCTACCTAGTCATTGTATCTCCTGTAGAAAGGCTTATTTCGGTGTCGAAGTGATGATCTAGAACCATGATGAATCCAGAATCAGAACCCGTGATGGTTTGAAGCATGTTCCATTCACCCACAGCCTGGCGCTGCTTTGTCACTTTCTACCATACGTTCGTTCATGTGATGCTGTCCGCTAAAAGGAATTGTGGTCTTTATCTTACACCTATTTTATGTTGGTGGAGCCCCTTTTGTTTCAATCATATGACTGCCCAGAGTTTTCCTCTCATTTCTTTTAACTTCCTTTGCTTTAACAAGGTTCCAGTAACTGGGTGGTATTCCTACTGTAGTCTCATTAGTAGTTGGCTCAGAACTGGAATAATTTTCCCTGATTTTTATTCTCTGAGTGTATTTTTGCTTTCTGGAATATTTTATTGCATTCTCTTACTGTAATTAGACATTAGGCTAAAGGTTAGACATTTTCTCCTCCATAATTTTTGGACCCTTGTGCCTTTGTCAAATTATCATTGAGAATGCAGTCACAGGAAAAGAGATTTTGGCCTTCGCTTCGCCTACCTTGAAATTCTATTTATAAGTCACTTGTCTTTCCATGCGGTTCTGCTGACCAAGTCATACTTGATTTAATTGCCCATCTTACATTGAAATTAGCTGCAACTCCCCCACATTCTCCACTCACCTTTTAACCCCTCAAGGCTCTGTTCTTGTAGTGTGATTATGCAGTTGTTCAAATGAAATGAATCAGAAATGAATCAGGTCATTCAGGTTGTATCTACACAAATAAACACTGGGGTGGGGATTCAACTATAGAAGAGAGTTTTGAGCCATAGATTTTCATTTGAAAATGGACAACATTGGGGCACCTGGGTGGCTCAGTTGGTTAAGTGTCTGCCTTCTGCTCAGATCATGATCTCAGGATCCTGGGATTGAGTCCCACATCGGGCTCCTTGCTCAGCGGGGAATCTGTGTCTCCCTCTCCCTCTCTTCTGGCTTGTACTCTCTTTCTTTCTCTCAAATAAATAAATAAAATCTTTTTTTTAAAAAAAAAAGGACAACATCTTTCTTCAGAGATCTTGATGGAGGAGCCGAAAATGGCATGATTCCTGATTATTTTTCACTGCATCAGATTTGGCTTTGTCTGCTCTATTTTGGTATCCTTGAGCTTTCTGTAGTTCCTTGAAATGATTCTCTATGTAGTAGGTTAAAATCCTCAGGTTGAAGCCTACTTCTAAATTTGGCATGCATAGAATTTACCTACAGATCACCCCCATTACCATAAATGTGCTCTTCTTGGCAGTAGACTTTTAAAAAATTTTTATTTTCAGGCATAATTACATCAGGCATAATTACTGCTGATATGCAGCAGCTGACCCCTGGAATAGAAATTTTGCCTCAACATAAAGGAATATTTTAGTGAACGTAACTTTGATATTAATAGTGCCTTCAAATTAGGAAGGGAGTGTTGTAGGGAGGAGTCTTTCTAGCTCTTTGGGTGTGCACAGCTGTTGGCACCCCAGGTTGAGGGTCTGTGAAGCGGCTTATGATCATGTCTTGTTGGATTCTCTGGAGTCCAGCAATCTGTCTTGTGGAGGAGACCAAGCCACACAATTACATCTCTACCATCCCCCAAACACCT
This sequence comes from Ursus arctos, assembly GCF_023065955.2. Taxonomy (NCBI): domain Eukaryota; kingdom Metazoa; phylum Chordata; class Mammalia; order Carnivora; family Ursidae; genus Ursus; species Ursus arctos. The sequence goes on from NW_026622985.1 coordinate 68,435,788, forward strand.
TGAGTAACACTAATGTAGTCCACAAGATAATAAATTCACAAACTCACTAAAATTCAGTGTTGATGTGAGGGAGTGGGTTAAAGATAGAAGCCAACCAAAAATGAGTATCTGGAAAGGGTCATTATAATGGATAAATCAGAATGGAAAGAATCATAGACAAAGTCAGAGGAAGCAAAAGCAATTTTTCACAGCAGAGTTTTCCAAAGTTGATAGATGAGGAGACCAGGACAGGGAGAAGGGGCAGAAACCAGTAGAACGGACTGCAGAATGTCTCCAGTGTCCACTGTTGACTACCCTCCTCTCTAAGTCTGCCTCTACCATAGTGCTGGTGGTCTCCAGGTTAGAGTTAGAAAGATAACCTCCTGATCTACCACCTATGTCTACCATACAACTGAAAAACACACATTTTCTCAGCCTAGCTCACAGATATGTCATTATTTTTCTGAATTACATATTTGTATGCTATACTAATATATCATCTGCATCATAAAACATAAAATCCTTCTTAAAAAGGATGAGAAAAAATTCCAAATAGAAATTCTAATACAGGACTCTTTCAATTAACATTAGAATACATGTCTGAAAAATTTGATGTTCAATGTGAAAATATTAATCCTGGGCGTACTCTCCTTCTTTAACTGAGAATAATTATTATGTGTCAACTCAAAACTCTCAACCAATTTCCTAAAATGTAACTAAAGCGTAGTAAACTAACTACGTATAAGTAATAAATTCTTAATGTAAAATGCTGAAAATATCATTTCCTGATATCTGAAAAATATAGTTACTAACAAATAGCTCCTTTGAGTGCAGTAACATGTACTCTGAGCTTCAGGGTAGATACACGTCCCTTTTGTTTACACTTGAGAGCTTTTAAAAAACATCTACATGTGATTCTAAGATTTTACCAATTATATTTAAATAGTATCTCAAGATGTTTCCCATCATTTGGTTTAAAAGGTATTGAGTTTTAGGTGTATAAATATATTTTTTTTTCCTGTAAAATAGTGGCCAAAAATGTTGAATTGATAGAGATGAATGTTCTATGAAGATTGGGTATATAAACCAAGAGACATTTTATTGGGAAAATATTAACCAGTGAGACTTTCTGCAGAAATATGCCTATATTTTCTTCCTTTACCCCAACAAACAAGTTGTGTACTCTGAGGTGAAGTTGTCCCTTTGGAGGTTACTGCTTTATAAAGACATGGGATGGGCTACCAGGGAGGCTAGTATTGGAGTTGCTATCTTGGATCTGGGCCTTCCTCATACTAGTAATGGCTGGTTGAGAAGAGATCTTTACACCCTCAGGCAAAAAGTCTGCCAGTCCCTACACCTTGTCCTCACAGCCAGAACTGGCAGTCACTTCTCTATTTCAGGGAAGAATGTGGATCAGATATGGAAACCGTACGGCAGTTACCTAGACTGGTCATCCACTCCTTCATTCAGGTTCATGAAGGCAAAACCATGCGTTAGCAATCACTTGAGGACAATTGGCAGCATAAAAGAGAGATGAACAAGCAGGAAACAACAGATGCTGGAAAATGGATAATTTAGGAAAGAAAATAAACTTAAAAAAATTACAGTCCTACAGAGATTGAAGAAAATATAGAAACCATATAACAAGAGCAGGCTGCTAAGAAAAAGGATCAATCATAGGCGAAGAAAGAGTTGATGAAAATTTAAAGCAGAAATTACAGAAACAAATCAGCATAAAGGTGAAAAGAAAATGTTGTGCAGCTCACACAGAACAGAGGACATGAGAAAGAGACAGAGATACAAAATATTAAAAAAAAAAATCAAGGGCATTGAAGGTAAAAAGTAATAGATAAAATATTTGATGTTTCTGGGTAATCTTGTGTTAAAATAACATAATACAAAATTACCCAACAGATGGAAAAATGGTTTCGAACTGTTTTCTCTTTGTTTAAACAGGGAAGGGAAGATTTTCTTTTGCTTTGAATTGTAAATCTTCTGGGACAGAAGCCTAAGGATCTCTATTATTCATATTAAAATGTTGAAGTAGAAATCAGGAAAGAGAACAAGCAGCTTTCTACTTTTTCCATTGTTTCTATGCCTACTGTTCACCCTGTAGTTACTGAGGAATATTCTGACTAATTTCTAGAGGGGGTCTTTCCCTTCTGTAGTAGGAGGAAGGAAGAGAACTGTTGAGGACAAAACCCAGCAACCTGTGCAGGAGTTTCATTTGCTGTTAAGAAATAAGGATTTATTGGCATAGGTCAAAGCCGAAGGCATTTCATGGTGGATGTATTTAATCAGAAATGTTCTCACTAATGTGCCAGGTGCCCATTTAACTCTATATGCATGGTCACCTTACTATCTCCCTCTTATACCACTGTTATCCAGGAAAGGTGGTTTAGCTATCCAAATGGGAAAAAATCTCTCTGTTAATTGACAAGATATTGCAGGGTCTGAAGGGAATGTTCTATAAAATACCTTGGGTCGTGGAGTGAACAGCTCCAGAAGATAGGTGTGTTGGAAAAAGTTGAGTGAAGTCAAGCTGGAGAGAGCTGGAGGAGTCTGCTGTCCTTCAGAGGAGTTCCAGGAAGCCTGTGCTAGTCCTGGGTCTCATCCAGCAAGAATGAATGTTACTGGGGAGGCCAGATCTATTCAGGCACAGGCCTGGAAGTCTAAGTGGGCCTGAGACCACCCAAAGTTGTTTATGGTCATTGTAAATCATGGGGAGCTATGATTTAATATAGCTGAGACAGCCCTCCCCCCCAAATAGGGCTACAACTGAGACTGAAGATTAGACAGAAAAAGTCAGTGTTCTCCTACAGTTCAATATCAGGGCATTTGTTAAATATAAGATTTCAGAAGCTGATCCACCTGAGATGACTCAGTTCTCAGCCTGAGAAATAAGTAAGACTTATTTCATCCCATTTGCCTTTTGATGCATTTAAATAAACAATTATTAAGAAAGCTTTTAGTTTTATTACTTATTGATCATTGTATTGTTTCTGTTTATAATCTAGTCTTGAGTGCATTTATACAGATTACAATAAAATAAGAAGTAGTACACTTCTCCACATAAACATTGTCCTAAATTATGCTGCCTACGTTTGCTGGCATTTTATGATTTGCCTTATAATAATGAGTTTTTACCACCCAGAACATACCTGACTGGTTAATACAATGAAAATCTTTAACACTTTAAATGAACAGTATAGCGTTTGGAAATAGCTTTTGGTTTTAAAGCAACAGGTCTTACTAAAACATTATTCTAACTTCATAGTCCAGTTGCTCTATAATTAATAAACACGATGCTATACTGAAAATAGAGGGTACATAGAATAGAAGGAAGAATAGAATAGAAGGAAGAGCACTTCCTGAGTATGTAAAGATGAAAAACATGCAAGCATACTATGAGATAAAATGAATTGAAAAAAAATTGTTATTCCAAACACTGTTTAATTAAAAGAAATTTATACCAGATTAGCTTTGCCATTACTTTCAGTAATTTTCAAAAACACAACAAAACTCCATTATTGCTTGGTGCTTTCTATTATCTTATCTTCATATGTATTAATTTGTTAATTACACTTTACATAAATCAGTGGAAAACAGCTTAATTTGTCTAAGCATAGTAGAATTTATAAGCCTATGAAGAATCACTCCCTAGGTTTACTTGATTTCTCTGTGACCCAAAAAGTGATGTTACCAATAAACTAATACAGAGACTATATTCTTTGTTTGGCTGTACAGTGCTCAAATAGAAAGAACTTTCCAGAAAATAGACTTTGAGTGCAGTCATAGCAAGAATCATGTGTATATATGAGAATATATATCTAAAGTAGATATTTTTCTCATATATGAATTAAGATATGCCAATATCATATTCATACTCGATTATTGATCACATGCATATTCTTGTCACAATAATTTTTCATCATCAAAAATAATACATTTAGGGGCGCCTGGGTGGCACAGCGGTTAAGCGTCTGCCTTCGGCTCAGGGCGTGATCCCAGCGTTCTGGGATCGAGCCCCACATCAGGCTCCTCTGCTAGGAGCCTGCTTCTTCCTCTCCCACTCCCCTGCTGTGTTCCCTCTCTCGTTGGCTGTCTCTGTCTCTGTTGAATAAATAAATAAAATCTTTAAAAAAAAAAATAATACATTTATATTGCATCTGCATGAAAAAATTATTTTGGGGGCTGATTTTTACCTCAGATAAACTCATTCAGAAGTCTCAGGCTATATTGGAACTTGATTGGTGCCCTCCCAATATTCATGTCCATCCAGAACCACAGAATGTGACCTTCTTTGAAAATAGGATCTTTGTAGATACAATGAGATAAGATAAGGTAATACTAATTTAAGGTGGACCTTAAGTCCAATAACTTGTGTTCTTATTATTGAATAACAAATGAAGATTGGGTGTCTAATATTTTCTGCTAAAATTGTAAACTTTCCAAGGACAGATACAAAGTCTTATTTATCTTTCGGTTTTGTTTCACTTTGAGTTTTTGTTGTTGACTTTTTTGTTTGTTGGTTTTTGGCCACATAGCAGTCATTTCCTCTTCTTCCAGTAATGCATCTCCATTTCCTTTTGAGGAATTGCCACTACTATCAAATAGGCGGAGTCTTGAAGGGCTACATCGATAAACTTTCTTTCTCTCCCCTATTCAGGGAATGGGCATGAGAGCTAAGTGAAGCTAGTTGGATTCTCTATCCCAAAACTGAATCTTCAGCAGAATGTATAAATAACAGAAGTGAGTCCGAGATAATTTATCTAAGTGCTGGTGCCTTGAGTGTTTACTCTCTGAACACTCAGAAATTTTCTAATTCCTCCTCTTTGCAGGCCTAGTTCTTTAGCTGACATTCCATCATTCTGTAAGCTATCCCGGAGCCTTCAAATAAATTCAGATTTCTGTTCCTTGGACCCAAAGAATTTTAACTCCTGTCTCTACAAAGTCTAGTTAATTCCTCTGCATGAAGTAGCTGCTTAGAGTAGCAGTCAGTGTTACAGAATCCACTCTGGCTACTTGAAACAGAAAGAATTCTGGAGAGCTCACAGAACTTTCGAGGAGGCTGGAGAAACATGCCCAAGTCCCTGATGCAGAACTGTCCTGTTAAGGAAGCCACTACCCTTAGGGCCAAATGGTGAATGCCAGATATATGGTTTGCAAATACTTCTCCAATTCTGTAGGTTGCCTTTCCACTCTCTTGATTGTTTCCTTTGCTGTGCAGAAGCATTTTAGTTTGGTGTAGTCCCACTTAACCTAATTTTGTTTCCTGTGCTTTTGTTGTCATTTCCAAAAAATCATTGTCAAACTTAATGTCAAGAAAACTTTCCCCTATGTTTTCTTTTGGGAGTATAGTTCAAGGTCTTATGTTTAAATATTTAATTTTGAGTTGATTTTTGTGTACGGTATAAGATAAACATCCAGTTTCAATATTTTGCATGTAGATATCCAGTTTTTCCAATACCATTTGTTCAAGAGTCTGAACTATATATTTGATAAGAGATTAGTATCCGAAACATATAAGGAATTCCTACACCTCAATAACAAACAAACAACCTGATTTAAAAATGGGCAAAGGAGGGCTCCTCCGCTAGGAGCCTGCTTCTTCCTCTCTCACTCGCCTGCTGTGTTCCCTCTCTCGCTGGCTGTCTCTCTGTCATATAAATAAATAAAATCTTAAAAAAAAAAAAAAATGGGCAAAGGACTTGAGTAGACATTTCCCCGAAGAAGACATACAAGTGCTTAAGAGGTACGTGAAAAAATGCTCAAAACTAATCATCAGGGAAATGCCAATCAAAACCACAATGAGATATCACCCCCTACCTGTAGGATGAGTGTCATTATATATATATATGTGTGTGTGTGTGTGTGTGTGTGTGTGTAGCAAGAGATAACAAGTGGCAAGTATGTGGAGAAATTGGAATTCTTATACACTCTTGATGGGAATGTGAAATGGTGTAGCTGCTAATGAAAAACAGTATGGCAGTTTCTCAAAAAATTAAAAACAGAATTATCATTACAACCCAGCAGTTCTCCTTCTGAGTATATATTCAAAAGAATTGAAATCAGGATCTTTTAAAAAAAATTTGTTAAAGATTTTATTTATTTGAGAGAGAGAGAGAAAGAGAGAGCATGAGCAGGGGGGGAGGGGCAGCAGGAGAGGGACCAGCAGACTCCCCACTGAGCAGGGAGACCCTGATGCCCAGGGATCATGACCTGAGCCAAAGGCAAATGCTGAACCAACTGGGCCACCCAGGCACCCCTGGAATCAGGATTTTGAAGAGATATATGCACTCTCATGTTCGTTATGCCATTATTCATAATAGCCAAAATATGGAAGCAAAATAAATGCCCATCAACAGATAAGTGGATGAAGACAATGTAGTACATACGTACAGTGGGATAGTATTCAGTCTTCAAAAGAAGGAAATCTTGCCACATGTGACAACAGGGATAAACCTAGATGACATTACGCTAAGTGAAATAAGCCATTCACAGGACAAATACTGCATAATTCCACTTATGTGAGGTACCTAGAGAGGTCAAACTCATAGAAACAGAGAGTAGAAGGGTCATTGCCAGGGCCTGAGTGGAGGGAGAAACGGAGAGTTGTTCAGTAGGTATAAAGTTTCAGTTACAGAAGATGAATAAGTTGTCGAGATCCACTGTACAGCAGCCCCTGTAGCTAACAGTGCTGTAGTGTGCACTTGAATGTTTGTTAGAAGGGTAAATCTCATGTTAGCCTTCTTACTGCAATAAAAAAATAAATAAAAATGAATGCCAGAAGTGTATCTTTATGCCACAGTCCTGATGCAGCTTGTGCACAAGTACTTGAACCTGGCACCCAAGAGAAGGCCCCTGGTGCTGCCATCCTGCTGTTCTTTACCCACCGCGACGAGCAAAATGCAGCTCCAGGCCACATGCAGCACCTGCTTTATCTGTTTCTCTTGCCATTTCAAACAGGGATTTGAATACCCTTCCCCCAAGATATAGAAAAGCTATTTACAAGGTGATAGACAAATAGAAGGGGGAGTCACCTTGAATATGAGATTTTTAGTACACCCAACAAATTTCTAATGAATGGATTAATAAGGAATGGAGAACAACAAGAATGTGGTAGATGCGTAGTGTCCCCAGTTCTTTGTCCTTCCTTGTATCTACATCCTTTACTGCGTCACTTCAGAGCTTCTCCCACCACAGCGTATGTCCTAGCCCATACATTCCGAGTCCAGCCGTGTGACTTGCTTTGTCAAGAATGTTAGCAGATGTGACATAAGCAGAGGTGCGAGTAACACATATGTGACTAGGCTTGCTCTCTGGCACCTTTTATTACCATGAGAACATACATGGGCTTCCCAAGAGGAGAGGAGATGTGTGGACAATCCAGTGAAGACTGGCAGAGCTGCCCAGGTGAGCCCACCTACATCAGTCATCCCAAAGCTCACCTGGGTGCATGCACTGAATAAACATTTTGGTAAGAGACAGATTTATGTTTTTACTTTTCTCTTGTTACACAGCAATAACTAACTGATACAGAGAAGAAAAATGAAAATTGTTCAAGACTGACACTCCTCCAGTACCCTCTTTCCTTCCCCAAAACTTTGTTAGTAAAGCAAACCTAAAAGGACAAGTACACAGAGGAAACAGTAGCTCATACATTGCATGGAAGGCAACTTCTGACTGCTAACTTTTAAATTGAGGGCCATTTACTGACATCATTCATATTTCACATATGATGGCATCTCATAGATAAAGAGTATTATTATATAGATCTTTAAAATTTGACTCATTATTTTCTACTCTCACCCCTAGCAAATTATTTTGTCTTGTCTTGATCATCACCCTATGTTGGAAATCACACCACAAAACAGACAGAGACCCATGGGCAAATCATTAAAAATCAGGGTAAGAATAATTCAGTTCTACCTTATTGTGCAATAAAATATGGTGACTTAATCCTAGAATTTTTTAGCTAATGTTATGACTCGCTGAGCTGTGACGGATTATGTCATCTGAAAATGTGCAGTGACAGTGTTTCTCCAACACAACTTTATCAAGTGGCACTAGAATAGGGTCTAATTAGGAAGATTTTAAAGTTTTAAATCTAGTCGTTAGCACCAGTTCCCCGTATTGTTTGTAGGAGATGCTTTCCTTCTGCTCACTGGAGTGTGTCCCGGTAAAAAAAGATCACTAAACATAACCTTTAGGTTATATTTTTTCCTCCATCATCTCTTAACTTCACTTGGAATTAGAAAATAACCATTTACGGGTCTCAAAGTCACCTGCGACTGCTCATCAATGTTAAAATGCTGATAGCTGATTGTGACACAGTCATTATAGAAAGAATATCTTTCTATCCTGTCTTTGATCTTTTGAGATTTAATTAAGCTCAGGTACAAAGTGTGATAGTGTCTGTAGAAACCCTCTTAATTACTTATCAATCAATATTTCTGGAAGAACCTTGTCAGATATTATAGGAGATAGAGAAAATTAATAGTTAGGGTCCCTATGCCAAGGAGTTTATAATTTGGTAGGGGAGTGAGAGAGTGGTCAAGTTTCATTCTTTTGCATGTAGCTGACCAATTTTCCCAGCACCATTTATTGAAGAGACTGTCTTTATTCCACTGGGTTTTTTCCTGCTTTACCAAAGATTAGTTGCCCAAAGAGCCGAGGGTCCACATCTGGGTTCTCTATTCTGTTCCATTGGTCTATGTGTCTGTTTTTGTGCCAGTACCATGCTGTCTTTGTGATCACAGCTTTGTAGTACAGCTTGAAATCTGGCAACGTGATGCCCCCAGCTTTGTTTTTCCTTTTCAACAATTCCTTGGCGATTCGGGGCCTTTTCTGGTTCCACACAAATTTAAGGGCTGTTTGTTCCAGTTCTTTGAAAAATGTCATTGGTATTTTGATTGGGATGGCATTGAAAGTGTAGATTGCTCTTGGTAGCATGGACATTTTAACTATGTTAATTCTTCTGATCCATGAGCATGGAATATTTTTTCATCTTTTTGTGTCTTCTTCAATGTCTTTCAAGAAACTTGACCACTCTTTCACACCATACACAAAGATAAACTCTAAATGAATGAAAGACCTCGATGTGAGACAGGAATCCATCAAAATCCTAAAGGAGAACATAGGCAGCAACCTCTACGACATCGGCCACAGCAACCTTTTTCATGACACATTTCCAAAGGCAAGAGAAACAAAAGATAAAATGAACTTGTGGGACTTCACCAAGATAAAAAGCTTCTTTTTTTTTTTTTTTTTTTTTTTAAATTTATTTATTCAACAGAGATAGAGACAGCCAGCGAGAGAGGGAACACAAGCAGGGGGAGTGGGAGAGGAAGAAGCAGGCTCATAGCAGAGGAGCCTGATGTGGGGCTCGATCCCACAACGCCGGGATCACGCCCTGAGCCGAAGGCAGACGCTTAACCGCTGTGCCACCCAGGCGCCCCCCAAGATTAAAAGCTTCTGCACAGCCAAGGAAACAGTCAAAAAAAACTTAGAGGCAGCCCACGGAATGGGAGAATATATTTGCAAATGACACTACAGATAAAAGACTGGTATCCAAGAGCTACAAAGAACTTCTCAAACTCAATACACGAGAAACAAATAAACAAATCATAAAACGGGCAGAAGATATGAACAGACACTTTTCCAATGAAGATATGCAAATGGCTGACACATGAAAAAATGTTCAAAATCATTAGCCATCAGGGAAATTCAGATCAAAACCACACTGATATACCACCTTACGCCAGTTAGAATGGCAAAAATTGTTAAGGCAAGAAACAACAATTGTTGGAGAGGATGTGGAGAAAGGGGATCCCTCCTACATTGTTGGTGGGAATGCAAGTTGGTACAGTCACTCTGGAAAACAGTGTGGAGGTCCCTTAAAAAGTTAAAATTGAGCTACCCTGTGATCCAGCCATTACACTACTGGGTATTTACCCCAAAGATTCAGACATAGTGAAGAGAAGGGCCATATGCACCCCAATGTTCATAGCAGCATTGTCCACAATAGCTAAATCATGGAAGGAGCCGAGATGCCCTTCAACAGATGACTGGATTAAGAAGATGTGGTTCATATATACAATGGAATATTACTCAGCTATGAAAAAGAACAATTTCTCAACATTTGCTGCATCATGGACAGCACTGGAGAAGATAATGCTAAGTGAAATAAGTCAAGCAGAGAAAGACAATTATCATATGGTTTCTCTCATCTATGGAACATAAGAACTAGGAAGATCGGTAGGAGAAGAAAGGGATAAAGAAAGGGGGGGTAATCAGAAGGGGGAATGAAGCATGAGAGACTATGGACTCTGAGAAACAGACTGAGGGCTTCAGAGGGGAGGGGGGTGGGGGAATGGGATAGACCGGTGATGGGTAGTAAGGAGGGCACGTATTGCATGGTGCACTGGGTGTTATACGCAACTAATGAATCATGGAACATTACATCAAAAACCAGGGATGCACTGTACGGTGACTAACATAATAAAAAAATATTATTACAAATAAAAAAAATAATTCGGTGGGGGAAATGATCAAAATGTACGGAAAGTGAAATTGTAGATGTGGCAACAACACTTGAGATGTCAAAGATCAGTTTATGATTAGGAGCCAATTTTGTGATATAGATCACTAGACCTGTGGGTTCAGGAAAGTAGGGAGCACTAAGCATTGGGGTGATCTGGGAAGACTTCCTGGAAGAGAATAACTTAGGACTGGACCTTGAAGTTGGGGCAGGATTTACTAGGTAAGGAGCAGCCAAAAACAGGGCAGTTGAGAAATAGCTTGTGCTCACTGCAGAAAACAGTTTCATGACAGCTTGAAAAGCATTAAGAAAATTATTTAGATTAAGATGAGTTGCACTGGTAATTCAATAAAATCTGTACTTAAAAGCATCTGAAATGTTTATCATGCCATCAAATTTTTATACTCTGGGTGTTAGTTTCCTAGGGCTGCCATACAGAATACTACAGCCTGGGTGGCTTTACCAACAGAAATTTATTTTCTCACAGTTTTGGAAACTGGGAATCCAAGATCAAAGTGCCAGCAGGGTTGGTTTCCTCCGAGGCCTCTCTTCTTGGTTTGCAGAAGGCTGCCTTCTTGCTGTGTCTTCACATGGTTATATCTGTGCACACACACCAGTGATGTCTCTCTGTGTATCCAATTTCCTGTTCCTTTACGGGCACCAGTCAGCTCAGATTCGGGCCCACTCTGGGGCTTCATTTTCACTTAGTTACCTCTTTAAACTTCCTGTCTCCAAATACAGTCACATTCTGAGATACTGGGAATTAAGGCTTCAACATATCAATTTGGGGGGGACACAATTCAACCACTAACACTATTTTAAAATGATTACCAATCATGTATTGACACTTGGGGAAAAAGAGGAACATTTCTTCCCATGAATTAAGACTGTCAATGGGTACCACTCCCATCCCCCACCTCCGTTTCTCCAGGACCACCTGCCACTAAAGCCCCGCCTCTTCATCTCATTCTTTCTCTGCCTCCTTCAGTGCCAATTACTGTAGACTTTTCCACCACTCATTCCTTTCTCAGAAAGCTCCTCCACCTGATTATCACACTGAAGCCTTCCACTAACTACTAGACCATTGCTATACACTGGAATTTCCCATGGATCTTGAAAACTTGCTGATATCAGATTCCACCCACTGACGTTTTGTCTTAATTGGTATGAGGGAGAATTTTAAAAGTTCCCCTGGTGATTCTAATGTGCAGCAAAGTTTGTGAACCACTGACATAGGAGAGAGGGAAAGCTTCCTTGTCCTGATGGAGTATATTTTATAAGAAGTGATCCTACTCAAATAAATAGCATTGAACCAAAGGAGAGAGTTGTCCAGAATATCTGGCTTTCCAAAGGCTTCAAATACATGCTGTTCCCCCAAGGGAAGTGGATAGTCATAGTTTGCATCACATTGTTAAGATATGGTGAGATAAAATATGGAAATTCCTATCTATAATTACCTCTCCCCCTCCCATAACCTTCCCCAGTCCGAAGATTCCTCATAGGGTTGGGGAGAATTATAATCCTTAGAGCAGGAATAGGGAGCATTTGGTTTCCTTTTGACTCCCAATCTATGCTCTTGCAAATCAGAAGGGAAAGCCTCGAGGGGTGTGGCACTTAGACTTTCTACCATAATAAAGAGGGAGACGTCAAATATCTTGGAGAAGCTGAGATAGAATCCATAGAGTTCCTTGCCCTTGCAGCCAAATCACATCAGCTGATTTTTTTATTGCCATTGAGCAAAGGCCCTCACTGGATCATGGCCAGAACTGACTCCAGCCCATTTAGCAGGACACCTCCCCATGTCCAGAGCTTCTGCTGAGCCTCTCTTCACAAGTGTTAATGTGCCCTTCTTAGGTATTAAAGCTCCCTTTATTAGTGGCACAGAACACTTAAAGCCTGGATCCTCGTAGGAACAGTGTTGATGTATAATGGAAAGTGGGATTGGGACAATCAATGAGGAAATCTGCCTTTAAAAAATATGTAACCATAAATTGATCCTGAAACATCGGAGTCATTTAAAGAAGTACACATCAAATATTTTCACAGGAGTCTTTGCACATTTGTGTTAAGTTTAGTGAGATAGAGAATGATACAGGAAAAAAAATAGGCTTCTTGGTTATATTCCTCAATTAATTTAAACAGTCACATTGCTAACTCTACTTAGTTATAAGAACTGTTTTTAAGTACACGTTTTCCAAAGGTATTCATAGGTTTCAAGGAATCCTGCTATGATGTGGGTAGTAAAGGGCAAATACTAAGAACTTAAATAGGAAGAATACTAGTGGGGGACAATTTCTGTACCCAGGAACAAGTGCATGTGCCCCTGATCTAGACAGACTGCTCAAGGGCACCTGAGGATCTATGTGTACTAAAAAAAAAAAAAAAAAAAAAAAATGGAAGAATATGTTTCAGTATTTTAATTCCACTTTATTTATAAAGCTGGTAAATGTCATCAGCCTTCATCTTGCCGTCTTTCCTAATTTCCAAACCAAAGGTGGATCGTGTATGTCCGGGGTCAAGAAACCTAAAGGATCTCAGCAACAGTATCTGCAGAAATACTCTAGTTAATAAGGTGATAGTGATGGAAAGAGAAGAAAATTGAAGATCATTATAAAATGTAGGTCCACAGAAGTCATGCAGTCAAACACCTATTCTAATCACATTCCTAGCTTTCTGTTTCTTACGTCGTAAGTCGCTGGGGCCTCTTTGCGATTTTTCAAGAGAAAACTCTTCCTGGGTTAGTCTTTATCATCATTTTCTTCTTGGAAATATCTGACACACTTCTATTCAAGTAGGAATGTACATAAGTGCACAGGTTGGTCATTATGTTGAAAATCTTCAATTCAAAGTCCTAACCATAAATTGAACTTTGAGGTCTACTTAGTGCTTTTACAATTTTTACTGGGGCTAACACTTCCGCCTGGTCCACTCCATTCCGGAAAAAGCCATGCCTTCATCTCCACCGCTCAGAACTAACTGCATCCCGACAAGTCCCCCTTAGAAATGATTTATGCCTCAAACTTGCAGAACCGCCATTCATTTCTGCCTGGAATTTATAGAGCTATAATGTGGTATCCACAGATCAAGCTCCTCAAAGATCTCCCAATGCTGTGAATCTTTTCATTGCAATCTTTATGTTCCTCTAACTCAGTACCCTCATATGTTGCACTTTGAGGATGGTTATCCTTTGCCCTCCAGTGATAAGACCCTTGACACATTATTCATTTGTTCCTAATATGGTTTTCTTCATTTTTCCCCAAATTCACATGTTCTTCTTTCTATTATAATTCAAACATCCTTTCTGGAAAAGCAGATTTGACAATTCACAGCAAAGCCTTCACCTCACACCTTCTCAGAAGAAGAGACCAGTGCAGAACACACCACTTTCTCTGAATAGTAAACGAGTTCGGATTTTCTGCCGCTTGGTTTTTGTTTCATCTTGGGGGAAACTTTGTACATCTACATTAAGATATTCAGTGTAAATGGCTCCAGCTGCCCCTGGCAGCTATGGATGGTGGTATTACTACATTAACCTTGAAACCTACCGAGCTATCAGGAAATAGTTTGCGTTTTAAAATGGCACCTGTTAGGTACTGGGCACGAAGGATCCCTTATTAATCAATACGTTCTACTTTGGAGAGAGTTTTGACATTTCTGAGCAACCTGCTCAGTGCTTTTTATCATGAAATCATAATAAAAGTGCCGTCAGATTACATAGTAAATGTATTGTCTGGCCAAATCAGTTTTCTAGTTAAGTAAACTAAACGGTAATCCACTATTGCTTTGGCCCAGTGTTAAATGTAGCTCTTAAAATCGTTTATTTCCTTCTCTCTTAGTTGCCTTTGAGGAAACATCAAGGCATTACTTGATGATGAAGGACATTCCAGCAATGGTAGATCATCTCCTTCGATCTCTTATTTTGTGTTGCTCTATTTTGCAGATTCCTCCCTGTCGGAGCCCACAGGCGATGGGTGCTCTCGCATCTCTGCATTCCCATATTATCTTACCCGTTTTCACTGTTACCATTTTATTCTCCGCATTATGGATTAGGAAAGGCTATTCAGCAGTAGCAAATAACCCCCCAAATCTCAGTGGTTTAATGCAACAGATGTTGCTTTTGCCTCACAGTCTGATGGAGGTGGAGAGAGCCCCTTCCATTTTGTAGCAGTGCTCTCTGAAATACGACGCCCCCAAGAAAGAAGTGAGAGCTGAAAGGTCCTGAGGGAGGTGTTATTTTTTTTTATTTTTTTTTTTTTAAGATTTTATTTATTTATTAGAGAGAGCAGGAGGGGAAGGGTAGAGGGAGAAGCAGACTCCCCACTGATAGGGGAGCCCAACTTAGGACTCTGGGATCATGACCTGAGCCGAAGAAGGCAGACGCTTACTGACTGAGCCACCTAGGTGCCCCTAAGGGAGGTTTTTAAAGGCCAGGACTGGAAGCTGTTTATATCACTTCTACCAATATACTGTTGGCCAAAACTCAGTCACAGAGCCATACATAATGGTGGAGACTGAGAAATGTCAACTTCTTCCTCTGTGCCTAGGAAGAAGTGGTGTAATGAATATATGGCATTTTTTTGGTGACACAAAATCCTTTAATGTTTTCCTCCTCTTCTTTAGTTCCTAAATTTTTTTTGACATGTGATGAGTACTCAGTACATATTGATGAGGAAAGGAGTTTTTAAAAAATGTGTTTTGGGGAGGATGCCATTTGTTAGTGTGCCATCAGTGTTAGAAAAATGTGGTTAATCGATTTTTCCTCTTAGTTGATATCTGAAGATTTAATTCTGCTTCCAATTGATGTCATTTCCTTAGAATAAAAATGTAGTTTGCATTAATGTAAGGGGAAGTCGGTTTAGGACTTTTTTGTAAAAATCAAAAGGCAATGAAGAAAAAGGTGGATGCAGTGTATGTGCTGTGCCTAATTGGCCTCTCTCCCTATGGGTGTATTTCAGTTAAATCTAAATAGATCACATCTCCTTTATTTTTTACTAATATTATTAGTTTGGTGTGAAATGTTAATTGCTCTCATTACTGACAAAATGATTATTGCTGAAATTATAAATTCATATTTTACACTTACTAAATGAGTAGGAAATGGCATTTCATCATGAAAAAGAAGCAATAATTAGTTTTGAAAATATGCTTTTGTCCTGTAAACCCACATGTATTGTGTGTATATATATATGTAATATATAGATGGATATATGTAGATATATATATGTAATATATATTATATATATAACAAAGTCTGTTGTTTGTATATTTCCAAATATATCTTGAACTTAAATTTTCTCTCTTGGATCTTATAGTTCCCAAATCAAATATCCTCTGTCTACAATTTCTTAGTTAAGTCCTTAAGAAACTACATATGGTTGATTCAGTGGAAGAAGGGAGATGAGGAAGGAGGAAGGTGGGTGACGGGGAACGATGGCTGCCTCATGTGGAGCTACTGGTGAGGGGCTCTTTCTACCTACCTTATGCTTCCTTTCCATTCCTCCTCTCTCCCCCATCAAGAAAGCACTTGGGAACTTTTATCTTAGAACCTCCACACAGAGAGGCCAGGTAGAAAAATCCAAGTAGAATTTGATAAAGCCCTCCAGTGGCAGAAAAGGGTTTGAACGACATTCCACAGGCCACTGTAGGTCATTTCCTTTCTGAATTAAGTGCAACAAATTTTCTTATACTTCTTAGCTTGTTAACCATATTAAATAAAATGAAAATTGGGAGAAGGTAGAAAATATTTCCTATTAAAGAGCCTGGGCATTTAACACTCTCAAAAATGACTTACTGGAAGTCATTGTAAGACAGGCAATAGTTGGCTTTTGCTCTTTAGACTGTGTTGTTGTTTGGCTTCTGTTTTTCTCAGTGTTGTCTTTTCTGTTTTTTTCTCTTCACTCCTGTCTGCCCTCCTGCCCAACTTCCTAGACTGGTTTGGAATATTTGGAAGTGATCTTGTTAAAATCAGATGATTGCTGTGGGAAAGGGCTTTAGCAATTTAGCTCTGCAAATTTATGGCCATTTTCCTCTTGAGCCTCTTGTGTTCCTCCTTTCTGGAGTGGTTTGGGGCCAAAAATGCTTGTGTACCTGAAGGTCACAAAGCAAAGGCTCGTCTGTAGAATTGGCTTCAGCGGCAAGGCTTCAGCCGTGTCCAGATTCACTGTCTTGGAATTTGGCCTAGCTCAGGTTTCTCTTGCTTTTTTTGAACATATAAAATCCTTAAAACAGTTGTGAATGGGAAGTATACTGAAGAAGGTAGAGCAGTGTTGCGAGATGAACAGAACCAGCGTTGTGAGAACCTACGATAGCTCAGTAATCCTCAAGATGTTATTCATTTTTGGTAGAAACGCTGCTGAGTTTGCATGAGAGTCCTAAAACGACTTGAAACCGAGTCCTCTGCATCTGAGAAAGGGCATTCAAGAGGCATAACTATTCGAGCAAAGGGGGAGGCAGCAAAGCGAGTGACTGACCGGAACTTCGTGTCTGACTGTACTCTTCTGGGGCTTAAAATCCTTCCATGGCTGTCCACCACTTACAGACTGAAGTCTGATGTGCTTAGCATGACATATAAGGCCGTCCGGGACCTGGGCCTTACACCTACTTTTTGCTTCTTCTGTGGCTATTCCTACCTTGGCCTGTGTGCGAATAAGGCCCTTGCATTTACTTCCCACCCCTGCCAGTTGCCCTCCGCAGCGTCTCTACAGCGCATCCCGCTCAGGTTCAGGGCTCTGAGTCTTGGTCATATTTTTTCCTCTGCCTGCCAGGCCCTTTTAATCTTGCCCTGTCACCACCCATCTTGGCCATCCCTGGCTCAGCATTTCCTCCTCCAGGATGCCTCATTATTCAGGTGGTCTGCTCCCGATACTCCATAGTACCATGGGCATGTCTCTGTTGGCCCTTAAAATATTATCGTGAGGTATCACTCATGTGCGCATGTCCTACACGAAATCGTGCAGGCACAGAACAGAGACCTGTTGAATTAAATTTAACCAAGTAGGAACTCCCAGGGTTTTCTAATAAGGTTTTTAGAGAGTCAGTGTTATTTCCTTTATAGAACCTTCATGAGCTTAAAGATCCTGTACTCATTCACAGTCAACTTGAAAGACATCCATTTTCTACATAGGTTTCTCCAGGGGGCCCATTTTGTTAAACAATGAGGAGATCGCATTTGTAAAGATCAGATTTGATGAAGGCAGATAGGCAAGGCCTGTGTTGGTAATGTTTCCTCAAAAAGGTAAATAATAAGAGTTTTTGCTACAACTTTAGAAATGGAAGCTCACAGTCAGAAAATACTGTTTACACTTCCCATAATTACCCAGCCAGGACCTGGTTTTCCCAGAATGAGACACTGAACAAATTGCACATAATACATACAAACATTCTGAAAATGCTACATATTTGGAACAGAAACACATTTATGTCTCAGAGTGATGCCAACTCGTTCTATGGTGTTTTTTGTTAAGCATAATTGCGGTTCTTCACAAAGAGCCTGGGGAAGGGGAACAAATGCTTGGCATATTTCTTTTGGTCTTTCAGCGTGTGCGTAATTTATTTGTTTGCCACTGAGAAGCACTGTGTTTTTCCTGCTGGGCACCCAGGCAGTGTGAGAGGTACTGTGATTTTGGTTGCGTTTTCTTGCACTCGGGCTCCTGGATTTATGAAGTGGGAGTCGGTGTTCAGAGTCCACATTTTATGTTGTTGAGAGTTGGCACCATTTCAGCTCTCCCGTGGCCTCTTTTGGCAGTGCCCACTTGCCACTGTCACGAAGAAGTCTTCCTCCCCCAGGGGCCGGGGATGCGATGAAGTCACACAGGGAGTACCCGAGTGAGAATCGCTCGGAAGCCAATATGGTTCTGAAGGTGAGGGTACTGCGTTTTTTTTTCCAAAAAGGGAGGGAATTTAAGCTTTGAGAGCTTTCTTGATTCATATATTATAAGCCATAGTTTATGAATATGCATGACGTTACCTCTTTTGAACTTCCTTGAAACAAATTCTCATAAATAAACAAGGAATGTACCATACTAACTGACAGAGTCGTTTAAACTAGATGTATTGTGCTAATGGAGTGAAAAGAATAAAAATTTTCAAGGGCTTCAACCCTCAATTTTAATAAATTTCATGGAAATCGGATCAAGCCCTAATTGCTAATTCATCTGAAATTATTAAAAAGAGATTTCAATTACATACCACCATTGAATTTTGATGTACCAAATTAAATTAGGACACTAGATTGTATCTTTTCTTAAATCCAGACCTATTTAAAAACCTTTTCCTGTAAATTCTGAAAAGGAACTTTGTGTTCGGTTATGTTGCTAAAAAAAAAAAAAAAAAAAAAAAATCCAGCATTAGTACAAAATAGTAGGTTAAATCTCTTAGTGAAGATTTTTAATGACATTTCAGTGTTCCTCTTATAATTACTCTTCATCTAAGATATCCCATAATGATGTTGGACACTCTTGGTTCAGGCTCACTGGCTTGCTTCATTAGCATGTCATTCCCATTCCACATCACAAGATTTAATTGTAATGCCGGATATGCACAGCTCTCCACAGAAGTCTAATCAAAGTGGATTCACTTGTATTATTAATATCAAAAATCAGTCCACTTGCTATTTTTATAAATAAAAGAATCCAGATACATAAATCAGCTGTCATTTATTAGCATGTTACTGGCATATCTGCCAGACATATGAGCGGCCCTATCACAGTTCCTTAGGATTATTTTCATCAAGATTAAAACCCTTCTACATTAAATATACATACTAATTCCTCCATAAAGTAATCAGATTACAGAGCAGGTGACATTGTGTGCTGGAATTCAAATGATTTGCAGTAATGAGCTGGAAAGGTGTGCTTGGAGTCAGGCGGAGAAAAGGAAAGAGGAAAGACAAGGGAAGAGGGAAGACTTGGGTTTTAAATGCGGGCTTGCACATCTGTTGTTTTATTGTTTTGCTAACTTCTCCTCACTTATTTATTTTTAAAGAAGGAAAGGACTCAGACAAGCATCCATGATACTTAGCAACCTGTGGTGTCAGTCATTTATCCTATCAGCCGCTACATGCTTCTAGTTTATGACGCTGTCTTGCCTTCTTTGTCCACACTCCATTTAAGGACAGGGCCGGGAAGTATGTCCTGCGGCCGAGTGGCGCTCGCAGATGGGAGCCCGTGGACATCTTTGCCGTCCAGTGGGAATGTTTTGCCTTCTCACATCATCTACCTTTTGGTTTGTAAAATTTCATTCTCTAGGAAAATTCAGTAAAACACGAATAATACAGCAGTACACAATAGAGCTGTCCTCACATTTGTGTAAAGGATTATAGAATAAATAGTACTTTGAAAGTAAAGTAAAATGGCTACAGATTGGCTCAAAACATGTTTTTACTCCTCAGGAAACATGTCTTTTAAGCCTCCGTTTGAAAACTGCCTTATAGTCTTATTGATAAAAATGCAGAAGTTTGTGGACAATACCTTCATTTTCGACTTAATTTCAAAATATTTTTCTTGGCATGTTTATGAAAACAAGAATCTCTAGAGTGCTTTGTACACACACACCCACACACACACACACACCCATATGTACCCAAATAATTGATCAACAATTTCGAAGGAAACCACATTTGGTGCTAGACTACCCTAGAGTTTGGAAAATTTACTCAGTCCCCTTGAATGGGACTGTTGCCCTTGTGTGTGATTTTTTTTATTTCTAATACTGGACTATTTTTACTCTATTACATAGTTACAAAAGAAGTATTTGATTTATGCTTATGATTTTCAGGTACCTTTTTATGTAATCACACACACTGTAGATACATACATATGTGTATATATGTATATATTCATTGCATAATTTTTTATATTCCCCTTTAGGTTACAAAATAGATCCTTTCATTAGGTCAGTTTTTGGTGTCTGAACATCCGTTGTCCCCCTGGCCCCACGGATCTGTGGTAAGGATGAAGTGACACTATAGATGAGAAGGAGCCTTTTAAGGCATAAAGATCTTAACAAGTTATATTGTGATCAGTATAATAAAAATCTATCCTCCTGTATATATCATTTGTGATCCGTTTAACCGAGCCTCTTTACCATGTTGTGATGTTAAACTGGACAGCTTTAAAATAACTCATCCTAAATATCCAGCCAGTTAGAATGCTTACTGCGTTACTAATAAGAAATAACAGAAAGAATATACACACACGCACACACGCACGCGTGCGCACACACACTCACACACTACTGCGTGCAGTGTTTGGGGCTTCAATTTTTTATTCAATAAGAATGCATCTGACCTCGGTGTGTTGATGACTCTTTTTTCAGAAACTATATTCCTCAGCTAGGCTAATCAAACTGTGTACAGTTCATTTGGAATAATTTCTCATTTAATTCCTTTAACTGTTTGGAGACAGAAAGTAGCCTGTCCTTTGTAGAATAAAAAGTAAACAGCAGCTCCCATTGTATGATAAGCAAATAGAAAGGCTAACAGCTAATGTGCTGATTCAATAACCATCTCTATATTATCCTTTTAACTTACAGACATCCTCAGTATATTTTAAATTATTTCCATCAGAGATTCAGACATGGCTCAGAAAAGCAATAGGAAAAGAAAATCAACAAACAACTTTGATATTATTTATATAGAATGAATAATTTTATGCTGATTCTCTAAAAATGATCTCAAGTTTAAGGGGGTGTGTTGGTGATTCCAGCAACTTGGGCAAGGATGTAAAAGCTTACACTGGGGGGGACCAAGTATCCAGGATGAGACCTGGCACCTTCTATCCTCATTCTACATTTCTGTTTGGGAGCAAACCCCTGCCTTATCGTAGAAATGGACAACCACCTCACCCACAGAATACATATGTTGTTAATATACATTTATTCATCCCCATGCTCATTGTGGCTTAGTTGAACATCTCTAATGGAAATTAAAAAGAGAGGTGTTTTTTTCTTATTACCATTTTTCAAAAATCTTTTGTGATTACCTTTGTATTTACATAGAGGGTTTTGTCAGTACATCACGTATGTAAAACTGGCCATCATTCTTGGAGCAGAAAAGGGAAGGAGAAGTGAGTGGAGCGTCCTGACTGTGGGAACAGAGCATTTCCTTGAGGATTCCCGAATGGTGCTGGAGCGCACGCTGTCTTCTAAGACGTACCATTTACAAGAGAAACCTTATCTCCAGCCATGGAATCCTCTCGGTGTACAGATGAACCCACTCCGTCCTTGTGCGCTGCATTCCCAAACCACTCAGACAGAGGTGGGCAGAATTGATCTGGGAGATACGCACAGCATCAGAATGACAATCACAACCAAACAGCCCCGTACCTTCACCACAACCTTGGGCCCGCTTGCAAATGGGCCTCCCACCCCCTCCTAAGCTCAGCTCCGCGTGCACACCACTGGCAACCAGATGGCCTTATTGTGAAGAAAAATAAATCTCTTTCTCCTGGTGAGGAAATTCCACAGCCGAGATGTGGGTAGCCCTGGGATTAACTCACTTGAGGAGACTGTAAACAGCTATTTCAAGTGGAAGTATAGGCGTGGATGCTAGAAGGCCGTCTGTGTTCTGAAAAACCTTGGGGTCTGCAGAATCCTATCCTAAAGATAAAAGGGATTGTGGGAAAACTAGGATTAGAGCAGATACTCAAATCATGTACTTAATAGCAAAAACAAAATGAAATAATCCTAATAAAATTTCTGCCATAATTCAAGTTCTCTTAACACTCATACCAAGCATCATAATCAGTTCTTTACACTCTTAAAATGTGCAGCTTGTGTTTTTTTTTTCTCCAGATAGCATGTCTTGGAGGACATTTGCTTTTAAGAGAGGATATTTTCATTAAAATCTGATTCAGGGTGTAGGCTTTTTGTAAATCCATTGTTCTAGGGTAGGGAAGAAGCCTTACAATTTCATCACTTACATTGTGGCTTTTCCAGTAGCCTAAAATGGTAGAAAGCCTCAAAATTTTTAAGCCATTAAACCAACAGCTACTCCCATTAAAGGATATCTCATTTGTAGTTTTTCAGCTTTTATTTTCCTTAAAATCTTTGTAAGTTGCTAAGACTGTCTATTTGGCTGTATCAAAGTTCACACATGATTGCGCCAAAACTTTGCACTAGAGGGCCCCTAGGTGGCTTGGTCAGTTGAGCATCCTCTGACTCTTGATTTCTTCGCTCAGGTCATGATCTCAAGGTCATGAGATTGAGCCCTGTGTGGAGCCCCCCGCCCCCCATTAGGGCTCCACACTCATCGGGGAGTCTGCTAGAGATTTCTCTTCCTCTGCCCCTACCCCCACTGATGTGCATAGGCACTGTTTCTCTCTCTCTAAAATCAATGAATCAATCTTAAAAAAAAACCAAAAAAACCCAAAAAACCTTTGTGGTAGAGAAAATGACCAACACACTTTTTGAGTTATATTGTCTCTGTTCCTGTATTTGCCATTTATGCAGGAGGTAATTCACATTAATTCACATAATTCACATAAAGAGCAAATATATCTTGCAGCCAGTTGTGCCTAGACCACCTATCCATGGCAGGATGCAGTATTTACCTGGTTAAATCAAGTGCCCACCCTCTTTGGGAACATTTTGCTCAAATATTTTAGCATTACAATTTGTCCTATATGTCAGTTAGTGTATTAATTTAACTCAGAGTATTTTGTAAAACAGAATTTCAGAAACATGTTATTTAAGAACTTTATTATTTTATTATATTCTGATAAAACTACATTAAGAATATTTTTTGGGGGTGCCTGGGTGGTTCAGTTGGTTAAGTGTCTGCCTTCAGCTCAGGTCATGATCCCAGAACCCTGGGATCGAGCATACCACCCCTCCCCCAGTCTCCCTGCTCAGTGGGGAGCCTGCTTCTCCCTCTCCCTCTGCCCCTCCCTCTCTGCCCCACTTGTGCTCTCTCTCTCTCTCTCTTTCTGTCTCTCACTCAAATAAATAAATAAAATATTTAAAAAAAGGAAAAGAATATTTTCTCTAGGGTTGTATTCCTAAATAACTGTTTAAATTGCATAAATCCTGCTAGTTTTCTTGGGGATAATATTTATTTAACATTATATCAGGAATTATTTAAAGTATACTTTTTATAGGAAGGGAACCCTGGATTTTATTTCTCCACACTGTGCTTGTCAGAATCAACAAGGTACTGTGACTGTTTATCAGGGGAGCTGTCTCCACTAGCCAACCTGGGGTGATTGCCTCATCCATTTACTTCTTTCCCTTACGAGAATTAACTTAGATATCAAGTCCTAGGGAGATCCAAGACAAAAAGAAGGAATAGATGTTTCGCCCCTACATTCCTTCCCGCTTATATCCTGCAGTATTGGCTCTGAGTCCCAACCACATGCATGTCCTGTTTGCCCTGAACTTCACCCAGGACCTCTGAGCTGAGGATTCACACCTCTGAGGCTCCTGTGTTATAATTACTAGAAAATTCGCGTTCAGAGATGATAATGTTAGGAAATGATCAAACCCCAGGAGTGGAGGTTAAAAACATGATCAGAAATAATCGTATGCCACCAGAAGGACTTTAAAATAGCCAATTATTCTCTCACAATTTCTGATTTCCAAATTTGAAAGACTGTATTTCTTGTACTTTGTGCTACGTCGGCAGATTGTTGATGTTCAGTCCAAACAAGATCAACCACTTAGATTGTTTAAAAAGGATTATTTTTATAGTAAGGGCCATTCATTGATTGGTTCATTCATTCATTCTCCAAATATCTGTGACTCCAAATACCTCGTCCCTTGAGAGCCTCCACACAAGAGTGAACAGGCCCGTGGCCCCTGCTTTTTCCCTGGGTCCTACAAAGAGGTACCTCGTGTGTGGCCAAAACACAAAGTTCAGTGGCAGTTGAACTTCCTTTGTCCTCTTGTTTCTGCCACTCCATTTCTCCCTCTTCTTCAAACGCTGCCGACAATGCACTCTGGAGAAGATTCGTGAGCACTGTGAGAAGTGAATGCTTCTCCAGCGGGTGCTTGTTCCTCAGGGTCTCCAGTCCGTGCGGTGCCCTCCGGGTGCGGGGCTCTCTGTTGAGCTGAGAATGTTGTCCTCTAAGTTCTCAGCTCCCCAGAGGCAGCTGTCCTCACTCCAAACTCCCATCCACTTCGGAATCTTAAACCTATCCTCGAAGGTCAAAAGCAGCCCATACTGCTTGGAAATAGATAATGCCTTTGTGTCTCCCTCTACTTTTACTTCTCATCGTACCCACTGTAAGATATTTTTTTCTTTCCTTTTACAATTAAAGATAGTCCCTTCCCACAAAAATAGAGACAAATGCTCAGAATGGGAGTGGTGGTCATCGGGGGGTGATGTTGTATACACTAGTGATGGAGAGCTGTTTTATGTACTCTTTACCTACAAAATACAAGTTCTTTTAAAGACACATTATTCTCCCAATGCCACCAAATTACTAATGATCCTAGATTAAGAAAAATGATGACAGATAATGCTTATCTCTTTACCATACACTATTTGCAATAAGAATCCAAGTGTCCTGAGTAGGATGGTGATACTTCCAACTTTCTGTGGTTCATTTGACAATTGGAGAATATTCTCTTGGGACCACAGAAGTAGACTAATATCCCTCTAAAATTATTTTCTTTTTTTCCTGATTTCCTTTAACCACTATGTTTTCTGTTTCTTTTTTTTTTTTCCTCCTTAGTTTCTTATCCTTCACTTATAACTCCCTGTTCTAAGAGGTCAAAGATAGAGCAAAATGTACAAATTTAGGATATGATAAAAGTGGCCTTTCAAAACATTGTGGAAAAGATGGATTATTCAATAAAGAGTATTGGGACAACTGGCTAGCCATTTGGAAAAAAAAACGAAACTGGAGCTTTATCTCACTCCTTACTCAAAATGAATTCTAGTTGGTTCGAAAATTTGAGCATAAAAATGGAATCATTAAAGGTCTGAAATAAGTTCATGATTAAAAAAATAAGTTTAGGGCTCTTAGACATGATAAAACTGGAATCCAAAGGTAACTTATTGATAGATTAAATAAAAAAATAAGTCTTCCTAGACAAAACATTTTAAATAAAGTAGAAAGAGAAACAAAAGACTGAGAAAAATGTTTATAAGTCACAGGGTAGAGAAAATAATTTCTGTATATCATTTAGTAAAGGACTGGCAACCCATTAGGAAGTGATCATGAATAGGTAATTTACAGAAAAAAATCTGAATAGGCAATAAACCTGTACAAAGCATACTTCTTTTTTTTTTTTTAAAGATTTTATTTATTTATTTGACAGAGATAGAGACAGCCAGCGAGAGAGGGAACACAAGCAGGGGGAGTGGGAGAGGAAGAAACAGGCTCATAGCAGAGGAGCCTGATGTGGGGCTCGATCCCGTAACGCCAGGATCACGCCCTGAGCCGAAGGCAGACGCTTTAACCGCTGTGCCACCCAGGTGCCCCACAAAGCATACTTCTTAATAAAAAGTAACAGTTACAGAAAATCAAATTAGTATGGTAATGAGATGTCATTTTTAAAATCTGTCAGTCTGGTAAAAATTTTTAAAGTTCGATCAGACCTGGTATTGATAAAGGTTTGGAAAAGCAGGCCTTGATCTGGAATAAAAATCCACCCAGCCTTCTGGTAGGACAACTTGGAAAAAAAAAATAATGCTACTTTAAGAATTTATTACAAAGCTATAATTGCAAAAATATTTACAGTTACATGTGTAAAAGTGTTATGTAAAGGCCCTTTTATATTGATAACAAAATCAGTAGACATTCTATATATCGTTTGATGGGGAAATGATTCAAATATTATGGAACACCCATAAAGTGGAATATTATGAAGGACATACAGAACTATGGATGGTGTTTCTATAAGGTGGGGTTATAAAGAGCAGGAGGATCCTGCTTTGCTAGACCTGTTCTTTGGCTTCTTTGGTACAGAATTGTAAGGAAAATGAAGATGAACACAAGACACTGGGGAGCCTACTGATAGAATCAGATGAGGGAGACAAGGTGATTGTAAGAATTATTACTGTGGTCTTTGTGATACTCAAGAAATGAAGGTTAAGAACTTGGTTACCTTAATATTGCTTTTGATGGCTTAACTCTTTTTTTTTTTTTTTTGGATATCTCTTTTAGACTGGACTGTATGTTGACATCTTTATCAGAGTTAGATGAATTGCTGAAAGGAAGTGAGAAAAAAATAGAGTCACATTTCTGTATTGTAAATATAAGAAATTGCAGGTCCAAAGGGTTTAAGAGATTTGATCAAAGTTAAGAGCAGAGCTGGGAGTAGAAACCAAGCCCTTGTACCCTGCTTCACTACCATTGTCATTGGCTTAATAACCTAGGGGGACATCAGCCAAAACACTGAGATTTAGGGATCTTGGCTCTTCTGAAGGACTGTAATTTCCAGTTTGACATACATATGTGTATGTAGTTAACGTATGAAAGTAAAAATTGAAGTGTTCACCCATCTGCCTATCAACTTAATTACAACAGGCATTTGTCTCGAATGTGATCAGTTTGAAAATTGGACATATTAATCAGGACAACAATTTGCATAGGGGGTCAAACATTTAAAAACTGAAAATTACGAACAAAAATCTCTCTTGAACCTCCAAGATATGTTTAAATATTTTGTTTATAGCCATGGATCTCGAACTTTCGGTTTTACCACTCCTTTAGACTCTCAAAAGTTTTGAGGAACCCAAAGAGCTTTTTTGAAATTTGGGTAATATCTATCAACATTTACCATAAAACAAGTTAAAAGCAGACATCTTTTAAATGTCTATTATTGGTTCATTTAAAAATAATAATTCTATTTCAGTACATATGATTATAGTTGCTATGAAAAACAACTGTATTTTATAAAACTAAACAAAAAAAATGCTGAGAATAGCAACATTTCTCATTTTTTGCAAATCTCAAGTCTAGCTAAATAGAAGGCCTCATATCTGCTTCTGCATTCAATCTCTTGCAATAAGTTGTATTGGTTGAATTAAATGAAAATTCAGCTTTGCACAGATAAGTAGTTAAAGAAGAGTGAAGTATATTTTATTAGCCTTGTCAAATAATTGTGAATATTCTTTGATATTGCACTAAAACTTGACAAGTGGTGGTTTCTTAGAGAGTCTAGGCATGAATTGCAATATGTAACCTGGAAATATGTCAGTGGAAGTTTTGTACTCTGTTACATTGAAATCATTAGTCTTATACTTTAAATGGACCTTTTAAGCATACCTAATTTTGTAACATCATCATACTTTGGTCATCTGGGAAACTTTCAATCACTGAATTATGTAGATCTTCCAAATATTAATACTTTTCATGATAGGACATATTTTTTTTTAAAAAACCCATCATCACTGTTTTTAATTGATGTTAATATCATCACCAATCTCTTCAGAAAAGATTTTAAATATCAGGAAACTGTCAAGCTTATAGTAATATATGAAAATTTTCCAAAATTCTAATTTTTACTCGAAGGCTTGAGTTTTACCATTGGCAACAAATACTGTCAAATGTTCTCCCGTAGTGACAGGCTCATTTTGGACATTTTTGAGAAAATACCTGTCAAATTTCCACATCTGAATAACCATACTTAGTCTGACAATTGTTCTTTCAAGTAAAAATGATGTTGCATGAAAAGGCATTGAGTTAAGCTCACAATAATCACACAAGTGCTTTTCCTTGAGATCACCATCATACTTCAGTATGCAGCAAAAGTGCTTTATGTGTATTTCTCATTTCATCACACAGAATATTAAAAAAGCCATGTACTCAAGTTATTAATTTTAAAAATTCATAATTTAACTTAATAAAGATTTGATTAAATTAATAATTGTTATTGCTTCATCAAGAGCATTCTCCAGTGAACCTGTCTTTGTGTTTGTGTGATCTACTGGGGCTCTGTGGTGGTAAAAGGCACAGTGACTGTGGGTATGATTTGGTGCCACCATCTTGATTTGTGCTGAGGTGCCAGCAGTTTTACTCATCATCAGTGCAGGATGTCTGCACTGTGAAAAAGACCAAAAAAAAAAAAAAAATAGTCATTATAACAATAGTTTTGACCTCATCTTTGGAAACCTCTGACAGTCTCAAAAAGGGATCCGTGGCTACACTTTGAGAATCACTGGTTTGTGATACTAGCAGGTGCTAAAGATGACAGAATGGTAAGAAGCCCTATTTCAATAAAATGCTGGTGCTCATTTGAAAATTGGGGTCATCAGTGTTCCCTGCATCAATCATGACCTTCCTCCCTCTTGTGACAATGAAGCAAATGGTCCCCTATCTATATCAAGTCTGAAGCAAGTAGGAGTCCTAGCAGCGTCAAGCCCAATCCCATTTTTCTCTGTTATTTCTCTTTTTCTGTAATTGTCTTATTCTTGTGGCACTGATTTGTATACACAGGATCATTTCTACCAACATATAAACATTCTCTTTGATTGCCTATCTGAAAAGGAAAAAAAAAAACAAAAACAAAAAACAGAAGGAAAGAGAACTGTACCTTCTCACCAGTTTCTCTGCAATCCAAATATCTCATCCGAGACTGGTCATTTCGTTCTAATGCAGTACTCACCCTGGTTCGCAGCTGAAATCACTCTAGTCAGGGACACCACAGGCTTCCATGCTCTCAAAGCCAGTGAACACCTTTCTGTTGTCATTCTTCCTGAGCTCTTAGAGTCACTCAGCAGGTCTGCAGTATTTTCTTTTCCCTGTTTCTTCTTTTGCATCTAGCAGCCTCATTCTCTTGTGGCTTTA
Organism: Ursus arctos; assembly: GCF_023065955.2. Lineage (NCBI taxonomy): Eukaryota > Metazoa > Chordata > Mammalia > Carnivora > Ursidae > Ursus > Ursus arctos. The sequence goes on from NW_026622985.1 coordinate 68,465,041, forward strand.
TTCCTCATTCTCCTTTGCTGGCTTTTCTTCCCTCTCAGCCTCTAAATATGGAGTTCTTCAAGGCCTGGTTCTGAGTTCTTTTCTCTCTCTGCCCTCTCCCTTTAGATGACCTCCTTCAACTCTTTGCTGATCATCCCATATTTGTATATCTATCCCAGCTTTTTCTTCTGACCACCTTTCTTGTGCTTTCCACAGCCTTTATGACATTACCTTTAGGACCTCCATGACTTTTAGGTCTCTTAAAATATCATGTCTGTCCAAATGTAAATTTTTTCTTTTTTCTCCCCTAAACCTGTGTTCTTCCCCCGTCTTCTTCATTACAGTGAATGGCACCATCTTAAATACATGGTTCGAGCCAGACACTCAGGCATTGGCCTGCGTTCCTCTCTTTTCGTCAGGCCCAGACCTTCAATATTCTTATATTTTGCATATTCAGTTATTATCTAGTTATAAATTCTCTTCACATGTGTCTTTGTATGTTTATCTGCTGGACCCTTGCGACTTTGTATGTGAGTTAACACATGCAGCCCCATTGGCCCTTGGCACCTTTACATCATAATTCATGGAACCAGTGATGAAGGTGCAGCCTTCTTTTACAAAGAGGCCACCTTCCAGACTTCTGCTTCAATGAACTGATAGTGCCATTTTATATATACACCACACATATAAATGTGTGTATATATGTATATGTATTCATATATATATATATTTATATATATATATATACACACACATATACTCACACATACATATGTATTCATAAGGCAGAAGAAAACAGACCACTTTGATACTTTTTCGATACTTTTTCCAGTGTTCCTGGTGATGGTCTTTATTTCTTACATACACAAGGGAGAACATTACAAAGTAATCTTCATCACCACTGCCTCAACACTCCTACTTATCCCAGACAAACCACTTTCATAACAAATTGCTTCACTCTCTATTAAGCATAGTGAAAGCAGTGAAACGTCTCGTAATCTTCTAGAACTAATAAATGACACCATTTGTGCTCCTTCTCTCTCTCCAGCACTGCACTGCCCTTGGTCTTGAAACAATTGACATTCTTTACTCTTTTCACAATATCGAATGTTTCCTCTCTAAAGTTTTGTTTCAACATTGATATTCCCACATTTTGTTCTAAGGCACAAAGCTGCAGGTGATAGAAATAACCTCACATAGATTTTTTGGATCAATCTGAAAAGAAATCTTCTAAGAGTGTTAAACTGCTGACTTATTTAGTCTTCAGGTGTTAATAGGTGAATGATAAATTTATTTAAATATAATTTTTGACTTCCACGTATTCCCACTGATATTAAGTGATGTCAAGTTATGTGCACAATGAGCATGGAAAACAAGAAAGGGCTAAATGTATGTTGGCGTTATCTGTGTTTCTAGGTGTATTAATCATTGGTGGTACGTACTTTTTCCTCACAGTGTCTCTGGCTAAGTCCGAATTGCTTGTTCAGTCTTTCACTGCAAAATTAAGGAGACTTTTATTGTTACTTCTGAAGGAACAAACATTTTAAATTTTAGTGAGGTCATAAGAATACTGCTAAAATTTGCCCCTTCTCTATGAATCAGAAGCTGATTTTTAAAAATCCAATTATTATTAGAATTAAATAATATAAATAATATCCTGTAGTGATGTTTAACAGATGTATGATATTTTATGACATCAGTACCAAATAAAATATCTTGTTAGTTTTTTAAAATGTGATTTTTAAAAGTCTACGAAGTACCTCGCGGGGGGCAGGGGGAGAATAAGGTTACTGTAACTAAAGATACTTTGGAATTGCTTGGGTGAACCTATTGAGAATCTTGAATTGCAGCCATTAATTAGACTATTTTTTCCTAACATTTGTAGTATGCCAGATGAGTAAAAAATTTTAGCTGATCTAAATCAATTCAAAAGCAGCTGTCATTTGAAACCAAGTGACCAAATCAGCCCAGAGGTTTTGCTTTCATCGTTATAGGAGTTGAGATAGAAGTAGAAAATTTTATAGCTCTGCGTATACATACATCCCAACCTATAAGCAAAAAGTAAACTAGAAGAATGTTTTGAAGTGCATATCAGTGACTCATTGGTGAGGTAATCACACTAAGTCATAAATACCCAAACACCCAATTCAGGACCATTTACCTGGAGGAGGTTTTATAATGCTAAAGCGTGTTCGTATGTTGAGGGCAAATGGGGCTGGTGGCCAGCTAGTTATGCAGAGAAAATGACTATCTAATGTGCCTCAACCCCGGGAAAAAAAAGGAGATGGAAATTATGGTCAGTACACTCTACCAGCCAGGTCTCGTAGACTCATTTCGATATATAGGCCCTTAAAGGAAATCTTCATCAAACAGTACATATTTTATTTATTTTGGAATATGGAGATCTCTAACTGCTCTTTGAGGGGAGACTCCTCACGTGGTGATGAAAAGGCACCTGGGCCCAGCAGGCCCAACGTGCCAAGGCAGAGACGCCTCCAAAAGCAATAAAAAATAGAATCCCTTCTTGGTTCTTTTTATCTGCCTTTGTGTTAAGTCTATTTGATTTTGCTATCAGTGTGGCTTATAATGGTCTGGGTGCAATGAAAAATAATTCTGTGAATCTGTGCTCAATATCTCAAGGAGTTTTCAAACCAACAAAGGTAAAGGATATTTCCCCCTCTCTCCTGTTTTAATTGTCTGAAAGATATGCACAGGCTATTTAGAATGACTGTAAGAAGTGAAGTGTGCAAAGAAAAATCCCTGTCAAGTGCTCCCCTCTTTGCTATTTGCCTATGGCGATGGACGGTCCAGAGATAAAGGGGAAAAAAGCCTAAAATGCATCAATCCCAGAAATCTCTTGGTAAGCAGTAACCAAGGGCAAAATAACATGCTGCTGACTGATATAAAGTGGGGCTACCGTGCGAATTTAGGGTCGAATTCTCTTCTCCCATCTCTAGTTAAAAACCAAACAATTTTTTTCACGTAGCTTCCAATTGCAGAGCCTGTTGAAAACTCATTATCTTCAAATAGGATTACATTCTGTTAATATGAGAACATGCATATTACAATATCTGGTAAAAATCAAAAGTTCCAATTTGCTCACTACATGTAAATCCAATTCAAAATATTTCCATAACATATATCTGCTGGATGTTACACTATTTGTGTGTCACTCTGGAATGGATTAACTCCATGACAGGCTAGGCTCAGTTTTTCTGCATTTGGTGTTTTTAAACAGTTTATATTTGTTATCATATCAAAGACAGGCTTGCAGTTTTCAAAAGGAAGAAGAGAACACAGCGCCCAAGGCTTCTCCAGCATTACATTTCTTATTCCATTTTATCTTTCTTGGTTTTGACTAATGTCAGTAACAGCTACTGGTAATAAACTGCTTGTTACAGCCTGCTGTTGCCTTGAAGCCTGGCTTTGATACATTGTCAGCCAATCGGAAGCATTTCCTGATTACATTTCCAAATTGCTTGTTTATTGATCGAGAGTTAATAAAGCAAAAGACAACTTTACGGCTTATATTAAATGAAAGTTTCCTTTGATGTTCAAATTATCCAATCAACCAATATGCAGTGAAATGTAAGCATTTGGAAGTTTTATCTGAAAAGAAAAAAAATGTATGAGATAAATGGATCTTAGTATAGACACGGTAGCTAAGTGCTAATGAAAAATACGTGCAACTTAGCATGCTGTGATTTCATTTATTTCTCAGGCAAAGGAAATGGTGTGTTCTTCAGTCCACCCCGCTTCCCAAACCTGAACAAGGAAAAGGACTTCTACGATGCCTTGAATTTGGTTGACAGTGATCTGTTAAAAGCGGAACACTTTTAGTAAATAACAATGAAGTATATATAACTTTGTGGATTCATTAACGTTCTAACATTTGGGAATGACGACCCAACTTAGATTCTGTCTTTGGAAGATCACAGCGTAGCTGTTTGAGTGACATATAGGACCAGCTCAATGATGTAAAAGAAGTTGGCCTCTGAAATTTTCAGTAGCTTTTGACATCCCTCCCTCCATGGGATAGCAATCCCTTGTGAAGGTAATGGGGAATCGGACATTTCTGTCAATGATGAAAATCAATAAATATTCAGAAGGTTGGCCAATGCTAGGACTCACAGGAGACTAGCACTTCATCCTGTGTCACCTAGAGGCCACATACTTGCTTAGAGGAGAGAAATAGGGTTACCTGAGATCTTGGATAAATTCAGGAAGAGACGGTTTTTATTTTTCCTGAGTGTGTTATAATGTTAAGTGAAAAGACAAACAGAATCATATAAACAGTGTGATAACAAACCTGGAAGAAGAAGGAGAAAGAGAAAGCTTAGTAAAAAGTATGCCAAGAAATATAATTCAGTATTATGGCAGCTATTTTGGAGAGATATTAAAGGTATTTTTTTTCCACGTACTTCCCTCATTTCCTTAATTTTTTATAATGAACATGCATTACACTTAAAATGGGGGAAAAGGCCATTAGTTTAAAATTACAATTAAAAAAGTAATGGTATTTTCTTAGCTGTTTCTTTGATAGTGAAATTGCAAAAAGTGTGTCCTGAGGTTGGATATTTTGAGAAGCCTCGAATATATTACCTAGGTATTTGAAATTACATGCCAAATATTTGAGCCTCTTGCCTATATTGCCCTTCTCCTTCTCCTCCTCCTCCTCCTTTTTGTCCCGTCCAAAGCTCTCCAAAGACAATTATTCAGACTCTGTTACATTTCTAGACTGGGTAAAGAATGTTAATTAGCTGCAAAAAGAGTGTGACCAGGTGTCACCCTTTGGCTGGCCTCCTTCTGTCTAGCTGTTTGCCACCAGCTCCAGGTTGGTCTCTTCAAGATGCGATCTGGTCACGTGTCACCTGCTCTGAACCCTTCCGCGGTCCCTGCTACAAGGCCCTGCAGAGCCTGCCTCTGGCTTCTCAGTGGCTCCTCTGCTCCAGCTGCAAGGGCCACTCTTTACATGAACTTACTCCTGCCAAGTTCATGCCTTCGGCACTTTGCTGCAGAATTTCTTCCTCAGGGAAACCCTCCTTGAATTTCAGTCACCATCACAGTCCTTTGTCGTTCACTGTCATCACATTTTTTTCTGCCCTAACCCTGGCACTTTGTAACTCAGTGCTTGCCACAAAGTAACCACTAAACAAATAGGTAGGTGTCCAAGGTGTAAATGAACAGTGAATGAAAGAACAAATGAACGAGTTGCTTAACGAAGTTACCTTATATTCCTCTAGGTGTTTCCCTGAACTATCTAGAATAATTCACATAAAAGGCTTTCATTCATTCATTATTATTTTCTTGAGCATTGACTATGCATGGCACAATTAGACACCATAGGAGATGAAAAAATGAATTTGACGTGGGCTTTGTTCTAAGAGTTCATTGTAGGGATCAGCATTTCCCCTTGTCCAGGTTAGTTGCTCTTGGATCAAAGTATGATGGGCACTTGGAAGTAGAATGAGGCTTACATTTCAGTAATTATAGTAATAGTTCTATGCACCCAATTTTAGGCCAAATCCAGGGATTTTTCCTCATTTCTGTCTAGCATTCACTCCCTACTTTCTCACCCTCAAAACCTGCCGCAAACCCTGGTAGCTTACTTCCAAACATATTTTGAACCCAACTACCTGTTTCCCCTGTGATCGCCTGGCTGAAGCTACCACCCTCTCTTTGTCCCTAATGGTCTCCCTGCTCCTTCTTTGCTCCTCTGCATTCCGTTGGCCACCAGACAGCCAGAGTGATCTCTTTAAAACATGATTCAGGGTAAGTTACTTGCCTGGTTTATTGTCCAGATGGCTCGCCCTTGCACTCACAGTCTTGCCCCGAGCTTCAGTGCCCTACCTTACTCGCTTTGCCCAATCCTGCGACTGTCACTCTCCCTCTTGATCATTACAGCCAGCCACAGACTGAGCTTAGCCCTGCCCCTGGGCCTTTGCTTCATCTCTCTGCATGCCCTGAATGCTTCCGCAGGTCATTTCATGGGTGACTGCTTCTTTTCATTCAGGTCAGAACTCACAGGCTGGCTCTTCAGAGAGCCTTGTCTGGAGGAGTCACCGTCCAGCTGTTCACTAATGTATCACCCTTTTGGATTGTCTTCAGAGCACTTCTCACTATCTGAAAACATCAGCTTATTTATTTGTGAACTTTTAAAAAAATTCTGCTTCTCCCCCCACACGAGGAGGACAGTGCCCGTTGTGGAGTGTGTGCTCTGTAGATACTTGTTAAATGCGTGAGTAAGGAAATGAATGGATAGCTTCTCATTCATAGAAATGGTGAGCACTCAGCAGGTATCTCTGGGCTTGAGTTTGATCTTCAGTTGTAACTGGCCCTTCTTCCTGACTCTCACCCTGCCGTCAAGTCACATTGCCAATCCCAGGGGTTCTGGGAAGCCTCTCCCAACAGCCGAGTCTGTAGACACCATCCCCTCTTCAGAACCACCAGCTATAATTTATTATGCAACCCAGGTTAATTCAGGGAGTGAAAGGAGGCACGCACCGGGACTGTCATGGGAAAACTAGGAGGTACGGTCACCATATCCATATGTCACTTACATATCCCTTAACATATGTAGAGTTTGTAAGTTTTTCATAGGTTTGCTTATTGTTTCCCTCATTAGAACATAAATGCTTTGTTTTTTTTTTTTTTTTGTCAGCACATTTTATTTATTTATTTATTTTTTTTAATGATTTTTTATTATATTATGTTAGTCACCATACAGTACATCCCTGGTTTCCGATGTAAGGCTCGATGATTCATTAGTTGTGTATAACACCCAGTGCACCATGCAATACGTGCCCTCCTTACTACCCATCACCGGTCTATCCCATTCCCCCACCCCCCTCCCCTCTGAAGTCCTCAGTTTGTTTCTCATAGTCCATAGTCTCTCATGTTTCATTCCCCCTTCTGATTACCCCCCCTTTCTTTATCCCTTTCTTCCCCTACCAATCATCCTAGTTCTTATGTTCCATAGATGAGAGAAATCATATGATAGTTGTCTTTCTCTGCTTGACTTATTTCACTTAGCATTATCTCCTCCAGTGCCGTCCCCATGTTGCAGCAAATGTTGAGAACTCGTTCTTTCTGATAGCTGAGTAATATTCCATCGTATATATGGACCACAACTTCTTAATCCATTCATCTGTTGAAGGGCATCTCGGCTCCTTCCACGATTTAGCTATTGTGGACATTGCTGCTATGAACATTGGGGTGCATATAGCCCTTCTCTTCACTACGTCTGTATCTTTGGGGTAAATACCCAGTAGTGCAATGGCTGGATCATAGGGTAGCTCAATTTTTAACTTTTTAAGGGACCTCCACACTGTTTTCCAGAGTGGCTGTACCAACTTGCATTCCCACCAACAGTGTAGGAGGGATCCCCTTTCTCCACATCCTCTCCAACAATTGTTGTTTCTTGCCTTGTCTATTTTTGCCATTCTAACTGGCGTAAGGTGGTATCTCAGTGTGGTTTTGATTTGAATTTCCTTGATGGCTAATGATTTTGAACATTTTTACATGTGTCTGTTAGCCATTTGTATGTCTTCTTTGGAAAAGTGTCTGTTCATATCTTCTTCTGCCCATTTTTTGATTTATTTGTTTCTCGTGTATTGAGTTTGAGAAGTTCTTTGTAGATCTTGGATACCAGTCCTTTATCTGTAGTGTCATTTGCAAATATATTCTCCCATTCCGTGGGCTGCCTCTTAGTTTTTCTGACTGTTTCCTTGGCTGTGCAGAAACTTTTAATCTTGATGAAGTCCCATAAATTCATTTTATCTTTTGTTTCTCTTGCCTTTGGGGATGTGTCATGAAAAAGGTTGCTTTGGCCGATGTCGTAGAGGTTGTTGCCTATGTTCTCCTCTAGAATTTTGATGGATTCCTGTCTCACATCGAGGTCTTTCATCCATTTGGAGTTTATTTTTGTGTATGGTGTGAGATAGTGGTCAAGTTTCATTCTCTTGCATGTAGCTGTCCAATTTTCCCAGCACCATTTATTGAAGAGACTGTCTTTTTCCCACCGGATGTTTTTTCCTGCTTTATCAAATATTAGTTGCCCAAAGAGCCGAGGGTCCATTTCTGGACTCTCTATTCTGTTCCATTGGTCTATGTGTCTGTTTTTGTGCCAGTACCATGCTGTCTTTGTGATCACAGCTTTGTAGTACAGCTCGAAATCCGGCATTGTGATGCCCCCAGCTTTGTTTTTCCTTTTCAACAGTTCCTTGGAAATTCGGGGCCGTTTCTGGTTCCATACAAATTTAAGGACTGTTTGTTCCAGTTCTTTGAAAAATGTCCTCGGTATTTTGATCGGGATAGCATTGAAAGTGTAGATTGCTCTGGGTAGCATGGACATTTTAACTATGTTAATTCTTCCAATCCATGAGCATGGAATATCTTTCCATCTTTTTATGTCTTCCTCAATGTCTTTCAAGAGTGATTTATAACGTATGGTTTTTGGTGCTATTGTAAATGGGATGGATTCCCTAATTTCTCTTTCTTCGGTCTCGTTATTTGTGTATAGAAATGCAACTGATTTCTGAGCATTGATTTTGTATCCCGCCACGTTACTGAATTGCTCTATAACTTCTAATAGTTTGGGAGTGGCTTCTTTTGGGTTTTCCATATAGAGTATCATGTCATCTGCAAAGAGAGACATTTTGACTTCTTCTTTGCCGATTTGAATACCTTTGATCCCTTTTTGTCGTCTGATTGCTGTTGCAAGGACTTCTAGTACTATGTTGAATAATAGTGGCGAGAGTGGGCATCCTTGTCGAGTTCCTGATCTTAAGGGAAAGGCTTCCAGCTTTTCCCCATTGAGAATAATATTTGCAGTAGGCTTTTCATAGATGGCTTTTATGAGATTGAGAAATGTACCTTCTATTCCTACACTCTGAAGGGTTTTAATCAGGAAAGGATGCTGTATTTTGTCAGATGCTTTTTTGGCATCAATTGAGAGGATCATATGGTTCCTGAGTCTTTTCTTGTTGATATGATGTATCACGCTGATTGATTTGCAAATATTGAACCACGCTTGCATCCCAGGTATGAATCCCACTTGATCGTGATGGATAATCCTTTTAATGTACTGTTGGATTCTATTAGCAAGTATCTTGTTGAGGATTTTGGCGTCCATATTCATTAGGGAGATCGGTCTGTAATTCTCCTTTTTGAGGGGGTCTTTGCCTGGTTTGGGGATCAAAGTAATATTGGCCTCATAGAATGAGTTTGGTAGCTTTCCTTCTGTTTCTATTTTTTGAAATAGCTTTAGGAGAATAGGTATTATTTCTTCTTTGAATGTTTGGTAGAATTCCCCAGGAAAACCGTCCGGGCCTGGAGTTTTGTTATTTGGAAGGTTGTTTATCACTGACTCAATTTCTTCATAATTAATTGGCCTGTTTAAGGAATCAATTTCTTCCGGTTTCAATCTTGGTAGTTTATAGGTTTCCAGGAAGGATTCCATCTCCTCCAGATTGCTTAGTTTATTGGCATATAGCTGTTGATAAAAATTTCTAATAATCCTTCCAATTTCAATGGTGTTCGTCGTGACCTCTCCTTTTTCATTCATAATTTTAATAATCTGGGTCCTTTCTCTTTTCTTTTGGATAAGTCTTGCCAGTGGTCTGTCAATTTTATTGATTCTCTCAAAGAACCAGCTTCTAGTCCTGTTGATCTGCTCTACTGTACTTCTGGTTTCTGCTTGATTGATTTCAGCTCTAATTTTGGTCAACTGCTTCCTCGTGCGTGGATTAGGCCTGTCCCTCTGTTGCTGTTCCAGCTTCTTGAGGTGAGAATATAAAAACTGCATTTTAGATTTTTCTATTCTTTTGAGTGAGGCTTGGATGGCTATGTATTTCCCCCTTAGGACTGCCTTTGCAGTATCCCATAGGTTTTGGACTGTTGTATTTTCATTCTCATTGGTCTCCATAAATTGTTTAATTTGATTTTTGATTTCCTGGTTTATCGAGTCATTCCTGAGCAGGATGGTTCTTAGTCTCCAAGTGTTTGAGTTTCTTCCAAATTTTTCCCTGTGGTTGAGTTCCAATTTCAGAGCGTTGTGGTCTGAGAATATGCAGGGGATAATTTCAATCTTTTGGTATCGGCTGAGACTTGTTTTGTATCCCAGAACATGGTCTATTCTTGAGAATGTTCCATGGGCATTAGAATAGAATGAGTATTCTTTGGTTCTGGGGTGTAGTGTTCTATATATATCTATGAGGTCCAACTCGTCGAGTATGGCATTCAAAGCCTTTGATTCTTTGCTTAGTTTTTGCCAGGGTGTTCTGTCTATTTCTGAGAGTGGAGTGTTGAGGTCCCCTACTATTAATGTATTTTTATTTATATGTCTCTTTATTCTGGTTAAGAGTTGGCTTGTGTATCTTGCTGCTCCCCTGTTGGGGGCATATATGTTTATAATTGTCATATCCACTTGTTGAATACTTCCCTTAAGAATAATATAGTGCCCTTCTGCGTCTCTAACTATAGTCTGTAGTTTAAAATCCAATTTATCTGATATGAGAATTGCTACCCCAGCTTTCTTTTGAGGTCCATTTGCATGAAAGATGTTACTCCATCCCCTTACTCTCAGTCTGAATGCATCTTTGGGTTCGAAATGAGTCTCTTGTAGACAGCAAATGGATGGGTCATTTCTTTTTATCCAATCTGCAACCCTGTGGCATTATGGGATGGTTCAAACCATTTACATTAAGACTGATTACTGAGAGATATGATTTTAATGATGCCATGTTGCCAGTAAAGTCTTTGTTTGTATTGGCTGTGACTTTCTGTTCTGTATCACTCTTGGGGCCTTTTTACTTTTATAGAACCCCCCATAATATCTCCTGTAGGGCTGGTTTCATGGTTACAAAATTGGTTAGTGACTGGCGATTCTGAAATGTCTTTATTTCTCCATCAATTCTGAATGACAGTCTTGCTGGATAAAGGATCCTTGGCTGCATGTTTTTCTCTGAAAGAGCTTTAAATATGCTCCCCCAACCCTTTCTCTCATTCCAGGTCTGTGTAGACAGGTCTGATGTAATTCTGATGCCTTTGCCTTGGTACGTGAGAAATTTCTTTGCCCTGGCTGCTTTCAGTACTGTATCCTTGCATCTAATATTTGCGAATTGCACTATGATGTGACGTGGCGTAGGTTTGTCGTGGTTGAGCTTGGGAGGGGTCCTCTCTGCCTCTTGGACACGAATGTTTGTTTCCCTCGCTAGATTAGGGAAGTTTTCAGCTACAATTTGTTCAAATATCTCTTCTAGACCTCTGTTTTTCTCCACCCCCTTGGGGATGCCGATGATTCTAACATTGGATCGTTTCATTGAGTCAGTAATCTCCCGTAACCTACATTCGTGGGCGTGGATTTTTTTAAGACCATCTTCTATTTTCATTTTTTCCTCTATTAACCCATCCTCCAATTCACTAACCCGTTCCTCTGCTTCTGCGACCCTGGCCGTCAGAGCCTCTAGTTTTGCCTGCATTTGGCTCATAGAATTTTTAATTTCTGTCAGATTCGCTCTCATTTCTGTCCTTAGGGATTCTATATTCTCAGTAACCTTTTCGTTAATAGGTTTTTCAATTCTACTCATCATTTTGACCATCGTTACTCTGAATTCCATTTCTGATACTTTGGTTACATCCATATCCATTATTTCTGTGGCAGAGGCCACAGACTCACTGTCTTTTCTTTGCTGGGGGGGGCTTCTCCTTCTTGTCATTCTGATGAGGAGAGGTTGAGGGGTTTCCAGAGCCCAAATTATTGACTGGGTCCCAGGCCGTGCCCCTTGTTTTATAGGGATCTTAGGGATGTGGGCTTCTTCTTTAAAGATTTTATTTATTTATTTATGTGGCAGCCAACCAGCGAGAGAGGGAACAGAAGCAGGGGAGTGGGAGAGGAAGAAGCAGGCTCCCAGCGGAGGAGCCCGATGAGGGACTCCTTTCCGGAACGCGGGGATCACGCCCTAAGCCGGAGACAGGCGCTCAATGACTGCGCCACCCAGGCGCCCGGGTTGTGGGCTTCTTGATTTTTCAGCCTGCCTTCTGTGTTCTGGGGGAGGGGCCTGCCGCGCCGATACTCAGGCAGCCCTGTTTGGGTAGAGTCTCGGCGTCCCCTGCGAGGGGAGATGGGGATGGGCACTCCCTGAGCCGGTATTTCCAGGCTTTTATTCTCTGGCGGCTTTCCCTGGCGGTTTGCTGTGCCTCTTCTGAGAGAGCAGCAGCGGCCAAATTTCAGCCTCTGTCACAGAACAGAGGGATTGCGGCCCGTTCTCTACTAATGTTCTGGCCACTTTAACTCTGCTACTGTTGGTGCTGCTCAACCCTGCAGCGTCCCGGGATGTGCGCCCCACACCCGGCGTCCCAGCCCTCACTTCCAGGGCCGGCGCGTCTCTGTCCTTTGTGTTTCTAATGCCGCCAGCCGCCAGCCGCCCCGCGCGCGCTCCCGGATCTCCCGGTCTCAGTCTGGATCCAGTGAGCGCACCGGGATTCCGGTGTTCCGCGAGATGCCTGGTGGCGCGCGCACCCGGCTCACGGTCACAGTCTGCTGTTTTGCGGGTGCCGACCACGAGCCCGCCCGCTCCCCCGTGCAGGTGGCTGCCGCTTCCCGGCGCCCGAACGCGGCGGCTCCCTCCCCCTTCCGTTTATCTTCCGATATCTGTGCACAGTTTCATGGCTCCCCGCTTCGTACCTCAATACTCAGCGCTGGAGATGTTCATTTGTAGAGATCCAGATGCGTCTTCCTGCGTCTCAGGCTGGTTCTGTGGTTGTTTAGGCTGGTCTGGTACCGATCCAGCTCGACTCGGGGGACCGGCTGAAAACGGTGTCTCCTACTCCTCCACCATCTTAACTCCTCCTCTCCATAAATGCTTTGTTATATTTAATTAATGGGGTACTGTGTTCAGTTAGCAGTACTGTATTTCTCTTTTTCTGTGTCGCGATGATATATTTCACTTGTTTGGGGGAAATTAAAAGGGAAAGATTCTTTTCTGCATCATCCTTGGTCTGATATCTAAGAGGGAACTTTCTAATTCTTGTAAAACCAGTAAGAAACTCGAGGCTGTCACCTCCCTTTAAGGTTTGTACACAGCTCTTACTGCACTCCCAAAACTTTATGCTTCATTTGCTTGAAATACTGCCCTCCCCACTCTCTTCCTCCCCATCCTCCAACTATTCATTGCTGTCCACTCTGCAGACCTCGGCTTCCATGGGCCTTCATCCCCAACGTGTGCTTAAGTGTCACTACGAAGCTCTCCGTGGTACACTCTACTGACCGCTGGGCCATATCACACTCGACTGTATGGAAACTGTCTGTTTTCTTTCCATCTCCCCACAGGGCTGACGTAAGCTCTGTGAGAACAATTATCCAGTCCCTTTAATTCACCTTTCTGTCCCTTGGGCTTAATACAATGCCTGTCTCATAGTACATTCTCAAAAAAGTACTTACCGAATAAGTGAATGAATGAAGGAGTTTGCCTGTGTTAACCCCCCGGTGTAATAAGAGGAAAATGTGTCTGGATATTATTATCAGCTAATTTCAGACCGCAAAAGAGGATTCCTTTGAATAACATCCTAGTCTAAGCCTTGGACGAAATCATTCAGTCCTGCAGCTGTTGCTGTAGTCGATCAACCTTGTGTACATGGGCCAAGCCATTTTTAGTTAATTGAGTGCTAAGAATTAATTAATTATTTTTAAAATTTGAATTTGGGGGATATATAGGAACTCTCCATTTTGGCCATTTACTTACCAAAGTTTATAATTGTTAATAACTTTCTGGTGGCAGGGCTGCAATTATAGTAGACACGTGGGAATTTATTTAGAAAACTCTGTATTTTGTGTTGTAGCAGGAAGTTGTAATAATTCTTGTATTTGATACTCCATAAACCATCAATTTAAAATAAATCTAGAAGTAAGTCTAGTCACTCTTGCTTCTTAATCATGCATAAAGAAATACAGTGATAAGAATTTACTTAAAAGTATTTTGAAAAACAATCAATTTTTAATAAAAATAACTAAAAAAATAAAATACCTCTCAAGATTCTGCTCATACTTTCAAAAAAAATAAATTCTCATAGGAAATATGAGTTAATGTGTTAGAACTTGTATTTTTACATACACTCCTCCTGATGACTTTGAGACCCTTTAAAAGCATTATCTAATAAAATATTAGTTCTACTTATTAGATAGTATATGTTGAATGATTTTAACTCCCATCTCCTGTGTTTCTAATGAATCAGAAAAGCCAATATAGAATGACATTTGACATAGTGAATCTGTCTTGAAATTCTCTGAGTGGAGGAGAAAGAAGTAATGATGAGTAGGAGACAGAGCATAGCAAACATTGTACAACATTTTCAATGCACAGGATGGTGTTCTGAGCACTTCACATGTCTTAGATGATTTCATACCACTAACAGTCGTCTGAGGTAGGGTCTGTTATTATCCCCATTTATCAGATGAGGAAACTTGGGGAGACTAAGGTACTTGTCTGAAATCATACAAAGTGGTAGAATTTGAATATAAGTCCAGGTTCATCAGGTTCCAAGGTCCACGGGCTTTCTGTTATATCACATTTATCCCCAAAGAAGTTTAGTGACTCAGATTCTTTATTATAAGGCAGTGTCATCTAGAAGATGAGTTACTGAAGGAAGAGAATATAGTGAGATCCCTTGGGACTGGCTAGTTAGGTTTCACTCAGCCGCTCATATGGAGAAGCTTCATGTCCCGGTGTATCATGAGATGGCTCTGGCTGCAGTGAATTGAATGCCTAACAGTAACTTAGACAATAGGAGCATTTCACTGTTTTTGTCACATAACAAGAATGCTGGATGTAGCTCGTAGCAATGACGGTTCACCAGCTGCATGACACCAGAGTGCTACGTGGGTAATTCTCTTTCCTTTCACCTCATGCTCACATGATGGCTGCATTGGCACCATGGTCTCCTTACATGACAGCTAGTAAGAAAAGGGGTTCTTTCTCAGGGGTGTTCTCTTTATGTAAGAGAGGAAAATATTCTCCAGAAGCACCCAAGCAGATTCCTCTTTTGTAATTCATTGCCTAGAGCGTTGTCACATGGACACCTTGAGCTGCGAGGGAGGCGGAGGGAAGTGAACACATGGTCCAAGGGGATGGGATTAGCTTGATAGACTTTGACCAATCAAGATTCTAGCTCCCGGGGCTGGCCACAGTGCCACCAGAAGGAAACTTGATGTTCTTTGAGCAAAGTAGGTGACCAAAAGAGTCTGCCCTCCATGAGCTCCTGAGACCAACACACCTGGGATGCAGAGCAGACAACATTTTATAAATGATTGAAAGGAAGTTAGTGACTTGCCCAGGTTTGTGTAGACAAGATCAAGAGGAGAATTCAGTCAGAATCCTTCGGCTACACCACACGTTTTCAAACTATGTGCCTCAGGGTTTCTACAAAAATGTTATTAGAATATCATTTTAAAACTCTTTTAGATATGTTTTTAAAAATGTGATTAAAGATACAATACACATGTGATTTTCTCATATATCAGAGGTTGACACAACGCAGTCCCTGCTGTACAAACTGGGTTAGCCTGTGCTGTCAGCTAACTCAGTTTTTGTCACTGTTGTTTTTCGGTCTTGGAGTTAAGCATCTTCTGGCATCTCCAGTTCATCATGAGGTCTCCTGGGATTGCTAGCCAGGCTGTTAAAAACCATTTGTAATCATTTGTCCATGTTAATCTGGATTTTTTTCAATACCGGACAACCACAATAAAATAATCAATTGGGTGTTGACAGTGATATAAGGCTGCAGCAGCTCCATGCAAATTTGAAATAATCTCTAATTTGACATTGTCATGGGTATCAGAACAGCTGCATTATTCTCATTGACCGACTCAATATTTCTCTGGCCCCTGCTTACCTCTCCCCTGACTCTCCCTGCTCCAGAAGCATCTGTTTCAATGCTGGGAACACTTCTCTTGCCTCAGGGCTTTTGCACATGCTTTTCCCTCTAGCATGTTTTCCTCATCTAATTAGATTCCGCTCATTCTTCATGTGCCAGTTAAGTGGTACTTCCTTCCCTGACCTCGCAGATTAGGCTGGTACCCTGGGTTTCACACTTTCTTTTGCACACTTGTCGTTTTATAATGATTTTGTTCACAGCTGCCTCTCCTACTGGGCTGAGAACTATCTGAGGGCAGCAACCACGGACGCCCCATTCAGTGCTAAGCCTTCAGCTCCTCATCCTGGCACAGTGTGGGCTCCAGTGGAATTAATCAGTTATTTTCGATGGAATAAATATGACATGAATAAATAAATTTGAATTTAGATATAATATTGATTAGAGATGGGTAGAAATGATGAACATTTTCTTATTAAAGAAAAGCTTATGAAATTGAAAGGTGACATACAGTGAAATATGCAAATGTATGGATTTTAAGTGCACAACTCGATGTGTATTTCCATTTGTATACATTTTGTTAGCCTCCATCCATATGAAGTATAATATACTTTTAGCACCCCGTGTCTTTCCCTCGTGATCATTCCTGTGATCACTCCCAGGGGGAACCACCGTTCTGACTCATATCACTATCACTTAGTTTTTGCCTGTTCTAAAATTTCATATAAATACAAATTATTCAGTATGTACTGTTTCATGCCTTTTTTCTCCCATTCAGTGTGCTATCTATGACATTCATCCATGTCGTGTGTACCTTTTCATTGTTTTATTGTGTTCCAGTGTCTAAATATACCGTGATATAGTTATTTACTTTCCTACTGATGGATATTTGGGGTTTTTTTCCCCCCAGTTTGGAGCTATACTGAAAAAGATTGCAATGAGCTCTCTTATACAGATCTTTCTGTGGACATAAATTGTTAAAAAAGCACTTGTTTTTTTCCCCTTTTGTTATGAAAAAATTCAGTCAACATGTGTTCTTATGATGTTCAGAAATATCTTTTCAATTCTTAAAAAACAATAAGAAATCAGAATACCATTAGTTGTTACAGAAGAAATAGATGAGAATTCTAACTGAACACTGTGCCAGAAGTTAGCACCCTGTCAGAGATAGAAAAACATGAAAATCTAATGAAAGGGAAAACTCATTAAATTTGGTAATGTACCTAACAAAAAATGTGTCCATAAAAATAAAGTGTACAAAGGTGTTCTTAGCAGCTTTATTCATTATAACCCCAAACTGGAAAAAAAAAATACCAACAATCTTCAACATATTCTGCACATTTTATTTATTTGGGAGGACATAGAAGGATTCTGCTATCCTGTAAGTGTTCTAGATTCTAATAATGTCCTACATTTATATAGAACTTTAAAATTACAAATTTCACATACATCACATAGCTAATAAGTGGCAAAGCAGGAACTCAAATGCAGGACTTCTGATGCTAACTTTAGTGTGTTTCCCTTTCACATCCTGATTACACCTCATCAGGAAAAGCAACACTCAACATGATTACTTATGACAAAGTGTATTTAATTTTTAACATTTTTAAAGCTGTGTCTTATACTTTGGAGAGTTTTTCTAATTAGAAATAATTAGTCGCATATGCATTCTGATCTACTCTTGTCAGTGGGTCTCAACCCTTCTGATCTCATGCGTTGCCAATCATCCCATCAAAGAGCATGCACTCCTCTCGCACACAATTCATTCCACCAAAAATGAAGTTTCTTCTTGTTTGTCGGTACTCTGTTATTGTTTTCATTTGTGGTAATTTCGGCAAAATTAAAAAAAAAATTTTTAGTAGAACACTTCTCATAGCTTTTAAAATGGCAGTACATCTGGTGACTATAAAGAGCAAGCTACCGTGCACTGTAATTCCCAGTAGAATCCAACTAACAGCATTTAGAAATTTCTGGAGAAAACACATTTGGGGAAACTGCATTCTAGACTTTTGTTTTCCTGGTTATCTTTTGAAAGCTTAACATTCAGCTATACCATTCTTTCAAATTTTGTTAAGTGACTGCCTGGAAATCCCACCAATAAATGATATTAATGGCTGGTCAGGGCCTCATGTGTTGTACTCACTTCCAGCTTGAAGATTTGCCCCTTGCAAGGAATTATCAGGACTAAACTGAAAATGACTAATCTCAGTTCAGTCACTGTGCTAGCAGAAGAGAAATGTGTGCTGTGGTGGGGCAGGGAAGAAGCTTCAGTCAGAGAGTAAAGACCCTGGAGCCTGGCCAAAGAGTAAAGACCCTGGAGCCTGGCTTCGGTTCTTTCTAAGGCCAAATGAATGTGCTTGGTGTGGAAAGCAGTGAGAAACCTGAACTTGACTTACTAAGAATAACAATGCTGTTACGTCATCCTAAGGGCAATACCCACCTCTTACCTTTTTAGCTACCTTCCCTTTAACAACTAATATTTGCAAGATCTGTACCCAGGATGGAAAAGTGGCTTTGTGTAGAAATCTTTCTTTCATAAGCTTTCGGTCAGGGTTGTTTGGCTGACAGAATTCATCTGCAAATAGTTTTGTTTATTTTTGCCAACCATGAAAAATCGCTCTTCATTCTGCTTGTAGCTGGAAATTTAGAGTCATGTCCATTTCAGCAAAAACACATTACTCTTTTGTTTTTTTACTGACTTGCCCTCTCCTCAAGTGTGCAGTGGTTTATTCTATTAGTACCAGTAGAGCTGAGTTGTTTTTTCCCCCGGTTTGTTTTAATTAGATATGCTAATTCCATATTGACATATATTTTAAATGGACACACTACTGACTCCCTAACGTATAGTTAAAATAATTTTTATTCTGAACACTTTAACCCTAGAGATGGTTTAGAAGGAAGGAAAACTCTCAACCACTAAAAATGAAATAATTATTATTTTATTTTAAAAGACAAACTAAAATGTAAGAACTAGGTGTTTTTATACTTTTTAGATGCTTTTGTGTGTATTTTTCTCTCTCCAAAAAGAAGACACTGTGTTTATAAACATAGAAGTATATTTTATAGCTGTAATTATTATTACATCTCTTCTACCTGTTCATGTTTTTGTTTTATAAAACAAGAAGATACACTGAGAATGATTAGGCAGCATACATAAATGATATGAGCTCTCTCCTGTTCTATGAGACTATTTCAAGTGGTCAGACTGACAGTAGGTCTAACAGAACCAGACTGTTTAAGATTAAATTCTGGCTCCACCACTTACTGGCTCTCTAACTTGGGATTAATTATTCAGTCTCTTTGGGCCTCAGTTTTCCAATCTGTAAAAATAGGATAATTGTGGAACCTGTCTCATATGCTGCCCTGAGGATCCGCTGAGGTTACTACGTATTATGTACTAAGAACGGTTGCTCTGTAGAACAAAAGTCAATAAACATCCTCATCGACATGATGTAAAGAGCGTGATAGACGTACTGGTTCAGTTATATGACTAGACAGTTTACAGCCTGGGGAACTCAAGAGTAAGCATTTGAAAAGACGTTAATCCCCACTTCTAATAATCAGGGACATAAATGTATAAAATTATAATACCACTTATCATGCATCCAACTGGTGATAATCTAAGTGTGACAATATCAGAGGAATTTCAGAAAACAGGAATTCTCATATATTGCTGGTGGGAGTGCGGAGTGGGGCAGTCACTTTGCAGTAGCCAAGAAATTTGCAGATGCTCGTAACTTGCCACCCGGTGGTTCTACTGCATGGTGTGTATCTACTACAGAAAACTCGCACGTAAGCACGAGCAGTTACGTGCAAGCACATTTATTATGGCACGTGCTGTTTTTAAGAAGAAGAGGAAACTGTATGTATGTCCATGAATAAGAGAATAGATAGATAAATGTGGTAAATCTATATTACGGACTACTGTAGCGCAGGTAAGGGAATGATCTAGCTCTCCATACTGCCACGTGGGCCTGTCTGAAAACAGTGAAAAGGCAAGTTGTAAAATGATATATGTTGTAGAATATGATTTATGTAAATAAAGAGCCCCACAGAATTATATTATATATTATCACAAATAATTCTGAAGTTTTGAAATTTTATTTATTCAGTGATCTGGAATGATACAAACTAAATGCATGACAGTGGTTGTTTAGGAAAAAGAGTTAGAAATGGGAAGGAAAAAGAGAAAAAAGGACTTTAAGTTTATTTTTCTATTAAAATAAAAAGGCTTGACACAATTACATAAATAAGGTTAATATTTGACATTCCTTGGTGATGAGTACATAGGCCTTTATTGTATATGTCTCTGACTGTTTCTGTGTTTTAAACATTTCCCAAAACATGTCTATATAAACTAATGTTTAAAAAAGATAATCTTCCAAAAAATGATAGGTACTATGTAAATATCACTTGATTATCAAAAAGGGAAAGAAATAACTTTCCATTATGAATTAATTAAGGACATTGAAACATACGCTGTTTAGTGACCTCCTGAAGGTCAAGAATCATGCTTTATCATTGTACCTCTCAGGCCCCAGCACAGTACTCAGTAGATAGTAAGTGTTCAACAAGCCTATATGAAAATACCCTGGGCCATAATTATCCAGGACACGAAAAAAAATTACTCTCATTAATTATTAAGTAAATAAAATAATACAAACATAAAACAAGGAGGTATTTTAAATATGTTAGCAAAAATTGAAAATGACAATCCCCTGTGTTGATGAAGATGTGGGAAAACTAGCAAACTCGGAATTGCTGCCAACAATTTAAAATGGAAAGCAGTTTGTCAGCATGTTTTCAGAGACAAAATGTTCCTTGGCCCAGTGATATCCTATTTTTGGAAATCTACCCTAAGGAAATAATCCAGAGATGAAAAGGACTATTACATATGTATATGTTTACTACAGGGTTGCTTCACTCTAGGACATGGAAATCAGTGCAAATGTTTACTGACCACAAAATGGCTAATTAAATTATGATATAAAAATGTGTTAGAATATTATGCAGCCATTAAGACAATAATTATGAAGGTGTAAAGACAAAGTGGCTGAAACATCTGATACTCAGCTAGAATAGGTTTATTTGATAATTATGTATATATATATAGAAATATTTATGAAATTGTGCTAAGCGAAAAAAAGCAGGCAACAATAAGGAGTATATACACTGTGAATTTAAACTATATAAAAATCATATATGCAGATACCCAAAATGAGAGAAGATAAAAATTGGGGGGAATTATTTTTCTCTCATAGTTAAAAATCTATTTTTATAGTGTTTTTTTAAAAGGAAAAAAATTCTATCTGTTGTTGGTATAAATATTAAGGCATCTCTTGTCATGAAATACATATTTAGTATCATGAAATCCAATCCTGACCAAATAAGAACCCTCTTAGTTGACAGTTGACTTATTATGGAAGATAAAAATGGGTAGAAAAGCTCTTGGTTGTTATATTTATTTTGAAAAAAGTATATACTAGCAAATCTTAAGCAAGAAAAGTGTAGATGACTCTTTTCAGATTGATTAGGACTTCAATTTATGACAGGTAGTGTCAAGCCAGCAATTTTAGTTGTTACTTATGCTTGCCGTAGAAGTGTTCAGTTACATTTTTAGAAATCAGCACCCCTAATTCTTTGGAAATTTGGTGAAAACATTTCTGCCTAGAAACATTTCTGCTCCATTCACATGTTATTTGTTTATTGAGTTCTGCAGAAGAAAGATGTGTCTCACCAAGAGTCCCTATAATAAAACACAAAAGATTGGGGGTACATCGGCCAGTAGGACCAGAGAAATACATGATTCTTTTCAGTGTAAATATGATAAATATGAAAATAATATTAAATTACAAATGGAAAACACTTTCATTTATGTATTGTATGAGATGACTAGAGAAAGAATTATGTTATCCGCTATTAACCGAAGTAGAGAAATAAGAGAGAAAATGTATGCTTTATACTTTAAATCTGAGACATAGAGAGACCAATTGAGATTTTCAGAGGATGTCATCCCTGGTTGCTGCCTCTCATTTACACATTACCTGGGAGAGCGTCGTGCGGCTGCATATGCTCAGCTGTTGAATGTGTTAACCCGCTCGTTTTCCACGGGGGAGGACGGGTTTAATGCGTTCTCGGCAGTGTGTACTTTCTCGCTTGTGCTGTTTACCTGTCTTCTTGCTTATTTATTGTTTGCATTTAGCTTGCCCTGCAAGTGGTTCTGAGAATGTAGGGTGAGTGGACAATACCTGCTCAGGCCATAATCTTTACAAATAAATCTCTCCCTCTTTTTAGTTTTTATACGGAGTCTGTGTGGAGATTCATTCCTTTTTATCACTTTACCTCAATTTGATGACATTTTCTAAAGGACCGTGCGTATTTAGACAAAATGTAAAGGATGTGAGGTTTTTGTTTGGTTTTGGTTTTTTTGTTTTTTGTTTTTAGTTTTATGAAACCTGTCCTTAGACCCCCAGATTCTTTCCACAGAAGTTAAATCCTAGTGCGTAACTGTTCTCCACACTAAAAACCAACTGCTCTTTCTACTTACGTAAAAGATAGTGCTAGTTCCAAGGTCTTGGGCAAGTCGCTAAACCTGTTTTCAGATTCATCTGTAAAATAAGGGAATTGGACAACAGAAGCCCATGGTTCAGTGAAAGTTCAGTGATTTCCAAAATCCTTTTACTTCATGAGCTTTCCAAAGAATAACTACACAGATAGTTTAAACTCTGGGGATGGTGCTTGGTGAATAAATACTTAGCAAACAATTGGAAGACAGACATGAGAAACAGTCATAGCCCTGGCTCTATCAATAGCCACAAACCATATTAATGATTTGGGAGGGAAGCTCAGCAAAATGCTAATTTATTTAATAAATATTTAATAGTATATTATTTCAATAAATAAATTAGTGTTTACATAGTAAAGAATACAAATGTTTTGTGCACACATTCTTGACCCACTGCTGTAGCCCTTCTTCAACATTTCCCAAATTATTTTTAAGAAAAGATGAACATCAAAATATTTCCATTTATAGCAGTTTATGATGATTGGTGGTTAAATCTATAAAATAATCCAATGGTTTATCCCTCTTATCTTGAGAATGTTTAATCATCTTTGATATTTGCTTTAAATTAGCACTGTCAAATGTACATTTGTATAAAATCTCCCAAATCATGAAAAATTTATAATTTGAAATGTATTTGGACTATTCTCTAGTTAATCAGCTAGGTAAAAATTAGGAATATTGTAACTAGAACAATTGAGTTGAGCCGAATGTTATGAAAAAGGAAAAATTATTTTTCATGGTGTGCTTTGGCTACAGAAATGAAACTAAAAGCCAGGTCACTATCACAGAACTGGTGTGCTAAGAGGAGCCATATGTGTCCTTTTCAGGATCCCAGGTTAATAATCAAAGCATAGATCAGAACAGAAGCGGTCTAGAGTGGTGCGTTCTTGCTAGTAAGTCTATTGCTGGCCCATTATGGGTTTGTGTAGGCTAATTAACTCTGGAAAGACTCATTTCCCACTCTGAGAAGTATGATAGTCACTTGCCATTCAATTCAGCAACTCAGTATTAAAGGCTGATTCTAGTGGTGTGCAGGGGACGTAGCAGGGCCCTCGCTGCTGAGGATGGTGACAGGCTGGGGTGGGTAGGAGTGCCAAAGCAACACAGAGATGTGCTCTATCACACTGACGTATCAAAGTGCAGTAGACCAGGTTGATTGGCTTAGTCATGGCTCCTCCTTCCTTCGGTAGAGGACTCTCATTTGTCTAGGATCCACACTCTTCCTTTCAGGGAAGGCAAGAAGGATCCCTAGCTCCTGAAGCCTGCCCTCTTCCCTTGGTTCACTGAGGCATGAGAATACAAAGCAGTTAGGGTCAGCAAGGTACAAGGTCAAATTGGCTTGAAGAAGGAGTGGACTGGGGTGGAATTGATGTTTCTGCAAAAGGTTTTCCATAATCTTGAAGAAACACAGAAAAGAGAAAGTCCTTTTACTGCCTTCACTACCTCTGGACATTGACCTAAGATATAATCTCTTCTTCAGACATCTTGCATCCAGGAGGCCAAGACAGTAAAGATGACTTAAACTGGACCTAAGAGGAAGGATTCATTTGCATAAACAGCAAAGCATTTTAGCCCAAGCATGAGTTTATACATCTCTGCGCACAAATGTACATTTCTGTTGGGCGTTTGGAGTGAATTTGAATGTTCAGTTCGAAGTAGAGCCTGCTGAACAGTTTTCCAAAGTAGTTGTAGCAATTTGGTCTCCCACCAGCAACAGGAGAGTTCCATTTGTTCTTTCTATCGTGTTTTTTTGAATACTGATATCACATGCTGCTTTCTCCACTTTGTGCCTTGCATTTTTCTTCCAATAGTTTCTTTTGATAAATAGAAACTGTTAATTTTAATATTGTTTAGTTTATCCATTTTTTAATTTATAGCTTGTGATTTTTTTTTTTTTGGTATGTGGTTGAAGAAAACTGTGCCTCTCCAAGTTCAGAAAGATAAGCTCTTTTGTTGTCTTCTAGAAATTTCATTGTTTTACTTCTTATGTTTAGAACTTAAAAATTCACCCATATTCTATTCTTGGGAGGAATCAAGTTTCATTCCACATATGGATATCTAAATGTGACCCAGGATCATATATTGAAAAGATCATTCTTTCTCTCACTGTGCTGCAGCATCATGAATCACTAACTGTATTTAGACAGATCTACCGTTGGAGTTTATAAATTGTTCCGTGGTCAATTTGTCTAAGCTTACACCTGTATCATACTGCTCTTATTACTGAAACTTAACAAGTCCTGTTTTTTGGTATTATAAGCCCTCTGACTTCATTATTGTTTGTTGTTGTTTATAATTGTTTTGATTATCGTAGGTCCTCTCCATTTCCATAAAGATTTTTTAATCACCTCATTAGCACACAAAAAATGGCTCAGATTTTTATGGGATGAGATTGACTCTATATAGCAGCTTGAGCAAAATTAGCATTTTTATAATAGTCTTCTAACATGAAAATTCATATGATTCCATTAATTTAGATTTCCTTTTATTTTGCTCAGTAGTGTTCTGTGGTTTTCTTTGCAGATGTCTTGATTTTTTTTTTAGATCTATTCCTAGAAATGCAGTGCTTTTTGCCACTATTTCAAATAGCGTTATTTTAAAAGTCTATAATTCATTTTTTGCTGGCATATAGAAATAGAATTTATTTTTGTGTATTGATGGTTTGAATTCTTCTGTGAGAATATATTTTTAAAGATATGAACTGGCTAGGAGTGCCAGGACAATATTGATAGTAGACATCTTTGTCTCATTGCCAACTTCAGAAGGAAAGCTTTCAATATTAAGTTACGATGCTTGTACTAGGTGTTTTATAGATATCCTTTATCAGTTGAAGGAAATTTCTTCCTATTTCCAGCTTTAAAAGTTTTTTAGTTTTAGTTCAGTTTTTAATCATGAGTGGTTATTTAATTTTGTTAAAAGCTTAATTTTCCATAATTGGGATTTTTCTAGTTATATTTTGTCATATGTTTCTAGTGTAATTCCTCTGTGGGGAGAGAAGATACTTTGAATGGTTTCAGCCAGTCTCCCTTGCATTAGGTCCTTATTTGCTAAAGTGGTAATTTATTTCCCGTTTGGCTAATGTTTCCTGTGTACAAGCTCCTTGTCTGAAGCCCTGAGGGGGAAAAGGGATTAGTGGGAAGATTCAAAATTCCAAACCCCTTTGAGCCCCTAACATTTTATTTACAAGAACCATTTCTCAG
The DNA here is from genome assembly GCF_023065955.2 of Ursus arctos. NCBI lineage: Eukaryota > Metazoa > Chordata > Mammalia > Carnivora > Ursidae > Ursus > Ursus arctos. The sequence goes on from NW_026622985.1 coordinate 68,490,652, forward strand.
TTGTCCAAAATATGTCACTCTCGGTTGTATATTTCTTAGTAGAGTTCTCACTTGAAAAAACCTTTAAACAAAGACACATTGCTGTGGCGGGGTGGATGAAATAGGTAAAGGTACAAACTTATAAAATGAGTAAATCCTGGAGATGTGTGCACAGCATGGTGGACTATAGTTAATAATAATACCATATTAAACGTATGAAAGTTCCTAAGAGAATAAATCCTAAAATTTCTCAAAACAAAAAAATTTAAGTATATGTGGAGATGGACATTAACCAGACATATTGTGGGAAACATTTTGCAGTATATACAAATATAAAGTCATTTTGTACACTTGAAACCAATGTTTGGTTTTTTTAAAAAAATCTGTTTATTTGAGAGCAAGAGAGTGGTGGGGACAGAGGGAAAGAATCTCAAGCAGACTCCCTGCTGAGCGAGGAGCCCACCCCGGCTTGATCCCAAGGCCCTGAGTTCATGACCTGAACCGAAATCAAGAGTCAGACACTCAACCAACCGAGCCATCCAGGCGCCCCAAAGATAATGCTATAGGTAAATTATATCTCAATTAAAAAGAAGGCAAAGACAGAAAAAGATGAGCACTTTGCCAAGTCTTCATAATTATTTTTGAAAGTATGGACTATCGATAACCTTATATAGTACAATTCTGATTAAAATATTAGCTACATTTTATCTTCCATATTTTCAACAGGGTTAACAAAATTGAAAAGCCTGTGTACTAACACAGGTTAATGTAAAGATCAGCAGGTTGATGGGTATCAGTCCAAGCTTATACATTCATCAGAATATTTGTATTGTTCTCAGAGGTTTATTGGAAGTCGATATTCTATTAGCATCCAATGATATCCCTTCAAAGGAGTGGCATTTCTGGTTATTTCTGTTTGTATACAACTTCTCTTTTAGAAAGTTAAAAAAAAACCTTTCAGGGGCAGGCTCTCAGTGGGCTCTGTTTCTTTGGTGTCATCAGTGGTACTTGGAAATAAATCTACGTGAGGCATGTGCTGACAACGTTAAATGTTCCAGATGGCAAGTTCTTTGGAGTGTCTTTGGGGAGTTTATCCATACAAGAAGTTTCCAGAAGAAAGCACAACAAGAGGTGGTGGGGCAGACTGGGATAGGTGTCACAACCAAGGCTATATATGGGACAGTGAATGTGCATCACGATGGAAATCTGTCTGCATTTCTGAAAAGACGCTGTCAGCACAGTAAGATGCTAGATGCTGAATATCAGAAAAATGCAATGCGAAGTTTCAAGTTCAAAACATTTGGATTAAAAAAAAATAAAAGAAAACTAGATAAAAATCTAAAGAAAGAATTGCTAGAGTGGCCGTTCCTGAGAGAACACAGGAAGTTGTACTGAATTCAGAATTTCATATTATGGTAAGATTCTTCAATTATAAAAATATTAGCAGATGGCAAAGGGAGCTGGCTTTATTTTTATTTCTTTTCTTCATAAACAATGTTATTGAGGGCTTCCACCCCCCTTGATTAAAGTAGGTTACGTTGATCGTGGAAAATCTGGAAAATGGAGAAAATTACAGTCATAATAAGTTCATCATAATCCCTAGAGATAAGCACAGTTAATAGTTTGTAATACATACTATCACTCTTCTCCACATAAATATATGACTTTAAAAGCCAATTTAATCACACTATACACAGATGTACCAAATATAAGGCAATTTATTTCTCCTAAGCGTTCTGATCCCCGTTTTTAGCCCTCCTCTGACCTTGCCCCCACCTTGGGTATCAAGAAAAGAAAAAATAATTCAGACATTCCATCTCTAAGATTTCCTATTCCTCTGCCCAGCTCCTTCCCTGATCAACTTATTTAAAATTACACATCTCCCCAATGCCATCCTCCTATCCAGCTTTATTTCTGATCTTTTCCCATAGTTCTTACTATTATCTAACACCCTCTATATTTTGCCTATTGCTTTTCCTTTTTAATTTTTTCTTCCTCAGCTAGAATGTAATTTCCATACGGGAAGGGCTTTTGTAAGTCCCAGTACCAAATGCCTAACACCAAGATGAGTGGCCTTTACCGAGCAGGCCCTAAATCCGTATTTGTTGAGTAAATGAGCAAGCGAAGTGCTAGGTGGGGATTTGGCTTACACAAGAGAAGAGAGGCTGTAACTTTCTGTCCTCTGGAGCCTATGTGGTCTTTTCTGCTGAAGTGGGACTGCTCTTTTTGGCTCATGACGGTAGCCATTTGTCCTGACCTTGAAATCACAACTCTAAATGCCTTCTTGTTCCTGGCCCAGGCTCTTTGACTCTTCTTCAAAACTGGGTATTCTATATTTGGTCACTGGAGCAGGAAAACTTCTAGATCCTCTAGAAGCCACCAGCAAGTCCTAGTGAAGATGGCAGGAAGGCCCATAGCATTGCCTGAGTCTCATTTTATTCTCCCCTCCCCGGGCCACCTCTGTACTTCCAGTGCTGTGTCATTTAGGTCATGGGATTAAACTGAGGACTGGTGCTTTCCAGTGCTTTCACATGTCCCTTAAGATATTCTAAAGCTGTGCTGTCCAACACTGTGGCCACTGGCCACCTGCACCTATTTTTTTTTTTTTTTTTTTTTTAAGATTTGCTTATTTATTTTAGAGAAGAGGGGAAGGGCAGAGGGAGAGATTCTCAAGCAATCTCCCCACTGAGCGAGGAGCCCATTTTGGGGCTTGATCTCAGGACCCTGAGACCAAACTCAAGAGTTGGGCATTTAACCGACCGAGCCACCCAGGCGGCCCACACATGCACCTATTGAGTACAGTTGACCCTTGAACAACAGGAAGGCAGGGTCACTGATGCACCACACAAGAGAAGATCCGAGTATAACCCTTAACTCCCCCCGAACTTAACTATTGACATCCTGCTGTTGATCAGAAGCCTTAATGATAGGGGCGTCTGGGTGGCGCAGTCCTTAAGCGTCTGCCTTCGGCTCAGGGCGTGATCCCAGCGTTCTGGGATCGAGCCCCACATCAGGCTTCTCCGCTAGGAGCCTGCTTCTTCCTCTCCCACTCCCCCTGCTTGTGTTCCCTCTCTCGCTGGCTGTCTCTGTCAAATAAATAAAAATCTTAAAAAAAAAAAAAATGATAACATGAGCAGTCGATCAACACCTGTTTTGTATGTTGATGTATTATATGTACTGTGTTCTTATAAAAGAGTAAGCTAGAGGAAAGAAAGTATTGTGAGAAAATCATAAGAAAAAAGACAGCACTGTAAAAGAAATCCATGTATAAGTGGACCCGTGTAGTTGAAACCCAAGGTGCTCAAGGAACAACTATACTTGAGACAGGGCTGGTCTGTATGTGAAGAATACACAATGGATTTCAAAGACAGTAATAAAAATGTAAAATGTCTCCTTAGTAATTTTACGTTAATTATATGTCAAAATAATATTTTGGTTATATTGGTTTGAATAAAATATATTATTAACATTAATTCCTTGTGCTTCTTTTCACCTTTTCCTGGGGCGACTACAAGATCTGAGCGTATAGGACACAGATGGCATTTGTGTTTCGCGTGATGTTTCCATTGATGGGCACTTTCTAAAGTTCCCTGCACCCACCACTGGCAGGAGGGGAAATAGCACCCTGGCCCCAACTTCCAAGCTCTCCCTCACTCTTCTCGCTCAGATGATGCCTCGGGACAGACTAGGGCCAACTTTGGGCTCTCCTTCCTTTTGAAAGTCTTTTCCTCCCCTTAGGGTAGTGTGGCCAGGGACTTTTCTGGGCAAAAGAATTATCTTCTCTAAATTAATGGAAAAAAACCCATGATTTAAGTTTTTAGGCTGCGTCCTTAATGTGCCGGAAGAATGTAGAAAATGATTTTTCCTTTTCCTTCCCACAAAACCTGGCTTTAAAGTTTTGTCTTTGACAGAGCTTTGCCGTAGCTTGGGTCTTCTACCTGGTATCTGCCCTACCTCTGAAGCACCAACATCCTATCCTTGGCTGTTATGTGTGGGAACCCCCCAATTCCTGATACTTACATCAATATGATATACTTATCATAGTATATTCACACCATGTTGCTATTCCCTACAGTATTGCAAGAAAAATACTGTCCTTAGTGCATAAGGTGTTATTTCTCATTTTTACTTAATGAGATTTTTGTAATTTGCATTTTTCTCTTTAAAACGAAGTGTGACTGGAAGATGGAAGCATGGCCCCCTGGCAGGAGGGTGTCAGCGAAGTTTCAAATGACACCTGTGAACTCCTCCTTCACCCCACCCACAGTAGGGATTCAGATTTTTTGCTGTTCCTATACCTTCAGCCTCCCCCGTATACCAGGATTGCTAGTAGAAATAGCACTCCAGAGATACTGACCCAGAAGTGATTTATTTGTGTTTGATTTGAAGGGCTCTCAACACTTGCTTAGCTCCTAGTATGTGTCCTGAGGGTAGAGCACTTTGCTTGGTGCTCCTAAACATTCTTCCTCCAAACACAAACACCCTGGACGATTCATGTGCTTCAGGTAGGCTCTCACCTGCTCTGATAGTAAGCTGTCTACACTGTGGGTGAGTTATTTCATCCCATTCTTCTGTCAGTAGAAATGGAAGCTTCGGTGACAGTGGAGAGAGACCCAGAGGAGAGGGAGCTGGCTGAGGAACCATGGGTGTGAATGAAACATTCTTGTCTTGGTCTGAGGCAGACAGGGGGCAGCACCGGGAGCCCAGCTTTCTGAGCAGAGGGGCACTGAGAGAGGAGCATGAGGAGGAAGCCAGGGTCTGAGGACAAGCGGCCCTGTGTCACAGTCTGTCGCACGCTTGGTGCCTGGTCGTGGCGGCCAATTCTTTCATAAATAAGGAGCGATTCCTTTTTCTTTCTATCAAGTAAATACCCAAAAAGTGGTTCAAATAGAAAATAAAACAGGAGTTTCCAGGGGCTGCAGAGAGTGGGGAATGGGGAGTTACTGTTTAATGGATGTGGAGTTGCTGTTTGGGATGATGAAAAAGCTCTGGAAGCAGATAATGGTAACCGTTGCACAAGACTGTGCATGTACTTAATGCGGCTGATCTGAACCTTTAAAAATTGGTAAAATGGTAAATGTTATGTTATTTTACAACAAAAATTTTATATGTATATATAACACAATATAATGTATGTATATATACACAGAACTTATATATTATACATTATTGTATATTATATACATTATACAATATATACATTTTATACTGTATAACAATATACAATATGGTATAATATATAAGTTCTCTGAAACTAAAAGCTTTAAAAACGTGGTTGAGATCCGTGGATGGCAGGTGCTAAGTAGTCAAACACTCTGCAGCTGCTCGTATGAAAAGAACAGGAATTGCAAAGTGGAAATGTCACAGGAGGAAATGATGCAGCAAATGCTTACAACAAGTGAACACAGAGGAACTAACAGAAAACAAGTGACCCCCAAAGGAGTCCAAGCTGAAATGACCAAAGGAAACCCCTTTCCCATCAGAAATATTTAAGGAAATGATTTGCATTTGATTGAATGTGATCTGTAGAAAATGGACACTTTGGCAGTAGGCAGTACCTGTAACACTCCAGGGTAGGAAACTTATTTATATATGTGTGTGTATATATATATGTGTGTGTGTGTGTGTGTATATATATATATATATATATTTTTTTTTTTTTTTGGCGGGGGGTACAAAAGGGTGCTTTTCTTATAGCATGGGGGCTGGACCATGGCAGGAAGAGCTGCAATGTGACTGTGAAGAGTGGTTGATTATATACTTTTAAGTTGGGGGGTGGGGTAGAGATAACAGAAATCTCTAAAGGGATTTCCATATGTTAGAGAAGACTCACAGGATCCTGGAGGTCTGGCTATTGTCAAGCTAAGGTTGCGTTTTAGTCTCTAGCAAAACATCAACATTAAGGCAGTCAGGAGTTCCTTGAGGAATGTCCCGTCTGCTTGTCTTGCGTATTTATCAACGGGCTGCAAGTTGTAAAAAAAAAAAAAAATGTAATTTTATCTATATTTCTCTTGCCTTTGTTCTCCTCATCATTCTCCCCCCTGAACAATTTTGTCCCTTAACTCTTAAAGCTGAGGGTGGAAGGTCTTATCCGCTGTAACTTCTTCCTGCTGAAGAGGGGTGTACTGGAGATGTCCCCACCTGTCGGTCAACATTGGTCAGCTGGGGGAGTTTACATATAGGAGTTATGAAAGGAAGAGGCAGCTGAACCCAAGGTGGACAACGGAGACGCATCTCCTCGAGGAGAAAGGCTCCTGTGTCGGCTGGAAGTTATGGCAGTGACAGAGTCTCAGCAACAGGCAGGGAGACACTGGAAAAGACAACAAAATAAGATTAATATTGTTATGAGAAAAAGAAGCCCAATAAAAAGACCTTTGAATTCACCAAAAATCCTCCTCCGGACCAGGCATTTAACCAGTCATTAAAGGAGAGAGATCATTTAAAGCGCCAGTTCGAGTATTCATATCTTTTAGTAATTCTGTTACATTTTTGTGATATCCTAGAATATATACACAGCATTCATTTTAATAATGGCACCTGTACTATCTTGTGCAGTGAACCTTATTTTTAAAAGAATGCATTGAAACTGAATACTAACAGCCATAACAGCTGTCTCTGCAACAAAAGCAGTTTCTTAACAGGGTTTGGTCAGTTTCAGGCTAGAAGGCAGGGAACTCATGAGTTCCTCTGGTGTTTGGCTCCGATCTCATACTCTGTGTATCATTAGCACTTAGAGCTCCTGTCGCATTGGAGCATTAATGAATTAAGTATGGTTTGACAGCAATCCAGAAGGTAGTGCTTCTATGCGATTGTCAGATCATTAGATTTCTACCTCCAAAGCATAATCGGCAATGTGTGCATCCAGTGTGGCTCAATCAGTAAATAATAATAATAATGATAATAATAATAATAATAACAACAATGCAGACAAACAAAATAAGGAGAAATGGTAAGATCACCTGGCCAACAATATTGATCGAGATGATTAAATTATATGTCAGCGAAACAGTACCCTTTTACTTAAATCGAGTTTTCATTCTGATGGCCCCCACACCAGCCAATAACTTGTAACAGCTTTAGGAGACAGGTCTTCTTCAAGAAAAATGAGTTTTCCCCCTTTGGCTTTATCACGGAGTCAATATTACTCCTAGCCAGAGAGGGCCCTGGGCTCGTAAACACTGAACACTTGCAGGTACAATGTTCTCTCCCTACATGAGCTTTAGAAGGTTGTCAAGGACAGGATGACTTGACAGAAAAAAACCATACCGCGTGCGCCAACATGCTCAAGTACTGAGGATGCCGGCTCTGAAATATGTTGATGTGGAACTGACGGCACTGGCGAAGGGGTTCAGAGCAATCATTCGGACATAATGATATTGGACGTGGGGCATTGGAAGATTGACATCAGAAATTTGACTGGCCCATCTTGGAGCACATTTCACAGCTTCCCCTTCTCAGTGGTACAATCCTAAAAGTGCCAAAAGACAATTTTGACTATCTGCCATCCTGGACAAATAGTGCTGAAATTGCTAGATGGGGACTGGGAAAGTCTTATTTGTAAATCTTCCTCATTCTTGTCATGAGCATTTTCTCCTCGTCTCCGCATTTTCATGTAAGACAGGGATCTCTCAGCCTGAGTTCAGGCTGTCCTTCCTCCTGTTTTACCTCTTCCAACTCCCTTCCTCCCCCGCCAGGGCATCTGGCCCCACCAACGGATGGCAGCAATGGTGGCAGCCTGGTGCCTCCTACTTCCGTTACTGCTACCCTGTAATATTATTCCCACTTGAATTTCATATCTCCTAGAATATTCTTGGAATATAAAAATAGAAGTTAAATTTGGAAATCTTGGCCCCATAAAATCCAATTACACAGTTCTCGCTAGTGTCATGTTTATAGTTAAACCATGCGCTCACAGTGACACATCATATATCGCTTTAATACAGCAAATTTAAGGCGCATGCGTGTTGGCTGAGTCGCTGCTCCCTGTCTTTCAGTGGACTTGGTGGTAAAGGCTCTTCAGAAAGGTCCTTTTTCCTTCTTTCCCTTCTTTGTTTAGTTGAGTAACTACTTCGAGCTTTATCAGCCATCCTCTGAATCATTGCCTCCTCTGTCTGTAAAGGGCAAGAATGGAGCATTCTCTTATCTGCTCTTCTGGAATAGCTTGCAGTCCCTCCTTCTTTGTTACCATCCAAAATGTTAAACTCATAAAACATAGGTCTTCTGATTCACAGCTGGATGTGCTTAACCCCTCGGAGAAGCCCGTGCTTTGTGCTTTTAAATTATTTAGACCTGCCAGAGAAGTCTGAATCTGTTTCATCTTCACCTTGTCTTTTATAATATATATTTTTTTATGTTACAGTGTTCTCATTAGTCCTCATGGGCATGCTTATGGGCTAATATAGCCCTCGAAATCACCTTCTGGCATTGAAAATTCTGCCTTGGGGCTTCTAAAGCACTGGAAAGTCTGCAGGGACCCCTCTCCTCCAGGCCAGTTGAGTCGATTCCCTGGATCTTTAGAGGAATAAGAAACGCACCCTGACAGTAATTCGCTCCATTGGGTACACCAGTGTTGTATTCCGACATATGAATGTTACATGTGGATTTTAGTTTATATTATTTAAAACATACACATCCATGCTATCGGAATGTCCTTCTTTTCACTGTTGGTGCAAAGGTGATACACGTTAAATTAAAAGTGATCTGTGGGATAGCAGTAAAACTACAAATACAGTTCAGTAAGATGCTGTTGGGACAGAGACATTGTGTTTTCATGCCAGTGCTCCGGCATGGGTACCGGAAGCCCTGTCCTTAGCTCCGTGACCTTGTGCCTTGCCCAGGGATGCAAAAACTTCAATCCAAATATCAGTTTCCTCCGATTCTTAGCATACCTTCTTAAGATGTTCTTCTCTTGGGAAAGCAGAAATTTTCTCAGGGTCTTCTGGTAAAACTTTTTTCCCTGTAACTTCCAATTTGGCTTGAGATAAAAATTTCTGATCTTATAGTAACAAAGAAATCATCTTTAGGGAGAAAACACTTGCCTGTGGTCTTATCAGAACTTTGAAGGAAGATACTGCCCAAGGATAAAACATGACTGGAATCCCTCCTGCCTTTCCCAATGTTAGAGCCACACAAGGGCCCCTGGCGCTCATCTGGCTTTGTCAGCAAGAGTTCACGTGGTCCCTCACACACGTGTCCTAGCAGAGCTAGGTTCAGTTAAACAGGGTGACCTGCAGACATTGGAAGACTGGCCCCATAGCTTGGTTGCTGGGTGGCTCTGCATAGAAGTCTGCTAGAACTTCCTACAATATATGAGAACACAACAAAATCAGTAAACTGAGCATTGTGTTTTAAAGTGGTTACTATGAATGGGGGAAGTTGCCTTCTACTACTACTAAGTGGTAAAGCAAGGTTATAAAACAGTATTGCCATACAATTCCATTTTTATTTAAAAATACAGAATAAAAGACAAGAAATAGGTATAGCGAAATGTTTATAACAGCTTTGGCTGGTGTCATTACGATGATATAAAGATTATATTCATTTCTTCTAGAGCTTTTTTATGAAAATAAATGCAAATATGATATATTTTCTTATTAATCCCCTTTTCCTACACAAAAGATATTTTTACAAATAAGATATTCATGCTAAATTATTCTGTGCAAATACAAACAATCCCTGAACTTCAGCAGCAATCAGAGCACACTTTCCTTTCTCCCTCACTTGGTCTACAGGCTGCTCCGCTACGCCTGCAGCCCCGCTCCTGGCCTACCTGCAGGCTTCCCAGGTCTTTTTTTTTCTGGGACCCAGGCCAAAGGAGCAGCGGCTGTCTGAGACGTGTTCTTCTTGTGGGAGAGGGCCGAAGCAAGAGGCTGGTGGAAATTCATGCTGCCTCAGGAAGCTCAGACTTAACATGCATCACATTCTCTCAGTGGCTGTAACATATCACATGGCCGAGCTCAGTATCGGGGATGTATGATCTTATTGGAGAGCTATGCTTTGCACTGCGTGTTTTTCATTTAGCAGCGTGGCCTGGAGATCTACTGATTTGAATAGAGAGAGGGCTTCTTCACTTTTTAAATACTTGCATGGTTCTTCATCTTGTGGATATGCCGTAGCTTGTATAACCAGCCCTTAACAGATGGAAACGGGCTGTGTCCAGTCTTTTATAATGTCACACAATGTTGAAATAAATCACCTTATCCATATATCATTTCATCTGTGGGCAGGGGTGTAGCAGAATAAAGGTTAAGGTACCCTAAGAAAAAGATTCAGATACACAGTGTCTTAGGGTTATTTGCTTCACGGAGCAGTCCCAAGAGTAGTGTAGGGGGAGTCACCAGTTTGGTGATCATTCAAGGGTATGTTAGTCCACTGGGCTGCTGTGACAAACTGCCATAGACTGCGTGGCTTTAACAACAAACATCTATTTCTTAAAGTTCTGGAGGTGGGGAGTCCAGATCAGTGTGTAGGTAGATTCAGTGTCTGGTGAGAACTCATTTCCTGACTCATGGACAGAAATCTTCATGCTGTGTCCTCACATGGCAGAGGAAGTAAGGGATCTGTCTGAGGTCCCTTTTAGAAGAGCATGAGTCTCTTACGACCTAATCACCCCCAAAAGTCCTACCTCGTAATACCATGATATTGGGGGTTGGGATTTCAACCTATGAATATTGAGGAAACACAAACAGTCCATAACAAGGGTCTAGGTTCTTCCATCTCATTGGAAGGTCTTAGTCTGGCTTGGCTCAAGGTCTACGTCTGCATGATTGAAACTGGATCATGAACACATCCCTGTTTCACGTCATAGGAAGCAAAAGAGAGATCATGGAGATGTGCATGCCCAACCCGTGAGGACCCAGACCAAGAAATGGCGAACATCTCATTCAGTTACATTCCACTGGCAAAGATTTAGTGACATGGCTGCCAATAGCTGCAAAGGAGGATGGGAAATGCAGTGTCTGACTGGGCAGCCATGTGCTAGCCACAATGCTACCATCATGGTAGAAGGCAAGAGTAGGCATATCTATAAGGTAAATTCCTAGAAACAGAATGGCTGGGCCAAAGGATAAATATGTTTGTAATTTTGGGAAGATAATTCTAAATTGCATTCCATAGAAGCTGAACCATTCAGTACTCCCATCAGCAACGTATGAGGGTATGTCTCTTGTCTTCCCAGCATGATAAGAAAGTGTATTGTCAGACTTGGGTTCTTTGTGCCAATTTAAAGGTTTAAAAAAGGTATCTCAGTTTAGTTTTGATTTGAATTTCTCTTATTTTGAATGAAATTGAGTATCATTTCATATGTTTAAGGGGATTTGTATTTTTTTTCCTAATAACTTTTTTTTGCTTCTTTTTCTATTGGATTGTTAGTCATTTGCCTGTGATATGAGTTGCAGGTATTTTTTTTCCCCACAGCTTGTTTTTTTTTTTTTTTTTTTTTTTTTAAGATTTTATTTATTTATGTGACAGAGAGACAGCCAGCGAGAGAGGGAACACAGCAGGGGAGAGGGAGAGGAGGAAGCAGGCTCCCAGCCGAGGAGCCCAATGTGGGACTCGATCCCGGAACACCAGGATCACGCCCTGAGCCGAAGGCAGACGCTTAACGACTGAGCCACCCAGGCGCCCCTCCCCACAGCTTGTTTTTTTATCATAATCAGAAAGCCCCTTTCATCCTCCCACTCTAGTGTCTAAAGACATTTTTGATTGTCACAAACAGACCGGCCGGGCTTCCAGGTATTCGGTGAGTAGAGGCCAGAGTTGCTGCTAACTGTCCTATAGCACACAAGAAAATATTCTACAGTAAGGAATTATCCAGCCTGAAGTGTCAGTTGTGCCGATGTGGAGAAACATTGATTTAAAGGAATCGGTTCATGGTTTTTGGTAATAATTTAGAACATTTTATATTTTCCATTTAAATCTTTGATCCATTTAGAATGTATCCTGGTCAATAGGAAAAAGTATGGATTCAAGTGTTGTCTTTTTCCAGAGGCTTCCCAGTTGTACACATTAATTATCACTCCATGTATTATCTATTGCTGTGTAACAAAGTGCCCAAAACTTAGTTTGAAACACAAATGTTTATCATGTCACAGTTTCTGAGGGTCAGGAATATAAGAGTGACCTCTCTGGGTGGTCACTTCTCTGGGTGATTCTGGCTCAGGGTTCCTCATCCAGTTACAGTGAAGCTATTGGCGAGGAATGCAGTCATTTGGAGGCTCAAAGACGAGCTTCAGGATTATTCCTTTGGTTGGTGGCAGGCTTTAGTTTCTCCTTGGCTGTTAGCTGGAAGCCTGTGTTCCTCACCATGTGGGCCTTTCCTCAGGGTACTTGAGTGTACTTGTCATATGGCATCACCTTCCCCAGAGAGTGGTTCAACACAGACGGAGAGCACCTGAGACAGATATTGGAGGGTTCTTTTTTTAGCATGGTCTTAGAAGTGACATGTGATCACTCATGCAGTGCTCTCGTTATTCATTAGAGGTGACTCACTAAGTCCAGTGTTCACTCACGAGCAAGAGTTAAGCTCCATCTCTTGAAAGAAGAAGTATCAAAACATTTGTGGACAAATGTTTAAAACCACCGTAGTCTGTTTGCTTGAGATGCCTTTCTTTTTATCGTATACTTAATTCTCATGGAGATTGAGCTAATTTCTGTAATTAATGGTGCATTGCTTCTGACTTTTTGCAAGGTAATTTTTTAAATGATGCCTCTGTCTATGTCTATTTTATGTGCTTCTACTAGCCTGGTAGATCAAATGAGATGATGGCTGTGAAAGTGCTTTGCAAACTCTAAGGAAATACACTACTATAAGGTTTTATTATTACTATTTTTTTGTGTGGAGATATAGCCAAAAAAGTTCTGTATTATATTTCCTATTTGATTTGCTGAAATTGGTTCTTGGATCCAAGGTGGAATGTGAGTTGTGGGCCAGTGTTGGAATTTTCCATCATAACATTTCCTGTGGATACAAACTGAACTGAAACCCAATCCAGGAAACAAACATAAAATATGTCAACTAGTTTATATTCACTGAGTCTTATCTGCCACTTCTGGGGGTGTCATTGTATCTTTTATGTTGCTATTCGGGAAATCATAGTTATTGCAGGTGTGTATAAATATGCGTGGCCAGGTTTGGATATGAAATGGGGACTGTATGACCCTCACTTGAGAAAGCCCCAGCAGGAGTTGCTAAAGATATGTTGTGTGATAGGAGGCGTGCTGCACGGAGCCACCCTGTCCAAATCTCTCTGAAATGCTGCCTCTAATTTCCTTCCTTGGTTCTTGCAGGACTTTTTTTTTTTTTTTTCTAAGATTTTATTTATTTGAGAGAGCATGAAAGCAGAAGCAGGGGGAGGGCAGAGGCAGAGGCAGAGGGAGAAGCAGACTCCCTGCTGAGCAGGGAAGCCTGACACAGGGCTCGATCCCAGAACCCTGAGATCATGACCTGAGCTGAAGGCAGACGCTTAACCAACTGAGCCACCCAAGCACCCAGACTGTTTTTTTTTTTTTTAATTGCAGCAGTTTTATTAGATATAAATAATCCTGGGGCAGGTAACACTTCAATCCTACTAATTAGAGCTGAGTTGAGGGGGAGGAGAGGACAAAAGGAGAGACTGGAACTTAGAGATGGGCAGGGAACCAGGAAAGGAGTAAAGAGATTGAGATGTAAGGACAAACTTTGTCTATAATAGGCATTCATCACAATTATTAACGTGTTTGGATTTTTTAAATATGAAATCTCCAATTGGCAGTCCACATGCTGGATCCAACCCACAGATAGGCTTTGTCTGAGCAAAAATATGTTTAAAAGTTTAGAGGTTTCCTGAGAAATTGCTGGCATTTCTTGAAAGAACCAGACTGTCTTGCAATCCTGGACGTGCATGGTTGCCATTGGCCAGAGCTGTGTAGCGCCCGTGACCTTTAGATGGAGTACGAATTCTCCATGTCACTACAGTCTCTATGAGTCCTTTACGCCTCCCTGGTCCCCAGGTCACGTGTTCGTACCATTTGTCATCTTACTTGTGCTGCTGTTATTCATGTAGTGGGGAAATATTTTTTGTACGTAAGAACCTAGTAAGAGTGGGGTAGAAAAGACAGATTGAAAGGACCAAATGTTTTAAGACTAGTAGGCTCCAGGGCGGGCCCGCCTCCCCCCTCCCCCCGTGGGCGCTCCAGTGTGCAGAGCCCAGCTTAGCCAGGGCCTCGGGCGGGGGCACCCTTAGAGGCCTCTGTCAGTGTGCGTGCCCGCGTGCTCCGGCCCAGCCTCTTCAGCCTTCCTCAGAGCGCTTATCGTGCTGTACCTTGCTGCTCTCAGGAAGACACGAGCACGAGGTTGTGTTTAAATAGGAGAGTGACAGTTTGCACCGAATGAACCACATTCTCCAACTCTTTCGCCCTTGGGCCCTTGCGGCCGACCTATCAAAGGGTGCTGCCTTTGGATTACAGGCAGGGGGTTTCCGAGTGCTGTTCTTGGCCCCAAACAGCGACAGGGGCCTCCTCCATTTCTGATACCATCCCTGAAGCCTTTGTGTCCGCCTCTCTCCAGGTTTCCTAGCTCCGTTCAAGCTTTTTATTAAGGACACTTTGGGTGACGGGAGTCAGGGAGTTGCTTTTGTAAGAACTTCTTCAGCAGAGCACGTCTGGGAGGGCACTTGCAGCCCCCCGGCCCCCACCTGCAAGGACTCAGAAGAGACGTTGCCCTCACTCCAAGCCTGCTCAGCAGCCAGGGAAGGACACAACCTTGCTCACATTGTGGAGTGACTAATTACTCCCTGAGGGAGAGGGAAGGAGTCCCAGTTGCCTCAGTGAAGAAGTTATGTTCACTTCTTCAGGCTTCCCTCCCTGTCTGCCCAGAATCTGACCCACCACTCCTGGGTTTTGGCAGGTTAAGATCTCCATGTATGTTCAGTTTCTCAACTAAAGCACACCGTGCTATTTATGTGGCCACATGTGGCTTCTCTACCCTGAGTTAAAGATAGAGATCAGAACAACAGTGACAACACACACACACACACACGCACACACACACACACACACACCTTCAGTGAGCACAGTTAAAATATTCCTAAACTTTATTTGAACCACACATGTTAGAGATGCTAGAGGCAGTTTCACTGTGAATATACAGATGTGCTTTGTCTTTCTGTTTTCTTTTTGTTTTTATCCTATGCATCATCTAGGATTCAGCTAAATGTAATAGAAACTCAATAACACTGGCTTAACCAAAGAGGGATTTATTCTTCTCCCTTAGCAATAAGTCAGATGTCATCAACACCTAATGTCTTATCTTTCTGCTCCCCCTTATTTAACATATAGCTTTCATTCTTGTGTTTGTTGCCTCATGGTCATGGGAAGGCTGCTACATCTTCAGCCTCATTTCTGCATTCCAGGCAGGAAGAAAAGGCAAGAAGGAAGATTTTGTACTGATAAAGCAAAAACTCTCCCAGAAATCCTTAACAAGTATTTTCTGATGTGGAAACACTGGCCATAACTATGTCATTGTAGCCACCCCTAGGAGCAAGGGAAACTGACAGAGTATTTTAACTCTGTGCACTTCTGCCCTTCTTTCTGTCACCACCCACCTGTGTTCTGTGCGTCAAGGAGGAATAGGGGAAACGGATAATGCTCGTGCAGCTAGCGGTGTCTGTCAGCTCTTCCTCATTTCAGAAAAACATCCAAACATATATATTTTTTTTAAGATTTTATTTATTTATTCGACGGAGATAGAGACAGCCAGCGAGAGAGGGAACACAAGCAGGGGGAGTGGGAGAGGAAGAAGCAGGCTCATAGCGGAAGAGCCTGATGTGGGGCTCGATCCCATACGCCGGGATCACGCCCTGAGCCGAAGGCAGACGCTTAACCGCTGTGCCACCCAGGCGCCCCCATCCAAACATATTTGGGCAACTGTTTTCCCATTTTCCTTCACTCTTTTTTTTTTTTTTTTAAGATTTTTATTTTTTAGAGAGAGAGTGGGGAGGGAGGGGCTGAGGGAGAGAATCTTCAAGCAGACTCCATGCTGAGTGCAGAGCCTGGCACAGGGCTCGATCTTACAACCCATGAAATCATGACCTGAGCCAAAAAAAGAGTTGGACACTTAACCTACTGAGCGACCTGGGCACCCTCCATTTTCCCTTAACTCCTAATTTCCTACTACCTAATGGCTCCTTTGAAGGAGGAAAGTCAGTTCTGTGCAGGTTTGTGAAAGGAGAGGATTTCCAGTGCCTAGGAGAGTGTGGTAGGTCTGTTAGCTAAGTTGGAAACACTTGGGATCTGAGCGTCCTCCGAGCCACGAGGCAGTGTCTCTGCAGATGGAGAGGGAGTGGAGCTGTGTAAATGTGGCTGCCTACCAGGCACGTTTCCTGGCCTAGGAACAATTTTTATTTTCTCTCTGCTAATTGCCCATCTCTGATTCTCCCAGACATTTCCCTCACCTTATCTGCAGATCAGTCAAAGGCTGAGTTGTATTTTTTTTTATTATTAGTATTGGACTTTGGGACGATAGCCTGCTGCAGTGTGCAAACACAAGCAAAGCAAATACACGACAACATGAATAAATTCATTTAAAGTAAACTACAGTCTTATAATTACTTTCTTGGATATTCAGCATAGTTTCTTCTCCTTAGGAAGCATGTACAGTCATGACTATTTCTCATTATTGCTCATACCATTAATATTAAAAATAGTGGCATTTATTGAAGACCTTCAGTATGTCATAGCTCTGTAAAGAACATAGCCGGGACCCCGATGACGGGCTTCTACTCTAAAATAAATGTACAGAGGGTGCTTCAAAATCGCAGGGGGAATAATAATTCCTTTGTAGAAATGCCATGTACTGGCTACGTGCAACCAATGGAACTGGGCTCTGCTGGAGTTTCCCTTGGGCTCTTGGATATTTTCCTGAGTCAGGTTTGTTCACTTAAGTCAAATATCTAGTCTAACTCCTTGGCTGTCAGCTCTTAACTGAATATTAAGCTGCCAATAGGACCAGATTGACTGGATATTTTGGCAAAGCCAGCCAGTGAATGAAGAGACAAGGTATATGGGAAGGTATATGCTAGAGAAGGCGGACGAAAGAGACTCACATAGTCTATCCATTATCAAGATTCCATTCAACACCACGTGTAGAAGTCTCTCCATTTATTGCTGAGGTTTGGAAATGGTGGTTGGTTATGCTTGTGACGCCATCTTCATCCACAGTGGAAAGCTGAGAGCTCCTGACTGTGGCGTTGTTGTTCATCTTTGAATTCTCTTGCCCAGCACAGTCGCAAACACACACTAAAAGTTTGTTGAACGAATGAGTAAAAAGGCAATGAAACTTTTGAATTATATTTAACTTAACTGAGGGCATTGTAAACACACCCAAAATCTGTAAAGGTTGGTAGAAGAAATAGCTCTAATGGATGAGGTTTTCTCAATAAAGAATAAAGAGGATAATTATGGGAGATGAGGAAGCACTGTAAATGAAGTTATTTCGCATGCCTTTGGGCAAGTTGATTAACCTTTCTAAGCCTCAGACAGTATCTACCTCACAGAATTATTATAGGGTTAAATAAAATATTTGATGCATTTAACATAATACGTAGCACCTTGTAACTAAATCTAAGATATTACAAGTTTCTTTTGATTTCTCTGGGACTCTAAAGGAAACTCTGGACCAAGAATCAAGTTGAGGAGGTTGTGATACCAGGAGGTCTTGCGATCTGTAGGGGCTGCTCTTTCTCAGGTATGGCTCCACCCGTCTGGTTATGAATCTTCCTCAAAAGAGTAGTGCAGGGAGGGGAATGCAGCCCCGAAGCCAGGCTGACCTGAGTGGCTCCAACCATAACTCCCATGGGATGGACATGCTTAATTGAGAAATTGCAGCAACACTGGGAATTTGGAAAGGAGAATCGTCCAGGGCAAGAAATCTTTTATAAAGAAGAAGCCCAGGGGAGAGAAGGGGAATGTGAGGAAATTCTCTTAAGAGGATGAGATATGGATTTATTCTGGGGAGCATTAGGGACCTTTTCCTGTCAAGACAGAGGTGTGTTCGGGAAGGGCTCTGGCATCCTGGGTGGAAAGGAGAGAACTCCAGGTCCAAGATTTGGGGGGGAGATATTAGAGAGAACCGAATGTGGTCCCAGCAGCAGGGTACCTGTGAGTGAGTGAAGTGCGATGCTCAAGGGTTTAAAAGATCATCCTTCCAGATCCCCTAGCAAAGACAGGGGCAGGGGTAGGGGGTCATCATCAAAGCTTCTGAGAGCCATCAGCAAGCCAGTCATCAGCTCCCTGAGGTCCATCCCAGGCTCCTACCTCTTGAGCATCTCAGCCCCCAGCCCCTCAGTTCAGGCCTCCTTTGGCTCTGGAATGCATGCTGTTCCTTCCATTCGTACCAGGATTCTGATCTTTGCTTCAAGTTCATCCTTTCCATAGCAGCCAGGTTGTTTTCTAAACCAATCCTGAAGGTCTTATTTCCTTGTTAAAATGTCAGTCCTTGGCTTTCCAATGCTTTCAGGAAACAGTTTTCCCTGGCCACTGACAGACATATCACATCCCAGCAACCAGGAAATGTTGGCACACTCTTCTCTTCACCTTCCCAGATACACAAATGGTTTAACTCTGTTCTTCTCCGGCCTGGTTAATTCCACTCAGCTTTCACTCCTTTCTCCAGCAGTCTGCCCGACCCCCGTGCCCCTCATCTGTAAGCTGGGTTAGGTGCTCCCCCTCTGCTTACTTACGCCCTGGTGCCTCTCTCCTGCCACCAACCTTCCCCCTTGTCTCATTATCTTTTTATCTTTCCTTAGACTCACAAGTTAGTGTGTGCCTCCAGGGTCTTATTTATCTTATATAGACAGTATCTAGTACTTGGTAAATGGTAGAAGCATTTTTCTAGAATAAAAGGACAAATGAATGGATGTCCCAGGACTTGAATCAGAACACATACTGAGCAATCAGCCTTCTGTTTAAGACGGTTTTCAATGATATCGAAGGTGTTTTTTGGGTTCTGACCTTCATAGCTTCACTTGTTGGCTTCCCCATATGTCTCTTTTTTCTCATTATTTACAGCAGGAGGGCTTTTCAGTCTTTCTAGATTTGATTTCCCTAATTTATCTGTACTTCCATCCTTCGGATATTTATTGGGTAGCCAAAAGAGCAAAGGGAAATTTTTATGCAGGTCATGCGTATACCTGAGTAAGAATTCTTGATGGCAGTGAAGTCGGCCTCCTTCTAAAAAGATTAAAAGCCTTACATCTGGAGAGTCGTTTAATAAGAAGTGAACATTCATGTGTTGTCTTGCTGACTTTTAAAGGTAATTAAAGCTGCAAGTGAGCTCACAGTGAAGGTTCGTCGTTGATAGGAATGGTTGTTGTTCAGAAACACTCGGGAAGCTGACTAGTTAGAGAAGAAACTGTGCCGGAATCTCCCAAGCAAGGATCTCTGACATAACCGGGCAGCAAGCTCATAAATCAAACTTATCTCACACAGTCATCATGCTCAGTGAAGTTTTGAAGGTTAAACATTTCAGTTCTTAATTTGGTTTTATTATTTTAGATCAGATTATGTAGAGATTTTGGTTTAAGGATTAGATATATTACTAAATCAGCAGAACGTTTTCAACTATGGAATCAAATAAAACATATTTAATGTATAAAAATGCTGAGAGGAGATATTTGTGTTTATCATTGTTACCAGTAAACTAACAAGCAGAAATCATAGGATTTCAAATTTATGGGTCTTGAGAGATAGTCATAAAGGACTATTTGTTTCTTTGCTATCATCTCTAGAATAATGTATGTTATACTGCTGTCCCCATTCAAAGCTCAAGTATTAAATCATAATAACTGATAAACTGTTTCTAAATTCCAATTTACCCTTAAAAAAAAAAAAAGTAATCTTGATGTCCTCTCTTCTGATCCCCCCTCCTGGCCCTATTCCCCCTCATGCTCTCCTCTCTTCAAGTCTCTGTCTAGAACTATACCCTAAAACGGAGAAGGGAAGCAAATATTCTGGAATAATCAAGCAATTTCTTTTCTGTTAATTGTGCAAATTCATGTCTACTGGAATGTTCCTGATATTTCTCCTCAATTGTGTACTTCCCACTGCTAATATTAGCAGAAGCTGAGAATGTTGAAGGGAGCCGAATGCGTCTGGCTGCCACTTTCTGGGAATGTAAAAATCTACCATGCCTTTTCAAGTATTCTGCTTTGGGTATTTTTCATTTACTTTCTAATTATTAGCATTTATATCTTTTTTCCTATCTTGTTACTTAAGTGTTCAAAGGAAATACTCCCTCCCTGCCAATCTGAAGAGCTTCTTTTGAAGACATGAGCAGCATGGGGAGTCCCAGCATATGCTGAATTGAGCCGATCTACATAGTTGGCAGTTGCTTGCTGTCGGAAGGAATTTTGAATCATACTCTGTTTGCTTTTCAAAAACAAGTAAAACATGTGTCAGTAGCTCTTCTCCAAACAATGCTCATTGGAGTCTCTCCATGTATCTCTATGTCAAAGTTTTTCATTTATCTTTAAGTATTTCCATACAGTAAACTTTGAGGCTTGTGTGAGGCGGCATAATTGGGGACTGAGAGACGCCTCACAAAGTGGGAGGCTCGTGGGCCAGGGGCCGAGTGCCTTGAAGAAGAAGTCCCATGAATCCTTTAGCTCAGATTGTGCGAACTCCTGGTGGACTCCTGTCCTCAAAACCCAAATCTTTGTATTTACCAGCAACCAACTAGAAAGTCCTTATGGCTTTCTAGTTAATTTTGAATTTGTTAAATCATCATAGTTTTCCAGCATTTTTTTTCCTCCCTTTTAAATTACATGTCAGAATAAATCTTAGTTTTCCAGCATTTTTTTTCCTTCTTTTTAGACTACGTATCAGTACACATTTATAGCCACATTATGTACCTTAAAATAGCACAGAAGGGGATGAAACATTTAAGTCTTCATTGTTACAATCTCTTTCTTGGTAATTTTTCTTTAGGCTCAGAACTTGGCTTTCTAATTATCATGTTGGGACCAAATTTTATTTTAACATCTAAATTATCATTTTTAATGTTATCTAGTTAAAGAGTACTAGTAAGCGCTAGAAGGTTTTGTTAGAAATGGGTAGAAGTACAAGGGGATCTTTTAAGTTAATTTTGATTTACACTAGGCTCCTAGTCTCGGGAAATTGGTTATGAATGTCCACTGCAATTAGAGTTTGGTTTGTTTTAGAGTGACCAAAAGTTGCAGCCTCTGGTAGCTAACTAGCAGGTCAGATTAAAAGAGTAGATCACACCGGGGATTTTTCTGAGAACCAATTCGGCTGTCAAAAGGCCAGCTCCTAGCTTTACATCTAAGTGATTCAAGGCTAAATACAGATCTTTACTATTGTGAAGGACATCAGGTTCCAAGTTCAAGTTCCAAGGTAAAATATGTTTATTTTAAAAATACACTGTATGTCAGTAAAAACAGGCCCAGCAGATTTGATAAGTACAGGGTAAGTCCTTTCTTGGTGATATGTGACAATCACTAACATTCCTCCTGAAATCTTTATGCGTTGATGAATTAGCTAATTTGCACTGGTAAGCCATGTCTGATTCGGTTATTTCAGTCACCTTAATAATCAGTGCAGATCACTGCATGATCGATTCAGCAGCCGAGTTAGAAATTAATCATAAAGACAGTTCCTAGACTGTGGTCAAATGTAGTGCCCACAAAAGATGTGGTCTTATGCCAAGGATTCTTTTCACAGGACTGTGTCTCATTTCTCCTTTTTGTTCTTCCTTTTGTTGGTACAGCTGCAATCACTGTCTGAGTCTTAGAACATCATCGGAGGGGAGGGGAGAACATCATAGGCAACATTGTGTTTATGACATCACACTTAGATAAGGACCGATTTGAACTTCAGGGTAGGTAGTTCAGGTTTTAAAAAGCCATC
Organism: Ursus arctos; assembly: GCF_023065955.2. Classification (NCBI taxonomy): domain Eukaryota; kingdom Metazoa; phylum Chordata; class Mammalia; order Carnivora; family Ursidae; genus Ursus; species Ursus arctos. The sequence continues at coordinate 68,512,531 of NW_026622985.1, forward strand.
CAAAGTGATGGCTTCAAAATTAAATCTTCAAAATGACTTGACACATTTTTTCCTTCTTCTGGTTCTGTTAAAGTAGTAGAGGGTGTAAACATCTGTTAAGCATGCGTACACACTTGTACAAACATACTTGGTCTGTTTGATCACTTCTGAGTTCCACCTATTTTTGGCAAAGCATGCGTTTTAAATATGGGATTGATGAGTTTCTAAAGATAGTTTTTCTCAAGTTTGTAGACTTTCTGATGTTAATATTTCTGCACAGCTCTTCCTGCGATGCCTGCTCAGTACTGATTCCAGTGAAATGAAAAATATTTATTTTCATCAGGGAGAAGTGATCAGATGTCTTCCCTTACCTGCTGTTAGTTCTTTCTTGAGTCTTTGCACAGCGATGTATACTCTGTCAGGTGACCTTCATACCTACTGGCACAATAATCATCAAAAACAACTGGATTGTCCCCCTTGTATGGTTTGAGTCTGGACAGAGGGTGACGCAGTATGAAGACATCTAAGGCTACAGTGATGTGACATCGGTGACTTAAAAATACCAACTTCTCAATGAATTTCAAGGAAATGCCTAAATTAAGTGAAACTGAGAGTCTATTTGAGAAGTTTCCTAATTTGAGTAAAACATTGTAAGAAGAAAGTACTTTATGGGAAAGCACGGTATCACAGGATGTTTCGCAAAGTTGAAGTTCCGTTGAACATGTGAGAAGGTGAAATTCCCCTGGGGAGCCCTGAACCCCACTCTGAAGCCTGCCTGCCCTGAAGCTGGGTTGCACATGGGTTCTCTCACCAAACCTGAGTGTAACAGTAGAGCATGCAGTGACTTTTTCGTATATTGCCTGGTAGGTTGTATTCTGAGGAATAAATAGTTGGCCACCTTCTAGAAAAGATTCTTTGAATTTGACACAGCTTTATAGACCGTCCAGTTCATGCTTGTCACAGGACAAGATCCAGTCGGGGCCCTTACTCTTGGCAGGCTCTCAGTGGCCTTGCTTGATCATGCTTTGCGTACCTTCTTCTTCCGTATATGAAAGGGCCTGGCTTTTCTTTAGGCCTTGAGAGATAGTTTGTGACAACAGTTAGTTAATATAATGTGTATTAAATGCTTTCTCTGTGCAAAGCACTAAGGGGAGGTGTTATTTTATTTTTCTCTCATACTTGCACAGGAGCAGTAAGAGCAATCTGAAGGACAAGAACATATTTAATGATCCCGTGCCCTGGCCTGAGGAAGTTGGGTAGTGAGGGCGGAAATGTGAAGATACTTAAGCTTGAGAGCTGGGACTTCAGGAAGATACATTTACCTGGCTCTAAATTTTCTTTATGAAGGGTTATCCTGCCATTTGTGTGCCTTTTGTCCAGCCAACTGCTGACTCTGTAAGGAGCAAGCTCAAAAGGTAACAGGAGCATTCAAACCAAGTGGGCTCTTTTAAAAGTAGACGGAGGAAAAGAATTTTATCAAATTATGGTTTTTTTAATCCACCTGCCAGATCACCAGTCATTTCTTTAATATGAACATTTCAGTTGGTCAAGTGAACTAATGCCATTTTTAGATATGCCCCTTGGTCTGAGTCTTTTTTCACTGATTTGTTGGATTAACTTCTTTTATTTTATTTATTTTTTTCTTTTCAAATTTTTATTTAAATTCGAGTTAGTTGACATATAGTGTAATATTAGTTTCAGGAGTAGAATTTAGTGATTCATCACTTACAGTGCTTACCGTAACAAATGTCCCACTTAATCCCTATCACCCATTTAGCCCATCCCCTATCCTCTTCCCTCTGTCAATCTTCAGTTTGTTCTCTATCATTCAGAGTTTCTCAGGTTGGCTTCTCCTCCCTTTTCTTCCCTCCCATATGTTCATCTGTTTTGTGTCTTTAATTCCACATATGAGTGAAATCTTTTTCTGACTGGCTTATTTCACTTAATATAATACATTTAGCTCCATCTACGTCTTTGCAAATGGCAAGATTTCATTCTTTTTGATGACTCAGGAATATATATATATATATATACACACACACACACACCATATCTTCTTTATCCATTCATCGACCAATGGACGTTTGGGTTCTCTCCATAGTTTGGCTATTGTTGATAATGCTGTTATAAACATTGGGGTGTGTTTACCCCTTCGAATCTTCATTTTTGTATCCTTTGGGTAAATACTTAGTAGTGCAGTTCCTGGGTTGTAGGGTTCTATTTTTAGCTTTTTTAGGAACCTCAGTACTCTTCTCCACAGTGGCTGTACCGGTTTGCACTCCGACCAACAGTGCAAGAGGGTTCCCCTTTCTCTGCATCCTTGTCAACACCTCTTGTTTCCTGTATTATTAATTTTAGCCATTCTGACTGGTGTAAAGTGTTAACTCATCATGGTTTTGATTTGTATTTCCCTGGTAATGAGTGATGTTGAGCATCTTTTCATGTGTCTATTAGCCATCTGTATATCTTCTTTGGAAAAATGCCCATTCGTGTCTCTTGCCCATTTCTTGACTGAATTATTTTTTTGGGTGTTGAGTTTGATAAGTTCTTTATAGATTTTGGATACTAACCCTTTATCAGATATGTCATTTGCAAATATCTTCTCCCATTCTGTAGGCTGCAGTTTAGTTTTATTGATTGTTTCCTTTGCTGTGCAGAAGTTTTTTTATCTTGATGAAATCCTAATACTTCGTTTTTGCTTTTGTTTCCCTTGTATGTGACGATGTGTTGAGTAAGAAGTTGCTCTGGCTGAGTCAAAAAGGTTGCTGCCTGTGTTTTCCCCTAGGATTTTGATGGTTTCCTGTCTCACATTTAGGTCTTTCATCCATTTGAATTTATTTTTGTGTATGGTCTAAGAAAGTGGTCCAGTTTCAGTCTTCTGTATATAGCTGCCCAATTTTCCCAACACCATTCGTTGAAAACACTGTCTTTTTTTCCTTTGGATATTCTTTCCTGTTTTGTTGAAGATTAGTTGACTATATAGTTGTGGGTCTGTTTCTGGGTTTTCTATTCTGTTCCGTTGATCAAATGTGTCTGTTTTTGTGCCAGTACCGTACTGCCAGTACCATAGCTTGAAGTCTGGAATCATTATGCCTCCAGCCTTGCTTTTCTTTTTCAGGATTGCTTTGGCTATTTGGGGTCTTTTGTGGTTCCATACACATTTTAGTATTGTTTGTTCTAGCTCTGTGAAAAATGCTGGTGGTATTTTGATGGGGATTGCATTAAATGTGTAGATTGCTTTGGTAGTATAAATGTTTTAACAATATGTGTTCTTCCGATCCATGAGAATGGAACGTTTTTCCATTTCTTTGTGTCCTCTTTAATTTCTTTCGTAAGTGTTCTATAGTTTTCAGAGTACAGATCTTTATCTCTTTGGTTAGGTTTATTCCTAGATATTTTATTGTTATTGGTGCAATTATAAATGGGATTGATTCCTTGATTTGTTTTTCCTGCTGCTTCATTTTTAGTGTGTACAAATTTCTGTATGTTGATTTTATATCCTGTGACTTTGCTGAAATCATGTATAGTTCTAGCAGTTTTTTGGTGGAGTCTTTCAGGTTTTCTACAGGGAGTATCATGTAATGGAGTAACTTCTTTTAAAATGCAAAGTCTGCCACAAGCTAAACAAAAGGGCAGGCTTCTGGATCATTTACTCTTTGCTATGCTTGTTTCTCTCACCATTTCAGGACCAAGATCACGTGATCTTCCCACTTTGAGGCTTTATCATGTGTTCTGCTAAATAAATCTTCTCTGGCTCAAGTTTCATTACATCCAAAGAACTTTATTTCTTTATATGTTTTTAAATTTTCCATTGTGAGCCAAATCCAGCAGAATCTTATTTCTGGGGATCTTTCAGGACCTGGATTAAAGGTAAATAAGTCTCTCACAGGAGGATTTGTGTTGCTTCTGCTGAATGTACTGGAATACTATCAATCTGGGAATAATTTATGTTATTTCTTGGCTTAGGATTTACCAAACTTGGAAAGAAGTATAAATTTGATCCCCAAATCTGAATAAAGGCAGTCCTAAATTTACAGATTCTCGGGAGAGGCTTTACCCAAGACTTGGGCCTCATCTCTACCTCCATTTGCCAGTGGAAGGATTTTTTCTTAATCTACTGTTGCATTGACTGTCTAGCCCTTGGAAGGTCCCAGCTTTATGTACGGGTCTTGGCTCCGACTCGCTGCTCTATGTGACGGCCCACGGCACTGTTTTATCCGTATGAGGCTATTGATGATCTAAACTGGCAAGTTCTCAAGAGTCGCCATTGAGTCAGCCTTCATTTCTGACTCTGGTCAGAAATTCTTCATCTTGAGACCCTGGGAATTTCCTTTAATTTCTTGAAGGCTCAGCTCTGCCTTAAAATATATATTATTATATTTTATACAGCATTTCTAGATGTTCTCCTTCAGGGTGATTTTCAGGATATGTAGACTGCCGTATTGCCAGAAATAGAGGTTCACAGATACTTAGAACTGATTTTCTGAGTAAAACTAGTCAAGTGTACCTCTCGACCTAGAAAGCTGCAGGATGTAGAATCTATGTCCCACGATTTTGCGTGCAATAGGGGAGACTTTATTAATTATCCTATGTAGCTTCATATGAGTTTGTGTATATTAGTTAAATCTCTTCACTTAGATTATTAACTCTTTAGTCTTGTGTATTGCATCTTCTTCTTCTTCTTCTTTTTTTTTTCTTCTGTACGTCCCATTGGGCCTAGGACAGTATCAGTACGTGATAGTTGTTCAATAAACATTTATTGCTTGGTTTAAGCGATCATCAGCCTTTTCTTTCACCTGGGTTGGAAAAAAACCATTGTAGCCATTACTTTTGCTATCTCTTCTTTTCATTTAAGCATGTGAATTTTTCTTCCTTCTAGTAGAAGTTACTGAATACTTATGATTCAATAATTCTTGATCCTACTGAGGCCAGTCCCTTTTCAGGCAATTAGTATGGATACTGAAGACCCAATCTAATTTTTTACTTCTCTCTCATTATTGACTGATATAACCCTGGACATTTCAATGTTCTAAATTTTGGTCGTGTTTAGTCCAGTTCAGTTATTTTAGTAGCTGTGATCTGACTTTTTTAAAAAATGTATTTGAAGAGAAAGGTAAAGATAGTCATTTGTGGAAAAGAGAGAAATGCTTTTGGAAGACAACCAGTGCAAAGGCCTTATTTTATGTGCTAGTTAACCTACAAGAGCTTAAAAATTCTGAAACACATGTGATGCACACCATCAAATAGGGGATTTCTGAAATTATACTTGTATGCTAATTACTCATTTTAGGCTCTGGTTTTTTGAAGCAGTAAATGATCCTAAGCCCTCTGTCTCAGTGAGGGGGAAAAAAAAAACTTCGAAGTCGGGGACTGTTAGTCACCAATATAGGAATTGCCACTTTTCTAAACCTGAATAGAAATGAATTCAATAAAAAGAGACATAATGACAGATTTATAAAAGTAACGTTCCTTCACATAATGGGTTTCCTATTCTAATGTTTCTTTACTGTAATCCTTTAAAATTATGCAAAAAATTTATTATTTAAGTGATAGTAAAGAATTCATTAAAAGATTAATAGTTCTGGTTTACCAATTCACTTACTAGGTCACTTAATTATTTAGTTCATTAATTCTGTAAATGTCAGACTTACCATGAACTCTAGTGATTTGCATAAGTAAGGTTATAGTTCTACTGGTAATCACAGTCTGACAACTTCAAATAGGAATTTGGCATCATTTATACATTTCAAAATGAAATAAAATCGGTTTTTTTTCCTTTCAAACCAACAAGGGAAATCCAACAGCTGAGAAATCACAACAATGTAATCTAGCTATTTAGCTTCCAACTTTGTCCAGTAAAAAGACCATGGTGGGCAGCTGTAATGAAAAAAAAATCTCCAAAGAACAGGACAGAAATAGCTTCTAGATTAAGCAATATGAAGGACTCTACTTTTGAGATACGTGCTTTTCTTAAAAAAAAAAAAAAAATTCCTCTCAGTGAAAGAACTATGAAGTCTTCTAGGGATCCATATTTTATTTTATTTATTAAAAATGGTTACTCACTGGGAAAGCTCCAGGAAAGGCAACATCTCATTATCATAAGGGTCCTAGAGCAGAGCTGGCAGTTCATATGTAATGAATATCATTTACACCATGCTAATGCATTCACATCACTCACAGGCACTGTTTACATTTAATACAAGTGAATCTATACAATATAAAATTGGCACATTATTAGATTTAACAATGGAATTAGTATAAATAGCCATCAGCTATTATTTAAACTTCACCAAGTCACTTGGACAATGCATAGAATATGATTTTCTTTCTGCTTTTTTCTCCTTTATGCAGTTTAATATTATCTTAGCAAGTGCGCATAGAGACAATCTGCTGTTTATTAAATAAAATGAAGTGTTTGGAAACTTTGTCCTCTGTAAGAGCACTTCTAATGTATAAGCATTTTCTTGGGGTGATATTCTTTTCATAAGGCCCGCTGGGAGAAGTGCAACGCTTTATTTTAGGCAGTTTCTCAGCAATCCATAGTTCATTGGTTCTCCCATGACAGCATTTATCTGTGCTCACAGTTCTAGATTCGTTTACATTTGCTAAGAGGGTGTTAATAAAACAGAGAGAGAAAGAGTTAGGAATGAAGAAAGAAAAATCAGGTTCTCCTGGGTCAAAAATTTTATATCAGCTGAAGGAAAAATGATCGCAGTCTTTCATATGGAGAAGGTTATAAAATTGTATAGTTTCTACAAATCCATGAGAATGGATCAGAGACTATATACATAAATCCATAAAAATATATATGTATTCTTATCTTGACATATATATTCATGAAGGTATATTCAGGAAGACGAGAAATAATAAGATGGAAACCTGTCTCTGGAGTTGTACTTGGCTTAACAAAAGAGGTAGGAAACAAGTTATACCTACATTTGTGCGGTCATTGTTGACAAAAATATCTACATGTGATTTTATTGAAGGAGCGACTGAAACTATGTATCCTGGTGAAAATTTGTGAGGAAAGCACTACATTTAGATTCTCAATTTGTCAAAGGTCTGGGAATTAATTTGCAAAAAATAAAGGCTCAAGCCCATGTTATCACTTAGGAAGCTCTCATCTGCTTGATCGCTCAAATGATTTTAAACAATGAAAATGTTATTGTTTCACCTGAGGGTAAGTCAAGAGGTAGAAATGGTTTCAAGATTTTTCAAAGGCAGAAGTTTCAAAATAATCATCAAGTTGTTAAAAGACAAAATTCAACTCAGTAAATTTTAAGATCTTGTTGGCTTTATTCAATGATTCATGAATCGGGCAGCATCTTGTCCAGCTAATAGAAAGGAGCTCCAAAGAGCTACAGGAAATGAAAGACTTTTATAGGCAGAAGAGAGCAGGACAAGGAAATTAGTAAGAAGAAGGGACTGCCTGTGGTCACCTTCCTTTTGGGGATGGCAGCGGTGGTGGGTGGGAGGGGAGGGTCTACCAGGGAGATTACCTCACTAGTGCTGACCAGGTTGACTGGCTTAAGATTCTACTCCTGGGAGAGGTGAAAGTGTAATTAAGTTAGGTATTAAGTCTCAGTTTGGTGCTAAGGGTTTAGCACGAGTGACTCCCATTGCAGACCTGTTGTCTTTTTAAATAATGCCTAACTCATAGAATTGCTACAAAGCCTTAAATAGATGGTGTACTTAAAGAACATAGTAGAGTGCCTACTGCACAGCTTATGTTCAACACTTTTATTCCATTGCTTTCCCCATCCCTTCCTTCAGCTTCTGAAATCTGAATTTATCTTATCACTGCCCTTCACTCTTCATGTAACATTCTGAACCATTATCATGTGTCTGTGGTCCATTCTGCATCTAACATTTTCCCGTGGCCTAACAACCTATTACTTGACACATTATGTCTTAGTACTTTCCACGTGCTCTCCCGCTTGCTCAGTCACACATCTCAGTGCCTTGGCCAGACTGTGCTTCCCTCCTCATGAGCTTTTATTGCCATTATACTCACCAAAGGCATTCTGTTATAAGTTAGGACCAGTTCCTTACCATCTCTAAGGCTCTCCCCTTCCTCCAAACTGAAGGCCAAATGTGTCTCTGTCATTGTAATCCATGTCTGCCCTTTCCTCAAAGCAAACATTATCTTAGTTTCCCTCTCTGTCTTTCTCAGTTTCTCTTTCCAAATGGACCCTGGGACTAGGGTTTTTAGATTAGTAGGCTTCCTAGCGTTTGTAGGTTAGTATTGAGAGACTTGGGACAAAAAGAATGGGGAAAATGTTCTGATTTTCCCTAGAAGTCCTACATTTCCTCAGAGATTTGTCAGGTCCTCTCCTACCCATCCTTCCTAATGCAAAACAGAGGGAAGAGGGAAGTTCTTAAAGAACTCCCTGACCCAGATTTGCAGAAGGGCCCCTCTTCCCAAGTGTCCAATGGGGACATCGGGCTTCTACATTTAGTAGCATTCTACACTGTTGGGAAATAGCCAGGTTAGGGTTGTAGAGCACGTCAGAAGAGATGTCATGTTGCAGGAATTCTCATTTTTAAATTTTGTCTGGGGAGATATCACATAAAGTTGAAGAAGCAAAGCTAATGAAAAGGTTGCAGAAGGTTTATGTGTTAAATGACAGGAATCTGAACTAGATACTTGTTTTTTAGGGGGGCACAAGGCTGGAAATTAGAGAAGCTGTGTAGGAAGTGGCAAGATTTAATGAACTCATGGTTGTAAAGGGAGAGATTGAAAGAGCAGGTTCTAAAACAGGCTCAGACCCGGGCCTGTGTGATTGGCATTGGAGTAATATTCCCCACAGGGACTGCAGAGTTGAAAAGAGAAGAGTGTGTTCCGGTAAAAAATTAAAATCTTGATCTTTGCCATGTTAAACATGAGGTGGTAATGAGACAGCAGGAAGCTACTTTGGTGAGCCAGCAGGAAAACAAGACTTAAACGGCTGGAGAAGTGTGACATGCAGAGGTAAAACGGACTGGTTCATTAGATAATCATACCTTTCAATTACACAGTATTGAGCTTTACAGTTTACAAAATACTTTCATATACATTCTCCAAATCCTCGCAACAACCCCACAAAGCAGGTATTATCGTCCATTTTTTACAGATATGGGGACTGATGTCCTATGAAACACTTGCCTTGGCCAATGAACCGCTCTGTTAAGTGCTAGAATTGTGATTCAGGCCAAGGTACCTTTATCGCCAAGGTCAACATGCCTCCTGCAGTCTCGTGCTAGCATTAATGAAAGCCCCCTTGCTATTGTTCCCTTTGGAGACAGAATGGCCCAAGCTTTATAAAACTATATCCCCTGACAACAATATAACTTTTGTTTTAAGTTTCAATCATACGTTTTCCCCAGGTGAAGGTCACATGGCAAACGAGCAAGAGCCTTGGCCTGCATGTCCAGAATTCCCCCAGCGTCCTTTGGAATACTGGATGTAAGAATCACAGGGGTTTCTCCCCTGTGTTGATTCCGCACTTCTTTTTGCTGGCAAAACCAGATTTCACTCAGGAAAGGGTGGCCCCAATTAAATTTTGACTGTTCTAGACCAACCAAGGGTGTCCCATTCCCTTTGCCTGTGATTGGCATCTGGGTGGGGAAGGGGGACAGTAGGAAGTGTGGCCAATGTCCTAGGAGGCCCCTGGGGAGTCACCAGAAGGGGTTTTTTGTTTCTAAAAAGGAGATAAGGAAGGGATGCTCCCCTTTCTCTCTCTGGGAGATGCCACGTCTGAATGTGTTGCCAGAACTACTTCAATGATCTCAGGTCTGTAAGTGGAAAGCCATCACAATAAAGATGTCAGAACTCAAGAGAGATGCAAACAACTTGACGACTTGCTTAAAAACAAAACTAAACTGAGTAAATTTTAAAGATCTTATTGGCTTTATTCAATGATTCATGAATCAGGCAGCATCTCGTCCAACAAACAGAAAGGAGCTCCAAAGAGCTATAGGAAGTGAAAGACCTTTATAGGCAGAAGGGAACAGGACGAGGAAGTTAGTAGGAAGAAGGGACTGCTTGTGGTCACCTTCCTTTTGGGGATGGGGGGGGGGGGTCTCCCAAGCAGATTACCTCACTAGCGCTGACCAGGTAATTCCAGGTTGACTGGTTTAAGAGTCCACTCCTGGGAGAGGTGAAAGTGTAATTAACTTAGGTGATGTGGGCTCGGTTTGGTGACGTGGGCTTAGCACAAGAGACTACATTTTGGACATATTGTCTCTTATTTAACAATATTATTACTGCAGTTGTTATAGCTGAGAAAAGTAAATAAGCTTTCTCAAAGTCACAGAGCTGGCAATTGGCCTGAATCCAAGCCCTTGCAAATTGCCATCAAGTCTCTCAATTATATTGTGTGATCGCCTTTATAATAATTGTGTGGGATAATCAACATTAGGCCATTTTACATTTAAAGGAACTGAAGCTCAGAGAAGTTAAGTGCCTTGCCCAAGGCCACACAGCTTGTTTTCTTTGAAGATGGAATTTTAATTCAGATCAGCTTGGCTTCCATGCTCACTAAATTATACCCATGAATACAACAAGGGAAAACATTGCTTAGCCTCAGCCCTTCTAGGGGGCTTCACATATTAGCTATAATTTCACAGATGTTTGTGAAGAGGTTTCTAAAAGGTGGAAGTGAATCGAGAGTGTGTTTTCTGTCTTGGGTGAGAATTGGGGATACTGTGGTACCCTGAAACTACTCTCTGGGCCTACATTTACCCAGTACCCACAGTGTGCCCTCAGCAGTGGTCACCTTTCCCAGTGAGAAGACACAGTACCTCTAAGGCTTCAAGGAGTTAGGAGTGAAAACTTAACTCCTTATCAGGTTGTTTCTTTTTTCCAAGTGGCCTTAGCAAAACCACTCTCCCCTCCCTATGTCTTTAGCTACTGCTTGCAGTCGGTAAAGACCATCTTAGTCCCGGAGGGCAGAGGCATTCTGCGCTTCCACTGGGCGGTTGTAGGCAGAGACGGGTCAGGAAACCGTGAGACCCATCCATGCATCCAACCAAAATTGTTGAGCCCCTGCCCTGTGCTTAAGGATGGAATGGGGGAAAATCTACAGACCAGGTCCCTGCTTCACTTTGGAGCTGGGGTCAAGTGTCCCCCCATCAACTTGTCTGTGTGGTCTCGGGAGGACACTCTACCTACAGGATTTCCATTTGATCCTCTTTAACATGGAAGTAACTTTGACACCTTCCTTATGGGGTTGTTGCAAGGGTTAAGTCAGATAATCGATTTAAATGGCCTGTTGCAGAATATGTCATTCATAAATACAACACACACACACACACACACACACACACACACACACACACACGCGCGGCAGTACCCAGAACTGTAGATGCTTGATGAAGGCGTAGTGCGACCAGCTGAAAGGAGTGGAGCTCAGAGGGAATATGTAAATGTGAATGTTTCTAAATGGTCAAATAGATTTTAATTACGCGGAGTAAGGACTTCCATGCGGGAATGTGTGGTTAACACAGAAGCATGTACCATATTGAACAGGTTTATCAAACTAGTGATTAGACTTGAAAATATGAAGCTACCGAGCCTCCCCTCAAGAATACTCCTACTCCATTGAACATTTTCACCTCCTATTTATCATCATTATGCAAAGCAGCTAGTAGCTGACCACCTATTTAACCACAGGGCTTATTGTCTGTATTTACCTTGAGTTCAGCTAAGAGCCGTCCGAGAAGACTGTGCCCCACTCAGGACCGAGAGGATATTATTAATGCTCCTGGGCAAAGATCTCCTCAGGCTTTATTGATCCATGGATTGGATTATTAACGTGATGCTTGCTTATTAAAGGTGACTCTCGAAAGCCTTTCTTTTGCTCTGCAGACCAAAAATGAAGTGGGGTGCTTATAGGATAAACCTCTTCTTGTCGGTTTTTTCCTCTGGTCTTCTAAACTTCCTGCATCCTGCATCATCTCCCCAGTGCACACTGAATCTTTTATGTGCCAGTATAGCATTAAGAAAAGAAGTTCACAAGGATTTTATAGAAAAGTTTCTCATCTATAAAATGTGTATTTCTCAGATGTTTATTCTCGCTTGCCACTTTCCAGAGGTAAATGGCCTGCATTGTAAAGAACTAGAAAGTATGACTTACATTCGTATTTTTTTTTCCTTGTTCAGTAGCTGGGCTACCTTGGGTAACTTCCTTCTCTTTTTCTAGACCTCCTTTATTAGAATGTCTGGACTTTGAAGCCAGTCAAATCAGAGACTGGTAAAGATGCTGACCGTAAATCTCCCCCAGGTGGACTTAGGTTATTTAACAATTCAGTACTTCAGAGACCCTCTTTTCTAGTTCACTCACCTATTTGTTAGTTTACTCATTCATTCAACAATTAACCAGCCTCAACTCTGTACCAGACCACTGTTTTACTCCTCAGACTATACAGGAAAATAATTGAAGTTAACTCCGGCCTTCAAGGAACTTGACTGCAGGAGAGTGGGAAGGAGCCAGATTGATTAAAAAAAGGAACTATAAGGCAGTGTGATGGATGTCAAAACAGAGGTGTGTGTAAATCATTACGTAGGCGGGAGGAATGGAATGGTTCATTCTTCCCAGGGGAAGATTTCAAATAATGGGTAAGTGGGATATCGAAACTGAGGAAAGGAAGCGAATGGGCAAGGCACAGAGAAGAGAAAGCGTAGGAATGTTCCAGAATGTCTAGTAGTGTGATTGCAGCAATAGAAGAGGTTGGATGCAGTGTTTAGGACCAGATAATCGTAAAATTTTAGGAAGTAGAGTGCAGTAACTAGGAGGGTAACTCTGAAGGTTGTGTGATGAGAGGAAAAAGTGGGATGGAGTAGGAGGCATATTAGTTTTCAAGAAGCTAGTTAAAGAATGATTTCTAAATCAGCAGAAAGATTGCAGAGACTGAATTAAAGTAGAGGCACTGGTAGTAGAAAAATAAAGATCTGTAGAGGGAAGAAGGGACAAAATTTGGTCCCTGGGAGTGAAGGTGAGGGCAGAGGGCATGGAAGGTTAGTCACCAACAGCACTCATCCCTCTTTCTGTTTTTGTAGCTCTCCCACTTACATTGATTTTTCAAATATCAACAAGTATGTCTGTTCATGAAGACACACTTGAGAATTTACATATTGCAATACGTTTCCTTACATATTACTTTATTTCTTATATTAGTATTAGAACATTATTTTGATTTTTAAAATTATGTTTATAGGTAAGTCATATTATCTATGAGTTTTTAAATCAGTATATATATATTTTTAAAGATTTTATTTATTTATTCAACAGAGACAGAGACAGCCAGCGAGAGAGGGAACACAAGCAGGGGGAGTGGGAGAGGAAGAAGCAGGCTCCCAGCGGAGGAGCCTGATGTGGGACTCGATCCCACAACGCCGGGATCACGCCCTGAGCCGAAGGCAGATGCCTAACCACTGTGCCAGCCAGGCGCCCCTTAAATCAGTATATTAATGCAAGTGTTGCAAAAGCTGTATTATAAAAGGGAGTATTGGCATATGGTTTCACTTGTGGAATTTAAGAAACAAAGCAGATGAACATAGGGGAAGGGAAGGAAAAATAAAATAAGGTGAAAATAGGGAGGCAAACTGTAAGAGATGCTGAATTCTAGGAAACAGAGTTGCTGGAGGGGAGGTGGGGTAGAGGATGGGGTAACTGGGTGACGGGCATTGAAGAGGGCACTTTATATAATGAGCACTGGGTGTTAATATGCTACTGGTGAATCACTAAATTCTATGCCGGCAACTAATAATACCGTATATGTTAACTAAATTGAATTTGAATAACAAATTTTAAAGGGGGGGTTGTTGGTTCTGATAGAGTTAAAATTCACTAAACTAGAAGAAAGAGAAGGCAAGTTCAAATCTATTGATAACCTGGAAAGGTGAAGGGTACTCCTGTGTGTGGACTCATGTTATCAACCAAGATTTTACTTAATACAGTCTGTTTTTTGTCACTCTCTAATATTCTAATGGCCCTACAATATATGCTTAATACGTTGGAGAATTTGGTTCACCAGTCTTTTTCCACCTCTATTGCAGATCTTATGCTGTGTGTGTGTGTGTGTGTGTGTGTGTGCGCGCGCGCCTGTGTAAAACACATGGGTCCCTCTCAGCCTGACTATTTAAATCAACATGGCTACTTCCCTTGCTCTCCTCCTTGGCCCCCGTTGTGTTGGTGACAACCTCCCTACTGACAGAGCCACACTCCTTTTCCTTCTCCTGATGAGCTTCAGAGCAGTAGCCTGTGTGTTTCTCAATGACTATCACTTAGCTCTAGATAGGGTGACGATAAAATCTATCTTTCAAATGGAATGCTTTCAGGAATGAAAAGAGATAACTACTTGGGGACAATAAGAATAAATTGGGACTGTCCTGGCAAAGCAAGATGTATATTTATCCTAACTATTCACTCTAGGTGAGGTAAAGAATTTACAAGTATTTATTCATCGTGGAGGTGACTAGATGTTCTTACCTGAACCAAATGGTAGCTCAAAACAAGTCCTTGTGAAAAAATTAACCCTTGAAGGCAAAGACCGTGTAATACATGTTTGTCTTTCCAGTGTTGAGTTCACATTTGGGAAATAGGGTTCAGAGTCCAGTCAAGAGAATTGAACCAGCGTTTAATTAATCAGTCCATCTGATGTCAAAGTCATCATCCATGGACCAGAAAACTTCATAATGCTAATAAATGGCCACAACCTCCTAGAAAACAGTATTTGATATGGTCATTAGATGACTACAGGTGGTAGGTAGTCTTTAAGGGTATGACAAGGTACTTTTACGACAAGCAGACAAGAAACACAATAGTCAAGATCTGGACCTTTCCTTACAGACCAGTCCAAAGCTAACCCCCGCCCCCACAGAGTTGCACTTCTCAAACTTAAGGTATATATGAATCACTTGGAAACAATGTTAAAATAAAATGCAGGGTCTGGTTTGTAGCCTGCAGCCTGAGATTTCTGTGTTTTTAGCAGCTCCCAGAAATGCCAGTGCCTCTGGTCCTCAGACCACGCTGAGTTTATTAAGGCCTTAGAGTATTTCGAGTCTAGCATCGGTATTCACTTCCTGCTTTTAATTGTTTGCTCTCTCTCACAAGGCCAAGCACTGCTCTAAGGACTTTTAAGTATTTCATTCATCTTTCTGTCCCCAGGCCTCGGCACTGCCGCTGGCATGGCTCTGTGCCTAGCATGTGGCCACAGCTCAGTATTATTTTAGTTCTGAATGATGGAAGGCCCTTCAACCTGTGTCTTCTTACATAACCTTCAGCCAGTAACTCACTCCTTTCTTCCTTTAGGAGGACTTGGTCGGTAACACTAGGCCTTGTCTTTATATGTAACACACCCTTCCTTCAGCATGTTCTTTTCCCTTTCAAAGCTAATTTCTAATCTGATTTTATTTTTAGAAAATTTCCACTGAGTTGAATGGCCTCTGTCTCTAAAATCCAGCTAGTAAGCTCAGCTTAGCTCTAGCCCTTGGCTAGGAATGCTGTGTAGATTCAAGTGCCTATGAATGGCTTTAATACATAGAAATTTTCCAGGAATACAATTACTGTGTAATTCAAAGGAAAACTGATTTAGATTTGTTCAGATCTGTACCAAGAATTTGTCATAATTTCATAAATTCACATGATCAACAAGAAATAGAGTTAGCATTATGCTGAGAAATAATCAGACACAAAAGGTCACATATTCCATGATTCTCTTTATATGAAATATCCGGACTAGGTAAATCCATAGAAAGGTGTTTCTGGAGTTGTTGTTTTAGTTGGGGTCTATGCAGCTTTCCTAAATAAATAAATAAATAAATAAATAAATAAATAAATAAAATATTGTTAAAAATAATCTCCACATCCCCATTTGTGCTCACGGCCTTCCTTCTGGTTCTCTCTTATACTCATTATCTTATTTATAACATACCACCCAATTGGCATTCATGATGGACACCAAAGCCAATCTGGACTTTTCCCTTTGCCATTCACCTTCTCCCATCTGCCCTGCTTCCATGGTTGGATATCACAGAAATTCTTTCTTTTCTTCCCCACCATCTCCACTCTGTTTTCCTCAGGCTCCTGTCATTTCTCACTGGAGATATTCTAGTGCACTCCTGAGGAAGGGAGTACTCTAGAAGCAAGAAAACAAATTCAGAAAGAAAAATAATTTAATATAGAAGTCGACTCTAAGTTTTTTCTTTTTGTGGTTAGTCTCTCTCTCCACAATTTTCCATCTTTGATTTAAAAGATACCACTGTGCTCTTCCCATTCACTTACTTTTATCTGCTTTATGAAACCTCTGGCCTTTTCAGAGATTAATCTGGGTTCAACACACTGCACTTAAAGTTTATCCTACAGCTAAGGGTCCAGGATTGCTTTCCTTGAATCAATGTAGAAAAATATTAGAGTGTCGTTTTTGGACCTCTGATTAGCTTTCTGAATTGTTTTTAATTTAATTTTTTGTAGTCATATGAGTTATTAAAAGAGAAAGATTATGGAGACTCTGAGTTTTCTATGGGATTCTCAGGTGACTCTTTTCCCTACTCAGGAATTTCTTTTTTTCTTTTTCTGACCCCTTCGTGGCTTAGCTTCTTGTTCTTTGAACATTTCCCCTAATGAATGCAATGCAAACTTGTCTCATTTAATGCAGGCTTCTAAAATACTTTAGCAACTTTTAAAATATGGTATTTGAGATGGATTGCTCTTCTGTCCGAGAAGTGTGACCTGGTAGGTAGGCAGGGAGATTTATATATGCTTTTTGTTGCATTGACATCCTGGTCCTGTAACTTTCTTATATTTACTTGGTAAATGTGGGCAATTAAATGAATCTCTCTGAGCCTCTGTTTTCTTATCTGTAAAGTAGGGTAACGATGCATCCTATCCTGTAGGGTTCTTATTAATAATAAATTAGTTAATTGGCTAAAATATAGTGCCTGTTGTGAAATAAGATGTGCTAGAAAAATTGTATATATAGTAAAACTAAGAGAAACAAAATTTTCAAGTAGGTCTGTAGAACAATGTATATGCTAATCCTGATATAAATTCATAATTCTAACAGGAAGTCTACATATTATTTTCCTACTTACTAATGCTGGCTTATATTTCAAATTAGTACCTGTTAATTGATTATGACCATATTAAAGGTTATACTGAAAACTTTATTATTTGTAGCCATCTTTTCCTGGTGTCCTCATGGTTCCCTGTTGCTCACTTCTTTTGGGTCTTTGCTACGTGCCTCCTTAGCACAGTGCCTTCCCCTCTGTGTCTCCTGTATACCTTTGTCTGGTTTATTTTCCTTATCATCTTCCTGTACCATCCCCTGACATTACATATATTTAATGCAGCATTTAATGTAGCAAGTGGGGGAAATATCCTTTTAGAGTGTGTGAATTTATATCCTATTAGACATATCCTATTAGACATATATGTAAAGTCTGTCCTCCACTTTTCTTCCACTAGACAGTGTCTCTTTTGTTCACTGATGTATCCCCAGACCCTAAAACAGTGCCTGGCATATAGATGTTACCCATTAAATTGTTGTTGAATTAACTTTATCTAATTTGATCCTGGAAAAGCTCAATGAGTTCTGGAGGGCAAGTGTTACTTCGCATTTTTGCATAAAAGAGTAAGAAGCATTAACCTGGAGTCAATGGATAAAATGCAGGGAATCCTTGAACTTGAATGGGGAAAAAAAGTTACATCTCATTTTCACTAACCCCTAACTGAAATTCAGCATTTACTTCTTTAGTGAATGTAAGCAATAGACAGCAACAGTATTATAAGTACCTGTCATTTTGTCATCAGTAGGAAGGCCAGATAGTTTCAGATCATGTTACAGTGGTTGCAGGTACCTCAAAATATTATTACTTTCATCAGCACCTCAAAATTATTTGGTATTTATCAAGACCTGTCTCTTGATACTGATATTTAATATGATAATAAAGAAACATGTTTATTACCGCATCAGAAAAATATGGTAATTCTTTAAAATCCTATATATCATTTCATGCAATTAAAAACCTCATTCTGAGAAAGCATCTTTGACTTTCACTAGATTATCAAAGGGATCCATAGGCCGTGTAAGAAACCAAGAAATTTTGGTAAACATATCTGGGGAAGTGTGATGATCTGACCAGTTCATGTAACTGGTAAATGGCAACTGTAGACCTAGATCCCGAGTCAGGCCTTTTGGTGTAGGCTTGTTGCTCTTCATGGACAACTTGATAGGGAGGAGGATATAGGTCCGTGGTGGTAGAAATGACGCTCTCTGGAGTTTGGGAGCATGGTAGCCCTGACTGAGGTGTTTGATCCCACATCTGCTATTCTTTCCCCCACTTGCTGCATAAATCTTCAAATACTCATGCATCTAGAAGGAATAGTTGATACTTCCACATTTCCTTTTATCTAACTAGTGTGGAGGTCAGTCAGCTTTGCCCATTCCGATACCTGGGTTAAGTCATGGCAGAATGTGAGGATTAGAAAATTACCAAGCTTGACAAAAGCATCTCTCCCTGGATGAAAGTTACAGCACTTGGTTGCAGTTTTGTAACTGCTTGGGTCACTGGAGAGTTCATGGTCGGTGCTCTTGCTGATGTCCTATCCAAATTCTCTTTAGTGTGATTATTTTCTGTTGACCTCTGGTCCTGTAGTTGTTTCACTTGTATATGACATTCTTCATTTAGGGTTCTAAAGTGTTTTGTGGCATTTGTATGCATAAACAGTTGGCATGCTTCACTGTAGATTTCTGTTTGAATATATGCCATTTTGGAAGGTATGAACTCATGTGTACTTCATATTAGAGTGGAATATGCTTCTGAAAGTACACATAGAAAAGCAAATTAATAAGTAGGAGACAGATACAAAATAAAGAGTAAACATATGTATGCACACAAACACACACACATTTATTTCTGAGTGGTAATGATAGAACTGAATCTTGGACCTGAATTATCCAATTCCAGATATGCTACCTGCATTATCCCCCAAAACACAAATGTGATAGTATAAGCACTAAGCCACAGTCATATGCAAATAGTTGTGTGTGGCAGGAGGGGCGTGGGAAAGTAAGCAGGAGTAAACTTGAAAATCAGGATAAATTTTTGGAAGATTATCAAGTATAATTACTAATGCACATTGTTGTAATATATTAATTTATTCCTTGAAGAATATTTCAGCATAGGAGTTTGACCTTTTGTAGAGAAATGACTAGTGCATTTGCCTACAGCTTCTGCCTACAACCATAATCGTTTGATTTTTAAAAGGGGAAAATTTGGGGCACCAGGGTGACTCAACTGGTTAAGTGTCTGCCTTTGGCTCAGGTCATGATCCCAGGGTCCTGGGATCTAGTCCCGCATTGGGCTCCCTGCTCAGTGGAGAGCCTGCTTCTCCCTCTCCCTCTGCTGCTCCCCCTGCTTATGCGTGTGCTCGCTCTCTGTCAAATTAATAGGTAAAATCTTAAAAAAAAATAAAATTAAAGTGGAAAATTCTCTCAATATGTAGCTAACAAGAAGGAGAGATTTGAGGAGCCCTTTGGACATCTGACCACACAATGACAGGTATTCTTCCTGACCTCGAGTATATTGAGTGCCTTGTGCAGACAAGTCCCTTGGAGGGGTTGATGACCTGGCATAAATGAAGTTCCTGGCCTGTTGACGGCTTCCTTCTTGCACAGACTGGGCATGTGTTTGTGCATTCCTGTTCTCAGAATATGCCTTTCTTTCTACTGTACACATTTTTCCTACCTTACAGACCAGTGTAACTCACTAAAGGGCACTGAACCAGTTGGTTAGGCTGTGACTTTACCTGTTACATGGTAGTTATTTCTCCCTGATTATCTTCCACCACCCATTTCTTTCGACATGTTGTTTCTTCGGCCAGAGATAATTATTATAGGTCATGGATAGTTGCTCTTCCCAGCAAGAACCAGCTTCCCGTCCTGAGGTTGCTTTTGGCCAAAAAATCCTGAACTAAGTTGGGAAACTGTTCTTGAGGTGTTTTGATTTCATTCTCACCCATTCCAGCCATCTCCACCCTCAAATGAAAGGATTGACTCAACCATCTCTGACCCGTCCTTCATCAACACATTCTCATGGGGTGACCTCCATGTGTAAGCATGGTGACGTCAAATCCTCGTGAAGTCTCTGTCCTCAGGGTATTTAAAATTTAATTAGGTAGATAGAACCCATGTCCATAAAAAGTTAGCTGGCAACATCACAAGATCATATAAAATAAATATGAAAGGAATAATAGCAAAAATAGAAGCCACATGAGTTCAAAGGATCACTGTAAGTTGGAGTTAATTGGGAAATAGTCATGAAAGTATTGAAAACATTTGCAGCTAGAAATTCCATGTCTATGAAAAATGAAAATATCTCCTCAGCAGAAAACATTTAATTATATCTAATAATGACACAAGTAGAGAGACACTGTCCATAAGTTATAAAAAAGATGTCCCTAGGGGCTCCATGGTGGCTCAATCAGTAAGCGTCTGACTCTTGATTTCAGCTCAGGTCATGATCTCAGGGTCCTGGGGTTGAGATCTGTGTCGGGCTCTGCACTCAGTGCAGAGTCTGCTTGTCCCTCTCTCTCTGCTCCTCCCCCCACTCATGCTCTCTCTGTCTAAAATAAATAAACAAAATCTTAAAAAAAAAAAAAAAAGATGTCCCTAAACATCAAAAAAGATGTGAATAGAATCAGCTGTTGAAGAACCCCTTTACTTTGGGAACAGGAAGGCGATATTTAGAATCAGGCCAACCCTCCCTGAGAAATCTTTCCTTGCCTGGGATCTGTCACTCCAGGAGAACCCCTGTGTGTTGTTAGGTGCCTGGGAACTTTCACCTTTTACAAAGCGTCAGCTTAAAAGATGAGGAAAGTGTACACTAAGGCAATGTTCAATGTTAAAAATGGAAAGGTTAAGAAAGTCTTCTCTGCCCAATGCCTCAGGTTAGCTCAGTTTGCATTTTTTTTTTTCATATAAGAGAAGGAGATTCAAAGAAGTACAGAAACTGGGAAAAATGAGCTTTTAAGTAGGTGATGGGAGAAAACCACACCGATAAAAATTATAAACAGTACTGCGTGGGCCCTTCACGAAGCGGGCTGTCTGAATACCCAGTGAGGCATGTTTACCAGAAGAAGAAAGATGGAGTCGGCTGGCGCCTCTTAAATGTGCCTACGCAGGAGTTTGGGACACATATGTGCTTTTGTGTGTGTTTTCTCAGAGGACATTTGCAGACACCAATCTTTTTCTAATCTCACTTGTGTTTTCAAATTGAGGCAGGTATGGGATTTCTGTAGAGGACACAGATACGTAAAGGGCCATTAGGAAGTTATCTGATATTTAAATAGAAAAAAATGCAATTAGAATCCCACTACCCTTTTCATCGTTTGTTTTCTTTATTTGAAGCAGTCAGGAATTAAAAACAACTGAATTTTTTTTTGTAAACCTTTCAAGAAGTTCACTTTTGGACTAAGCCCAAACTTATAGTTACTAAGCCAAAAATGGACTATTTTCACAAAGAGTTGAGTGATGGAAAGCAGAAGCTGTCATGGAAAGTGTTATGTGAATACTCTCATTAAAAAAAAAAAAGACTGTGAATTGGAAGTAGGCATTTCTTTACCTTATAAAAATTCGGGCAAATTATTTCCCTTTGGAGGATGATCATTTGAGCTAATTTGCCTACATTCCAAATATTATGGGTCTTGTGACAGTATGCAGGGTTTTGTTTTGTTTTGTTTTTTCGACAAGCTCCCCTCCTGGTCTGTGGACACACTCTGGACATGTCTTAACCCAAAGTCAAGGCTGTTCAAACTCTTAAAAGCGAAGTGACTGTCTTATTGACTTGATTGACAGGATTTTGTGCGGTGTGATTCAGTTACTGATGCAAATTGTGACTGTAGTTTACATACTTCCTTTAGCTCTTACTGAAATGTTGTAGTACGGTATATTTGAAGATAGACGCTTCACAAATGATTTCAACAACTGTTGGTAACTGTGGAGCGGTGGTTCTCAAAGTGTAGTCCCCCAACCAGCAGCTTTAGCATCACCTGGAAACTTGTTAGAAATACAGAACCTCCATGTCCAGCCCAGGTTTATCAAGTCAGAAGCTCTGGGGGTGGAGCCCACAATGTGTGATTTAACAAGCTGTCCGGGTGACTTGGATGTGCTCAGTGTGAGAGCAAGCGCTGGAGGACTTGAGAGTTACAGGTATAATGGGAATACATGGAGAAACTCTTTATTATAATTTGTAAAACATTTTTATACTGGGGCAAATTTGACGGAACAAGCTTTTATAACATGCCATCCCATGACATGATGGACTTAGCCTTTCATTCATTTGTACAACATAATAGAAGTATTTGAGAGTTTCTTAAATGTTCATCCCATGGAATATTTAATACAGGATGACGCTCATGTGCTATTAGTAATTTTATAGATGATAGTTTTAGATGCAATGAAATTCAGTGAAAATTTGAGTTCTGCTAAACACAGCTCCAAGAAGATGCCTGTTAACTTTAGCGTTGAAATATTCCAAAAGTAAGGATTAATGGTAATATCACGATGACTGAAAATTATGGGATTACTCCACTTGAAAACATTCTTCGTTCTGTCATTTGTAATTCTCTTCACATAACTTAGAAAAAAGGATCTGCGAAATACTGTCAGATAATATCTATAACATGAGTGTCATAGATACATATAAGGCCCTTAAAATTATTTTTAACAAATGCTATTATGCTGAAACTCCAATTCTGTTGGCAAGCTTTTGTTGATCTCTGTTGCCAGCAAATAAAAAGAATGTCAGTATTGCATAATAGAAAGAGCTTCGGCTGTGGAGCTGGGGGTGCAGTCCCTAAACCTGGTTCTGCCCCTGGTGATGTGTAGATGTAAAAGGCGCTTAAGCTCTCTGGGCCTCAGTTGTCTCATCTGTAAGATGGAGAGTTTGAATTAGGTCTCTACATCCTGCTTCAATCAGCTGTTGTGGTCGAACAAACTCTCCTAAACATAGGGGCTTACAACAGCAACCATTCATTATTTCTCAGAAGTCTACAAGTAATCTAGGCAGTTCTGCCAGCCTAGCTTGCGGTTGGCCAATCTTAACTGTATTCATGGTGGTGAGACCGCAGGTTGGCTGGGAGATGACCAAAGTGTGATGGCTTCTGTGTAGTTTCTCATCCTCCAGGAGGCAGTCTGGGCTTTTTCTTATGCCTCTGAGAACAAGCAGAAGCGTGTAGTCTCTTGGGGCAGAGGTTCTGAACTGGCACAATACAGCTGCCACATTCTATTGGCCAAATCAAGTCATAAGCCAGGAGGATTCGAAAGGTGGGGGAGACAGATCTCCACCATCAATGGAAGGCAGCGTGGAGTCACATGGCCAACGGTAGGCTGCAAGGAGAGGATTCGAGGCTGCTACTGCAAGCGACCTACCTTCCGAGCTTTACAGTACAGTAAAAGATCAGGAAACACCTCGCATATAATGCTACAAAACGCTCATTGTGGAGTGTTTTAGAAATAGAGAAATATTTAGAAAAATGGAAGATGCAGAGAGGATATAATGTATTTGTGAAAACCAGAGTAAGCATGTTTTAAGCAAGGCTTCTCTTTAATTATTGTCTGAGTTTCACATAAAGTCTGCTTCATCAACTGGATAAATATTTGACTGCTGTTCAGTAAATTGCATTAGTTTACTTTAACTGTATGCTCAGCCTTATTCAGGCATCCTGCATTAGGCAATGTAGTGTGTAATGCATCTCTGCAGGTGACCAGAGCTATTCTCTGTATGAGGTAAATTAAAACTCATATTTTAAAAATTAAACATTCTTGCACTTCATGATTTCAATATTTAATTATAACCTGTGTCAAGGCCTAATCTCTGACTGAGTGAGGCATGAAATTAATCAAAAAAAAAGAGGCAAAAGCTTAGCAATTCTTCTACACTGTAAAAATAATGTGGTTTCTTTAGTTTCACAGTGATGTTTATATCCATTTTATGAAGAAGACTACTGATTTCCAGTAAGTTCGTCGACTAAGTTAACATCTGTGGGGACAGTGACCGCTCAGAAGAATCGGGAACCCGAACTGGGGTTTATAGATGTTAACAGAGAACCAAACTTTCTTTTAAAAAGAGAAAGATAAATTATTTTCAAAAAAGATAAATTATAGGCCTTGCTGAAAGGGATAATAGAAAATACAGTTAATGTGTTGACATCTTGGGTGGGACAAAAATAAAATACATCCCAAAGTGCGTTTGTTCTAAATGTACCATTCTTGTCTGTTCCCATTTATATTTTCTACTGGCTTTTCAAAAACTTCTTGTGTGAAAAAAAATCCAAACAAGTTTTCCTAGGAATATATGCTTACAGAAATAATAGGAAATCTTTGTTGCAAGGTGTTTTTTCTACAAGAATTTGCATAAAATTAAGGGATTGTGTTGCTCAAAAGAGTACTGGGTCACCTTAGAGGAAGGACAAGTGTCGAGCTTAGAAGGATTCGATAGCATTAAGCCAGTGATTTCACAGCAACATGTACAGGTAGGTTCCCAAGTCATGGAGGTGAAGCAGGCAAGTTAAAGAAGATAATCACACTGTTTTATTCACTTTAAGAGATGTGAGATAAACTCAAATGCCTTTAAAGATTGACAGCATGGGACAGGTTTACTTGAGCCTTATTGGTTTAATTGTTACTTTGGTTAAATGACTCCTTTCTTCACGTAGTCACATTATATAAAGGTCACAGATAAATTAATTTATTAGGGAGTATGATTATTATGAGTGCTGTAGTAATACACCATCTCAAGGAATTTGTAAATCCCCCCTGCCCCGAGTTGTGCATTATCCCTATTTTGCAGATGAGGAAACTGTAGATCAAGGAGGTTTAAAAGATTACTTATGTTTACATAACCAGTAAGTGGAGAGGTGGGATGCAAACCCTGCTATGTCTTATTTAAAAGTCCACCCGCTTAACCTCTCCCCAGTTCTGTCAATATTATTGTATTAGCAGCAATAAAACCTTCGACTATAGCAACATGTAACACTGCCACTTATATCATGTTGGAAATTTTTTGTGCCAAATCCTAGGACAAACAGTTTAGGAAAGGAAAGGGGGAAAAGTAAAAAAGATAAAATAATAAAACAAAAGGGCCAACTTTTTATCAATGCAGTAATAAAGTCACAACCTTTTCCACACCTTTGCCGTTTCCTCTCAAAGAACATGTTGCTCAGATCATATTTTCATAAGCTCTCTCTGATATTTAAATTCACAGTCAAGAGGGGCACCTGGGTGGCTCAGTCAGTTAAGCATCCAACTCTTGATTTTGGCTCAGATGATCTCAGGGTCGTGAGATCGAGCACCACATCAGCCTCCATGTTCAGTGTGGAGTCGGCTTGAGATTCTCTCTTTCCCTCTCCCTTGGCCCCTGCCTCCTTCTCTCCCTCTCCAAAAAAAGATAAATAATACATAATTAAATTCACACTCAATAATACCTACATACATGGATGAACTTTTTCCACTTGTTGTGTATGTAATTAACAAACTTTAAAGCTGTAAGTATTCATAACTACTTCCTACGTCGTTCCAAGTTATGTCTACCTGCTGGAATAAGAAAGACCCAGATGAGAACATAAGTTCTGTGAGTGTCCAAATTGTCAATTCATCTCTTCCCTTTGGTGACTTGCAAACCAAGATTATCGATCTCTGCTTTATTTCTGATCCAAGCCAGTTATTTTTTTATTCACAATTTGGGGCACAGTGAAAATGCTAACTTCCGGTCAGTACTTCTCAAATTTAGGTTGCTACCCATTAGTAGTTTGGGACAAACTAGTAGCTGTCAAAGCAACTAGTGAATTGCAACCAGCATTAAAGAAGAAAAAAACATGGGAAATAGAGTAGAATCAATATCCAAATACATGACATGGCATAAAAGCACATAAGGGTAAGTACGATTTCAGATATCTGTCTTCAAGTCAATGTAAAATGTATTCATTACTAGGTACCATAGTCAAAAGTTGAGAAGCAGATATATTAAGATTAACTGGATCCAGTTAGAACATTTGGCTCTCTTTCAGTTAGGTATTTCCATAAGCACCCCCTCAGACCAATGGATTACTCTTCTTCCAAGGTACTTAAATAATCATTGACTCATGAGAAATCTAATTAGGAAACTGGTAGAGATTTTTCATGTTCTCCTCTACCTCATCCTCTATTGCCAAATTGAAACAGCCCTCAAATGACTGTTCTAATTGCTGACAGTACAGTCATCTTTTTCAGAAGCTTAAATTGTTACTAATTTTTGCTCTTAATTTTAGTCTGTTGAATAGGGGGAAATGGTCAAGTTGATTGGTATACTATGGAAAACAGAACATTTGGATGGACTTTGTCATTTTTGATTAATTACTTTGACTTCCTGGAAGCCTAAGATAAGGGTTAGCCTTAACCGCTAAAATAATCATCTAAAATAGCTAAAAGTTTTGAATACTCATAACCTAGGAGCTGTGCTATTTCCCATTCTAGCTAGATGATAAGAAATTCTGAGGAAGTTCATCTGAGAAAGGCATTCAAAATACAATCCACAGGCCTGTCCCCTGGACCCTATGATTTGTGTCTGTTCTGGGGCCCAGGAACTTGTTATTTATAAAACACTATAGGTGGTTGTTAGAATCAGGCAAGCTTGTAGGAAAACTGCATTTTCTCATTTTATCTTCACGGAAGATGTCTTGGAAGCAGATTTCCTCACCATCCCCATTTTATGCACGCGAGGAAATTGAACCTTACGTAGATGACCTGCCTCATGTTACCTCAAGGGTGGGTGGAGAAGGGTCCACGTGCAGGAACTCTGCTGAGGTGCCAGCTTCCCCCGCAGGCTGCATCCAGTAACTAAAGCAACCAATTATTCACATCCTTGTTCCCAGTCTCCCTTTCTTATAATGCTAAGCCCTGTCTTCTGGAAAGAGTCCTGTGCTCCTCAACCTCCCTCCCCTTTGGCCCTTTTCCCTTTCCTTTCCCTCAATCTTCTTGTGACCCAGGAAAGGAGAAATGCCATATGCCTCTTAAAAGGTAGAATGGCCCCTTAAAAATCCTCAAGATGGGTTTGGTGCAGGTGTGTGACTGTTTGCGATATGGGTGGGGGGGGGAGGGGGTGATCCCAGAAGTACCGTCATCTTTCATCCTCTCTCCAGGGTGGCTTCAAGGCTATGGACAGCAGCTGTGCTTTGGCTGCCAAAGCCTCAAGGATGCTGCTACTGCCTGGCGTTTTTCAGAGTGGGAGAGACTGGGCTCTGTTGCTATATAACCTGAACTCCAGAGAGAAACACTGGGTGCAAGTGACCCTCTTTGTTTTTTTTTTTTTTTTTTTTTTTTTTAAAGATTTTATTTATTTATTTAACAGAGATAGCCAGCGAGAGAGGGAACACAAGCAGGGGGAGTGGGAGAGGAAGAAGCAGGCTCACAGCAGAGGAGCCTGATGTGGGGCTCGATCCCATAACGCCAGGATCACGCCCTGAGCCGAAGGCAGGCGCTTAACCACTGTGCCACCCAGGCGCCCCGCAAGTGACCCTCTTTGTAACCATAATTGTAGTTGTTGCCATAGAACAGACAACAGAGGAAAGGTAGTTTCAGATCTGCCTAGCGTTCAGTATGCTCACAGTGTCGTGCAAAGATTTCTTCTATCTAGTTCCGAAACATTTCATCACTCCCGAGGGAGCCTCTGTACCCATTAAGTAGTCATATTCTAGTCATTCTCCCCCAAATACCTGGAAGCCAATAATCTGTTTTCTGTCTCTCTAGACTTACCTATTCTGGATATTTCCTATTAAGGAAGTCATATAATTTATGACCTTCTGTGTCTGATTTTCTTTCACTTAGCATAATGTTTCCCACTTTCATCTACGTTGTAGCATGTATCATATAGCATATACCTTCTTATGGCTGAATAATATTCCATGATTTGAGTATGCCACAGTTTATCCATTTATCTCTCGATGGATATGAGGGTCGTTTCTACCTTTGCTTGCTGTGAGTAGTTCTTTTCTGAATGTTTGTGTACAAGAATTTGAGTACCTGTTTTTTTTGTTGTTGTTGTTGTTTTTTAAAGATTTTATTTATTTATTTGACAGAGAGAGAGAGACAGCCAGCGAGAGAGGGGACACAAGCAGGGGGAGTGGGAGAGGAAGAAGCAGGCTCCCCGTGGAGGAGCCTGACGTGGGGCTCGATCCCAGGACTCCGGGATCACGCCCTGAGCCAAGGCAGACGCTTAATGACTGAGCCACCCAGGCACTCCTGACTACCTGTTTTTAGTTCACTTGGGTGTATGTCTAAGAGTGGAGTTGCTAGATCGTATGGTTGAACTTCCTGAGCACCTGCCAGATTGTTTTCCACAGTGGCTTCTCCGTTTACATTTGTACCACCAGTGTATGAAGGATTCCAATTTTTCCATGTCTTCTCTAACATTTATTTTTTCTTTCTTTCCTTTAAAAAAAATTTTTTTTTTTAATTCTAGCCATTCCAGTGCATACAAAGTGGTATCCCACTGTGATATTGATTTTCATTTCCCTAGTGGCTAATGACGTTGAGCATGTTTGCATGTGCTGGTTGGCCACTTGTGTATCCTGTCTTCTTTGGAGAAATGTTGACTCAAATCCTACATTTAACTTTTGAATCTTCCTCTTTTTTTTTTTTTTTTTTTTGCATGGAGGCCTCTCTGTCCCTGTCTTTCTCATATGCAGTTCTAATGGTGATAATGATAAGTTGCTGCCTGATGCCGGGCACAGGGCTAAGCACTTTAAGTATGTTATGTTCTTAAATTCAATAGGTTTTATCTCTACTCTTTGAAATCTCCAAGATAAGAAAACTGAGGCCCAGAGGTTTAGTTGAACACGGTTCATTAAAAACCAAGAGGTGGAGTCTGATTTCAAAGTCACTTGTCTCTGATGTGAAAGTCCATGCTCTTAACCTTTCTGTCAGGGATCTGCACACTGGCTCGCATTGCTTACGTGTACAGGGAAATTATTTTTTAGTTATGTGCCATCTTATACATTTTTAATGATAAGTATAAGTGACTGAAAAGGATGTAATTTCCCACATATTGTAAATATTATCATTTAAAAATGTAACTGTTAGATCACTCTTTTAAATGTTTCCAAGGGACTCTAAATGCCATGGTGATACGGTACCCAGAATCATTGATTTTAAAAATTCATGAACAGTTCTTTCTTTTTTGCTTGCAATTGTACTTTTATTATATTACTTCCCCAGAATGTTATCACAATATAACATTTTTCATGCTTGAAAGTCTTTTATTGATCACCCTTTCATACTTTCTGGATCAAAAATATGAATATAAATTAAAATTGAATTTTAAATAATTTCTTATAACTATAAAGCTCTGAGTGTTAAAGATTCCTTTTGATTGAGTTGTTATTATTAGTAGTTAACTGATGAAATCAACAAAAAATATATTACAGATTTTAATAACTTTTCATTAACCATAACAAGTAAATTTGTATTGGAAATACACCTCTTTAGTAGGATTGATGGGGTTGTTATGGTATCTTGATTGAAGGAGAGTCTGTGCACGACTATTTTTCAACTTGTCCCTTTGACACCCCAGAGCATTTAACTATCAAATAATGCAACATAGCAAATTTGTGACAGGTGAAAGGAATGGATTTTTTTCTTTTCTTTCTTTTTCTTTTCTTTTCAAAAAGATTCTTTCTTTCTTTCTTTCTCTCTCTCTCTCTCTCTCTCTTTCTTTCTTTCTTTCTTTCTTTCTTTCTTTCTCTCTCTCTCTCTTTCTTTCTTTCTTTCTTTCTTTCTTTCTTTCTTTCTTTCGTCAACTTGGTGGAGCTAGTTGGAAGAGTTGTAGGCAAAGGAACCTTGCTACCCTCACCATACATAGGAACGTTCTTAAACAGGTCAAGTTTATTTAAACATCTTTTGTAAGATTTTGTCCTAGATGTCTTCTTTTCTGCCTATTTAAATGATATCAACTTAAAAAAATATTTTCTCATTCTTATCTGTGGATGTGTAAGAATTATAATTGATATTGTTTTTATACTTATGTACCCAGCTATTTTACTGTACCTTATTATTTCAACTAAACTGTGTTAAAAAAAAAAAAAAAGGTCAAGTTTAGGAAAAAGTACTTATAGAAATAGTGGATCTGGACATTAATCTTTTAAAATGATTCATGCATTCTACTCCTTGGAGGCTCTGTGTATTCCTGGGGATTTGAAGACCACTGTGCTGTACTACTGTATTAATAAATGAGTGCCCTCCATGACTCCAGCCTAACTCCACTAGTGGACCTTAGAATAAAAAGCCACTTACTACATGACTATTGTCTGCTAAGAATTTTGCACATATGAGCTTGTTCAATCTTTGGAACAATTTTGCAAAGTAGGGTATGCTTGGTATATAAAGAGAAAGTAATTTGTCTGGATCACAGAAATTATAAGTAGCTGAGCAAAAGTTTGAACTCATTCTTTTTTTCCTTATTTTTTTTTTTTTAAGATTTTCTTTTTAAGTGATCTCTACACCCAGTGTGGGGCTTCAGCTCACAACCCTGAGATCAAGAGTTACATGCTCTACTGACTAAGCCAGCCAGATGCCCCTTTCTTTAACTCTTTACTAGGTTGGTGTCAAGTAGAAGCAATGCCATTCGGTTCAAATAATTCTTGGCTGACTTTCTTTTTTTTTTTTTTTAACTCACAGGACAACAAAGAGTTCAAATTAAATGTGTCTGTAATTAGTGAACTATATGGAGGAAAATTTTTTTTAATGGGGGAGACATCTCGTGTCTACCATCTACCTCTGGCCACAGGTCACTCCCTGAACAGTAGCAGTACAAAGATGGACAAAGTTGCCACTTGATTTTGAAAAGGTACAGATCCAGGGACCCCTAGCTCAGACTTTTCTGAATTATAAGGTTGTGATCAGATTTTATACAGGAGAGATAATTGTTTATGGTCGGGGCGGTCGCTGCATGTAAACATTTTCTTTCTTTAAAGTGAGATTATTATTAAACCAAATCGTTAAACTGTAGAATAGTTTCATTTCTCACACAGTCAAGAATTCAGGTTTTAAGAAATATAAGACCAATTGTATAATCTATTCATGAGTTATAAGGTAATCTTAGGTTTAGCCATCATTCTATAAATAGAGCAATAAAAGCACAGACCAACACCTTTCAGTTACCCTCTAAGTAACTTCATGGTCAGATTTATCTGGTATACTGAGCAGAAAGCCATTCTCTATCACATAATGAAAATATTTGGAAAACCACTAGAGCAATGAGAGTTATAGAACTCTTAAAACCGTAATTGTCTCATTCCATTATTAGAGTGGAAAATATTTGGAAATGTTTTAGTTTCCAAGTAAATGGCAGTGTATCATTTTAAGATTACTAATTGATTGCCCCACCCCTTTTCTTTAGAGACTAAAATATGATGAAGACAAAAAAAAAAAAAAGAGAAAGAGTCAAAAGGTAAAAGGAAAATTTTTAAAAGGAGGTCTTTGCTTTTGAGATTGGTATTCCTTTAGGTGACATGTTAGTAAGCAAAAAGTGTTAACGTTCATAGAATGACCTGGTGTTTACAGAAGAACAATACTTTCATGGTTCCTTCCCAAAAAATCCTATGTGAACTTTATAAAGGAAACAGACACATAAACAAACAGAAAATGAGCCCCTTGCCTGGTAGGAAAGAAACTTAAATTACAGAAACCTTGTAATTTTTTAAAGATTCCTTTTTTAGACA
The DNA here is from genome assembly GCF_023065955.2 of Ursus arctos. Classification (NCBI taxonomy): domain Eukaryota; kingdom Metazoa; phylum Chordata; class Mammalia; order Carnivora; family Ursidae; genus Ursus; species Ursus arctos. The sequence continues at coordinate 68,544,243 of NW_026622985.1, forward strand.
TTACTGGCATTTCTTCCTCCTCTCTTCTGCTTTTTTGCCTCTTAGCTAATTTCACTGCTTGTTAGAGGCTTTACTGCAAAGCAGACAGGCTTAAAACAATGAAGAGATGAAACCGACTTTACTACTTTTTAGCACATTGTAGGATCAGGATCAAGGAAAGACAGCATGAGGGTTATGGATTATGAGTAGATTTCAATTATCTGAATTATCTGGATGCTCCTTACCCAGACAATGCAAATTTAATTATGGCTTACTTCATTATTCATCAATAAGTTTACGGCAAAGCCTAGGAAAAAGGTGAGGCATATTCATGAGCCAGGAATTCAGTTGAACACACACAAAAAGAAACAAAAATATATCAGCTCAGCATCAGCTTTTATTCGGGGAAAAATCCACTTAGAGAAGTTACCTTGAAAGAAGGATAAACACTGGCGGACAAATTGGTCCATCTTGGGACCAGTTTTACAAGATAAGTGAACACTTGTTTCTTTGAATCCAAGAACTGTGCTGCAACCTGACAAATCCTAGGCACAGTGTATCAAACAGCCACAACAGGTTCCTCAGAGATCTCGCAAATGACATTCTTTACGTGCAACTTGATAAGTGTAATTCCCAATCTCCAACTTTTCCTGTATTGCTTCATATCTAATCTAATTCTTTTTTCAAGAATTGTTTTATGCCTCTTAATGTATTGTTGGGAATTTGCTTTTAGGCTCTTGGGTAACAGGGGGAAAATGAATTGCAATCTAGTGGAATCTTGACAATATAACCATTACATTGTGAATGCTACAGCCAACAAGGAAAGTAAAGATGAAGAGAGCAGTGTTTGATTCTGGTAAATTGTTTCCTTCACAGTTTCGCTTTTGTAGAATAAATACACTACATGAAACAGCCGTCTAAGGATAATCTATTAGTCGCTGTACTCAGTGGAAAGCAGAAGTAATTCATTCAGTCTTGGAAGAACTTGATATCTCCGTGAGCTTCATTTGCAAGAAGAAACAATTATTGTTATTTTGCAAACAATTACTTGATAATTTAACAAATTATGCTTACTTATGAAATGTGTCTCTGTCATGAGGAAAAACACACAACTCTTATAGGGAGAAAATGACTGCTTTCTCATTTCTAGGATCAGAGAAATTACTGACAAAAAAATTAATTTCAGCTTTTGAAACAGTGACTTTTTATGGTTGTTAAGCCTCAGTTATGTGCATAATATCTAGAAGAATGTGTAGGTGCAGTGCAGTGAAAAGAAAATAATCTGGCTATGAATACACAGTCCAGTGAATATCACAGAATGTTTTATCATTTGCCCTATCGAGTCACTTTGCGGTTCTTACAGTGTTAGCCGTGGCTAAGCATCTCGAAGCCAGTTTGCTTTCTCGTCTACTTCCTTCTTGCTCTCCCCAGCATTGCACTTGGCCCTCTCTGGTCCTCTGCCCTTACCCCTAACTCCTAACTCTACCTAGTTGAAGGTTGTGGGCATTTTTCAGAGCTGGAAGTACTGCAGTAGATTCTTTTATTCCTTGCAGAGGACCGGTTAAGTCTTTCCTGTTACCCAAGAGAAGTAACCTTAAGCATTTAGGGAGCTTTCTTGCTAATAATGACCACCTTTCAGAGCACATGTCTGGGTTTACACATAGCACTGTCTACTGATTTATCAACGGTGGGAAGGTCAAAAGAAGAAAATGGACAGAAGAAAGGAAATCTCATCTTGCCATATAACCCATATGTAAACGAACATTTTGAGCATTTAGTTAGCACCATATTGGAAACTTGACTGCCATTTTAAAACACCTTTTAAAATTGTATACACATTTTCAGGAAGCACCTACAAATAGTATATAAAGTAATAAAAATTTAAGATAAATAGGGAGCTAAAACTAGTGCCATTTGAGTTTGATTTTAATAGAAATAATTGAAAAAGCATGATTAACTTAGAGATCACATATCTGTTCCAATGTATTATTGTTCCAGTAATAATAATGATATTATTGACTAGTTACTATGTGCCTGGTACTGTTTTGAACACTTTATATGTATTATTTCAAAATGGGAAATGAAATAAATGGTTATTATCCTAAGATGCTGGATCTGGGAGGCTTTAAAATAATGTGCCTTGTGTTTTTCTGATGATTCCTGTTATTAGAACTTGATTACTGGAGCTGAAGGAACAAAAGGTCGTTTTTTTTTTTTTAATATATATTTTTTTAAATTTATTTATGTGACAGAAAGACAGCCCGCGAGAGAGGGAACACAGCAGGGGGAGTGGGAGAGGAAGAAGCAGGCTCCCAGTGGAGGAGCCCGATGTGGGACTCGATCCTGGAACGCCGGGATCACGCCCTGAGCCGAAGGCAGACGCTTAATGACTGCGCTACCCAGGTGCCCCAAGGTCGGTTTTTTAAACTCTTGGCTCTATCATTCTTATTAACAAATTCTCTAGAGACTGAAGTCAAAACAAAGAAATCCCGGTGCTAGTCTTCAGTTGCCCACACTCATCTTTTCAATTCTTGAAAACATGGTTATTCCAGAGATGAGGGGGGGAAAGAGAAGCTTCTCTTTTAACTTGAAAATTCCAACATGTAAAAAGAAGAAATGATGTAAAGATATTCGTTTAGAATATAAAAACAAAGAATATTCATACATTAAATTCCAAAGTGGCACATCCTTTGCCTTGGATTTGAGGGATTATCTAGAGATGGGGTGAAATGGCCAGAGTGCATTTTTGTCAGATCCTTCATACAGCAGACACAATGACCAGAACGGGTGTGCTGTGCATCTAACGGAAGGGAATGTGGGTTTTGAATGAAAGGGATGGAGATTTCTTTTCTGTTCCTGTATAATCTCTCAAATTTTTCTCAGCAGGAGAACTATAAATTAACTACTTTGATGCGCAAACATTTTTTTCTTTTGTGAGAGATAGTTCATCAGTTTCCAAAACCACTTGTTTGGAGTGTGTACTCATACTGTTATTTGTTTTAATTATTTCTGAAAGAAAAAAAAAGGCAAATTAAAAAATAAGCAATGAAATTAACAATCATTTTTTCTTCCCACCTTGCTTTATTGACTCATGTTGAATTGATAGTATGTTTCTAGTTGCCTCTTAAATTTAAACTTGCTCAAACCATAAAAGAGATTTAGTGAGTCATCCTACCCCTCTGCTTCCCAATCGAATCTCTATTTCTGTGAGAATGTCATGTACTGATTAACTTAAATGTCGGATATCAAAACCAATCACAATGCAAGGGAAATGGATTTTGCTAATTGGTTTATCTCAATCTTAGACCAGCTCAGGAGGTGGGAATAGCCTCACTTTTATCCAGAACATCCCACTCCGAAAACATCCTACTCCACAATGAAGGCGGAATAGACTGGATAGAACCATCAGGACCAGTACATATGCATTTTTAGTGTTGGAAGTTAATTCCTGTTAGATTTTTCTCTTCTGTTGCCTCATATTTTTCAAGCAAAGAAAAATATGCATAAATATTATTGAAAGGTTAGGAAGTCTAAATAGAAAAGGTAACAAGTGATCTCCTATTACTGGACACTGTTCTCTTTGGATCTCTGTATTTCTTTTTTTTAAAGATTTTATTTATTTGAGAGAAAGGGAGAGGGAGACAGTGAGAATGAGCAGGGTGAGAGGCAGAGGGAGAAGCAGGCTCGCCGCTGAGCAGAGAGCCCAGTGCGGGGCTCAGTCCCAGGACTTTGGGATCTTGACCTGAGCTGAAGGCAGATGCTTAACTGACTGAACCACCCAAGCACCCCTGGATCTCTGTGTTTCTACATATATCTTATGAACAGAGGCACTGACTGCGTTTGTTCCAGACTACATTTTCAAAGAGGTTTATATGGCAGACAGCATTTAAAGATAAAAGGTAGTGTCTCCTTTTGTGGTGAAAGTCAGGCAGGCTTACTGCCCATTATAAAAGTTTTGGGTTCCCTAAGCTTGGGGTTCCTTCCTGTGACAGCCCACTGTGTGTTTACGCATCACCTGGCCTGCTTTGTATTGCTCTGTAGAATCGGGGCTTGGGGAACTGGCACAAATGCTGATTCTCTGCCTACTGCTATAAATGGTTCTTTATCTCTGACCCAGGAGCCTTCTGTCTTCTACCAACATCTGTGAACCTGTGGCAGGCTAACTTGTTTAAGTGCCAGTAAATTTCAGACTCTTCATGGTTCTCAGCAGTCAAATATGATTAATATGTGACACACAGACAGATATCCCACTTTAAAATTTCTTGCAATAGGTAAGTAAACCTTTTACCCTCAGCCAGGACTACTACACGATTGCTTTGGAATGATTTTTTTTTTCCCCTGATTTTCCTGGATGGCTAGCATTTCCAAGAGACTGCTGCACCAGAAAAATCACTCTCTACTCTTGCAGAATGAATTTCAAATCCAAGGCCCCTTTTATTAAGTCCACACCACATCCATTCTATCGTTTCATTCTTAGCCTTGAAGAATTAGGCAAAAGAAAAATTCTTGCAGACAATTTTACCCCACACCTAGACTCTCTTCCCAAGCAAAGCCTTAACAGGACTCCAGGCTTGCTCTAGGTAATACTTTATATTTTAGCCGTGGAAGCACTTTGGAGCCTACTTTCTGTTTCTGCAGTACCTGCCTTGCTTTGGACGTTCACAGTGCTCAGCATAATCTGTTCAGTCTATTTTAGAAGCAACTGGCCTGGGGTTTGATTTGTACCTGTATTCAACTACTTAAGCTTATTTATAGTTTTGAATGACTGATCTTGCATTTTTTGCACTTATTATTCTAGTACTATACAAGTTGATTTGTGTAGTTAAAATTACTGTGACCATTCTTTCTCAATACAGATTAATTAGATTTGGCTTGCTTACACTGTCATTCTCTTCTACATAGAACAAAAGTGAGGCAGTTTCTCTTTGGGTCCTTAGATACTGCCTTCTGGGCTCTTTCTCAGTTTTACTTCTGTTTCTCTTCAGAGCCAACTTCCTTTTAGGTTCCTAGTGACTTCCTGCTCACTCAGTTTTCTCCTTTCAAAAATCAACTTTCAGAAGAACGTACACAAGTATAAGTTATTAATAATGTTTAATATTACCATATTATGTTTCCCTTCACACACCGCTCCAAACTACCAGCCATAAGCTGGATTTTTTAGTGATAGAATCTTAAATTATAAATATCAGAAAACTAAGGGAGGAGTTTCAGGGGGCTAGAAAAGTATCCCTGGTCTCCAGAAACCATACCATGTAACCTCTGTTTTTAATTCCTAGGCATAATGCTGGTGAAATAGAGTCTCCTAAGTAGATACAAATATTCACAAATATAAATAGGAGAAAGTCTGCCTTTAAATGCTTTCAGAGTACCACAGGAACTAAGGGCAATTTTACTTCTCATTTTAAGTGCTTTATAGGTCACTGACAACCTCTCCTACCAATTAACTGAGTAACCTTTCTGTAATAAGATCTCACCTTGTCTCAATTTTTCCTTCCATAAAATGAAAATACTACTATCTGCTCCTATTTATAGGATAATCAAGATAAAAAAGCTTTGGGTAAGAGTATAGTTTTTAGCTGTGGTTCCCTTCTAGGGGAAACTAGCATTCCTTACATGGAAAAAAGGAAACAGCTTTGCTTTTCGTTTATATGGCACTGGCTTATGGTTCCTATGGACTAGGCAAGCTTGATACTTTCTAGTCACTTTAGAGGAAGCTGTGTGCTCGCCGGACAGGCTTTCTGACCACCCAATAGTGGGAGCACTTGTTCTAGAAATTGAGAATTCAGCTTATGATAATTTCATGGACAACCTGTTCTATCATGTTTTGAGGATTCAGTAGATAGCATGATGCAGTTATTGGCAAAGATCAACAACAAATAGGAAATTGGATGATCAGTTCAAAGGTATGCCACTTCTTTGAGGTCATCATCGGAGGGGACAGCACTGTGTAAATGGTTAGGCTCTGGGGTCTGACTGCTGAGATTCACATTCCAGATATACCATTTGTTAGCTGTGTGACCTGGGTCAAGTCACCCAACCACTCTGTGTCCCAGTTTCACCCACCAGAAGTTGAGAATGAGAGCAAGTGCCTTAGAGAACTGTCATGAGGATCAAATGAATTAGTGTATATGAAGTCCTTAGGACACAGTGAGCATAATATAAATGTTTGTTAAATAGTGATAATTGAAAAGGCGACAATGAACCAGGGGGAAAGAGATGGTTAAGTTTTAATATGAACCAGATTCCTGAGGAAGTATAGTTGTAAAAGATTTTTTTAAATAAAAAGACATTAATATATCTACCCTTATTGACACGTGTAATGAAACATAGTCCTGCTTTCTTTGAGTTTACAAGAAGAAAATTTATATTAGAGACATTTACTGTATAGTACTTCTGAATGTAATAAAAATGAACATAAAATATTTTAAGTTTGTTGATAATTCTCATATTACTCTCATTCTTTGATCTGAATGAGATAATTTCCAATTTTACTTACCTATTATTGTGCCACGTAGACTACAAATGCCCAGTAAATCCATAGATGTTCATGGCCACTCATGAAGAAATGAAATATTTAACTACAAAAATATCTTGTATTTGGGAAGCTATTTGCTGACATCTCTCCTCTGATATTTGGAGAGCATACAAAGTGATTTATGCACAGAAACTTGAAGGAAATTCTCCCATAGTGACTTTCAGAATATTTTGAGAATACTGCTAATACATATTTTAAAAGTGCTTTCTGCTGTGAAGTTTTTTTCATTTTTTTTTCTCATGTAAAAAGCACATGGGGCAAACTCATCCTCTGGAGAAACTCCTTAGCTCATCTCATCAAAAACAATAAGAGGACATGGATGTCCTTTTTTTTTATATAAGAAAGCAGACAAAATGTGCTGTATATTAATTATGGTTATTAATTTAACTTTTGTTAGAGGAAAGATTAATTATAATGCTTTTCTTGTAGAACAGCCCTTCATTACTTTTAACTAACACTACACATTTGCATAGTAGAAAATTATTTTGATTTAATAGGAGCAGCTATTAAAGAAAGTTAAGCATTTGTTTTGTATCTGAAACTAACTAGAGGTGTCCCTTTTTGTGAGAAAGCCTGATATATGAAAGGTCATACTTGTAAAAGTGGTGTACCAGGAGGTGACAACTTGTGTTCCAAGTGTTGTTGGGTTTTGGTGATTTTTTATTTGTTTTTTTTCCAAAAGGGTTTCTTTAAATAGTAGCTCTCCTATTACATGTCAGCATTAGTTGCAGACCAATCTTCTCAACAAAGAAATCCAAGCCTTATGTGTAAGATGTCACTGCTGATTAAAAGTCAGTCATGTGTGAAGCTATAATGTGAGTCAGTGGGCAATTTTGATTTACTAAAACTTTTTTTTTTTTTAAGATTTTATTTATTTATTCGCCAGAGATAGAGACAGCCAGCGAGAGAGGGAACACAAGCAGGGGGAGTGGGAGAGGAAGAAGCAGGCTCCCAGCAGAGGAGCCTGATGTGGGGCTCGATCCCAGATCGCCGGGATCACGCCCTGAGCCGAAGGCAGACGCTTAACCGCTGTGCCACCCAGGCGCCCCTGATTTACTAAAACTTAATTTGTGTATTACGTGTAGAGAGTAAGATGAAGAAGGTTCATTCCATGTTCCTTTAAAATCAAATTTTAAAGAGAGACAGAATGTTAGGATGTGCTGAAGAACTTACAGATCGTGGAGGGAAAGTGATGAGTCTGAGGTCGCACCTCCAAGCACAATTAGTATTAGTGTTAGAGATTATATGAACCGCAATATCCAAATGGGGGGGGGGTTACATAATTAGATGATGGGTTTATTTTTTGCATCCTAAAAAAACTGATGCCAAAAGTTTGGTGAAATGATTAATAAGCGGCCATCTTGACAGGTTGCATGGTGAAAACAATTTCTCACCTGGCTGAGAGAGATCTCATTAGAACCCAACAACATGATCACAGTTAACATTATTAATGATAGCTTAACTAAACTACATAGCTGTTGGCTAGCACAGTTAAATTTTGCTTTATCAAGTGATAATTCATTTCTATTCCATGTGGTTGTGAAATTTCTCATTTTTCTTGAGCTTCATTCCAAGGTAGCGTAGAATTCCTTCTACACTCACAAGACCACCTCAGCTCTTAAAGAAATTTTAATTGGCAACCTAAACAAGAAAGTAGAACTATATGTCTGAAAAAGGGATATTAGAAACTAATATTATTTTGTGTTTTGTGTAAGGCTTAACAAGAATGTATTCTCTTTTGAGGTACCTATGCATATGGTCTCCATAGTTTTGCAGCCCCAAATCACAATACACGGTCTTAAAATATGATTGTCAGCTTGTTTCCAGGCGTAATCAGAACTATGAATATCTAGTTTGGATGCTAAAAATAAAATTTCTAGATAGAATATTATCCATAATCATTTTGTTATATTCTCTCAGAGAATGGATATACCACACATGCTAGGCCTAAAGGTAGTTACTGTAAGATCAATTTCATTTGCTAGTAATGTTGAATTTTGAGGAAAATAACAAGTTAAAAAATTATGAGATTTAACTCCTGTTTTTTTCCCACAACTGTTACTTAGTGTTTCCAGAAATTGTTTAAGATGTTCCATAGATTGTTTTCAGTTTGTTTCTCTACCTAGTCTTTTTAGAATGCCATTCGATTACTTAATTACAATTGGATCAGATTCATACTACATTTATAGGGTAGAATAAAGAATGGAATTACAGATTTGGTAATCATTACATTGTCCAAAGTATTCCACTGAAACATGAGAAAAATGAGAAGAATGAGGAAGCTTAAAACAGTAGAAATGATTTGACCATTTGCTGCTTTTTAGGACTAAGGCCAGTATTATAAGTGGGACTATGCATATCCCAACTGGACTGCTATTTCTCAGTGGAATTGGTTATTATATGAATTGTTATGTATGCACTAAGTGTGGTATATTTTATCATTGCTTTTAGTTTCGCTCTCCAGTTTCCTGAAATATTATATATCCCACCGTTGCCATGAGATAGTGCCTTTCTATCAGAGGAATATTCTTCCCCACCTCATTGTTATTTTTGGGGGGTTTTGGGTTTTTTTCCCAAGTTTTTACCTCATTGTTATTTGACTTGGCCATACGATTTGCTTTGGTCAATGAAGTGAGCAGTAGTGCTGTGCGCCATATTCAAGCAAAGATAGAAGAGCCACTAGTGTTAAAGTTCTTCCTGTCCTTTTCTCCTGTTCAAAGAAGGGCCTACCACAGCTGCAGGTGGTTCTTTCAGCCCGGGTCCTTGAACGAAGATGGTGCATGAGACGGGGGCAGAGCTGCAAGCATCCCACACAGGCCAAACTTTGTAGCTATTTTGGAATGATTTAGTACTGCAGCAAAACAAATTCTTAAATACACGTGGCATTTTCTTTTAAATATTGTGGGAGCCAGTCTCTGGGACAGCCCCTACTGATAATGCGTCTTGTCTCCTGGTATTTATTCAGTGGGTACCCCCTTCTACAATTTAATAGGATTGATCTGTGTCACCTATAGGACATTGCAGAGAGAAAGGAATGTGACTGTGTCATAAAAGATATTACCACTTACATTTTGCTTATTCTTGGTTCACTCGTTATGGAAGGAAGCTGGTTGCCGTGTCGTGAGGACACTCTAGCAGCCCTAAGTGAAAATGGACAGTGGCCCCCTGACAGTAGTCAGCACCTGCTTGCCATGGAGAGGAGTTATCTCGGAAGCTCATCCTCTGGCCTAGGCTAACATCTTTTTTTTTTTTTTTTTTAAGGTTTTATTTTATTTATTTGACAGAGAGAGGGAGACACCCAGCGAGAGAGGGAACACAAGCAGGGGGAGTGGGAGAGGAAGAAGCAGGCTCCTAGCAGAGGAGCCTTATGTGGGGCTCAATCCCAGGACCCTGGGATCACGCCCTGAGCCAAAGGCAGATGCTTAATGACTGAGCCACCCAGGCGCCCCTGGCCTAGGCTAACATCTTGACTTCAATCTCATAGGAGACCCTGAGCCAGAACCACCCAGATATACTTCTCTTAACCCACAGAACTCCTGATGCATAGAAACTGTGACATAATGAATGCTTTGGTTTTTTCTCTTCAGTCGCTAAATTTTTATGTAATTTGTTACATGACAGTAAATAGCTCGTAAAAATGATGTCTCAGGAGACTTCCATTTCTGGGTGTGTAGCAGTACGTTCCAGCAGATCTGTGCTTCAGCCAAGAAGAAGCCTAACATAATACACAAGACATCTGCCTACAGCCACTGGAGAGCCACTCAGACAAAAGACTAAAAATGCCAAGATTCTAGAGAGAAGGGAAAAGTGAGTTTACACTATCCAGTCCATCTTTCCCTAGAAGAATTAGTGGATTCTGGGCACAGAGCAAAGCTCTGAGAACCTGGTCTTCTTTCAGCAGAAAAGATAAGGAAACTGGATTTGGTGTTGGGGGGCAGCAGTGCTAGAAAGACTTGAGAGTCATAGATCCTAGTGAGCAGGGATGAAGGAAAACTGAGCCTGACACATAGCCAATTCTCTCAAGGCAATTGTCAGAATCTGAAGTTGTGTGGGGCAGCAGGCTAAGTGGCGACACAGCAACTTTCTGTAAAGCAGAGTGGAGTTTGGGGCAGTCTGTGATGTGCAGGAGACAAAGATGAGGGGTCAGTACCTGGAAGGGAAGGGGCTCTGACAGACCACTAGGCTCTCAGGTGGGATTTCTAGAAGACTGTGCCTTAGGACTCGAAGCAAACCTGAGGTAGAGGGCACCTTACCAAAACTTCCACACAGACTCCGTCCAGCTTCTAAGTGGATTGAGGGGATAGAGAAAGCCGCTATTCTGTCTTCCTCGCTGAGAAAGACAAAACCATCAAGGGCCTCTGCCATTTTTTGTGAAAATGGTATTCAACTTAAAAAATTACCATGCATATTAAAAAATCCAAGGGAAAAGGCACATAATAAAAGTAGACTCCAAATGATCCCAATATTTGAATGAGACAAGAGAGAGGCAGCAGGAGAGAGCTCTTTAGCGGGAACTGGCCTAAGGACTCTAAAAGGATTTTTCTTTTCTCCTTCTCTGTAAAACTCTTTTGTTGCCACCCTATATAAAGTGCATCCCCTCCTCCAAGCAGATGGTCACACCACTCTTCAGAGCACTAACCACCATTTGAAATCCTCACATTTGTGCATTGGTCTACTTGATTTTTGTTTGTGTCCACAATTAATATGTAAGTGACATTTTCTCATACCTAGGGATCCAGGTACACTACTAGTTATAAATACAGATTCCTCATCCCCAGTCCAGACCTAATGGCTCTGGGGTGCTGCCTAAGAATCTATATTTTTGACAATCATCCAAAATGAAACTTATGCAAATGTAAATATAACCATTATCAAATGGTGACTTTTCTTATTTTAAGGCATTTATTTTTCAAATTTATTTTCTATGATTTACATTTTATGTGGGCTAGGTAAAAAGGTTTAGTCAAGTAATAAAATGATTAAGGTAGATTAACACAAAAATTCAGAAGATTAAATTGAGATGCATTATAAAATAGTGGGCATTCAGCTTTTTTCCCAGAGCTTTAAAATGCTACGGATCAGATGGTAATAAAAATAGAAAGATTGTTTATTATTTATATACTATTGCCTTCTGATGAATGCAAGATACTTATTAATTCTCTTATGGGATGTTTTCGTAACATATTCAACTTATATTTTGAGATGACAGATGAAGGAGTAAGTGTTCGAAGTACCTACCCATAGATCTGATTCTCAGATAAGCCACTGATGCTGTAAAACAGAGAATTCACATACCCTTTTCCTTTTGGTGAGGTTTTTTTTTTTTCTATGTTTTTGCTAAATTCAATTTTCTGAGAAATGATTATGTTCCAGTGAATAAAGCCAGACTCATAACTGTTCCCAAAGAGTTTACATTCTAATGCAGGGAGAGACAATAATCAATAAAATCACAAACACACAGTTATAACTTGACTTCATCTATGGTGAATTGTCTAAATTTTTTTATCAACTCCATCTGACAAAAGTGAATCCAAAATAATCAGGGCTTTCCATTACCACAGAAATTACTACAGAGATTGTCAGCTCCATATTTTGTTTTGACTTGGTTTAATATTTATCTCCTAAAAGTGTCATGTTTCTCTCTCTGTCACATAATTTATCTGTAAGAACATCTGTTGTGTGTGTGTGTGTAACGTCTACAAAAAGATTAATTTGACAAAAAGGCTTTGGAAATAGCTAAAAACAGCAATGAGGCTGTAGGGCATGCTCAGCCAGTGATGTGGTTAGAAATGACCATACGTATTCCTCAAGGGTCTTATGGGTTGAGCGTGTTATCCTGTTGGAGACTGAAGCAGGAGTCTTATTTTCCGTTCTGGGTATTTCCAAGATTCTATTAGCTTTTCCAAATGCGGAATTTCGCCAGTAAGTTTAAAGCAGGCCTTTTGAAAATAAGGTGACCAGATCCTCTCATGGGTGAAGGGGTCACTTTGTATCTGCACGACTGAAAAACATAGTTAAGAGGAAGCTTACAGGGGGCCTGGGTGGCACAGCGGTTAAGCGTCTGCCTTCGGCTCAGGGCGTGATCCCGGCGTTATGGGATCGAGCCCCACATCAGGCTCCTCCGCTATGAGCCTGCTTCTTCCTCTCCCACTCCCCCTGCTTGTGTTCCCTCTCTCACAGGCTGTCTCTATCTCTGTTGAATAAATAAATAAAAAGTAAAATCTTAAAAAAAAAAAAAAAAAAAAAAAAGAGGAATCCTACAGCCTTCTAAGAACTTGAGCAACCAGCCTGTGGAATTGGAGCATAGCAGGAGTGTGAACTCATTAAAATGTGGAAGCGACGATTCGTATTTTTAAAAATTTGCATCCATTTGTTGACCAAATGGGAAAATTAGGAGACTCGAGCTTGTTTATGTCCTCATTACTTTCCCTAATAATAAACATACTAACCAGAGGGGGCAGGTACCCGTGAATGACGAAGTACACATGAGCCTGCGACCGGGACGCTCCGCCTCTGAACCCATCACGTGGTGACCATGCCGACCCCATTTCACATCCACCCACACTGTTTATATCGTGGAACGCAAGCCTTCCCTTGCTCAGCCCAGCGCACGCATCCTACATGTTAAGTTATGGATATTCAGGAAAAGCACTGGGAGGGTATATGGTATTTCTGTGTCAGCGAAGACAAAAGATTTGACACATCCCGTCAGATGGCATTGACTCGGGTGTTCTAGGCTGCCTCCCATAATGGGACGTGAAGGCAACAGGAAAAGCTCGGTGGGGGGAGAAGCCGAGTTTTACAAATCCACAATTAAAAAAGAATTTGAACCTGTCAAAACACCTTTCAAACTTTCTCATATCCTGCTCCCTAAGTTACGATCCCAGAGGATAATCAGCTGGAGAGCGACGTCCCGCTGTCCGTTGTTTGTCGTGGGTGCAGGGAATCAGGGTCTGGCAATTTGTATCCCTCCCTATTATGTGTAGTGTGGCATTTGTATAATTTATTTCTTCATACATATTTCATTATTATTAATCATCATAAATAAGTAAGTTGCATCTTTTAATGACATGGGGGTTGAAGAAATAGACTGTGTCAGTGTGTGACAGTGCCACACAGTCATCATTAGGGGGATTTATTATTTTGGAAAAAAGCAAGTTGAAAGACTCAGCTCAGTAGTCAAAAGTGCAATTTGAGGTTTATTGTGCAAAAACCTAAAGTGGAAACAGTTCTTCTGAAACTGTTTAACATACATGTAATTCAAACAGCCTTCTTTACAAGGCCTTCAGTGCATTCATGCTAGTACAACAAAGTTCTCTGCCCAAGTTATTCCTTTCAAGCTTCCTAGTTTAAGCACAACATGAATACCTTGGCCATAGGAACTCACTGAAGCAGCAAACACTGAGCTCAGGATCTCTCCTTCAAATAGCAGGATTCTGGGGAAGCCTCCTTTCGCTCCCTTCAGAGACAATTAATGATTTTGAATACACCTGGAGATGATTAATTCTGGGAGCAACGTCCAAGCTGCAGGTCACATTTCACTTTGGTCTGGTAAGAAACCAAATAAAAGAGGGATTTAAAAAATGGAGGCAATTTTTATTCTAATATTTTTGCCTGCAAACTGTTCTAGCTTCCTTTGGCAAAGAAATAAAAATTTCCAGTCTAGGGAACTTCAATGTGTCACATGAATATTACATTTTTACCTCAATTTAGCCGTTTCAAACAGGAAAAAAAAAAAAAAAAAAAAAGAGCTCAAAGAAGAGCCGGTGCCAGGCAGGGTGGTTTGGTTCTCCGGAGCTTACGTGGAGAGATGGTCACAGTGGAAAGAGGGCCAGTGCACATCAAGGCGTGCACTCTTTTCAAGGCTGCTGTATGATCACTGACTCGTAATCCCACAAGCTCAGCATGGTCTCAGGTACTTTTGATTTCTGGTTTGGGTCATAATTGAAGAATGGACAGAATATATCATCAGTTTTGTAAGGTGACTTCAAACTCTTTAAAAAAATGGCCCTCTCACTTAAAATTTAAATACATATTTCTTACTGCACTGTATAATAGGGTTTACTCTAAATCAATGCTCTCAACCCTGGCTGCACATTAAAACCCCTAAGGGAGCTTTTAAAACAGTTGGGAATGTCCAGTCACGCCCAGTATCTGATTTTAATTGATCTGAGGTGAGGCTCAGAAAATTTTTAAAAGCTTTCTGGATGATTCTAATGTGCAGCTGGGGTTGAGAACAACAGCTCTAAATACTTAGATAAGTATGGAAATTATCATGATTGTTTTTCTAAGTATATGTCATGTTTTAGTTTATGAAAACTAAGGAAGGACATTCACTAATATAATTTAATGCAACATCTTCAGTCCTAGTTCAGAAAGTTTTGAGAGAGTGATTTTTTTTGCTTATTTTTTCCTTATTCTCTACCTTTCTTAGTGTTTTGTTTTCTTTCCCCCCATCTCTCCAACACACACACACACACACACACACACGAACACACACACGAACACCTCGGCATACACAAATACTTCTGGTATCATAAGTATACCTTTTTTTCCCCCCCTGGGAATACATTATCTATGAAAATGCCTCAAACTTCTCTTGGGATAACCAAAAGTTTATAGAGCATCATGTAATTAATCAGGAGATGGGCAAAATTTTCCTACCACCTGACAAAAGTAGATGGAGGTTGATATTTTTAAAAACCAGTGCCATACACAATAATGATATTCCTATCTAGATTGAAGTAAGGAATTGAAGTCAATATCCAAACAAAACAAAACAATATATATTTGCCTAAATAATGATACTGGGTTGTAATGAACGTGGGTACTTTTATTTGGTAATTCAGTATATTTTTAAGCAAATTAAATGACCAGAAGTAATATCGATAGCCAAAGCAAAGTGCAGAGTGAGAGATAATGTCTGGTTCATATTGAAGGAGAAAAATTAACTTTCTAGAATCAGTGAGAAGGAGAATCTTGTTTAAGTCATCAAGTCCATGTGCCTGCACCTTACAGACAGGGAAATCGAGCCTATGAGAATTAACAGCCTTTCTGTTGCAATTTTTTGCTTCTAGTAAGAGCAAAGGCAACTGGCTTCTCTAACAGACTTAAAAGTTGGAGAAGTTTACAGTTAAGTGATTTATTCTATTCTGAGTCCAAATTAAAGGATATCCAAATGGCTCTGTCACTAAATTGTGTACCTATGATAGATTTTATACTGAATAAGGAAAAAGTGAATATAGATATTTGAGGATGTTAATATCAACAAAATTAGAAGTATTTGAAAATTTTACAACCCGTGATGTATGAATGTGTTACCATGTAATTATCTGGAGCTCTGCACCTTGAAATAGAGTGAAGGTAAGTGCCTGTGATTAGGCCCCATTATACATATGAAACCTATTACGACACATCTGATCGCAAAATGGGTTTATAGTAATAAATACTTTTATCAAAAAACGCATACTAAAAGTAAATATTTGATTTAAAGACTATAACGGTAAAATACGTTTAATCACAAATATGTTAAATAAATAGATTCTGTCCTCTAACAAATACTAAAATAATGATATATGATCATATGCTGATTTTTTCCCTTTCATTAATACTAAATGCTCAAGAGTATTGTACTATATTTCACTCTCTAATTGAACATTTTAATGTCCAAATGACAGAAACTTCAAATATATTGTTACCATAGTGAACATTATTTAAAATACTTTAAACACCATGCATATCCGGGCAGAGGCTTTTATTCAACACCATGAATAAAAGATACATTATTTGCCAGTGAGATTTGGGCAAGAAGATTAAAACTGCTGAAAGACATTGTTTCTTGGTGCTCCAGAATATAGCCCGAAATGCTTAAAAGGCCCTAATCGAATGGTCCTCATCTTAGAGGGCTAAATAAGATGTCAAAATAAGGTTGAAAATGTCCCCATTCTCCACGACACAAATACTGAAATACTCGGGGAAGTTCTGGATTTAATTGGTGTCTGGCACCTACTCCGTCATGAATTATTTACATGGACCCTTGTAATAATCGAGGTGAAGACGCAGCACCAGAGCCTTTTGAGAGGCCTTCCGATCAAGGCAAAAATGGCTCAGCATTCTTGGTTCCTCTGGTTTGGAATAGAACCTTGAACCCATTCTGGAATAATCCCAGCAGCCCAAGGGAGGGCTGGAACAAGCCTGGCTTCTGAAAGGAATTATAGCAGAGTCACCGAGAGACAGGGCTTTGGGATTCTACAGATCTGAAGCCTAGTTTGAACCCTAGTTTCTTTACTAATAGGCTTTAAGATATTGGCTAAGTTATTTAATCTTGCTATAATTTGGTTTTTTTATTAAAGAGGAACAGTAGCATCCATTTTACAAGGTTATTGTGAGGAAAAAATGAGATCACCCCTGTAAAGGGCTTTCACACAGTGTCAGGCACATAGTGAATGCACGACACCTTACTCCTTCAACGAGTGCTACTCTGGATCAGTAGGTAGACTACGTAATCTGCAGGCCCCAGGGGAACACGGAATTGTGGGCTTCCTTGTTCAAAAAGTGGGGAAAAGTGCCGTTAATTAAAAAGCCTTTTCTTTCTTTTTGTGATGTCTTTTTTGATGCACCATGGGTTTTTCCTTTTGCTTTTGCAATTTATTGTTCTAGGTAAGAAAAAATTCAAATTTTAAATTATTAACATTCATTTTTATATTGTGCCGTGCCAGTTTTAAATGAAAATATAAGCACATTTAACTAGCACCTGGATTCACTAAAATTACACCATATTTCACAGCTCACGCACGCATATAGGCACTCTGTTCTTACAGAACAGTAGACAGTGCACAAAAGTAGCATGATGTTTCTATTTCATTTCTTAATATGTGCACATTCTACCAATACTCTCCTCCTTTGTCCTGAGTAAGGAAGGACTGAATGGAAAAAGAACTATGGATAGCCTTTTTTTCCCTCTTTCCTCGTACGCAACATTTTCTGCCTAAGTGATGGGCTAGGAAAGTAATAGGAGTAAGAAAGAACATAATAGGTTTCCTTGGTCATCCATACCTCACAGAGCACCATTGTTCTTTGTGGTTTTGAAGCAAGTTCTGGCTTAGAAAGCATGGCCTCTGGGGGCTCTCACCTCCCCACTTAGTCATGGATGTAACACACTTACCTTGTAATAACATTACGTCTTATTGAGCGCCCACACATGTAGGCCCTTCGGAAGTCTGTACTTGTGGGGCATCACAAGCACAACATGAGAAGGGGGCAACAAAGAGAAGAGGACACATATATTGAGTGCATTTCCTTTGCTAATGTGTGCACTCCATTGTCCGCTTACGAAACACAAGCTCAAAGATAAAATTATGAATTTTTAGATGGTGACGGTGGAGTGTTAAACCAGGCAGAAGGCCAAGTACAGTTACACAGGTTGTGCATCCATGAAGCCAGCCCTGTTGATCAGGCATGTCTTACATGCTGAGATACAGTGCTGAACACTACAGGCCCTGCTGTTGCTTCACTGAGCTTACAAGGAAATGGACAGATAAATAAAGACAATTCAGAGGGTGACAAGTATAATTAAGAAAGTAAAATACGAAAATGTCGATT
The DNA here is from genome assembly GCF_023065955.2 of Ursus arctos. NCBI lineage: Eukaryota > Metazoa > Chordata > Mammalia > Carnivora > Ursidae > Ursus > Ursus arctos. The sequence continues at coordinate 68,562,358 of NW_026622985.1, forward strand.
GTTGCAGATCAGTGATCGGATGGGCATTTTAGATAAGGTCATTAAGAAAGACTTTTCTGGGGAGCTGACATTTGAGCTGAGATCTACATGACAGAAGGTGCTAGATATAGAAAGACCTGGGGCGGGGGGAGTTCCTAGCGGAAGGAACAAGCATCGGGTTTCTACAGGGAGAACAAACTTGGTGAATTGCGTTGCTACTCATGGTGCTGAGTATGGCCTGCCAGTGTCTGGAATGAGCACCAGTCCTCTGGCACTTTGCTACTCAAAGTGGACTCCTGGGACCAGCACCATCAGCATCAGATTATTGCAAATGCAGGAATTTTGTCTCCCTCCTCAGACCTACATTTTTAGCAAGACTCCCAAGTGATTTGTATGCACATTGAAGTTTGAGAGGCGCCGAGTTGGAGGATCAATGTGGCTGAAATCTAATGAATCAGTGGATGAGTTTGGAGTTTGGAAAGTCGAGGCTAGATCTCACAGGCTTTATCAACCAGAAGAAAAGGAGTTTAGGCTTTGTTCTAAGTGTGATGGAAACTATGGGAGACTTTTAAAGGGGAGTGCAGTTGGATGCAATGAGGGATTTCAAGGTTGAGAAGCACTAGAAAGGGCAGAGAGATGCTAAAAGAGATGTGGGAACAATTTACCGCTTTCCAGTTGCCTGAAGGTTTCTCACTGGTGGCAAAGTCATGGAATAGCCATATAGCTCACCCAACGGTCTTGGTCCTACACAGAGACCTCCAACAAAACACACAGCGTGTTGTGCCAATGTGTCGTTCCACATGTATATTTCTCCCTCTTCTACTAGCCAAAACCTCTTCCATAGCGTAAACCACATTTTGCACCCTAATATTTGTTGGAAATACAATAAATATGTGTTGATTCGAGTCCACTGAGAAAGTGTGAGCTAAAGAAACAGGAGCTCTGAACATTCTTACAGGATGCTGGTCTGTCTTCAACTCTTCATTTTCTCGTACTTCAAGCACATCAGTTTAGATAATGGCAGTAGTAGGAAAAAAATGCTGAAATGTTTGAATGTACAACTCTTTAGCTGAATAAGATCATATTTTTAATTTGTTAAAGCTTTTCAAATGGGACTTGTTATACATTTTTGATTTTATTGTTGGAATCAAGCGTCTGTTATAGGAGCCCAGAAGGCTGGAGTTGCAGGGTGGCCCGTACGCAAACCACGCCATTGATAGGCCTTCCCCACCCTCTTTCTGTGCCTGCACTGTTGTCAGAGCACCTTGCCATCCTGGACTGTTGTCAGAGCACCTTGCCATCCTGTTAGGCTCCTGTCTCCACACGCAGAATCCATCCTTGTCTAAAAAAAAGTGGGACGCTCTAATGCTGCCACTCCCACCTCTACCTGTGAAAACCTGACCTCCCTCTGTCCTGGCAGAGGTGCGGGGTTGCACCTACTATTTTCAGTTGTTTCTGCTACTGGTTAAAAGATGCCCCCTTACAATCAAAGTTGCAATCCATCTATACCCCTACAAAAGAACACTTAAGAAGAATTAATACCTTTTTTTTTTTTATAGAAAATATGACAATTCTTACTTTTCTTATTGCTTGATTGACATGTCAAGGCTTGCTGGCATTCCTATTTACCTTAACTGAAGTAGGAGGACGCTATTTTCTTGAATTAGTGAATCACAGTTCACTTAGATAGCCTGTAAGCTTTTATTGTCCTGTAAGCTTTTATTAAATCTAATTTGATTTCATTGCTGTCAGCATAAAAAAAAAAGTTGGCTATCAATTCATTGGCTCTCTGTTCTCTTGTTTTCATTAATACAAAATATATGAACTTTAAAGCTAAACCTAAGTTTGAATCACTTTTTAAAATAACAGGCGCCCTTTTCATCAGTGAAAGGTTGGTTTGTCGGCATGGATTCACTCTTGAGCACATAATCATTCTGGTAACCTGTGAGTAAGTGTCAAGCATTATGTGCTGGAACAGGGTGTCAACTATGACTAGTTTCATAGACGCTTCTCGGCTCCAGACATCCATCATCCCTCTAGCTGTGTCTTCGCCAGAGCACCACGGTTTCTGTTCCTTTCTATTCCAGTCACTAGATAAAATAAACATATTTCTTATGGAGATTTTATCAATGTCAGATTATAAACACAAAATTTCTCAGGCAGAAGATAGTCTTTCAGGTGGTTAAGAGTTTTCTTTATCTGCACGTGTATAAATAGAGGAAGGATCGAGACTTCTTGTCATTCCAGCCATCCGAGGAGTTACCTTTAGCTTCTTTTTGTTTTTTTTCAAGATTTTATTTATTTGACACAGTGAGAGAGAGAGAGAGAGAGAGCAGAAGCAGGGGGAGCAGCAGGCAGAGGGAGAAGGAGAGGCAGGCTCTTGAGGCGGGACTCAATCCCGGACCCCAGGATCATGACCTGGGGTGAAGGCAGACACTTGACCAACTCAGCCACCCTTGTGCCCCATACCTTTAGCTTTCTGATGCTAATCTGGCTCCTCAAAATTTTATATGTCAGATTTTAAAAATCAGATAATTATAAGCTGAATCTATGAGTAGTAAAACTACCGAGAAAAAAAGGTAACAGGCATCAGAAAATCAACCAACCTCACCTTGCCATGTATGCCGTCTGTGTGAAATCCTGAATGAACGAAAGCCATCGTATCCCATTTACTTATACAACAACCACTCTAAGTGCTTTTAAATTGGTCTCTGTATCTTTTTTTTTTTTTAAGATTTTATTTATTTATTTAACAGAGATAGAGACAGCCAGCGAGAGAGGGAACACAAGCAGGGGGAGTGGGAGAGGAAGAAGCAGGCTCCCAGCGGAGGAGCCTGATGTGGGGCTCGATCCCATAACGCCATAACGCCGGGATCACGCCCTGAGCCGAAGGCAGACGCTTAACCGCTGTGCCACCCAAGCACCCCTGGTCTCTGTATCTTTTGTGACTTGTTAAGTGACCAGGTTTCTAATCTTTCATAGAGAAATGTTACTGCTGAGACCATTTAACCTCATGCTAGATTCTGAAATGTGTCTTTTTCTATGATGGGAAAAGACAAGCAGTTACAAGATGGGCTCTGAATCGAGGCTGGTGTAGGTCCTCTGACTTGCCACCTCGATTCCTGCCTTCGTGCCTGAATCCCTGTGGTGACTGGAATTGCTTTCTCTGAACACCGTTCCCTCTGCGGGGGCTCCCCAAAGCCCATTGCTGGATTCCCAGTCTACCTACCTACCCCAGTGCCCTAGCAAATGCTGCGACTTGCCCTTGAGTGCTCATGGGCCTCTGGAGATTTCCTATGATCTGGTTCCTCGACTTAGCTTCATCTCTTTAGCTGGCAGCGCTCACGTCTCACCAGTCTCTTGCAGTTCTAGGCTAGTCTTTAGTCTAACATTCCCATTTCCTCACAGTAAAAAGCTCAACCGTTGGCCTTTCTGCCATGATTAGGCCCCCTGCTTCTATCTGGCCATGTGGATATGATCGGATTTCTGCGGTTAGACTCTGTCCTGGCAGCTGCTATTGCTGCTTGTGGTTGAATTATCATGGGGTTGAGAGATTCTAAGAAATCTGGTTGTTGGTATACTATAATCCTTGACAAAAATTATTAATCTTTGAAGACTTTATCTCTCTCTGCTAGCATATACCAACACATAAATTATTCCATAGACTGTGTAATAAAACTCATATGAAATCTGAATAATAATTTCTATTTTGAACACTTGCTATATACCAGGTATTTTATCAACATTGTTTAATATATATACATATAATGTCTTCAGCCTCAGTAGAATCCTGTATGTAGGTGTTGTTTCTGACACTGTGCAGATGAGACCCAGAATTATTGAAACACACACCAAGGTTCAACCAGTAAGTGCAGGAAACAATATTTGATTCTCAGTGTGTAAGTCCGAAGTGCATGTTCTGAACCTTCACAAAGTTATACATGTGTTTGAAGATGTGCTGTATGGTGACTAACATAACATAATAAAATTAAAAAAAAATAAAAACAAACATAATCTGTATTTCAGATTTGCTGATGGTTTATATTGCCTTCTACTTCAATAACATTGCATTAATAGAATTTTACTGTAGATTATATGCTTAAAAAAGCAGATGTCTAAGGGTAAAGTAACAGGGTGGATGAAAGGAATTTTATCTAGTAAAATATCCTGCTGCTGTCATAGCCAAGATAATGAAGATGAGGCCCGTGTGGAAAAGGACAATACTAGGACTATCTTTCCACTTGAAACACCAAGCACTTGTTTCATATACCAGAAACAAAATAACCGGAGTGGTGAACATGTTGAATTCTTTTTAATTTTAAAAAGAATTTATTGCCTTTATAGAAAAAAAAATGGATCTAGCTTATGACTTTTCAATAACAATAAAGACAATTAAAAATAAAGACACAACAAGAAACAGAGGTTAATGGCAGAAATCAAGCCCATAGCTAGTAGTAGAAGCCAAGAGAAAAGGGAAGTTTGTGGCATTATATAATTTTTGTCTCAAAAAAGAAAGCATATGCTCCTTAGATGTCTAATTAGACCAATCAGGTTTTTCTGGTTTAGAAGTCATCATGAAGGTTCAAGTGGTTTTCTCTTATATTGATTAAAGGAGAAGGACACCATGTTAAATCCTAAGGAGAGGAAGGATGAGTAACATTTAGTGAGTACCTATCTGTGCATAACTTCCTGTGAGGCACTTTTATATTGCTTAAACACATCCTCCCCAAGAATCTCTCAATGCATACCCCTAGCGCTTATGGAAATTACACTTTTGTTCCTCTGTCTCCTGTTAGACTGTAAACTTGAATACAGAGATTTCTTGATTGTCTTTTCTTGTCATTCATATGCCTGTCAAATGTCTACCTCCTGGATGGGATCTTTCCTGATTGCTGTTTCTAAAACAGCCATATTCCCACAAAGTCAACTTCTCATTCTGCTTTATTTTCTTCATAGCTCCTATCACTTGCCTGAATTTATATTGACTTAGTTCTTGGTTTTCTCGTTTACTTTCTGAATATTTTACTAAAATACAAGCTACAAGGACAAGGAAGTTGTCAGCCTTGTTCAAAAATTTATCTCCATCCCTCAAGACAATGCCTAACATACAGTAAGTGCTCAAAATAAATATTGGGTCAGTAAATGAATGAAATCTTTTATACCTAACCCTGATACAAACCCTGGTACCTAACAGATACTCTAAGTGTGTTTGCCAAACTAAACTGAATTTCTAAAATTCTCTGGGCTCAAGGAGAGTAATTTTCTCAAGATCACAAATGTAGCAAGTAGAGCATTCTAGAACATGAACCCAGGTGTGTACGTACCTTGCATACCACTCAACACTGATTCAAAGAGGAACAAGAATGGAGTCCATGCACGTTGATGTCTGTATCATGGCTTATTAGAAGGTGAGGTTTAGAGAATCTAGAGAGATGGACAAGTGATCCCAAATAAGTTTTATGCAATTATAGAGTAGAAGTCAATTCCTGAGTTATTTCTGTGTATTATTAACTGACAGGAGATCCATAGGCCAACCAGATATGGGTGATGCAGAAATAATAGTCTGTTGTAAAAGTTGAAGAACTCAAATGTATTTCCTATCACAGGGCCAGCCCACTCCCACATGGAAGTGGGCCAAGGGGGTACCTTTTGGAAGGGTTATATTTTCCCTACAAGCCTTGTAACTGCTCCAGCCCTTGCAGGGGAGAAAAAAAGAACTTGATATAAAATGTTTCATTGTTTCATTATACAACATGGAAAAAGCATTTAGTCCTGAAAAGGTTTAATGACACATATTAATAATAAAATGAGTTGACCAGAAATAAGTTTGTATGTGCTCTGTGAAATGTTTAGTTCTTTGGAAAAGTACTTTATAATGGTGGCCAGTCAAGTCATGCAGCCAAAGTAGCTGAATGAATTGACCTATTGAATGAGATTTTTAGGATTGTTTACCTGAATAACAATGTTTACCAAATATGTATGGTAATAATTTTTACTAAGCTTCTACTCCTGACAATAATTAATAACTAATGTCGGCTGCTTCTGAAAGTCTGCTCCTAGTTAGACATGTTAAAAACATACATCAGCAGAGAATGATGCATGACTTCCTGGCATAGTGGAAATAACATATGCTATAGAGTTAGTCCAGCCTCATTTCAAATGTTGATTATGCACTGCCTGGAGGAGAGATACAGAGGAAGTCATCTTTCTGTTTCATAAAGTTGTTCTGCAAAGGAAAATGAGTAGTACATGTGAAGTGTCTATCTAACCCAGTGCTTGTCCAGAGTAGATGGGACTCAGCGAGTCTTCTGTAACCTAGAAACAAATTCTAGAATTGTGTCTCTTACCTTTGGCCCAAGCCAAAGCACTCACAGAGATTGGATTTTCATTCGTATCTCTTTAAGAACATGAAAGGCACCTTGCTTCAGAGCTCACTGCAAAGTCTCCTAAACCCCCTCTTGTTTCTTCCACACTTTTCATGTCTCCACAGCTTGTCTGTTGCCTCTCATTTAGCTCTCTTCATTCCTCAAATAACAATTTAAAAATGGGGGCTCCTGGTTGGCTCAGTCAGTTAAATGTCCTCCTTTGGCTCAGGTCGTGATCTCAGGGTCCTGGGATCGAGCCCCGTATAGCTCCCTGCTCGGTGGGGAGCCTGCTTCTCCTTCGCCCTCTCCTCCTGCTTGTGCTCTCTCGCTCTCGCTCTCTCTCAAATAAATAAATAAAATCTTAAGAAAAAAAAACAATTTAAAAATGTTTTTCCACACTCAGTTCATGTCATTACTGGATTTATTTCATTTGTGATTTGTGTCTGCTAAATGCTAGGGCAAGGAGCCAGTTGCTTATATTATGATACACTTTTGCATAATAGAAGTAAATCAAGGCATTCAGACTTCAATCCAAAACTGGGCTAGCTCTAGCGTTGTAGGGAATTCTTTTTGAAGACTGGAGAATGAACGTATCCTGACTTATTAGAGACTGGAACACCCTTCTGGCCCGTCAGATTCTTTCCAACACCTTGACCCTGAGATTCATCATTCAAACTTGGTTTTGGTGTGTGGCCAAGGTAGTCACACAGAAAAGTGGAGTGATCCCTTCGGATTACAGAGTAGTCCAAGGTTGCTTAATGAATCGTGGCTATAATTTCTTTCTTCTTCAGCTTTGAAGTGGAACAAGGCTTGTCCTTCAAGTTGTGTTCTGCTTGCTGGTGAAGAGTTTATAGTGAACACGGAGGCGGGACACTTTCCTACTCGTACTGATTCGCAGCTATAAATCCCAACCCCAATCTACTTTGCTATACACTCATTCTAGGTAGAGTCTTCCAAAGAAATCAAGTCACATCTCTTTAGGTCAGAGAATCCTCTCAGTAAACCCTCTTCCTAATCTCTGTCATTTCTCAGCCTTCAGGACCTAACACTTTTGCAGCATTTGGATTCTATAGCTATCCATGACTTTAAGTCTCTGCTCCTAACCCAGGCATAGTGTGGCCTGAAATTGTTTGTTTTCCGGTAGAGAGTAGCCAACTATGAGCATTCCCAAAGCCTGCTTGATTGTAAACCACAAGATGGCAGCCACGTCCTGGGCCTCCCATTTCTGCAGCCGTGTAGGGCAGCATCCCTAAACCAATTGGAGTAGCTCTGATACTGATGTCTTCTCTCTGTCCAAACTATGTGTTCATAGAGATTGAGGTTAAAATTAATTTTCATTTCACAACTTCATAAGTGAATTTTGAAAGTTACAAATAACATCACACAAATCTGGTTTTCTTCCAAAGAGATCCAGTCTTAAATAGGCATTCTTGCCCCAGAATAGAAATTTCAACATCTGTATTGTATCTACCATGTCTAATCTAATGTTGAGGTTCTTAGAACCATACACCTAATGTTCAGACATCGGGCACCTTTTTCCCACAAAATTCCAACAATGTGGTGGAGGATTTCTCTGACTCAAGTCTAGAAAATAATGTTTTAATCTGAAATATGAAATTAAACATGTCACCTAAAAGGCAAAACCTCTAAGGAACCCCCAAAATATAAAAGCTGGAACCCAACAAGTTCCCACTTTTTGCCTGGCAGCTTTATTGAGATACTATTGACATATAGTGTAAACTTAAGGTATACAATGTGATTATATATATATGTGTGTATATATATATATAATATTACATTTTATTATATGTAAATTATATGTTATATAAATAATATTATATATATAATTGCAGAATGATGACCACAGTAAGGTTAGTTAACATGTGCATACCTCACTTAATTATAATTTTTTTTTGGTAGTGAGAACATTTAAGATCTATTCTCTTAGCAACTTGCAAGTATATAATACAGTATTGTTAACTATACTCAATATGCTGTACATTAAATCCCCAGAATTTATTCATCTTATGACTGGAAGTTTGTAGCCATTGACCAACACCTCCCCATATCCCCCACTCCCTAGCCCCTGACAACGATCATTCCAGTCTCTGTTTCTATAAGATGGGCTTTTAAAAAATTTTTTTTAGGTTCTACATGTAAGTAAGATCGTACATACTCAAGATCCCAGCTGTATTCAAAGAAACACAATAACATTCTCCAGAACTCTTTGCTTTGTATTTATCTCACACCCCATCACCTACTTCTACTAGGAAATGGTATATATGTGTAGAAATGGAAATATGTGTATATATCCTATTATGTCACTATTTCATATTGTTCTTCAAAAAGCAAGATGACCCCTAACTCCTCTGCCATTAGGACAAGCCTGAGGTCCATTGTCCTAAATCATCCACTTCCCCAGTTTGTAATCCTGTACTCCTCCTGCACGGCGTCCATCCTCTTTTCCCCCTCTAAGGGACGGGAAGTGTTTGTGGTCACTCTCTGAGGAAGGATAGAGTTCTGTTCCTCCTCAAGCCAAGATGGATGCAAAGTGTACCTCTTTTCCTGCTCTCTCTCCAGCCACCGTCCGCCATCTTCTCCGACGTGCACACACATGCCTCACCCGTGGACGTGGCTCAGCTCCACTGCATATCCTTGCTGCTGGCCTACTTCTTCTTTCTTGTCTCCTGCCTTTTTCCAGAGTTGGTCCATAGTTTCTAACTTTGTTTTCTTCGTTGATACTTGCAAAATAGACTGGAACTAGATTGGTTTAATATGAAAGACTTGGTTATGGATCAGTGACTTCCAAACCCAGCTCATTATCAAAATACCGGTGACAGGCTGAAGAATGCACCTTGCCAGATCCACCCTCCTTGAGGGTGTGAAGGTGAGATACCTGTAGTTAAAAAAAAAAAAAAGACTTCACAGGTGATTCTAATGGCCAAAACCCCCCGTGTCTTAGTTTTAAATCTGAATACCGTGAACAGAGACTGGAACTAGCAGATGTTATTAAAAATTCTATTAATCACATACTTATTAATTAATTGATATTGTAGCAAATAGTAGTGATAGTTGGCAATACAATGTGGCAGAGCTGTAAGTTAAATATTCCTTAAGAACATGTTTCCTTATTACAAAATATTGCAAGGAAATCTGGCTTCATCAGCAATAAACAAGTTTACTTAAAGAAGGACTTCTCAGATCTTTTAATATGCTCATGTGAAAATGAATCTTCAAGAAGTGTATACATCATCAAGCTTAGGTGACGCGGCATCTATCGCTTTTAAGTTACTTTTAAACGTTTTTGTTTTAAGGAACATCTTGTGGAGTATTATTAAGCAGAATACCATCTGGAGAAGGCTTCTCTAGAGCTGTCTGAAGCTACGTATCTCCATGACTTATTGGACCAAATCTCTTCAGAGCTGGCTACATGTTAGAATTAGTTGGGGAACATTTAAAACTTACAGATGTCTGGGTCTCACCCAAGACCAATTTAATCAAAATCTCTAGAGGGTAAAACCAGATAGTAGAATTTAAGAAAAAATCCTCAGATAATTGTAATGTGTTGATGAGGTTGAAAATCACTGTTTAAAAACTGTAAGCAAAATGTAAACTATATTCTAAATTATTGGCTACCAATAATAACTGACATTTATTGTTAATTGTGTGCTAAGCATTTTCCTCATGTATTCTCTAACTAAATCTTCATGGTTATTTTATGAGGCAGGTACCATTATTATCCCCATTTACAGATGATAAAACTAAGGCATTAGGGAGTAAAAGTTATTTGCCCAAGACACGCAAGTAGTAAATTAGGGGGTTGGTGTCTAGGCACTTTGAGTCTAGAACTTGAGCATTGAGCCCTTATACTGCACTGCTTCCCTAAACTCTTCTTTCGGCAGACTCTTTATATGCCTAAAACTAATACGGTATCTATATTTACTGGACTAAAATGCTAACAGGAAATCTAACTTAATGCTAAGTTCGTCTACCCACAAAATTAAATACTTTGATATTTTGACCATTATATTTTGTATTTTTTCATCTACTCCATCGAAGACTTCTGTTAATAGTTGTGCAACATAGAACATAACCAAGGTCCCTCCACACCCTCCCACTTTGGTAGTGAAATAGGGAATTGATTTAGGCCAAATCTTTATGCCAGTAAAAAGACTTTAGAGCTGATTCTGTTAGTCAAAATAATTAAGCCCTGCTTTTTCTTTGGTTATGAATTGTATTTACCAAATTCACGTCAACGAAGCATTAAAAAAAAAATCACTTAATCTAATTATTATTTCCTTAATATAACAAAACCTCAGTTGAATGGGCCTCAAATAATGGAACTTTTAAATAATTGGGGAAATTTTTTAACACTGTTTCTCCCTCATTCAAAAGCAAAGGAAATGGAAGCAATTTAAAATCAGGGGCCTTCACAAGAAACAACAATTGTTGGAGAGGATGTGGAGAAAGGGGATCCCTCCTACATTGTTGGTGGGAATGCAAGTTGGTACAGCCACTCTGGAAAACAGTGTGGAGGTCCCTTAAAAAGTTAAAAATTGAGCTACCCTATGATCCAGCCATTGCACTACTGGGTATTTACCCCAAAGATACAGACGTAGTGAAGAGAAGGGCCATATGCACCCCAATGTTCATAGCAGCAATGTCCACAATAGCTAAATTGTGGAAGGAGCCGAGATGCCCTTCAACAGATGACTGGATTAAGAAGTTGTGGTCCATATATACAATGGAATATTACTCAGCTATCAGAAAGAACGAGTTCTCAACATTTGCTACAACATGGACAGCACTGGAGGAGATAATGCTAAGTGAAATAAGTCAAGCAGAGAAAGACAACTATCATATGATTTCTCTCATCTATGGAACATAAGAACTAGGATGATCGGTAGGGGAAGAAAGGGATAAAGAAAGGGGGGGTAATCAGAAGGGGGAATGAAACATGAGAGACTATGGACTATGAGAAACAAACTGAGGACTTCAGAGGGGAGGGGGGTGGGGGAATGGGATAGACCGGTGATGGGTAGTAAGGAGGGCACGTATTGCATGGTGCACTGGGTGTTATACGCAACTAATGAATCATCGAGCCTTACATCGGAAACCGGGGATGTACTGTATGGTGACTAACATAATACAATAAAAAATCATTTAAAAAAAAAAAAAAAAAAGATGTTAGAGCAGAAAAAAAAAAAAATAAAATCAGGGGCCTTCAAAAGGTGTATCCCTATTGTTCCTTCTTCTGAAATTCTATTCTACTAATTATCTGCATATTTAAATAATGTTGGTTTTCTCTTGGAATCCTTTAGAAATCAACACAGACCTGGCAAGTATGGCCTTAGAATTAGGAAGATAGATAATCTTCCATTTGGAATTTAGGACATGCAAACTTGTATTGTTATTTATTCTTCTTTCTCTTTTAAACATCCACACTGTTGCTGCAATTAGATATCAAATCCCTAGGGTCTGTACATTCTTTCCCTTTTGCTTTTCGGCTCCTAGCAATAAATACATAAGGATGGTTGGGTGCTGAGAGGGGAGGGGGTAGGGAACCAACCGCCTGCATAGCCAGCTTTTTCCACTATAACATAAAAGCAAATTGATAGGCTTCAGCATTTAAAGATCATGAATCAATACAATTACTAAATTATTATTGGTGTATGTTTACTGTTATAATTATTATGCTATTTTTAACATCTATTTTTAAATATTTAGGCCACAACATGTAGTATCATTCTTTCTTTATATTTACACTTTATGACTGTTACTGGCTATTTTGTGTTCCCCCCTCCCCAAATTCATTTTTGGAGTCCTAATCCCCAGTATCTCAGAACGTGACGATATTTGGAAATAAATTCTTTTAAAAGGCAATTAAATCAAAATGAGGCTATTGGGGTGGGCCTAGTTCAGTATGACTGTGTCCTTCTATGAAGAGGAGGTAGGATGCTGACAGGCACAGAGTGAGGGCCATGTGAGGACACAGGGAGAAGACAGCCATCCGCAAACCTGAAACAGGGGCCTGAGAACAAACCCAACCCTGATAACGTCTTGATCTCAGACTTCTGGACTCCAGAGTTGTGGGCAATGTGACTTCTGCGCTTTAAGTCCCTGGTGCTCTGCTCTGGCACTCCTAGCAAACTAGTTCAATTAATTCAGTGTCTTAGAATCTTGCGGGCATACTTGCCGTTTTAAGTAACATAATGTCTTCGTGCTTTTTAGTGTCTTTAGTGCTTTTTGCTATTGAACGTTCCCTTTTGTTGTCGCTTTGAATTTTCATAAACCCTCGACAGAAAGCAAGGTAGATCTTTATTTCTGCTTCTCTCCTTTCCTGGAATTCAATATGATCAAAAGTGAATGAACTGAATGGTGTTCATGCTCATAAGCAGTTGTGAATTTATATAAACAAGAATTTTTATTTGGGATCATTTAAATTAGAAGGTTAAAAGCTAACTTTCTCATTTGGAAGAAAAAAAAAAGGATTCTTCTTAAAATATATCCAACACCAACAATATGACCGGAACTGAGCTTGATGATTTTTACTGTCACCCTAAAGCTCAGATTAGCCACTGGGGGGCCTTGGTGCCAAACCCGGGTGGTGCCTGACCTCAGTGGTGGACGTGAGACAGAGGCATGCCATGGGTTCCCTGGGTTTTTGAACGTTAGAGATTGGATGCTCTACAAATTACCTGGAACCAGATACCAGGTTTTTAAATTTGGCCTTGCAAAGTGGTCTTGTAAGAAAATCCGCACTTGAGGGCGCCTGGGTAGCGCAGTCGTTAAAGCGTCTGCCTTCGGCTCAGGGCGTGATCCTGGCGTGCCGGGATCGAGTCCCACATCAGGCTCCTCCGCTATGAGCCTGCTTCTTCCTCTCCCACTCCCCCTGCTGTGTTCCCTCTCTCGCTGGCTGTCTCTCTGTCACATAAATAAATAAAATCTTTAAAAAAAAAAAAAAAGAAAATCCGCACTTGATACCAATAAGTACCAATCATTTAAAAGGTTCTAGTTTTATTGTGTAACAGATTTTTCCTTATTTAAATATTTCTTTTTCCCCCCTCTGTCATAGAGTTTCTCTCCGTCTTGCCCTCTTCTCTTTTGACCAACTTCACATGTCCAACCCCAGCTCAGTAACTCTGTTTCTTTAACTTCACAGGTTATAAAATGGGTAGACTCATAACACTTGCTTCATAAATGTTGTCTTGAGGTTACATAAGATGAAACCCATCAAGCATTTACTAGTTGATTTCCATCCTAGGAGCTCAAATAATTGTATTATTATTTTTTAAAGATTTATTTATTTTAGACAGAGAGAGCCCACACATGTGAGTTGGGGGAGGGGCAGAGGGAGAGAATCTTCAAGCACAGTCCCAACTTGAGCACGGAGCCTGATGCGGGGCTCCATCTCACCATGGAAACTGAGAGTCAGACCTCTACCGCCTGAGCCACCCAGGCGCCCTGTGGGTATTATTATTAATATTAACAATTAAAATATCTTTCAGTAGGTCCCAATTCATATAACTCATGTGGTTATTTAAGTTATAAAACAATTTGCAATATACTTGAAATATATCTTCAAAATATAGGTAAAATATCTTTCAGATAATACAAAGAAAACAATATTTCAGATAATGTAATGAAAAGCTTTTTTCACTTTTCATTTGCTTTATGCTGTTAGAAGTGGCGGTGGTGGAGCTCACGCTCAGGCTTTCCCTCTGATTTCCACTCCACCATCCTTGAATTTCAAAGGGTGTCTAACTTTGGCCATTCCTGCTTGTTAAGCTATAAAACAGATCACAACATAAAAATCTTGCACATCATACTGTTTGTTTTATTACCATCTATTTTTCAATAAATAACAAGTGATGGTGATACTTGGGGCTCTCAACGTCTCCTGACTAGGGGTCATATTGGTAATCTGACACCTAATTCTGTCCCACTCCTGAGGTGCCTCTTAAAACGTAGGCACTGAAACCCGCCTCTGTGAGGGACATCATTAGACACAGCGAGGGAAACTTCTTGCAATGTTTCCTGTAATGATGGGAACTTATTGTTCATTCCTTTATAAAGGATCTCCTCTCTTCTTCTCAGATTGCAAATCAAAACTTGGCAGACTTCTGCACTAATGCTTCATTTTTTCCTCATAGATACTGTCAACCTTGTAATTAAATACAGTTTTTCCCTTGATGTGTTACAAGCTTAGAGCTCATTTTGAGTTCATCTTTTGCAAGTGAATGTATCTTGTGTCCTGCTCTCATTCCTGGTTTCTTCTTCTTTTCCTCCTTCACGTTCTTTTTCTTTCATTCTTCCTGCAAGTTGGAAATATTTTTATTTTGCCTATACTGTATGTGTCTTTGTAAGAACCTAAAACCCTCTGGAAGAAATCAATCAAGCAACTTAAGCTTTTGTGTGTATTTAACTGTCTGATTCCAGGGCCTGGCTGTTCCAAAGGAAAACTCAGGGATGTTGCGTTTTTTTATTTTGTTTTGGTTCATCCGGCCAACTTATAGTGTAACAACCTTGGGATCCGTAAGAGTTTCAGCACTGCTTCTGAGCAGCAAATATGCCCATAAAATGATTATTCCTGCTGTGGAAGATTGTAAGCAAGTTCCTCTATGTGTGAATTATTAGACCCCAGAATATTTTGTTGAGGAAAAAGTAGGAAGAAAATGTAAAGCCTTTCTTATTAGTCATTTGAAAAAAAAAAAAAAAAGACTACACAAAGCATTAAAAATTATACCATGAAGAAGAATACTTTGCTGAAAACTGGACTGACCAGAAGACAGACCCCAGACTCTAAGTGAAATCTCTCATTCATAAATCAAAACTGTTGGATGAAGATATTCTGCTTAGCCAAAAAAAAAAAAAAAAAAAAAAAAAGCATTTCTTTACATAATATGTTAGTCTCTTACAAAACATTTATTTAAAGCATTTCAAATAGTGCCATCCAACTGCCTTCCCTTTCCACTGACCTCCTACCCAGCACCTTTAAATCGGGCAGCAGGAGATGTTGTAGCGAACATATTATCTTTATAATTTCACAAGTCCCTCAGCTGGAGTTCAGGATCAATTCTCACACTTTAATCCTATCTGCCAAGGAATTTTTAAACTACATAACTGACAAATAACCTGAGCTGTAATTTATGGATCTTTCCTCCACGGGAAACAGATAGTTACAGCTGGTTTTTAATACAAATTGCCTTACAATCTGTAAAAGCAGAGTGATCTTACCAAGACTCACTGATTCCACAAACAAAAACAAACAGAAAATGGAAATGCAAGAGCAACATCAAAACTGTTGCTGAGTCTTATGTCTTTAATAAAGGACAAATTCTGGACCTAGACCATTACATTTTTATCCTCAGTCTAATCTTACTGTGTTCCTTTTTTTTTTTTTCTTTTTTTTAATATCGTGGATACCCTTCCAGTTCCTCTCCCAGAAGGATATTTTGGTCACATCATCATTTACCTTTCTGATTCAAATATTATTGCTTTAGTAAAAATATTATATGTAATGCATTTAGATGTTGGTATTCTTTGAATTGCATGTGTGTATTTGGAAAAGATGACAACTTTTTAAATCTCATTTACATACCTAAGCTCCATAATGTCTATCCAGACTTTCCCATGTATCCAATTGCTTCTTTGACGTCCGCAGCCAGGCTTTTCAGAGGAAGGGCAGCATGTCTGAAATTGCATTTATCATCTTCCCTGCCCACACTTGGTTTTCTTTCCATGTTCCTATTTCAGTGAATGCTATGGCCATTTTGCTTTCCCCTACTGACCACAGTCAATCCAGTATCTCCTAAATAGCTCAGAAATCCATCTTCTTCCCTCCTTACCCAGTGCCGTTATACCACCTGCCTGGATTAATGCCATAGGCTCTTGTGATTGTTAATTTTCATTCTGAATTTGACAGGGCTTAGCGATCCCAGATAGCTGGTAAACCATTATTTCTGGGTGTGTCTGGAAGAGTGTTTCTGAAAGAGGTTAGCATCAGATTCAGGAGACTGAGTGAAGAGATCCATCTTTGCCAATGTGAATAACCATCATCTAATCCATTGAGGGCCTGAATGGAACCTAAAAGGTGACAGAAGGGTGAATTCTCCCTTCTCTCTCTCTCTCTCTCTCTCTCTCAGTTCTGGTCTTGAGCTGGGACATCCATCTTCTTCTTCCCTCTGACATTGAAGCTCCTGGTTCTCAGGCCTTCAGACTCTGGGACTTCCACCAGTGACCCCACCCACAACCTCTGCACTTCTCCGTTCTCACGCCTCCACCTCCCTGCCTCTGTTCTCAGGTCTGTGGATGAGGACTGAATTATACCAACAACTTTCCTGGTTCTCCAGTTTGCAAGTAGCAGATTGGGGGACTTCTTGGCCTCCATAGCCTGTGAATGAGTTGTTACAATAAATCTCCTCTTATGTAAGTCTGTATGTCCTTTTAGTCCTGTTTCTCTGGAGAACCAGAACTAATACAGCTTCCAATCCTGACTCTTCTCCTCAATTTTGATCTTGAACTCCTTCCATTCATTCTCCAAATGCAACCAGAAAGATCATCTCCAAGAGATGACACAATTGTGTTAGAACTCTGTTCAAAAACCCTTTTTTGTGGTTATTGGCTTATTTCTACTTATTCCTTTACCAGATGTTTTAAGCTCCTTACATAGCTACAAGGCTCTTCCAGATCTGCTCCCCTCTTCAGCCTCACTCCTCACCTTCTGATGTCTGATACTCTAGTCACATCAGGCTAACTTTATTTTGATAATGAATTATGTTCCCTTTAGCTCATTTTTGCTCCATAGACAAGAATTCTTCTCCAAGGACCATTCCTCTGCCAGGACTCACATAGGTGCCCCTACAAGGTACTTGGATATGATTTCCCCTGTTAAACTACTTATCTCACTATATTTTAATTGTTTATCTCTTGTCTGCATCTCACCCATTAGACTGTAAGCAGTGTGTCCTGTTGATCCACAAATACATGGTATTCAGTTCATTCATTTTCAATCCTGTTTTCTCACTCTCCAGCTTTCTTTTCGTATTCTTTTAGAAGCAATTCATGCTATAGTTTCATTGTTTAAATAATTTAAAGAGTACTAATGGATATATTAAAGATTCTATTGCATATAAAATTTGTTAGATGACTATTTGGCTCTATAAAAAATTTAAAGATACTCTGATTATGGGGATATCAAAAAGGTGCTATATTTTGCTAAAGATATTTATGTATTACTGAAAACAAGATCTTTCAAAACCTTAGAATATTTCCAGGTTGTGTGATTTATTTATTTACTTTTTTTGCTCCTTGGCAAGAATATTGTTTTTTTTTTTCCCTTTTGAACATAAAACGTAGCCAGTATTAACTTGATTATATGTTGCAAATAATAAGGCTAAAAAAGGATTTTTAGAAGTTACTCTTCTGCCCCTTGATAAGGCCGTACTTAAAACTTTACAAAGATAAACCTGTTTAAGAACCACCTCAGAATGTATGTTTTAGGAACAATATAGCACGAGCATTACTTATAACCAGTACTTACATGAAGACAGAAGGCCGTTCATTCGAAGCTTTCATTTTGTCGGCGCGTAATACTGTTTCCCTTTACAAAATACTGCAATGCATTTTAGAGTAGACTCCTAAATAACTTCTTTTAAATACTGAAATATTTATGTATACATTCAGATAGCAAAGATAAAATCTTGGTCACATTTTTCCATTTGGGAAACTTTAGTGTTTCTTTGAGCAACATGATAAAAATCTCAGTTTAACAAATAGTGTAAGTTTGTAGTTCATTCCCGGCTCTGTGACTTTTCCTGTTTAGTTTTTAGCTTACTTGGTTACATAACCATTGCTTTTGCTTAAAGGTCAGCCAAGAGTAAAGTTATATCTTGCTGGAGGTGAGATGTAAACAATGTCTGATCTTGCCCTGCCATTTTTCTTAAATCTTCCACAGAGCTGGGTGAAATTGTGCCAGTATTCATAAAAGAAGATTATGTTTTAGAATCTGTATTGTATTATTCAATAAATATTTCAAGGTGTCTGCAAACAGGGATTAATGGATATTATATTTCAGGAAACCAGAAAGGTATCAACCCGAAGAATTAAATAAAACACTCGTGTTTGATGCTCATATAAACTGTAACTTAAAATAAAATGTGTATAAACTTCCTTTTCCTTTTGTTTCATTTTCCTGTCAAAAGATAGTACAGAATAAAATGAAATAAGACCAGAATGAAAGGAGACCAAAAAAAAAAAAAAAAATCTAAATTTGACCTTCACCCTGAAAAGTAATGCCTTTCTTCAATCATCAGTGTTAATAGTCAGTGATGGGGCCTGCATGCAATTAAAACATCTGGATGAAAAATGAATGTTTCGAAGTCTCAGTGGTATGTTTCACTGGTCACTGCAATTCGGTGCACTTGGAGGAATCCAGAGGTGAGGGGACAGAACTCTAAAGTCTTTCAACTGAAATTTTGGGTGTAGTAGGTATTCAAACATTTATTTATATTTAATATTTAAACATATTTAAATATGTTTAAACATATTGTAACATATTTAAACAATTGGATTCTATGGAAAAATATTCTACTTGTGTCATCACTGGAGAGCAGTTTGTACATCTCAAGTTGGATCTTCATTCAAGCCTTGTACTTAAGGGTATCATTAGTGATCTTAAATGGGTTTCTTATCTGCTGCAAAACTCCAAAGAGCATAGCTGAATGCCCATCCCCTTGTTTCTGTCCCCCTGTTCCTGTCCCAGAAAATTCTGTAAACAGGGCAGCTACTACTGCCTAGAACATTCTACAGTAGTTTAAGAGGTCTTTTCTCCTCATATTAACCACATTCATTTATTTTTTAAAAAAATTTTAAGGATTAGCTCCTCTTCTTGAAGTGTAACCTAGATCTTGAGCAGAGAAAAAAAAATGTATGACTTAGAATCTCTTCTGTTATTTTCATTGTTTTTCCTTCCTAGAAGAGTCATAGTTTTCAAATAATCCAAGCCACATTCTGTGCTAGAGTTAAGAGTTCCAGGGAGGACTTGATCCTAATTCCCCTCTTTGTATTTGTGTTTTATTTTTATTTTTCATCTCGAGGTGGCTTTACTGAGATATAATTGACATGTAACAGTTTATTAGTTTTAAGTATACAACATGATTCGATATTTGTATATATTGCAAAAAGATCACCACGGTAAGTTTAGTTAACATTTACCCGATTGATTTTTATGCATGTTAGAGTTTTAGAAACTAGAGAAGCCCAGACTTCCAACTAGGATCATGGGTAAAGTTTTAAGAACCATCATCACCTGTGCCCTCCTGCACAGGTTCTGTCAATTGGTCTGGGTGAGACTATCAGTGTTGTTTTAATTAAGTGTTCCAGGTGATTCTAAGGTGAGGCCAGGGTTAAGTGTGAGGGCTCCTGAGTATGTTTATGAGAGCTGAGTCCAGCCTTTAGCCTAGGGCTGAGGTAACAGAGTTTGCTCTGCATGGGTTTGGTCGGGCAAGTGGGTGCAGCACACCGTGTCCATTCTGTGGCTGAATTTTGTGACATCTGTGGGAGGAGAGCACCCTTGAAGACTGGGAAGGAGAAGCTTCAAGTTTGGTCTTCATGGGGAGCTCATTTCTCCCGAATCTCTCCCGAGACGGAGGACAGGGGTGGGTGGACTTTTCTGTAGTTCATGCGTCTTCTGGCCGCGGGAATAGTGGTAGTAGTGGTGAAGGGTCCGTGCCGAAGCCTTTAAAGGTGTTTCTCAAGATGCGTATGTGACTTCTCCACATAATCTCACCTGAGGAAGAAACCCAGTGAAGATAGAGGAAGATCTGTCAGGTTCTCAGGTAAATGTCCCGCGTCAGGGGCCGTGTCCTTTTTTTCTCCTGAAGGGCTGTGGTTTTAAAACGTAAACGTTTCATTCTGTATCTCTGCTGTTCTTAGCTAGTTTGATTCCAACTACATTTTTTCCCTTTCCGTGACAGCCAAGGTTAGCTTTCTGGGATATTTCTCCCCTATGTCCCCAGACCTTCTCTCCATTTCTCCATTCAGACTTCTGATATGCCTTGAGCAATCCCCACTATTAATTATGGACCTAAAACTATGGAAAATGTTCCCTTTGTGAGAGAGCAACTTGGGAAGGTGTTGCTATCCAAGATTCCTGTATGAGACGAGTTGGGTCCAGGGATATCAGTAAAAAAGGAGAATATGTAGTCTTTGTCCTATCCGGATACTCCATCAGCTCTCTGTAAGCCGCGACTAAGAAAATGCATCGCTAAATAGGATGGCATTATTGGCCCCCAATGACTCAGCAATGTCTGAGAAAGAAGGGTAGTTAGAAGAGACGGGCTCTCTAGAATGCGGAACAAAGACCACTTCAGTGCATTAGAATTACAGAATATGGGTGCTCTGTGGCTTGATATTTGAATAAATTGATGTTTGTCATGATTAGATTTAGATCATAATTTACTTGTTTTTCTGACCAATAGTACAGCAGTGTCTTTTGACAAACCTGAGACACCTGATAATCAATTTGTGCCTTTGCAGCCAAACACTGACTTCTTTCACTTGGCTCAGGCACACCACCGGATTCCTCCACTGTGTTGTTCACAGGCATGGATTTCTGTGGGAAAAAAAAAAAAAAAAAAAGATGCCACTGGTCCTATGAGAAAGAGAATTCTTTTGAGGTTTGGAACTATACACGCATTACGGGCTTACAATGACTTGATAATAGTATCGCTCTACTTGCACCTGTATGTTCTACACCTACCTCTTTCTTACACGTGGTTTATTTGCTAAAAATTGAGTTCTGGTGGCAGCCGATTGCTCCCCTTCTTGGCTGCCATTATCTTAAAAGATGAATCAGCTTAAATACCTTCAGCTTGGTCTTTGGCTGGTGTTAACCACATTGAAAATGTGCTGAAAGTAGTTCTGCAGGCCAGGATCTCCCACGCGCACCTCCGGAGAGTCAAGGCGATGCCTTTTACAGAGTCTTTGGGAGTTAATATTAAACTTGGCACTGATGCGACCGTGTAAGGAAAGTACCTCACGTATTTGTTACTCTGGCAAGTTGGTAAGAAACAAGAAAACAAAGCGAGTAAGTTTGAATTTGGAAAGGAATTATTGTTAGCTGGACTCTGATTCTTTGTTTTCCATTTCCTATTCCTGAAAGTGAGGTTGCTATTTAGGGGGCTAACAGATTCCATTTCTAGTTCACACGGGAATATTTAGAATTATTTAGAATTATCATCCTGAAATAGTAGTGGTGAGAAAATCAGCAAGAAAGATTGACTTTCTCCATGCATATCCAGAAACTTGACGAGCAATCTCATCAGTCGGTTTCCCCCACCAGTTACAGCCTAACCTAGTAAAGTAGAATTTTAACCTCCTGAGGAAGAAAGTCTCTTATTTCTTGATAATCTCCTCTTCTTTTCCTATAGTGATAAAATTTGTGGGGTTTTTGTTTTGTCATTTAACTGAGCAGATGTTATCCAGAAATAAAAACTACATTTTCTCAGCCTGTGTAGTCTAGGGCTGATCTAATGCATTTAGGTTCTGACAAAGGGAATGAAAGGGAAAGTGGTAGGTGCAATTTGTGAGACGTTTTCTTATAGAAAGACGGCCTGCTTTTCTTACTTTCCATCCTCTGGCTGGAATATGGCCATGCCTGCCAGAGCTGACACCGTCACTTTGGACATTGAGATGATTGGGACAGTGTAGGTCCTGGGTGAGCAACAAGATGAAAGGAGCTAGGGTCCCTGACATCCTGAAGTCACGTACTGAACCTGGTCACTGACCTCTGAACTTACGTGAATCTTCTGTGTGTACCTGGCTCCCTTTAGATAAGTGGTTCTCAACCTTCAGTGCACTTAGAACCACCTGGGAAGCTTTTAACATTAGATTTGCCACTTCAGACAGCATCTTTGAGAGTAGGATTTGTGTATTTATTTTATTGACAAGTAATTGACCTATTGGTTTCAGGTGTACAACAGAATGATTCAGTATTTATGTATATTGTGAAATGATCACCACAAGTCTAGTTAACATCCATCACCACACATAGTTATTTTCTTTGTGGTAAGAACTTTTCAGATATATTGTCCTAGTAACTTTGAAATATACAAAACTGTATTGTTAACTGTAGTCACCATGCTGTACATTATATCCCCATGACTTCTTTGATAACTGAAGTTTGTACCTCTTGACTCCATGTAGCTGGTTCCCATCCCCCCCTCTGACCACCCCCAGTCTGTTCTCTGTCTGTATAAGTTTGGTTCGTTGGTTGTCTAGATTCTACATGTAGGTCAGATTGTATGGTATTTGCCTTTTCTCTGGTTGGCTTATTGTACTTAGCATGATGCCCTCAAGGTCCATCCACATCGTCACAATTGGCAAGATCCCATTGGTTTTTATGGTTGTATGATATCCCACTAATATATATGTCGCATTTTCTTTACCCATTCATCCATCAGTGGACACTTAGGTCATTTCCATATCTTGACTATTATAAATAATGCTGCAATGAACATAGAGGTGCATATCTTTTCAAGTTAATGTCTGCATTTTCTTTGAATAAATATCCAGAAGTGGAATTGCTGGGTCATATGGTAGTTTTATTTTTTGAAGAACCTCCATACTGTTTTCCATAAAGGTTGTACTAACTTACATTTCCACTAACTGTTGATGAGGGTTCCCTTTTCTCCGCAACCTCACCAAATACTTGCTTTTTCTTGTCTTTTTATTAAGAACCATTATAATAGGAGTGAAGTGTTACCTCATTGTGGTATTGATTCGCATTTCCCTATTTAGTGATGTTGAATACCTTTTCATGAATGTGTTAGCTTTCTGTGTGTCCTCTTCGGAGAAATACTTGTTTAGATTATCTGCCCATTTTTTAATCAGATTGCTTGTTATTGAATTGTGAGTTCTTTTTTATATTTTGGATGTGAACCCCTTATCAGATACATGATTTGCAGGTATTTTCTCCTATTTGATGAATTGTTTTCATTTGTTGACAGATTCATTTTTAGATACTACTTATCCTAGTGCTGGTAGCTAACTATAATATGTGCAGTGGAAAAAACAATATTGTTTTTTCCAGTTATTGATGAATGGAATTCAATTTAACAAACTGTATTTAAACAGATGGTAATAAAATGGAAAAATAGTTATTTCTCTGTAAAAAACATGGAATAGATAATTATATAGAGAAAGAAAATCAGACTCAATCACTTCCTTCATGGCCTTTTCAATATTCAGAATGATTCTCAACATAGAATTCCTTAAACACCCCATTTCAGAACTTCTGTAAAAGACAACCACTTTCTCAAGTACATGAATTATATTCTAAAAGTTCTTATGGTCAGTCTAAAACTTCTTTCACCTATAATACAGAAAAGCAGTTGGAGTTCTATCCCTTCTATTTTGTTAAGCTTCTTGGAATTTTTAAGATTTAGCTAACATATGATGGAATTCTCAAAAGCCTAATTCTCAAAGTTTTTATTAATGTAAAAAATTCCAACCTATGTCTTAGTTATATTGTTTATTGGAAGTTGGTACCACTGTCCTGGTTTTGAATTATAAATATAATACCTCAGTAAATTATTTGTATATATTACCATTTTGAGGAATCAGATGTCTGAGTTTTAAAAATTGGTACATTTCAACTAAAAAAATTAATCAGTGTTATTGTGACTATGTACAAAAGACCTATGCTTAGGAAAACAAGACCGGAAGGATATACTAAAATGTTAATAGCACAAAAAAGCCCAGCTAAAATAATGTATATAGAAGAGCTTTTAGTTGAACATAGTGGTTGCCAAACCTGTTCTTTAATTAGAATTACTGAAGAGTTTTGACTTTGTATTTCTTTCTTTTTTTTTTTTTTTTTTTAAGATTTTGAGAGAGAGAGAGAACAAACATGTGCGGGAGCAGGGGAAGGAATAGAGGGAGAGACTCTCAAGCAGATTCCATGCTCTGTGCAGAGCCCAATGCAGAGCTTGATCCCACGACCCCGAGATCATGACCCCAGCCAAAGTCAAGAGTTAGATGCTTAACTGACTGAGCCACCCAGGTGCCCCTGAAGAGTTTTTAAAACTGTTGCCTGGTCTCTATCAGATACATATTGGATTAAAATTCTTCTTGGCAGTGCCCAATAATCTATGTTTTTAGAAAGGTGTCAAGGCTCTTCTAATTCATTATTTTGTGTTTGTGACCATTAATTTAAAGAATACAGTTTTTTGGTTTTGGTTTTGTTTTTTGTTTTCTTTTTGAGAGTGCGTGCACATGAGTGCCTAAACGGGGAGGAGCAGAGGGAGAAGAACCAGATTCCCCGTTGAGGGAGCCTGATGTGGGGCTTTATCCCAGGATCTGGGATCATGACCTGAGCCGAAGGCAGACGCTTAACCAGCTGAGCCACCCAGGTGCCCCAGTATCTATTTATTTCTTTAGAATATTCTGATTTGTAGAATTTCTTCAGTAGAGCCAAAACTTAGCATTTTATTGAGAATGGCTATAAGAAGGCAACATTTGGAGCATTTCTGAATATTTCACAAAACTAAGGAGAGGATCACTAAGGAGAGTATCAATGGATATGCATAGGTTGAGAAGTGGAGTGAGATTCATTGCTTCAAACGTTTTTTGGGGCCTAACTTGTGAAGGTAACATGAATGAAGGTCATCAAACTTACTTTGATATTTAGTTCAACATATACATGCGACTTCTATATGTGCTAAAAGGGTTAATTTGTTACATATTAATATTTTAAATATAGCACAATTTTTGTAATCCTGCTTTTCCCTTCCATTTTTAAAATATATTAGGCACTAAAAAAAAAAACAACTGTTGTGTCCTAGACCTCTCTTGACTTTGAATGAACCTAGCTAATACCTTTTATTCAAAGTCCCATGAAAAGAATTTCAAATGAAAATCAGAGATAATGAAAAATCTGTCTATCTTGATGAATTGTGAGGCTGAGAAAGAACACAAACTCTGATCCAAATTCAGAGATTGAAAGGAATAACAACAGGGACTTAGTTAAGGTTTCTTTCTCCTTAATTTCTATCACTGACCCAGCAAACCAGCAGGGCAGGTATTCTAGGAGCTCAGGGGATCATGGGAGTGGATATACATCTCCTTGTTGCCTGCATTGCTCTCACAAAGACCTCACTTGTGTAGAGGGAGGGGTCAGAGGAGCACAGGGCCAGGGATGTCTGCCTTTTATATACTGGCCTCAGTGAGGAGGCCATTGGCATTTGGGGTCTCCCTGGAGTTCTCCTTAGGCCACAGTCTAGTACTTTGGAACTCTGCCTTATTTCATAGCCAGGCCTAGAATGGGTCTGCACCAACCTACCCCAAGGGGTAACCCATCATGCCACTATGCTGCCCTTGTTCTTGGCCTTGGGAATCTTCAGTGCTATTTTCCTGTTTAATCTCAGTGCACAAGTTCCATGACAGCAGAAGTTTCATCTTGTTCAGCATCGAATCTCTAGTGCCTTCAACCATGCTTAGCCCAGAGTAAGGGCTCAATCATTATTTGTTAAATGAATGAATAAATGCAGGAACTCTCCTCTCTTCCTCTCTCTCTCCTTTCTTTCTTTCTTTTTTTCCTGTAGTTGAATCTTATTGTGACTTATTTTTTGTTTTTATTTTAAGTTTTTATTTAAATTCCAGTTAGTTGACATATAGTATAACATTCATTTCAGGTGTACAATTCAGGGATTCAACATTTAAATACAATACCCGGTGCTCATTACTACAAGTGCACTCCTTATTAATCCTCATCAGGAGCTTCTTAATCTTAAAAATTAACTTGTAAGATTTGTAAGTTTTTTTTATTGTTCCTTTTAAAAAGCCTCCTCACATTTTTGTCTTGAGAACACAGCAGCCTATTTATTTTCAGAAAATTAAGTTGTACCAAAACATGTACCATAATTAATTTTTTACTTTTCCTTTTTGCTAGT
This sequence comes from Ursus arctos, assembly GCF_023065955.2. Classification (NCBI taxonomy): domain Eukaryota; kingdom Metazoa; phylum Chordata; class Mammalia; order Carnivora; family Ursidae; genus Ursus; species Ursus arctos. Next base: position 68,588,654 of record NW_026622985.1, read on the forward strand.
CAATCAACAATCTTCACTGTTACATAAAGCACTATACTGGGCACTTGGGGAGATACAAAATATGTAGAAGTTGTAGCCTATAATGAAATTTTTAAAAACCATTTACTCATCTGCATATTCCTTGGAGAAACTGAACTTTATAAAATGCTAGAATCTTTTTTAAAAATTTCCATACAACTATGTATAGATAAATATATAAGGAGATAATTAGGTGGCTAAAGTTTGGTAGTCGTTAAAAATTGTCAAAATTACCCATATCCTAAGAGAATAAAATTTCAATGTGAACGATTTAATGCAATGCAAAAACAAACAACAACAACAACAAAAAACCTTCAGGGTAAGCTTTTTATCCCCGACTTCTATTTCTAATCACTTCCTCTGAGATAACCACAGAAACATGGGTAATAATTTGGGAGTATTTCATCCATTATATTTTCTTTGCACTCGTATTTCTACATATGTGTGTGTTTCTACATCTTTTCTCCTTCAGCAATTTGCCTTGGAAACCTTTCAAAATTAGCAAAAAGTAGATTTATCCAATACTGATAAAATTAAATTATTTGGCAGTAACCATTTGTTTGATTTAACCTAGTTTCACATTTTGTATAGGACTATATGTACCATGTTTTATTTTCTAAGCTAACTTATTTTTCGTTATTTTACCATATTTCACCTTATTGGCAAGGTACTGAAATGACCTCGTTTTGAGAATATTTACTCTTGAGATACTGGGTGCTGTAAAGTTTGCTTTATCTGTAGTATATATCTCTAATAAAACAGCAAGTGACATTTTTAAATTGTCAGTTTCTTAAGTTTCAAAGTGAATAATGGATCCTGTTTTTCAATTCTATGGCAGAGTCAGCTTTTCATGGCATGGTTCATGTCTTCTGGTACAACTCCACCACTCTGGGTCTTATGCTGTTTGAAAATTGAGTTTTTCTGAGCAAGGTTAAAAAAGATAGTAGTCCTTAGATGATCACTGACCTACTTAATGAAAACAAGAAAGATTGCCAAGAATAATTGTTAGAAAGAGAATATTTCTGGTAGTTGACGCCCATTCTTTCCTCTCACTTTATTTGAATGAGCCACCTCCAATCTAACTAGGTGTTGTTTTAATAGAAAATTAGGCATTCAAAATTCAGACAGTGTATGTCTTTAAATATATGCTCTTGGTACCCAGGAACTTTCTCCTTTAGAAAGTACATTGCTACAATGTGTCCAGAAAACTCCATCAAAACTTGTAATTTCTTAAAGAATGTAACAAATGTAACAAAGAATAAGAAGCATACTCTTTCAGATGGAGTTTTCTATACTAAAAGTACATAATCTGAGTGCTAATGGCCGGAGAATAAAAATACACTGTAACCAGTCATAGAAATAAAAGGGAAGGGCACAATTAACTCTGATTTACAAAACGCAAGTATAACATGCTCACTGATCTAGATTTAGATCCAGGCTAGAAAGTATTGTATGTGAAGAATTTATTAAATTTGCACATTAGCCTACTTTTGAGTCATTATGTTTCTTTAGCAAAAAACGTCCTAAGAGTGAGAGAGGGATTCCTGCTTTGCCCCAGAGAGCAATGTAGCGATTAATTCCACCACCTGGAGCAAAAGAGCTTGGAGCAGAAGATCTGCCTTCACTGTGACAATCCCAGCTGAGAAAAATAGTTTCTCTTAGTGTTCTTTAATATATTTTTGTTTCTCCTAAAAGATTTCCATGTTGTTGAAGCTTACATGCCAGATGAGTTATCTGTTATATTTAGAGTACTTTTAATCCTAACAAATATCAACTGAAGTTATTTGATTCTCTGTGTACTTAATTCACGATTACTTGGTCTATTAAAATAATTTTTTGTGAGGTTTTGGATTACAAGAATGTATGTGTGCCATATATAAGCTTTGGTAAGTACCTTCTAAAGGAAAAATAGATGTTAGTTTATAAGTCAGAACTACTTTCCTAGTCACTGAACTGAATACTTAGACTGAACAAAAGTTAAATTTCTTATGTAGTTCATAGTTTTATTAACTTTTAATTAGTTGGGTTCTAATACTGGGAATTTATTTTTTATGAACAAAAACTATCTAGAAATTTTGCTGAGTGTATGTGTGGGGGGGAAAGGAGAATGGCAAAGATAAAGTAAAAGTTTCTAAAAATTCTTGTTCTAGAGGTTTAATCACCAGAAAACCAGATTTTATCCTCAGTAGTAAAATGTATTACACCTGCAGAGATTACTGGTAAAGATGAAAAGTCAAAAGATTGTTTTTGTTTTCAATCTCTTGACTTCTTTTTTTGTTTACCTTAACTTTACAGTAAGAGAGGTAACTCCTCTGGTAATTGTTTATTACATTAACCATGATGTTGGTCACAGGTGACAAAAAAACCCAACTCAAACTTTTTTTAGCAAAAAGAGAACATACTAGCTCATTGGACTAGGAAGAACAGGGATGTGTCTATTATGAATATGAATTTATGAATCCATAAACTAACAGAAATCTTGTCATCTCCCCATCTCTCCTGTCAGCTTCTTTCTGTGTATCAGGCTTTTTCTCTCTTAGTAGAAAGGGGTGCTTTCCATCTGACAAAGAATATAGGTACTCAGAGCTCAAGGCATATACTTAAATTTTTGAATCACGGGGAAAAGAGAATTTCTCCTTTCCAGTAACTGTAAATCTCTGGGAAGGATTCTCTTTGGGATCAGCTTTGGCACACCTGCCAAAGGCCATGGCTCGTATCCATCCCTGTGACCACAGGCAGTGGATAGTGATGGAAGTCTCAACAGAACCATGTGGAGTTGGGGAGGGGGCTGTTAGTCCCCAAAGGATTTAGGGGGGAGAAGAAGGGGAGAGTCTAAGGAAACATTCATTGTTCCTTTGATATTGCTGATTCCCCCCGCCAACTACTGTATTGACTTTTCATCCTCTTCTTATCCCCTATCTCTCATTTAGACATTGTCTAACATTCTAGTCTTTTAAGACTCTATATTCTGTCCCACAAGTAACTCCTCTTAACACACATGTTCAACTACTGTGTCTATGCAGAAGTATTGTGAATTTATATCTTTGTTTTAATTTTTTTTATATACCTTTTTTTTTTTTTTAAGATTTTATTTATTTCAGACAGAGTGAGCAGCAAGCATAAGCAGGGGAAGGGGCAGAGACAGAGGGAGAGGCAGACTCCCCGCTGAGCAGGGAGCCCTACATGGGGCTCGATCCCAGGACCCTGGGATCATGACCTGAGCTGAAGGGAGATGCTTAATGCACTGAGCCACCCACGCACCCCATGAGTTTATACTTTTATACACCAGTATCATCACTTTGAGTTTGTCATACAAGAGCATAGGTGTGAGTTACAGGTTTACCCATCAAAAAGTTTAGCTGCTATAGAAGAAATACAAACATGCAGCAACATGTGCGATATGGCTAATTTTTACTGATTTCTTAAATCTTAACAGAAAATTGTTATGAATCACATTTCACTCTTTCCCACCCCTGAGACTTAAATATGGAATTGGCATTCTTACTGATAAAGTTAGCTAGAAACTATAATTAATAGGTGAAAAAATAGTTCTGTCAGAAACATCAAATGTATATACCTAACCCAGAAACAACTGGAAAAACCTTCAACTCTTTTGAAGTAAGTTTTGCAATGTATGTGTTATGAGGAAATTGTACGAACAGTATCATTCTAGCACTCTACTGAATCTAGTGACTTGAGTCCTTTGCACTGTCTCTATTGGTCACTTTTTCAGTTCCTTCATACAATGGAAGCAGACAGAAAATCCCTTATAACTTAGCAAAGCATAACTCTGAGAAGCCAGCCTAACTGTGTTCTGCTACAAGTATCGCTAACCCCCATGTCTGCTCAGCAATGGCTCACCGTGGGGGAAGGAAGACTACATTCGAGGCATCCAACTCTACGTTGGTCTGTGTCACCCATTACAGGACAGCTAGAGACAAAATGTGGCAGTGCCAAAAGCAAGGAAACAGAAGTTATGGGAATAGAGAGGAAAGAGAGATCATCTTATGAAAGGGCAGAGTAGACAGATAAACAAATTAGGGAGAAAGGTAAGTTCAATTTTAAGTTTGAAAACCATCCATCCAGAAATTGAAAATTAGAGTCTATGGCTAAAGACAGAGATTTCTGCTAGAGGTTGAAATATGGGAGCCGTCCAGTTAACCAAATTCTACAGTTATTTAGGCTGTATGCATGAGCATATTACCTAATTTCTGAGCCTTCTGGTTTTCCTGCCTTCAAAATAAGGAAAATAAATGTAATCATTAGGGTTTTTTGTGAGGATTATGAACTTATATAGGAAAATCTTTTGCCCAGTTTTTATTAGTAAGTCATTGTTACCAGTATGTTAATTGTCATAACAGTGTGCTTGGCTCTGTGGCCTGCTGATGGGCTTACTGAAGCTGTCAAGAAAGAGTCTAATGGAAAGAACCAAGATGTTAGAGTCTCCTCATGACTGGATTACTCTGTCCTGACCCTCTTTTCACCTCCCAGGATGTTTCTTTGTGATTCATTTTTTACCTTGTATCCGGAATCATTTTATTCAAGATGCTACCGAAGTATCCTGTGACGGATAATACTTTGGGCTGTATTACTAATAGTATTGTGTATAGCTTATGTTACTAAGTGTTGACTAAGGAATCCTTGTCACCCCACTATGAGGAGAAAATTGAGCCAGATTCCTATCAAGTGACTCGCCCATGATGCAGAGAGTAAGTGACAGAGACAGAAAGAAGACATTCTGAATTAGGACCCTCTGGTTTTACCACCTCCCCAAGCTGCCCCTATAAGAGTAGGAGTTATACCCATGCCTTCTTATTCAAGTTCTTCCCATCTTCTGATACTTAATTCCAGTCTCAAATTTTTAGGAAAGCATTTCCTGAACACAATGGCCTTTGATGGTCTTCTCAGTGTTCACACACAGCGTCTTTCTTAGGACTCTGATTCAGAAAATTGGAAGTTCTAGGCGAGATACTGTGATGGGTGATAATAGTAGGGTAGTCAGAGTTTTGGAAATAGAGGGAAGGAAAAGCATCTGTTATGCAAGAGGTAGAGCACAAGTCTGGGTGCCCCTCAGGAGAGAGAATGGAATGCCATAGGAATTCTGGGGTGGAGAAAAGCAAGATACAGATAAACAAGGAGAATGAGGTTGGAGACTTGAATGATAGATGGAGGATGTTGAACTTTATCCTAAATGAAGTGTTTTTTTTTTTTTTAAGATTTTATTTATTTATTTGACAAGAGACAACCAGCAAGAGAGGGAACACAGGGGGAGTGGGAGAGGAAGAAGCAGGCTCCCAGCGGAGGAGCCTGATGTGGGGCTCGATCCCAGAATGGCAGGATCACGCCCTGAGCCGAAGGCAGATGCTTAACGACTGCGCCACCCAGGCGCCCCCTAAATGAAGTGGTTAAACAGAAAATTTTAGAAAAGAGACTAATAATTCAAGATTTCAGGAAGATTGAATCCATGTTTGATGTTTATGGTGGATTGGAACAGAGACAAACAGGACCAGGGAAAGTAGTAGAGAGCTGTTGCAGCAAGGTAAGTACAGAGTATGAGTGCTTGCAAGGTGGTAGAAGTGGAAAGGATGAAAAGGGAGGCCTGTTGACTCACAAAGCAGTTGGAGGAAGACACTAAGGAGCTTGAAGAGTCACAATTTAAAATTCAGGATGATTGGAAAAAATAGACTAAATCACATCCACTTAGGCTGGTCCAATCTATGTGCTACTTTGAATTATTACTTTTTTTTTTTTTTAAGTGAGGAATCAACCACTAATGGGCTCTGTTATTATGTCCCTTTTCACTTTGATTCTTACTCTGATGTGTGGGTTTACTCTAATAAGAATTGTGACTTTGTCATTTCTTGAAATGTCACCATCCTTGTCCAGCATACTTTTTGCCAGCTAACTTACTATTAAAGGACCATAGAATTACTTTCTTAATTTTTCTAGCTCTCACTATTCTTCCCTGGCTATTCAGTGGAGGGGATGTAGGGAAAAGAGAATTACGGAGTTGTGTAAATACATGATTTTATTTGTTTTCAGCTGTTTAGTAGGGCATGCACTGTGTTCTAGATGCCTCTCACGTGGGAGAACATGGGGTCTCTCTTGACTCGGGCCACCTCCCCTGCCTCCATGTTTTCTGAATTAAATGTTACATGATATACATACATTCAATTTACGTCCTATCCAAAATTTTGTCTTTTTAAAATTTTCATTGTTTTTGATCAACACGAACTAACGGAGCACACTTACCCAATACCGAGATAAGTTCTAGGAATTTTTTTTTTTTTTTTTTTAATGAAAGAAAGAAAACATGGTTCCTACTCTCAGGGAACTAACTCCTATTATATAATGTCAACTCTATCTCAATTTTTATTTGCCTAGTGAGTTTCTACTTTCAAAGATCATTTATCTATATCTCATTTTTCAGAATTTTATCATTTTCTATAAAGAGTGGAAACCTGTTTTTGTAAGAATTGAAATATTTGCCCCATCCTTCATTTGTACTTTTATCCTTTACTTCTTTTCCTTTCTATTTAAAAGAAAGATGAAATTGAATGATGTCTTAAATCTTAAGATGACAAGTAAAATGATAGAAATTCAGAAGAAGCAGTGGAGTATGTGACAGTCCATAGTACCTAGCTAAGGTGGGAATGTCTAAGAATATTTGTTTTATGGGTCTACATTGCCTCCATACCTCAAAATTGTATAATGGCTTGAAAGAATAATTTAGGGTATCAACTTTGTCATCAATTAAGAAATACTCCATAACATTTGAGATGATAGTAGTCTATGAATTTTACTGCTGAGAAGAAAATAAGCCCCAACTGATTCTGGTCAGGTAGTTTTACAGATGAGTTACCACTGACATAGGTCCTGATGAAAACCTTGCTAGGTGAAGGTGAAACTTCGAACACCACCCCCCCCACCCAGGTCCATGACTTGCATCTAATCTGGGGATCTTTGTTTTGCACTGTTTCTGAAAAATACCATATGCTATTTTACTATTCGATTTCATATGCCACATATGAGCCCTTAATGAGCCCAACAGTTCTAACAATTGGATATATAAGGCTTTATCTACATGACACTGGAGGAGGTTACCAAAGGGAAGGGCACTTGAAGGTATGCATACTATTCATTCATGAATATTCAGCATGTGGACACAGGCCAGGCACCTTGCAGGATCTAGGAAATCCCCTGAGCTGTAGGATAGACACAGCTGCTGACCTCTAAGAGCCAAGTGGCTCTTGGACTGTTTCTCAGACTGCTGCTTTACATCCTCCAGCAAAGGAACGCCTGCGAGACTCAGTCGGTGAAGCATCTGCCTTCAGCTCAGGTCATGATCTCAGGGTCCTGGGATCTAGTCCCACATCAGGCTCCCTGCTCGGCGGGGAGTCTGCTTTTCCCTCTGCCCCTCCCGCTGTGCGCATGTGCTTGTGTTCTCTCTTGTGTAAGTGCTCTCTGAAAAATAAATGAAACCTTTAAAAAAAATAAATCAACCTCTGACAAATTCTTAAAAAAAATAAACTACACATGAAAGATTACACCAAAAATGGAAGAAGTTTACATGAACCAATGAAAAATTTTAAAGCAAGCTACTCATTGGTACTTATTTTGCCCATCATGTTGGGGAAGATTTTGCTTGAACAAAGAATTGTAATTCTAGTCCAGAAGAAATCAATGAATTTCAAGAAAACAGAATAAACTATTTAGGATAAAAGAAGAATGTCCCTATGTATTCATAATAATTGATACTGTTTTCTTTAAGATACAAATGTATTATAAACACCTTTCTGTGTCCCTACTTTTATTGAAGTATAATTGACATAGAACATATTAGTTTCAGATGTACAACATGATGATTGATATTTATATATATTGTAAGTCTAGTTAACATGTGTTACATGGTTATAAAATTTTTTTTCTTGTGATGAGAGCTTTATAACCTCTCAACAACTTTCAAATATGCAATGCAGGATTAACTACAACGTGCTGTATATTTCATCCCCTTTTTATAATTGGAAGTTTGTACCTTTTGATCCCCTTGGCCTATTTTGCCCACTCTCCACCCAACACCTCTGGCAACCACCAGTCTGCTTTCTGTATCTATGAGTTTGATTTTTTGTTTGGTTTTGATTTACATATTCCATGTGTGAGGTCATGTGGTATTTCTTTTTCTGTCTAACTTCTTTCACGTAGCATAATGCTCTGAAGTTCCATCCATATTGTCACAAATGGCAGGATTCCCTCCCTTTATTTATGGTTGAAATATATTCCATTGTACATACATATCATATTTTAGTTACACATTATCCATTAATGGGCACTTGCATTGTGTCTGCATCTTGGCTATTATTACTTAAGTACTACAATGAGTAGGAGGGTACAGATTTGTTTTTAAGTTAGTGGGTTTTTTTTTTTCCTTTGGATAAATACCCAAAAGTGGAACTGTTGGATCATATGATAGTACTATTTTAAGTTTTTTGAGGAATTTCGAAACTTTTTTATAGTGCTGAACCAGTTTGCATTCCTATCAATAGTGCACAAGGGTTTCCTTTACCCAACAAGCTCACCAACACTTGATACTTGTGTTTTTGATGATAGCTGTTCTAACAGGTGTGAGGTCGTGCTGTGATTTTGATTTTGCATTTCCCTGATGAGTAGTGATCATCTTTTCATGGATCTGTAGGCCATCTGTATGTCTTTATTATTATTTTTTTAAAGATTTTATTTATTTGACAGGGAGAGAGAGCACAAGCATGGGGAGCGGCAGAGGGAGAGGGAGAAGCAGGCTCCCTGCTGAGCAGGGAGCCCAGTGTGGGGCTCAATCCCAGAGTCCTGGGATCATGACCTGAGGTGGAGGCAGATGCTTAACCGACTGAGCCATCCAGGTGCCCCTGAATAGGTTTTTTTCTAAAGAAGACATACAGGGGCGCCTGGGTGGCTCAGTTGGTTAAGCATCTACCTTTGGCTCAGGTCATGATCCCAGGGTCCTGGGTTCGAACCCCGCATTGGGCTCCCTGCTCAGCAGGGAGGCTGCTTCTCCCTCTCCCTCTGCCTGCTGCTCCCCGTGCTTGTGCTCTGTCAAATAAATACAATCTTAAAAAACAAACAACCCAAAAAACCTCTTCATATCCTTTGCTCATTTTTTTAATCGTTTTTTGTTGTTGTTGTTGTTTGTTAGGTTTTTGTTTTGTTTTGTTTTGTTGTTTTTCTATTGAGTTGTATTAGTTCTTTATGTATTTTGGATATTAATCCCTTACCCGATAGATGATTTGGAAATATCTTCTCCCGTTTGGTATGCTGACCTTTAATTTTGTTGATGATTTCCTTTGCTGTGCAGAAGCTTCTGGGGCTGATATAATCTCACTTATCTTTCCTCTTGTTGTCTTAGCTTCCGGTGCCAAACCCAAAAAATTATCACCAAGACTGATATCAAGGAGCTTACCCTGTATGTTTTTTTCTATGAGTTTTATGGCTTCAGGCCGTACCTTGAAGTCTTTAATCCATTTTGTGTTAATTTGGTGTTATTTGTGTTAAAATAATAGTCCAGTTTGTGTTTTTTTTTTAAGATTTTATTTGTTTGTTTGTTTATTTATTTATTTATATTTGATACCCAGCGAGAGAGGGAACACAAGCAGGGAGAGTGGGAGAGGAAGAAGCAGGCTCCCAGAGGAGGAGCCTGATGCGGGCCTGATCCCAGGACCCCGGGATCACGCCCTGAGCTGAAGGCAGACGCTTAATGACTGAGCCACCCAGGTGCCCCAATAATAGTCCAGTTTTATTCTGCATGTGGCTGTCTGGTTTTTCCAACACCATTTATTAGAGTCTGTCTTTTCCCTGTTGTATATTCTTGGCTCCTTTGCCATAAGTTAACTGATCAAACGTGCCTGCGTTTATTTCTGGGTTCTCAGTTCTTTTCCATTGATCGATGTATCTGTTTTTAATATCAATACCATCCTGTTTGATTATTATGACTTTGTAATATAATTTGAAATCACAGAGCATGACACCTCCAGCTTTGTTCTTCAAGTTTGCTCTGGCTATTTGAGGTCTTCTGTGGTTCCATACAAATTTTAGGATTGGTTGTTCTTTTCCTATGAAATATGCCATTGGCATTTTGATGGGGATTTTATTGAATGTGTAGACTGCTTTAAGTAATAGGGACATTTTAACAGTATTTTTTTCTTCCAATTTAAGAGCATGGAATGTTTTTCTACTTATTTGGATCCTCTTTATTTTCTTTCATCAATGTGTTATAAAGTTATTAGCGTATAGGTCATTCATCTCCTTGGTGAAATCTATTCTTAGGTAATTTTTTTGATGCAATTATAAACGGTACTATTATCTTAATTTTCCTTTCTGTTACTTTACTGTTAGTGTATCGAATTTTTTTATATATGGATTTTGTATCTTGCAACTTTACTGAATTCATTGATGAGTTCTAACAGGTTTGGGTTTTGTTTTGTCTTGTTTTGTGGGAGTCTTTAGAATTTTCTAGATGTAAAATTGTTATCTGCAAGTAGTGACAATTTTACTTCTTCCTTTCCAATTTGGATGCCCTTTATTTTTTTTTTTCTCATCTAATTGTGGCTAGGACTTTGAATTCTATGTTGAGTAAAAGTGGAGAGAGTAGGTGTCCTTGTTTGTTCCTGTCCCTCTTTTCAATACTCATTCCCACAGATGTTTTGATATTTTTAATAATTTTAATAGTAATCTGGTCATGTTTAAGAAAAAGCTACTTCCCTCTGAATGGAAATTTTTGCATTTAAGAGAGTGCTTTCTATCAAATGATGTGACGGTTTTATTTTTTAGTTAATACGTTATTAAATTTACTTACAAAATGAAACATGCTACTAGGCATTTTGTATTAATCACTGAGTACCTATTACTAAACACAATGACTACTGGTTGAAGCAGCATCTAGATTATGAAGTAACTTTGGTACACTGTACACGATTGGGATCTCCTGGCTAGATGGCTTAGATTTCATGGTCCTGTTAACACACTTCCTGAATGCAGAGGACTGTCTCTTTGTACTATTGTGAAATTTTATATTTGTGCTAATGGGACATAAAACACTCTACTTTTCTAGAGAGCTCTTGGCATTTCTCAGCTACATAAAGTCATTCAGTTTATAGCCCTGTAACACTATCCAGGGTATTTAAAATCACACAACTCACAGATCTTACTGCCTTTATTTACTTGGTGACCAGCTGACCTTCAAAGATTCATCAGGAAGGAAAGGACATGTGGCGTTCACATTATGAGTTTAGGTCAGTTCTGGATTCTTGTAGTTGAGGAAAAACTAGCCAGCTGTGCTACCGTATGATTTGTTAAATGGCCATAGATGTAATTTAATTTACATTTTGCAGATTTGGGGAACTTTAGAAGTTTATCCAAACTTGTACATCTATTACAGAACCTTTAAAAATAATAGCTGGGGGCACCTGGGAAGCGCAGTTGGTTAAACATCCGACTCATGGCTTTGGCTCAGGTCATGATCTCATGGGGGTGAGATAGAGCCCCGTGTTGGGCTCTGCACTCACCACAGAGTCTGCTTGAGATTCCCTCTCCTCTGCCCTTCACTCTCACTCTCTTTCTTAAATAAATCTTAAAAAAAAAAAAACAAAAACAACTAGCTATGTGATGAGCACAATGAAAATACGCTCACTACAACTAAAGTTGCTAATTCTTTTACCTATATTGACTGTATTCTGTTGAGGGTATCAACAGGAAAGATCTAGTTTTAAAAAAATTACTTTCTTATTTGATCATGTAACCTCCGAAAACCTGGGTTTTCTACTACAAAATTTAGGAGTAGCGTTTCATGAATGTCGAATAGTAAGTAATGTGTTTAAGTAAATAGCTTTTGAATATTATATTTTTATAAAGATTTTGCTATGCATTCAAGATGAACTCCTATTATGCAAATGTGTTCTGTTAATATGCATTCACAGCATACCTGCATAATGGTTCCAAAGGAACTGTTACAAGATACACTCTGAATATATATGAAGAATAATAGACACATGTTATGGGTTCAATGTATAGTAAGGGTCCAAAAGGAGAATACATGGTTTTATTAATACTCATTCACTGAAATACTGATGAAACAAAAAGAGACATATTATGGTATAAGTCTGAATACATATTAAATATATACCACAAATTTAGCAAGCCTTTATGAGCCCTTTGATACTACACAGTAATGTGATGAGTGGTATTTTGTTACAGAACATTAGCTAATCTATAAACATAGAGAATGATTTAGATTGGATAATATAGCTTACATCTGAATAAAATGAACCACTTAGAAATTTGCACCTACGAACTATTGATCAAAGTGTAGGTTTGGTGGGTCTGCTTCCCATAAGGGGGAATAAGCTTCTAATGGACTGGTCCTCTCACATATTACAATGATCAATTTTGGAGAAAAATACTACACAAAAAGAAAAAAGAAAAAACAAAACAGAAACCTACCTGAAGACTATGGATAAAGATAATGGACAAAGGCTGAGATATTTTGGAAGGAAGTTAATACTTGAATGAATGAAGGAAATGGGATGGTTGGATTTCCTGATTTATGCAAGCTTTGGACTAAAGGCAAAAAGTTGAAGTTCCAGTAGAAAAACCATGATCTTTCTGGTGGTCTAAGGAATCAGAAGACAGCTCAAGATGGCCATTGTCATACAAAAATGACAAGTAACCCTGATCATTAAAGAGCTAGGGAAGAGGAAGCCCAGGTTCTGTGTATAAACTTTGCCCAAGTGTCTGAATTATGCTTAAGAACTGAAAAAGTGAACTGAGATTTGAGATACCATAGTTGGGGCAAAGTTTTCAATTTGAAAATCAAATCAAGGTAATTATCTTCCAAGACAAAAAAAAAAAAAAAAAAAATACACGCACACCCCAATACTCTTCAAAGGAACATAAAAGAACCCAGAGTCTCTGCAATATAACACTCCATATATGTTTATATATATATATATATATAATATAATCCACAATTACTTGACATACAAAGAACGAGGAAAATGTGACACATTTTCAAGAAGAAGAATCCATAGAGGCTGTAATCATTTTCATGGTTGCATAACAAATTATCACAAATTTAGCAGCGTAAAAAATATGTACACTTATTATTTCACAGTTCCCATGGGTCAGGAGTCCAAGCTCAGCTTAGTTGAATCCTGCGCTCAGAGTTACCAGGTGTCTGCTGGGCTGAGCTCTCATCTAGAAGTTCTCATGGAAAAATCTGCTTCCCAGCTCATTCAGGTTGTTGGCAGAATTCATTTCTTTGTATGGCTGAGGATCCCAACATTTTTGCTGATGGTTGACAAGAGACCACCTTTAGATAATAGAGGCTCCTGATAGTTCCTAGAGGCAATTTGCAGTTGCTTGAGTTGTGGGATTTTCCTTAATGGCTTTTTAATTAAAAATTGATCAAATTAAAAGGAGGAAGAATATTAGATCTGGGATTTGAAGTCTATCAATAATCTCATGAGTGAGCCGGGAAGCAGATTCTTCCTAGTGGAGCCATGAGATGCCTGCATCCTTTTGAGAGACCTGGAGCCAGAGGAGCCAATTAAACTGTGCCCAAGTTTCAAACTTACAGAAACTATTAAATAGTAAGTGTTATTGGTTTTAATCCATTTAATTTGGGGGTAATTTGCAGCAATGGAGAAGTAATACACATAAATATATACCTACTGTTTGCTAGAAATGGGAGGATAAAAGTAGAAAGGAACATAGGTTTTCAGTTCTGAATATTCATGAGCAGAAGAGATAGACTTGGGAAATCGGAGAGATAGTGGTCTTAAAAATGACCTACTGAACCCACTTTATTTTTTGTCCTCGTGCATAGTAAAGTTATGTAACTTGTCCAAAGACATAACATCATGGTTTAATTTGGAATTCACTACCAAAGTGTTTTTATTGCCTAGTGATTTTCTTGTTGCTCCTTCTGCATATGTGTTTCTTACCATTTCTCACTAGCAAAGTCTCCTAAATGACCTAATGCTGAATGCCTATGAGGAAAAGAATGAAGATGAACATTTAGTAAAGATAATAGCAAACCGATGCTGTTCATCTATTGTACTAAGCAATGATCAGTGTCTTCCATTGCAGGTCAGGTGAATAAACAATAAACAAAAGTGATAGTCAGATTTTAACAAAGTGGGGTGGACAATTGAGAAATACACTCATGAATTAAATTTACATGGGCAGTCAGGATTACTTCTGTGAACTAATGCTGATAAAGTGCTAAGCACAGTACCTGCTCTAAGTAAAATTTCCTTAAATGTTAGAGATCATTATTTTAGAAATAACTAGTTTCTGTCTTCTAATTTTTATTAACATCTATATAACACATAGATATAAATTCATGTACAGGTGACATAAAATTATACATCTTGGCAGTGTATGTGTACACGTGTAGGTTTTTTTTTTTTTCCTTTCATCTCCTTCTCTCGATAAAATGACTTTCTGTATCCTCTCCATGCCCATAATAACACGTTACCAACCTAAGGTTCATGCTTCTATATTTTTTATGTATATACTATCATATTTAAATTTATATCTACATCTAAGTTTGTATCTGCTTCATATCCACATGCATATTATATCCATATTGGTATCTATGTCAATAACCAAATGCACAAAAAGTACACAGCAAACATATTACACAGCTTCATGTCCATGAATGGTACCCCTGGAGTGGTTTAACAACAGAAGTTAGGTTATATGCTACATTTACAGATTAAGTGTATATTCGTGTCTTTACCCGAGGGATTTTTTTCTTTTTTGGTTTGTGTTTTATATAGTAGTATATTAAACATATTTGTTTGCATTTTGTTTTTGTAGCTCAACATTCTGGGAACCATTTCAACTGAGCTCTAATTCTTTCTGTGTAATCTTATACTAGTCTGTGATATAGATCATGGCACAATATATTCAATTACTCTTCTAATGATGATATTCACATTATTTCCAGTTATTTTCCCTGAGCACAGCATTGCCATAAATAACATTATACATGTATCCTTACCTACTGGAAATTATATTTCTATGGGATAGGCTCCTAGGAGTTTCCATAGGTAGAGTGATGTATGTAATTTTTCATTTTAATTAAAGTTGCAGATTACTTTTTAAAGCAATCTTTTCTCCTATTACCACCAGCATTGTAATTTGTAGTGTTGCCTAAACCAATGGACATTGTTGTTTTCCATCATCATATCCTATATACATATTCTAGTTATTCTGTCTTGGTATGAAGTTTCCCTTATAGTTTCACCTATGTACTATATATATATATATATATATATAGTTTAGTTTCCTGCTAAAATTTTATTACTTTATTTTTTACATTTAAATCCATTTGAAATTGTTTGCCTTTGGTTTAAAATAAATTAAACTTAATTTTCCAGTAAGATAAATTATTACCTCAGCATCATTTGTTAAATAATCTTTTCTTCATTAAACTGAAAAACAGTAACAGTGTCTGTCATATATACAAGTCATTTCTGGATCTGTTCCACTAATATCTTTTTTTTTTTTTTTTAAAGATTTTATTTATTTATTCGACAGAGATAGAGACAGCCAGCAAGAGAGGGAACACAAGCAGGGGGAGTGGGAGAGGAAGAAGCAGGCTCCTAGCGGAAGAGCCTGATGTGGGGCTCGATCCCAGAATGCTGGGATCACGCCCTGAGCCGAAGGCAGACGCTTAACCGCTGTGCCACCCAGGCGCCCCTGTTCCACTAATATCTTAGTTTATTTTCTTCAATACCATCTTGATTTGATTACTTAGACCATGTAGAAATTTCTGATAACAATAAGGCAAGTTCCCCCTCTGTGTTCTTATTTATCATGTATTAGGCGAGGCATATAGCTATTCTTATGTATTTATTTTTCCATCTTAATTCTAAGATTATTTTACCCCAAAATAAAAAAAATGCAACTGGAATGAATTCTAATTGGGATAACATCAAGTGTATAAATTACGTTTAAGAGGAATGTCATTTTATAATATTAAAACTTCTCATCTAAGAATAGCTCTTCCCATTTGTTCAGATTTTCTTAAGCCTGTTGGTAGGATTTTACTCTTTTCCTCATATAGGTCATAGGTCTTTCTTAAATTTATTTTAGTGATTTCATGATTTTCATCACTATTGGGCAAGGAATACCATTCTCTTTTCCATTTTTATTTTCTCATTGCCTAAGGAAAAGTTACTGGACTTGAAAAAATATCCTTATTTTAGGGGCACTTGGGTGGTTCAATCTGTTAAGCATGCGGCTCTTGATTTTGACTCAGGTCATGATATCAGGGTCTTGAGATCCAGCCCGGGATGGGGCTTAGTGCTCAGAGCAGAGTCTGCTTGAGATCCTGTCCCTCTCCATCTGCCCCTTCCCCTGTGCAAGTGCTCTATAAAATAAATAAATAAAACTTTTATTTTATATCCATCCGTCCATTTTGGTAGTTCCTGTTCTCATAACTGATCTCATAATTCTAGGTATACAATTCAACTTTAGGTAAAAGAGAATTTTACCACCGCTCCCCGTCATGTTTATACTGGTTGTTTAATTTTCTTTTGTGTTACATTTGCTAGACTCTGAGGACAATATTAAATAATAACAGTATTTAATACCTTTTATTAAACTGGGTTTAGTGTTAGCTATTTAGAGTATTATTTGCTCTTGATTTTATTAAAGAGACTATTGTGTTAGTTTTCTCAGTTCCTTCTACTTAATGTTTTTACAGGTAATGACTGTTGAACTTTATCAAATTTTTTGGCATTATTCTCTTTAAATTATTTGACATATTAAGTTGACAGATTTCTCAATACAGAATCATCCTTGCATAATTGGAATAAATATTGTTTTATCATGCATTATTCTTCTTTTACAATATGGTAGATTCTTTTGGTATGCCTTCATTTTAAATTTTCATGTGTTATAAGTAAGATTTATCTGTACTACTATTTGTTATTTACAAGTGTTGGGAGTTAATGTTATTTTAACCTTACTTAAGGGATAAAAAACTTTTATACCTTCTTCAGTTTATAAGCATATATTTGGCATTTAATTTGTCTATTGAAGGTTAAATGAAAGTCAGTGATGAACCTATGTAATTCTGGTGCTTTTTTCGATAATAGCTCTTTAATCACTTTTCCAGTTTCTTCGGTGGTACCTGGTTTCATCCATTTTCCCACTTGTGTTAATTTTAATAATTCATATTTTTCTACCAAAATCATGATTTCTTCTAAATTTACAAACTTAAGGGAATCACATGCATGAAATTGTATATCCTAGTGTCTTTTAATTCTCATTTGGTGGGGGAGCTAACTATGGGCTTTATTTTTTTAAATTTAAGCTTTGTTGAGGTATAATTGACGTATACAATTTAAGATATTTGAAGTGTACATTGTAGTGATTTGATATGTGTATATGTCTTTATCCCCCCATCTAGTTAATTAACACCTTAAACTTTGAATGTGTGTGTGTGTGTCTGTGTGTGTGTGTATTTGGTAGGAACATTTACGTTTTACTCTTCTAGCAAATTTCAATTACACAATACAGTATTACCTGTAGTTCTCATATTTTACATTGGATCCTCACACTTTATTTTTATACCTGGAAGTTTGTGTCCTTTTACCAACCCCTCCATATTGCCCCCTCTCCCCAGTCCCTTGCAACCACTTTTCTACTGTTTCCATGAGTTTAACTTTTTTTTTTTTTTAACATTCCATTTATAAGTGATGCCATGCAGTATTTGTCTTTCTCTGGCTTATTTCACTTAACATAATGTCCTCAGGGTCCATCCAAGTTGTCACAATTGGCAGGATTTTCTCCTTTTTTATGACCAAATAATATTCTATTGTATGCGGTATATACATACTTGTGTGTATACCTATATCACTTTTTCTTCATTTATCCATTAATGGGCAGAGGTTGCTTCCATGTTTGGGTGATGGTTATATAGATATATATAATTGTCAAAACTGTATTTAATGACATATTACATCTTACATCTCAATTAAAAAAAAATTTTAAAGAATCAGATTATCTGATGCTTTAGGGAGATAAATGTGTGCACTTATCTATAAGTGTGATGGAAAAAATTCAGACACTACGAGCACTAAGAGTAAACACATGTTTACCCTTTGGCTGAAGGATAACTCTGGTGTTGATTGAGAAGCAAAGGAATAGTGATCCTTTGTTCCTGGAACATCAGCCTAAGTTCTGGGCTTAAGGCAACTGCCAAGGCTTAAGCTCTCTATAGTTCTGAATGGTGTTCTTTTGTACCTTGTGGATTGAGAAATAAATTTAGCAAGTTTTTTTTTTTTTTTTTTTATCAGTTATCTATAGATGCATTACAAATGACCCCCAAGCTTCATGGCTTAAAACAGCACCCATTTATTAACTCATGGGTTCTGTGGTTAATGCGTCTAGGAAGACTTAGTGGCTTCTCTGCTTCAGGGATCTCACAGGCTGAAATCAAGGCCTAGGGATATGGTTTCACCTGAAGGAACCACTGGGGAGGAACTGCTTCCAAGGTCCTCATGGTTTTTGGTAAGGTTCAATTTTCTGAGGGCTGTTGACTGAAGACCACCCTCAATTCCTTATCATAGGGCATTGAGAAAGAGTGAGTGCCAGCAAGAGACAGAGAAAGTGCTAGCAAGATGGAATTCTCAGGGTCTTGTAATTTCATCGTAGAAGATACATACCATCATTTTGTCTTACTCAGCTCATTGCAAGCAAGTCACTAGGCCAGCCCACACACAAGGAAAGGGACTGCACAGGAAGTGAGGATCATTGAAGGTCAATTTAGAACACTGCCTGCCCAGAACCTTACTAATGTGGCCAGCATAGGAAATACTGAGTGTATGTTTTCTGGCCTTCAGTATGCATGAGTTATTTTATTTAATAATATTGAGGAATTTACATGATGCTAAAGAGAAAATATAACAGTCCTTAAATATATCTTCATAGTGTATAGTTAAAAGTGCGTAATATAAACATTGAAAGGGGAATGAAGTAATTCTTCCACTTTATAGATGATAAAATTTGCATTACAGTTCTTAAATACTAAAGGAAACATGACTTAAGTCATGTTTTAATTCAGTTTTCTTAGTCAACTGGATCATTTTCAGAAATATAAATTTGTGCATGGTACATTATAACAGTTTTTATAGTATAGTAGCTATAACTTGATTGTATGGACAATTGATTACTTAGTGGCTTGATATTTCAGTAACAGAACTCATCCTAAACCAATGAAAATAAATATTTACCTTTCAAGTTGGCTTCCTAAGAGAAAGGACCCAAATAGATAAAATCACAAATGATAGAGGAGAGATCACAACCAACACCACAGAAATGCAAACAGTTATAAGAGAATACTGCGAAAACTTATGTGCCAACAAACTGGACAACCTGGAAGAAATGGACAAAGTCCTAGAAACTTACAAACTGCCAAAACTGAAACAGGAAGAAATAGAAAATTTGAATACACCCATAACCAGCAAAGAAATAGAATCAGTAATCAGAAATCTCCCAACAAACACAAAGTCCTGGGCAGCATGGCTTCCCAGGGGAATTCTACCAGACATTTAAAGAAGAGTTAATACCTATTGTCTCATACTGTTCCGAAAAATAAGAATAGAAGGAAAACTTCCAAACTCATTCTACAAAGGCATTATTACCTTAATTCCAAACACAAAGACCCCACTAAAAAGGAGAATTAAAGGCCAATATCCCTGATGATCATGGACACAAAAATTCTCAATAAAATATCAGCAAATTGAATTCAACAGTCTATTAAAAGAATTGTTCACAATTAAGTGGGATTTATTCTTGGGCTACAAGGTTGGTTTGATATTCACAAATCAGTCAATGTGGTTTGTGATAAACCTCATTAATGAAGGAAAGGATAAGAACGATATAATCCTATCAATAGATGCAGAAAAAGCATTTGACAAAGCACAGCATCCTTTCCTGATAAAAACCCATCCTAATAAAAAAAGAGATAGATGATACGTGCCTCAGCATTATAAAGGCTATATACGAAAGGCCCACAGTAAATATCATCCTCAGTGGGGAAAACTGAGAGCCTTTCCCCTGTGATCAGGAACAAGACAAGGATGTCCTCTCTCACCATTACTGCTTAACATAGCAGTGGAAGTCTTACCCTCAGCAATTAGACAACAAAAATTCATGCATCCACATTGGCAAGGAAGAAGTCAAACTTTGACTATTTGCAGATGACACGATACTCGATGTAGAAAACCTGAAAGACTCCACCAAAATATTGCTAGAACTCCTACATGAACTCAGCGGAGTCACGGAGTATAAAATCAGCATGCAGAAATCTGTTGCATTTCTATACACCAATAACAAAGCAGCAGAAAAAGAAATCAGGGGATCAATCCCATTTGTAATTGCATCAAAAACAATAAGATACCTAGGAATAAACATAACTAGAGAAGTAAAAGATCTATACTCTGAAAACTATAGAACACTTATGAAAGAAATTGAAGAGGACACAAAGCAGTGGAAAGCATTCCATGGTCATGGATTGGAAGAATAACATTGTCAAAATGTCTATACTTTTCAAAGCAATCTATACATTTAGTGCAAGCCCCATCAAAATACCACCAGCATTTTTTCACAGAGCTAGAACAAATGATCCTAAAATTTCTATGGAACCACAGAAGACCCCAAATAGCCAAGCGGTTTGGAAAAAGAAAAAACTGGAGGCGTGATGATTCCGGATTTCAAGCTATATTACAAAGCTGTAATCATCAAGACAGTATGGTACTGGCACAAAAACAGACACATGGATCAATGGAACAGAATAGAGAACCCAGAAATGGACCCAGAACTGTACAGTCAACTAATCTTCAACAAAGCAGGAAAGAATATCCAACGGAAAAAAAGACGATCTCTTCAAGGTGATGGGAAAACCAGAGAACTACGTGCAGAACGAAACTGGACCACTTTCTTACACCATACACAAAAATAAATTCAAAATGGATGAAAGACCTAAATGTGAGATAGAAATCATGAAAATCCTAGAGGAGAACACAGGCAGCAACCTCTTTGACCTCGGCCATAGCAACTTCTTAACTAAAAAACTAAAAGTGGCCTATGTAATGGGAGAAGATATTTGCAAATGACATATCTGTTGATAAAGAGTTAGTATCCAAAATCTATAAAGAACTTATCAAATTCAATACCCAAAAAACAAATAACCCAGTTAAGAAATGGGCTGAAGACATGAATAGACACTTTTTCAAAAAAGATATTCAGATGGCTAACAGACACATGAAAAGATGCTCAAATCACTCATCAGGGATATTCAAACCAAAACCATGATGATATACCATCTCACATTTGACAAAATGGCTAAAATTAATAAAAGAAACAATAGATGTTGGCGAGGATGTGGAGAAAGGGGAACCCTCTTGCACTGTTGGTGAGAATCCTAACTGGGGCCACTCTGGAGAACAGTATGGAGGTTCCTCAAAATGTTGAAAATAGGACTACCCTACAATCCGCAATTGCAATACTAGGTATTTACCCAAAGGATACAAAAATACAGATTCGAAGGGGTACATGCACCCCAATGTTTATAGCAGCATTATCTACAATAGCCAAACTTTGGAGAGAACCCAAATGTCCATTGACTGATGAAGAAGGGGTGTGTGTGTGTGTGTGTGTGTGTGTGTGTGTGTAATGGAGTATTACTCAGCCATCATTTGCAATGATGTAGATGGAGCTAGAGCGTATTATGCTAAGTGAAATAAGTCAGTCATAGAAAGACAAATACCATATGATCTCATTTACATGTGGAATTTAAGAAAGAAAACAGATGAACATATAGGAAGGGAGAAAAGGGAAAAAAGGAGAGAGGGAAATGAACCATAAGTGACTCTTCAGGATAAAGAAAACTGAGGGTTGATGGAGGGAGAGTGTGGGGTTTGGGCTACATGAGTGATGGGTATTAAGGAGGGCACTTGTTATGATGAGCACTGAGTGTTGTATTTAAGTGATGAATTACTGAATTCTACAGAAACCAATATTGTATGTTAACTATCTAAAAGTTAAATTAAAAAATAATAATAAACCAGTACATTAAAAACATCATTCAGTATGGGAAAAAAAAAGTTAGCTTTCTAAAATGTGGATATTTTAAAGTTTATCAAGTACAGTACTATTATTATACACTTAGAATAGCTAGGGAGACAGAATGGTTTGAAAATACTCCTAATGTAAAAAGAAACTGTCTTTTATTCAATATTTTGAAATTACCATTGGGCTTCTACTGAATACGCTAAACTACATGCACATAGGTACAAATTTTTATTAATTATAGTTAGCATCATCCATAATCCTAGAAGCAAGATTCTTTAAAGTAGAGATTATTACTTTCTGGAGGAATTTTAACAAACAAAACGGTGTTAAGCTTATTAGAGAATTTTAAAAAATGGTTTATTTCATCTCACTTAAAATGTACAATTTTTAATGTATCTGTTGCCCTGGGTCAAAGGCCACTAGGGAAATATTTCAAACCGCTGGTTGTTTTACGACAGTTGTTACCTTTCTTTTGGATTAAGGTTTCACGTGCTCAGAAGTCTTCTTTCCCCCTTGGCCCATTGTCTACTCTGATTGGCTTGAGGGCCTAGGCTGCAGATGTGGCCCCTTAAGAGCCATTGAGTGTTAGAAAGCATGACTTTAGCGGGGCCAAAGAAAGGGAGTGATGTGTTTGTTATTCTAAACTAAAAATCAGAATCATAATTTGAGTTAAGAATTTTAAGTAGTCTTGCTTTTAAAGTAGTTATGGTTACTTTGTGAGTTACATTCAATTTTAGAAATGATTTTTAAAAAAAGATATGCTAAGAAAATCCTAGACCTTCTCCAAAAATTGACCTATTAGAAAAAAAATCTAGGTGGTCGGAAGAAGTTACTTTCCTCTGGTTTTGAAGGTATTCACATCCTATGTGAAACAGGTGTAGTGTCTGTAATGCTGAATGATCACAATGTCTGTCAGCTAGTATCTGAAAAGAGAGTGCCCTGGGTCTCAGTATAGTCCAAATAGAATATTCCAAAGGTATTCTAGCAATTTTAAATGTCATAGTTTCATTTTGTAATGGTTTGTTTCAATCTTGTCTTTCTTATCATATTTGGCATTAGTGATGGTTTTATGGGATTTAGAGATTTGCTTTTATTGTGCAATAACTTGGTAATCATACCTTTATAAGAACCATTCCTTCTCTCTTGTTTAAAAAAATACCTTTACTCATTAGTGGACTTTTCCAAATACCCCTTCTTCATTACAGAGAGACCCAGGAGAGATTATCTGTTCGTTAGAGTTTAAAAAGCAAAGAAATGTCATAAGAAATACAAAAGAACAGGTGCGGGGTTTGGAGTTCTCTGAATGCTCTCCCTTTACCCCCCCCCCCCCCCCCCATTGAATCCTTCTCATCCAGGCTCTTCTCCAAACCCATATCATTCTGGAAATTCTTCTCTCCACACAGGGTTTGGTGCTACCTCTTGTGCCCTGTCACAGGACCGAGTTCCTACTTCTTACTATGAATCACATAATCCAGGATGATCTCTTCATTTCAAATATGTAGTTATGTCTGCAAACCCCTTTAACCAAATGATGTAACATTTACAGGTTCTGGGGATTCAGATGTAGACCTATCTTTTCAGAGGCTACCACCCTGCCGACAACAACAGTGTCTATGAGAAGGAGAAAAGAAAACATGCCTTTGTATAGGTTGGCTATTGTAACCAAGGTATTCTGGTGTTGCTGACCTTTAACACAGATAAGTTAGGTAATCATAGTGTAGTGATTTTAGATACCCCTCCCCCAATATATATGCCACAGCATCTTCATTTTTTCTGATTTTTTCCCCTAGATTATTTATTTATTTGAGAGAGAGACCGAGATAGAGCATAAGCAGGGAAAGGGAGATGCAGGCTCCCTGCTGAGCAGGGAGCCTGACATGGGCTCAATCCCAGGACCCTGGGATCCTGACCTGAGCCAAAGGCAAAGGCTTACCGAACTGAGCCACCCAGGCATCTCTCCTCTGGTTGTTTCATTGCACAGCCTGATAATCTACCAAATACAAATTCAGGCAAGTCTATTACTACTGCTACTACTATTATTATTATTATTATTTATTGGCAGTAGTAGTGGTCGCTGTTTTGAATCTCTGAAAGTGAGTTAATCGGTACCTTGGTCCATGGCCCATTATCATCACTGGTCCGTGCAAGTCCCCTTTCTTGTTCTTACGCTTGTTTGCATATGTATGTTCTCTTTGATTCCTGTTCACGCTTCCTTCCCTCTGTAGATTTCCACCATAAGGTGTTTATGTAAGTCCTTTTGCTTGTGTGTATTCTTAAAAAGATTTTTTTTGTGCACGTATTTTTAATCATTAATCGGTGCTGTGCTGAAATTACACTCTGTTTCTTACTCTTTTCACTAAATACAGTGTTTTAAAGATTTTTTTTTTTCCTATCGTGCATATAATCTTTCTTCTAATAGTTACACAGTACTCCCCGCTCTGCATCCACCCCTTAACTTACTGCTCTCCCAGGGGGTGGCTGTGCAGGTTGATTCCAACTCCCTGCCACCAAAACAATGTGGCAGTAAATAATCTATTTCCCCTTATGGGCCTGGATACATTTTTGGGGTACTATGAACAGAGGAATGGGACTGTTGCTCCTAGAATGAGGAAGACTGTGAGTTATTTTTATCTTTGTGTTTAATACATTCAATCTAATTCACTCCTTTAAACTTCGGCACACTATTTGCCCAGAGACTAATGTTGGGAGCCTGGGGTAGCAGAAGAATAGTGTGGGACTCCAGGTGCTTGGGGGGGGGGGCAGGGGCTGCTCAAGAAGGAGAGAGGAGAACAACGGAAAGTGGGAGGATAGTCAAGAAAACCTTGCCTTTCCCCCCCACAGTTGATTAGAGGTCCCTGGACTGAGTATCTTTTAAACGTCTTCGTCATGATCATCACGTAATTGCAGGTTTCCCAGATCAGGGATTGTGTTCAGGGGCCTCCTGTATTCTTTACCTGTCCACAAAGTACATCCAGGTTTGCTTTCTGTCTACCCAGAAAAGGTCCCCTTATTGTCTAATGCATACGATATGCCCATTTTCATTTTTGTCTTCGCTCATGCTGTTCTTATCTGACATGTGCCACTGTGTGGCTTAGTGTCTCCCTCCTTTCCTTCAAAACACAAGCAGAAAAGTACAGTGACAGCAAGGAAATACCCCGAAGGCCAGAGCCCCAGGCCAGAGCAGTCAACGAACTGAAAACACTCACGGAGGGCTTGGCAGGGAAGGACAAGCCCAACTGATCCAGCAACAGGAGATTCTGTGCTCAGTTCTTGGGCCGCATAGTCACAACTGAAAAAGTAGAAGATTAGGTATAGCCTTTCTTCGCCATCACTTAGCAAGGATGAATTCATTGACGTGACTTAGCTAGATAAGTGGAACGGGAAGCCTGGATGTCCAGAAACTTGGGCTCCAGGGCCAGCTCTGTAGTGAACCCACTCAACGACCTTTGCCAAGTCATTTAACTTCTGTGGGACTTTCCCACTCCTGTGCCTTTGCATTCGTTTCCCCTTCTATCTGGAATTCCCTGAGCTCCTTGACAGGCAAACTTTTACTCATCAGTGCTACTCAGCTTGGTATCATCTGCTGTCTGAAATATCCCCTGACTGTCCCCACCTACGCCTGAGCAGAGAGGTGCTGCTTTCTTTGTGCTCCTGTCCTATGGTTGTTGTGTGTGTGACTGTCCCTGTCCCACTGTGCTCCCTGTCCCCTACTCCTAGCATTCGGCACTATGAGCTCGTGCTATTTCCGCTGTTTTGCATAGAGGAAGTACACGGTGTATGGTTTGACATACAGTAAATACTCAGTATATGTGTATTGAGCTTAATGAACTTTGTCTTTATGTCCTTTTGTATGTTAAATGTAGGAGTTGGCCAAGATGGTGGTTTTCAAATGTTCAAAAAGTATATGGACGGGTTTTCTCATTTAAAAAAAATTTAAGGGAAAGACTGATATATTACAGAGAAAAAGAGGAAAGCACTCTATTTGAAGTAAGAATGGGATTCCAGAAACCTGTCCACTTGACCTCTCCTCTTCAAGAAAGCACTGGGAGGTGGAGAAATACAGTTAAAACAAATTGGCCTAGAATCACGGTTGCTCATTTCCCTTGCAGCTATAAAAACGTAATTCTGTGAAAGATACTCTTTCAAGTAGCAACAATTTTTTATGTGAACATTTTTTTGGTGAAATTTTTCCTGAAATGTAAAAATACTGACCTGCTTCCCTAAGAAACAGAAGGCAGTGCTAGTGTAACGGAATCTTCCTTAATGACCTAGACCCTCGTTAGAAACATTCACTGTCTCACTGGGCTGAATTCACAAAGGCACTGTTATGACATGTTTATTTTCCTGAATCTTCCCTGTCTGTCATCTGCCATTTCTTCTGCTGTCATTTTTTCTGACCTAATAGCTCCCTTAGCTAATGTCTTTTTCTCGAAGCCCCTGCGCCCTAAATTTTTTGTGAGCTAAGACAATAGAAAATAAAGTTTGTTTAGAGGTGAGGTGTGTGTTCACCAAAAAAAAAAAAAAAAGAATAGAATAGAATTTGAGAAAGTTGATGGCCATTGTGTTGGCAGGATGTGAAGGTCATGAAGATTATTTTTGGTATATAGAGTCTTAGGGTTATTTCCTAGTTTCTCTGTCCCTGGGTTTTGGGTTTGCTAAAGTCACACTTCCACAAAAATGAGGTATGTATATATGTTTTCTAGGAAAACTAACCTTGGTACAATTTGGGAATGACTGAATGAATGTACCTTAAACGAGTTAAAACATTTAAACCATTTATTTTTTTTACAAAGCAAATGATAGAATATTTTTAGTATGAACCCCTAATGTATATTTATAAATGATACACAAGTGCTTTTTTTACTAATGTGTTATATACATTATAAAATATACTCAAAAATAGAAATTACAAATAATAAAATAAAAATAAATATAAATGCTCATATTAAAATACTTTCTCATTATTCTTTCACACTCCAGGGAATTGTCTTGCGCACTGCCCAGGACGCATGCACAATGACACTCCCTGCTTGTAGAGCTCTGGTTAACTATGTGAGCGTAGTTACTTCGACTTGAGCTATGCCAGTCTGTCTCAGCCCAAGTGAAAACTAATTTAGCTGCTTTTCAAGACCTCAAATCAAATTTTTAGCTTCTGAGCCTTACATGTGGCCTAGCATATAGTAGGTGCACAATAAATGTTTGATGAATGTTGAATGAACAAGGAAGATTAAGTAGTCCGTAAGGATGCTTTATAAACTCATTTAATTCATTCATTTTATCTGCTTAGCTCATGGCAGACTTCTTTGACAAAGTGTTCACATATCCTGTCATCACTAGCGTGTGTACCACTAGGCAGAAATGGTTGCAATGCACATTGGGATTTCAGTGGTAGAGGGCTTTGAGCCAGGGCTGGAGCACTTAATTGTAATGAAAGGCTGGTCCCAGGGACAGTTTCCACCCACCCAGATCACTGTTGTATGAGGCGTGGCGAGACTTGGTTTAACAAAGACCATCGTGTGATACCCGTGGGCACCTGGGATGGTGGGTGGGCACTGGCAGCCGTAGTAACTAAATAATGGTGGTTCTCAAGCCAGGGAGAGGACAGTGTTATGACCTTGGGTAGGCTGTGGAGAAAGGGAGAGGGGCCAGTGAGGACACACTTGTACTGAGTTTCAGGGCGTAGCTGTGTCTGAGGCCTTCTGCCCTTACGCTGCATGTTCACCTTGGGCACTTATAACTTCTAGCCAGTGAAGTATATCTTTGTGTTATGTTCCCAACACCTACCCAGCAACCTTATGGATGCTTCCAATTAGCTGTCTCGCACGTACCCCAGACACTCCATGATCTACGTGATTAATTCAGCAGCTTTTCGCAAACCTGCTTCTCCTGAATGTTTCCATGACCGTCGGTGATATCGCCGCTCTCCCCTTAGATGCAGAAAGCTGGACATCACCTTTGGTTCCTCTAGCTCCACATCTTTTACCTCTGTTGGTTTCATTCCCACTGCCAGCATCATCCCTTGTCTCCTATTGGACTCCCGAGCTCTGGTCTCAGGGCCTCCAAGCTGTTTTATACATTATGCTGTTATAAATTGAAATCTGGGTAATAAATTCTCCTTGTTCAAGGTTAGTGAGACCCCTGTTTCTCTCTTCAGCTCCATCCCCATGCATCGATTATCCTCTTACATTGAACATCTTCAGTTCTTCGCAGATGCTTGGCTGCCCTCCACCCTCTGGGCTGCTGCCCACATGGCTCCTTCTACCTGGAGCAGTCTGTGTCTCCTCTGTTCACTTTCTCCTCATGGTCTCAGCAGAGACATAATTTTTTCCAGGAACTTTCCCTTGGTTCCTAGACCAGACTACATCTCCCTGCTAGGTTACCATCCTAGCATCCCAGAACTTCCCTTGCCAGGCCCCTCAGAAACTTGCATTGTTAAGTGGTTGTGTAACTGTATTTCCTTCTAGACGGTGAATTCCACGGGCAGTGGTTACAATTGTCATCTTCATTGCTATGTCCCCAGCACCCACCACTGTGCCTTTCACCTCCATACATATTTGCTGAATAAAAGAATGAGAGAATGAGGGCATGGAGTGGTGCTCCTCAGGAATCAAGCTAAGAGATGAGTCAGACTGAACGATACAGCAAGGGGTGGGGTAAATGGGCAGCTTGGGGAACACTTAGGAGTCCACACTTAATTTCTGGTCTCTGAGATGCCACCTTTATACCCTTCAGAGGGAAGACCTGAGTTTACCTAAACAAGTGAGGTAGTCTGCCTTATAGTCAGATAGATCTGAGTTCTAATTCTAGCAATGTAATCCTGGCAAGTTAGTGGTAGGGCTGATGTAAGAAATCATTGAGAAAGTTCGTATAAAGTGCACGCATAGATACTGGTATGTTGATGTGGCCCTTGTGATCTCGTCATCATGCCGTGCTCAATGTAACCGATCGAAATGCTTCTGCTGTCTAATAACAGTTAACACTTTTGAGCACCTGTCCTTATATCTGATATTTTTCCAAATGCTATAAGAGAATTATCTTTTTATATTTTTAATTTCTATTTTAATTATTTTATAAGTATTTTTATAATGATCTTACTAGCCCTCATGGGACTCAGTGAAGAGTTTCTCTTATCATCCTTACTTTATGAGGCAACCAAGGCAGAGAGTTTGACTGAGTTACCCAAAGTCACACAGCTGAACAAGATACAGCATTTGACCATCATGGTGATTCTACACCACAGCCTCTCTTTATTCCAAATATTTTTATTTGAATTTTATTTCTTCCCCATTAAAAAAGTAAGATGTTTAAATTCAAGGAGTATTGATTGAATCACCTACCATGTGTGCAACATTAAGTGCTCTGTGTGAAATTACCAAATACTTATCACTGACTATGGCTTTCTAGAAGAGCGGTATAACTTCTTGATATTCATGGACTTTACCATCTTTGTGAGGGAATAAAAAAAAAAGTTAAGGAAATAGTAAGGGATACAACAGAATCTTTCAGAGTGGTTACTTCCTATCCTGTTCCTTTGCAGAGAATGCTGCCGCACACAGGGATGCTTCGTGGATGTTCCTTCTCTAATGATACTGCAGTTCTTCTCAGAACTGATCTGCCAGCAAGTAGATTGCAGAGTCCAGGCCCCTGTACAAGTTTTCAGGAAAGTTAAGGCACTTTTATGCACACCATATCGAAAATCTCTAAACTAAAAATAGAAGAAAAAACATGTTAGTCATAGGTCATTAGGGAAAATGTCATTTGCTTTTTGGTGAGTATGGTCTGAATAATGGTCATTAGAAACTTGAAAGGCTGTGTTTTTCAGGTTTAATTGAAAGTTAAGTTTGATTGCACTGACTCTAAAGTTAAGAAACAGATCTTCTCAATTAACTGGAATCATTCCAATTGGTTTTTTGAAGAAATGAGATTCCTGGGATATTATTAAAGATATATCCAGTGCACATTTTCTTTGATTTTGATAACATGGCTGTGATTCCTCTCTTGTCCTAGAGAGTCAAAGAACGAGTTTGTTTTAGCTTTTTACAAATGAATTCTGCATTTCATTTATAGTGAATGAAAAAAAGAGCACGAGTTATTTGAATGTATTATTAAAGTATATCTGAAAATTACTTTGTACTTGTTATTCTAGGTTCATCAGATTAAGCTACAATCAGAACGTCTGAGAGTCCCTGGGCTTTTTACTTCCGACCACAAGTTTATCTTGCCACAAAAGCCATTCAGTGTGTATGTAGTAGGCCTGGCTTGGGGCCCTGGGCCACTGCGTCCTCCATGGTGACAACCTCGTCAGCCTGAATGTCTCCAGTTGATTCAAGCAAGTGCAACTGGTTTTACCGATCTAGGATCCTGTCTGACCAGAATAAAAGCTTGAAAAAGAGAATAAAGGTAACTTAAGAGGCACAGAGCAAGAACTTAAACACTCTGCTAAGGGTCAAGGTTTCAAAACCACACTTCTGCTATCCCACCAGCAAAGTTCGATAACTATTTGGACTTTTTTTTTTGGTTTTGCATTGTCCACCCTAAAGGTTTCTCCTTCATTCAGGTAGTTCCCAGAGCTTCAGTAGGTCTGGGGCAGAATTGGGAAGAAAGGCTGGGAGAGAGGGGCTGGGGTGAGTCTGGGCAGGAAGATGCCAGGGAAGTCAGGGACCAGCCAATTCCCTCCTTTCTCCCAGCCCCTGGAAGAACCCCTTGCTCTGAGCCAGCCCATTCGGGCTTTGGCCTCCTGACCCAGACAGCGTGGGGCGAGAGGGAGCCCACGTTGCACCGCCCCCAGCCTCGGGCCACCCGCCAAGAGTTCGAGGCCTCCCATCCGGATATGATGAAAAAGAGCAACAGAGGGAGAAGTGTTTCAGGAGTGGAGGGGTGGAGGACGAGGGGAAAGAGAGGGAGAACAGTCCCCCTCGGAGGGGAACGGGCCGGACTGAGCTGGCTGGAAAGAGGGGGCGGAGAGCAGGGAGTCAGAGGAGCGGCCGCTGGCGCAGTTGCCGCCACTGCAGTGTCTGGGCTGAGCCGGAGGGAGGCGGGGAGGGACGCGCAGGGGCGGCCGCCACTGCTGCCAGGCCACTGGGGCGAGATGCCGCTGCTGCCCGAGCTTCGCTAACTTTCCGGGCGGAAGAGGAGGAGGAGGAAGAAGGGGCTTTGAGAGAGTTGGGGGGGATGCCGAGGTAGGTGGTGGTCTGCCAGTCCAGGAGGAGGAGGGGTTTGGTCCCCTTCCCCAAGCTTCCAAATCGTCTCCCTTCCCCGCCCCCCTTCACCCCCCCCCCCCCCCCCCCCGCCGTGTCAACTTGCGGGGTAGCAGTTTTCCTCCCGGGTTTCAAATCAAAACTTCTCCGGGGTGGGGTTTGGGGGAGGGAAGCGGAGGGGGAGGGAATGTCCCGTAGGGGTGGTGTGCTGGTATCTAAAAACACTTTTTTTTTTTCCGCCAGAAGCAGGCAGTTCTCTGCACCCAACACCTAAGAGCCCTTCGTGGTCTGCCCCGGGGGCGGAGAGCTAGGCTGCAGCGCGGCGCGGGCTCGGTGGAGCGGCCCATGTCCGGCGCGGGTGAAGCCCTCGCTCCCGGGCCCCAGCGCGGGGCCGAGGCGGGCGGCGGCCGGCTGGGTGCCCCAGCCCAGGGTGAGTGCCTGCTTGCAAGTGGCAAGCCGCTTTGTCATTGTTGCATTTTAAAATTTGTTCACACATAGTATTACTGACTGGGGGTCGGGGGTGGAGGTTGGTGCGGTGAGGATGGGTTCTCACCTCATAGTTGTGAACTTCTGCACAGTTAGTGTTACTCAAACAAGTTCTCCAGGACTCCTGCCCTAGATCAACAACCGGATAAGAGGGCGGGATCCGCTGGTCCTTCCACTCCCCCTTCCTTTGGCTGCGGGGGGGAAACTGGATGACTTGACTCCTTCTTTCTTAAGCATATGCATTTTGGGGCCTAAGAGTCAAATGTGTGAGATCTGAAACACCCTCCCCGGCTTCACTTCAGTTCTAGTGTCTTCATCAGATCCCGGTCTGCTTCTGCTTTCTGAACAAGCACGCGCTCTCCGTTCCTCTTTCTGTTTCTTGTGGGCCACTCTGCCACTCACTTGATGATCCAGGTTTCTGTGACCAATTGCTTTGGAATGGCTCACGCATATGTTTCAATAACTTTTGAAATAAACATGCTTTAAAAGAAACACGTTCCAAGAATGAATTAGCTCCTTTGTGTTCTCCCAAAGTGTGAACACAGGCAACCTATGAAGAAACTAATCTCTAATCTCGTTTCTGGCAAACTTCCCTAACAAGCTTAGGAACAAGTCAGGCAGTATCTTTTTTTCTCTTGAAGGTGACATACTTCAGGTTTTCGTTGTTGACAGTGAACAAGGCCCTTACTCTTCAGATGCATTTTTCTCTAAGGGTGACTCTGATTTAAAAAGTTCTGATACTGATGTAAGCTAAATAATTTTCCAGGTCTCAGAAACCCACTTTATACTCTTGATTGTAAACATATCTGATAGCTTTTCTTTTTCTTTGATAATGTGGTGAGCTACTTGGGATTGGATTTTTGTTTTTGTTTTCGTTTTTGTTTTAAGGCAGCAGAAATGGAAAAGAAGTCAATGTTGAACTCAGGAAAGGTGAAAGCAGAAAACATCCATGGCTAAATTAGAATGTTCTGGCATTCAGGGCTGTTAAATTGAATTATGTTTATCATTGCTGTTTGCTTCTAAACAGTGAGTCATTTTTTTTCTAAAGAGAAAATGGAGCGAATCAGAGAGCTAGAATGATCAACATATTTTCCCAGAAGCAGCCCACGTTTTGCACATTGTATTGCCAACATAGTCATTTTCTTGTTAGACATGCCCTTCATAGTCTCATCAGCTCATTGATGTTTATGTTCACACTTGAGCTGTTAATCACTATTGTTAAACTATGCTTATGTCAAAATCCACATCAAATATACTACAAAAACAGTTGATTTGACATAGTGATATCTGGAGTGTCCAACTTTAGTAATGCATCTTTAGAGTCAGAACTTGCAGTGGTACTTAATGTAGCCGTGCGAGCAGTGCTGTAGATTAGCACGTGGTCTGACACTAAGAAGTGGCCATCTAGAATGGTCTGCGGTGAAGTTGACTGCATACAACACATACATCATCAGTGTGGAAACTCTTGGATTATATTGTACCTGAAAATTGGCATACCCTCAGCAACATAGATAAATGGTGCTTTGTGATTAGTTTATCTTTGACTCACAATATCCTTTAAATAGGCACCAGTTTAATTGTAAGCATAATATAAAGTTGATTTTTAAAAAAGAAAATCCTCAGGATCTTGTTATAATGTGTCTCAAACAAGCAGATTTCATAAGGTGTACTGAAAGAAAAAAAAATTTGGAGCCAGTGGGTAGAATAAAAGCTTCAAGATGCCGCCTTCCATGGTTAGGTTGGTTTTATTGGTAAAGACATTAGTGAAGAGAGCAGCTTTGCTCACAGAGTGCTCTCATCTCAAGCTCTTGCTTGAGTTCTTTTATCCTCTTCCTTCTGTCCTTGGATTCTTTTATCATCCTTTCAGAAGAATAGTTTAATCATTCTCTGGTAAGTTGTGGCTACTTAGTTAATTGAAACTTAATTTAAAATTTTTATATATTAAAATCCGTGAGAAAAATGGAGTGTGTTATGAAAATTAGCAGAAAATACCTTTTCCTGAGGGGGACATATAAGGTCAAGTCTTCCCTTGTAAGCAGAGATACATAGATGACCAGATAAAACCTGTACGTAAGTAAAGACATACGATGTTAAAGGTAAAAGACATTTTAGGGGGTCTCTAGTAAACTCACCATCAATTCTAGAGTCCCTTTCTCCATTCTTTCGGATGATTAGTTAGACCCCGAAGTGTAGCTCGTTCTACTCATCAGCATTCAGATTTAGGAGGGTTTTTC
Source organism: Ursus arctos (assembly GCF_023065955.2). NCBI lineage: Eukaryota > Metazoa > Chordata > Mammalia > Carnivora > Ursidae > Ursus > Ursus arctos. The sequence goes on from NW_026622985.1 coordinate 68,622,726, forward strand.
TGATTAATAGCATAGTTCTCTCTCTTGAAAATCTCTACTCTTTTCCTGTGATTCTGCAAGGAAAATTCTATTACTTTGAAAGCATTAAAAATATTTTCTGTGTATTTTGAAAATTGTTACAGAGCAAGGACATAAGCTCATATGCTCCGGGCTGTAAGAGGGACCCAGGACCCAGGATGGGTGTTAGAAGACAGGGAGTGGCAGGGATTGCGGGCCTTGGGATGGCTCCTGGGCCAGGAGGCAGCACGGCTCAGCTCCAGCTCACTGTTGCCATTTGGGCTAATATCTTCCAGTATTTCAGGAGACACTGGAAATACAGATTTTTATGTATCATCTCTCCCTTTTTAAAAGTTGGCAATTGATTAAATATAATTTTTGTCCAGGCCAACAAAACTACTACACTTTCAGGCTGGAAATGGCCTCTAGGCAGCTGATCTTTTATCTCTGTTACAGAAAATAGAACATAAACATGTATTTATAACTATTTTCCTATTTATGCAGAGTACCTGTATAAATGTCTTCGTAGGTGAAGGATGATTTGATCCAAACTTAATTTCGTTTTAAGAGAGAGTGAATCCTAATACATTGTATGTTAATTAATTGAATTTAAATTTTAAAAAAGTGGATCTTGTGTATGTGGTTCATCAAGTTGTCATTTTTTTTTTTTCTTTTTTGGATTGGACATCTTAAAATTCATTGTGTTATCAACATGGAAAATGTAGGTACTTACCTTTTGGTGCAGTAGTTACTAGAATCCATGCAGTGGAAAGAGCTTTTTAATTAAGTGCTTCATTCATACGTTTGTGACTTGTAACTAGAAGGGTCCAGCTGGCTCACTTTTTAGAAAGGGTGCCCAAAGAATTTAAGTGACTTGGCTAAGGTCTCACACAGTCAGTAGAAATCAGGGTAGAACCACAAATTGCAGAATATATGTCATTGTGTTAAATGTGGTTGAAGTAGAGAATCAATATAACTGTTTCCTACGGATGGATGAATTGAAGATAATAGGCTTTGGATACTGTGAATCACTTGAGCCTGTTCCAGTCCCTGCATCACCCCCCCACCCCCCCAACCCCCCCACCACACCCCATTGCATTTGCCAAGACTTAGACTGTTGGACTGAGAGTGCTGGAATATACTTTAATGTGATAATGTGTGATTTAATGCACTCTTCTCTCTTGGGAGAGTCCTCTGAGACTATTAGGCAGACTTTTCATAGCAGGATGCAAAATGCCAGTGAAGTTAATTAAAAATAATTTAAAATAGAAGCTAGGGAGAAAATCTTCGAGTTGAAATTACATAAGAAGAGCTTTGACTTAGAAGCTTAGCTGAGTTGTCAGGAGTTTATAGTGGCTAATCAGATTTCCTTTATGGGAAGCCTGTTTATTTCATTTTATACAATGTATGCTTGTAATACCCACATTCTTCTACTTGTATCATATTGTTTTATCCTTCTGATTAAGGATGGCATTTCTCAAAGTGTGTCATCTTTGGATAGCTTCTACCTCTTGTTCCAGTCGGGGGTGAATGTGCTTCCAAAAGACACTTGGCGACATCAGGAGATACGTTTAGTAGACATACAGGGAGTGGAGTGGGTCCTCCCGGGATCTAGGGGGTAGAAGCCAGGGATAATGCTAAATATCTTAAAATGCACAGGACAGAACAGCCCCTTACAACAAAGAATTATCTGGCCTTAGAATGTCAGTAGTGTTGAGATGCTATCCTGATGTCTCAAGGAAACGGGCATTTTTGTTCCCACTCTAGACTTAATCCATCTCTGGGTGGAAGGCTCAAGAATATTCATTTTTAACAGGCTCCAGGTGCTCTTTATCTCGTTGAGAATCATTGTTTTAGAGTCTTTTATCTGCAGAAAGACAAGTTATCATACATTTCTAGTCTCTTTCTTAGTAGAAAGGCTTCAGAAAGCTTTTAAAAAGTCTCTTTTTCGAGTTCCAGATTTTCAATCCTATCACTGTATTACTGCTCTTCAGCATTTTTATACCTACCCCAATTAATAAAAATAATACTGAGTATTCATCCTCAAAGAATTTTCCAAAATTTTGTGTACTATCATACAAATGTATTGTGAACATAAGAAAAGAAATACATAAATAAGAGTTGTAAGCAGATGAGTAAAAGTAAGTGAATTCGATATTTTCATACTTTCTTCCACCACTTCAGTAGATATTCTTGTCCTGCCACCCTACACTTCTCTTTGGAGATCCCAGGATTATGGAATAATAAGGAAGAGGGTGCATAATTTGCACATTAGTTGTGTTCCTTTGTCAGTTGGAGTTTTGGAATCTCAGTGATCCTTTCTCATAGAAACAGTGACAATTGAACCTTGTTACGTGACAAGTACAGAGAGAAATAGACCGAATGAAATCAGGGTCTCGCAGAATGATGGGGAAACACATACATTTACCCGTAACTATAATGCAAGGTAGACTGATAGGTGGTATAATGGGTAAAGAAAGTATGATGGCAGAACGTGGGAGAGAAAGTATCTCTAGCTGGGGCATTTGGAAAAATGTCTAGGAAAGCTTTTGATTTGAGCTGGATGACTAAGCATGATCGCTGGACTCAGCGCTTTGGAAATGGATGGTGGGAAGCAGAGCTTGGAGGGGATTACTACAGAATGCTGAGTACTTGACTAAACCCATTGTATGGGTTGTATGAAGAAACAAAGAGCGAGATAAGGTTGAGAAGATAAACTAAAGTGATTTTGAGGATGACCCTAATTCTCCCCAGAGGTATTTGTATATCCTTTCTGTAGGCAGTGGTGAACCACTGAAAGTTCTTGAGAAAGGGAAGGACAGGACCAAATTGGTGTTTTGAGGAAAATAAATCTGGTGGCAGTGCAAAGGATGATGTTGGTGGGCGGGGCAAGAGTGAAGGTAGTGATTATCCAGGAGGTTAGTACAATCACCTGACAAAAGAGGACGTAGGGCAGCACCAGTAGGAATGGAATTGAGGAGTTTAAAGAACAATAGGAAAAGTAGGATAGAGTTCTACTGAGCTGTGAGAGCCCCTTGAGGGCTTTGATTTTTACTTATCATCTGTGAATCTCCTAAAGCACAGCGTCCAAATGTTGTTGAATTCAACTGATATAGTTGGGCAGCATGTTTAATATGGGAGATGCTGGAAAGGTAAAAATTTAAGGTAGTCCAACGGGTTTGCCTTTATAGCGTGAGCTAAAAGGAGGAGCTAATAGGAGGAGCTGTTGAATCGTCTTTTGATCATGTTGGTTCCTGGAACTTACCCCTTACCATGATAGCCAATAAGCCACCATGAAGAAGAACTTGTACCTAGGAGAGTGGTGAGGGTCGGGCCCCCAGGCTAAGAGTTCACCACCAGGTAGCTGGTGGATGGGCACAGGAGTGTGAGAGAGTACCGAGGAGCAGATTTGGAGGCATGGCCACACTTAGGGAGGAGAAGGAAAAGAATGCAGAAAGAGAGCCCCCAAGGACTGGTCACAGAAGCATTAGAGGTTTAGTGGTCGTGGAAGATGAAAGCTATGCTCGCCGCATGTTAATGGAAAGAAATCGAGGGGATAGAGAGATTGAAGATGAAAAGCTGTGGAGTACCGTGGTGGTATGGTGGGTGTGTGTAATTGAAAGAGTAAAATTCTGGGACTGAATGGGACAGAGACCAGTCTTAGGAAAGTAGAGAATGTTCGCTTTTCAGATGGGCATGGGAGAAGATGATCAGTGATAATCTAGAGAAAGTTTGATATGAAAAAGAGATCATGGGAGACCTCGATCTTCTCAGTAAAGTAGAAGGTAACATTCGCTGAGAGCAAGGCTGGAGGGCGGTTAGGATGAGATGAGAAATTTGAGATGAGTGGAAAAGATTTCAAAGAATGAAGTATTCAAGAGGGAGTCAATCTGGGGCAAACAAAAGGGCTGCTCAGTAACACTGAGGGCTTAACTAAGAATGAATGGCATGAATATTTAGTGGACAAGGTCAGCATGGTTGATTGCCTTTCTCAGCAAGGAGCAGGAGGGAGCTTGAGAATAGAAGCTGGTAGAATGAATTTTTGGAATTAGCATAGGGTTGGAGGTTGGCAGGGTAGAAGCAGTGGGGGACAAAGGAGGAGGATTACACATGTGTGGGAAGAGTGTGTTTGTTTTAACTAATCTTGTGTTCTAGGGTATATGGGGAGCCAGGGAGACTAGAAGTGCAATTGGCAGGTGGTTTCTGGCCAGCAAGAACCGTGCCTGTTGGCCTTGTTTGGTCAGTTAACATACAAGAATTTTTTATTAAAAAAAAATATAATATATAATATAGTATAGTATATAATATAATATAATATAATATAATATAATATAATATAATATAAGTATGTATAAATTGAATGACCTTTATAGGGCTAGTGGGGAAATTGGAATTTTTGGGTGTGTAAGAGCCTTTCCTGTTTCTTTGAACCTTATTTCCTGGATTTTGTTGAGGTGATTTCATGGAAAGTTCTAATAGCTGTGTGCAGTTATTTTACTAGCATTATATTTTTGTAATAAAAGATTTGGGGAAAATAAGGAAGCATAAATGGACACAATCTAAAGTTAAGCCATTTGCAAATGGAAAATTAGAACGATATGATAAGCAACAACAGAAGAGAACAATTCGACCAAATTGTCTTTCTGAGATAATGTAATTATTCTACTGTATGTAGAGCCAAGGGATGTGATTTTTATGTTTCTATTCCTAAAGGTCTTTATAATCAATTTTTATTAAGGGAAGACAGATCTGCACTGGCTAGATTCTAGATGTTTGGATAGTTGGGTGTTGTTGAGTCGTTGGGGCAGACAAGGGACCCTTCAGTCCTTCCTGCTGACTTAATCTTGCACGTGCTTGTGCACCAGTGTTTTGGATGCTTCTCTCTTCTCTTTGTCTTTGTGTCTCTGTCTCTTTTCCCCTTCCCTCCTCTCCTTTCCTGAAGTTAAACTTAAACTTTTCGTATCTTCGTTTCACGTCAGCACACATATTCTGAAGAAGGAAAGCTTTTAACTTTGTTTTTGAAATCAAGTTGTATTTTAAAGATTCTAATTTAATCAGTTAGGGTTCACTAAGTAGGAGCTATGACCAGAGTTATTTTAATATTAATTTCGTTTGTGGTTTCTACTTGCAGTCCACTTCTGTTTTCAGATTCACACCCACATGATCTGAAGTAAGATGATTCATATGCATGTGCTTTTATGCCTGAATTTTTTAGTAGTTTCAGGAGTCAAGTCTGAAGTTAATTTTCATGCCAGCACATAGATTTCATTATTGATGGGTTTGAAGAGAAACCCTGTTAACAAATATTTTTTGTGTGCCTACTGCGTACAAAGTGCTGTGAAGATGGAAAATGTGTCATGCATCGTTGGCCCAGAAGGAGTGTATAAAGTACGTGAGAGGGAGGATGAGAAACAAGTGTGCCAAATTAAATTTTAATTTCTAATTAAATTTAATTCTAAATATCGATTGACTGTTCCGACAAGAACCAGGTGCCAGATGAGTTGATGGCCAGTCACCAGCTGACCGGTGTGGTTCTGGAGCACCCAAAGTCAGAGGTTGAATGAGAAACTCAGAATGGCAAGAAGTCAGTTTTGTCTGGGTTGGACTGCTAGTGACCCCATCTGAAGAACACACAGTTTGTAGGTCTTTTGGGTTTGAATTATGCAGAGTTGAGCACTAAAAATAAAGCAGTTTGTGGTTGAGTAGGTGACAGGCCCTCGGAAGGCAGCTGGCAGAGTACAAAGGAACCGGCTTCTCCAAGATACAGTCCTCCTACTCTTTTCCATGATGGATCAGCCCTTGATCTTTTGGGCTCTGTGTATGCAGACCTACTCTGTTCTTAGTTTTTCCATCGCTTAAGCAACGTGCATTTTCTGAGGGGTATTACTCTTTATTTCTTACTGAAATGCAAGATGAAATTATGGAGCGTGGGGAAGATGTGGGAGCTTACATTAAGATGTATACAATGTGAAAATAAATATACCAATTTTTCATCAATATGCAAAATGAATTTAATTTTTCTTGAGCTAAGGAGTAACATTCAGTCTTTGTATTGAAAGTATTTCTGGTTGGAGGAGATGAAGATTGGTGGCACTGGTAGTGTGCATAGGAAAAAATTCTACATCTGAGAGAAATTGGGAAGTTGCAACTAGCTGGGTCTCATAATTGATTATATTGGGGCAGGGAAAAGAGAGACTTGAAAGATAATACCACTGACCAGGATACGGACTACAGTTGGAGAAACAGGGGCAGAAGAGAAGTGGTGATGAATTTTCAGAAATGCTGAGTTGGAGTCACTAAAGATCTATTGATGTAGAGTTGAAACTCAAATTTGTAGGTCAGGACACAGGAACAGGCCTAGAATAGTGGATTTACAAGTTCTTCTCCTGGAAGTGGTCATTATGGACCCCTGCAGAAGTTAATGAGATTATAAAGATTGTGGAGCCAGAAAGGGTTGGTTGTCTTAAGGGAGAATCTAAAGAAGGCAGGGTCTCAAAAGAAGCCGGGTTAGTGAGTTCTATGAGAGGCTTCTGGTTTGGGCCTTTAGGAGAATTACCAGAGAGGATATATCCTCTGACTTATAATCTGTGTCTATCATTCTGAAGCCCAAAAAATGAATTCCAGTATAGTTTTGATTCTCTTACCATTATCTTATCTGTGGTTTCACTGCTATGTGACATGCTCTTCTCCATCCTCTCGCACTTACCTGTATCAAGATTGGACTCAAATCATAGTTCTGAAAAGCCTTTACAGATGAAACAACCCCCTTTGGTTCACTTTTGATTTCCGTTGGCCTTCATTCTTACAGCAGTACCAAGTTAAGGGTTCATCCCCACCTGATACAACTGAGAGGTAACAGAAAAGTTTTAGAATTGTGGCAGTTACAACAGTGATCATGAAAAAAGACTAAAGATGGGTGTGTGACATCATTTTAAAAAGGGGGAAGATGTCAGAGTCCTCAATTCCTTTTTGTAATAGGACTTAGTCAGTTGCTCAGTGAGAGAGCTGTAGTTAGGCCTCTCTGGATTCTTGCAGTCAGTAAGACCAAACTCTTTCAGAATAGCTTTCTAGACAAGACGAAGAAGACTGTCCTGTCCATAAGGGTGGGCAGAATGTAAAAAAGGCCCTGAAAAACCACTGAAGGCATTGACAGTGTTCAGCACAGAGGAGATAAAGACACAGGAGCATGAGATATTTTCTAAGACAAGACCATCATGTGGAGGGAAGCTTAGACTGTACTTCGACCACAGAGTAAAATATGAATCAGTGAAAAATAACGAGGAAGTTGATTTTAGCCAATTGTGAGGAAAGTCTTTGAGTTGTCAAAGCCGTCCCAAACTGGGGTACGCGATGTGCTGAGGCCGTGTCCCTGTCCGGGCGTGTCCATGCCCATGTGCCTTGGCTTGTTCTTGGGACTCTTGGATGGTGAAGGTATTCATCTGAATTCAGATTATCAGTTTGGGCTGGGACCTCTAAAAGCCTAACTCCAAATTCCAGGAGCCTGCGAGTGTTTGGTGTTAGCACGCCAGATAGTTGGTTGAAAGAATACAATCGAACCTCTCTTTGAAGAGGTGGGAGTTTGCTATGCCTCAGGGTAGATCATCCTGAAAACACATCTTTAGGACAAGGAAGTGTAGGTTCAGATGTCAAAGGGAGGAGATAAAGGTGGCCTGGTCACCAGTATCAGCTTGCCGTCACTTCACCTCTCCCTGCTCCTTCTGCCACGTATTTGGAGCCCTGATTTACTGAGATATTTCCGGAACTAGAGCTGCATTCTGTACCCGTGCATTTGCATCGTCATACTCAACTGTTGATTGATCAAATTTCGGAGTTGTTGTCCACCGTGCTATGTGTTTAATCCTCTCTGCCTTCCCCCAGCCCGTGAACTAGTTGAGTCGGTGTCATTTGTATTACTCTTGAATGTAAATGCACCATAAGCTTCTGAAGGCACAAGAAGCCCTTTGAAGGAATGCATTTTAGATTTTGCTCAGAAATCCTACTTTTCAAAATATCGGTAACAATGATTCGATTCAATTGATTTAGGCATTTATTTCTATGAACTTCATAATGATCTGTGCTTATGTAATAACTTTATTGTCTTTACAGAATTATGAAAATGTATGCATATGCTCATTCATTTGTTAAAAATGCTTGGTTATCTGAATCCTTCGTGGACGATGAGATTTCAGTCCATTCGAGAGCATTAGGCAAAGCAGGTTGGTTTTGCTGTGCTTCTCGGAAGGTCATTAGGCTTGAGGGGTTGGTTTGTTTGTGTTTGTTTGATGAGTGAAGAAATAAAATTCCAGAGCCTCAGGTCTTCCTGAAATCTGCTTTGGTTTTTAAAGGTTACATTTGGGAAGCATTTGTATATTTCCACATTGTTCTGAGCCTCTGGGACAAACAGACCTAGATTTTCTACTTTTCCCAGAGATTTTAGTCTTGGATTACTTGAGATTTCATAAACCGGAACACACATAGATTGTCTGAAATAATGCTGGTATTTTAATGGAAGGGTAAAAATTGTTTAAAGCAATTTTGTTTTCAGAAAAAGGTATGAATATAGATTGCATAGCAGTAAGAATATACATCTTACATAGATTATAAATGATCTGTCATAGATTATTATCAAATATTGATTGCTTGAGATCTAACATGCAGAAGCCCCCAAATTTAAGTATAAAGAAAGCTACTTCTATTCCTTTTCTATATGACTATATATGTATTTTACACTAAGTTTTATGAGGTTTTATAAAGATTTCTGCCAAGCACCGCCGTTTATATTAGTCTTTCATGAAGTAAGCAAATAAAGTATGGATAACAAGTAGAAAATGTACTTGATGGTTGGTTTGTGCATTTACATATACCTCTGCAGAATGTTCGAGGTGGCTTATAGGAGTACATTTTAAAAGAAGATTACAACGTAATAATGGAAAATATAGGTACCTAGGAGATCCAAACATGGGGGAAAATCGAAATGTACAGAGAGACTGTAGGGTCAGATTCACTCAATTTTGCCTGTAAATTTGGGTCAAAAAGAAAGCATTTTTTAAAATTTGATGTTCACCGTGCATCAGGAAAAAAAAAAATAACTTCTCAGAGAAAACAATAGTTTTCCTTGCACTCAGTCTGGAAACAGATTTCTTGTGTGGTTTTTCACATAGGGATTATTGAACAGATACTGCCCTCAACAGCTTCCATATGATAACTTTTAAAAAGACGCTTATTATCCTAACAGTTAATTAAATACTAATAGCAAATGTGGATGAGCTTTTATTATATACCAGAAACTCTGCTTCCCGGGCATGATTCCATTTCTTTCCATATCCACCTTATGAGATAGATAACTGTTGTTAGTCCTATTTTGAGAAAACCAGTTTACCCAGGATCCGTAGCATTCGTGGTGGACCCGGTGGCCTGATTTGAGATCCTCTGCTCTTAACCGCTTGTAGCGCAAAGTCCAATGCAGAGGCGGTGTTTCTGTCACAGAGAACCTAATGAGAGTCTTTTTGTTCAGCAGGAAGGAATCAGATACATCTGGACCTTTACATGACAATATTGTCTCCATTTCTTGGAAAACTGTGGCACATACAGAACTTTGTTTAAAAGCTCATTAGTAACTTTGACAAACTAATCATCCTTCTCCTGCAGCATGACTAGATTCTTTTACTACGATGTGCCAGTAGCATTTAGCTGTTGAGATCGTACGTTTGCTTGATTACAGACTGATGGATAGAATATCCCTCTTCAGTAGTTGGAGCTATTTTTTAGAAAGGTTTACGTTTACTATTTGTACCTACAATGGGCAGAACTGAGACTAGTTATAAACTACCTGATAGCAAGTTTATGTTCAAAATAAAGCATAACTTACTGAGGAATGTAACTGTCCAAGAATAGGATGTGTTTCTTTGGGAGGTGTCATTCGTTGGAATTTTGAAGGGCTGAGTGTTGCAGTGGGTCTTTCCACGCTGGGTGCAGTGTGAAATCAGCTGAGCTGCAAGATGCTTTCCAGCTCTGACTTTTATCCTATTTTTCAACTGCATATCTATCTCTGAGACTCATTCTGTATTCTCATCAGTAAAATGGAGCTAATGTGATCTTAAAATATCGTTGATGATTCTGAAGATCAAATGAATATTATATGTTAAAGTCCTTTGAAAATTGCTAATACTATAATTGTAAAAATTCATTAATTTTACTCTTTCAACAAAAGGAAGTGTTGTTTCATTTTTAAAAACTTGTTTAACAACCATATACCAGCTGAGTGGCTGTTGTGTGGTATAGAACATAATATAATGTTGTACATACATTATTATCTAATTTGCTTATTTTTAATGCTCTTAAATTTCTCTTTTGTTAATCACCATTCAACTAGGTTATTCCCAGCTCTCAGATAAGTAAAATTCTCATTTGCCAAGTTTTAAATTTGAATAATGTCAACTAGGTAAAATATTATAGAATTTTTAATTAAATGGAAATTCTATTTACCTGGTGGTTCTTCTTCAGTAGGAACGATTGAGATTAGAGAGAGATTGCTTCTCACCATCCATACCCTTCTTTAGAAAAATAACAAAAAATGAAGAGTGTTGATCCTGTAAGATAATCACGTCTGCATAGGACATATTGTATTTAAATTGATCGCTTAGAATTCTTATTATTTTCCTCTGATTCTTTTGCTTAATTCATGCTTGTTATTTTCTTTGAGAATTAACTCAAATCCAATGCCTTACAAAAGGCTTTTCTTTGATTTCCTCCACTCCATTCTGAATGCCCTTCAATGTGTATATGAAGTTTTAGCCCTATTGTTCAGCCCCTTTGCAGAGTCAGATTTAGAGAATTTTAGAGCCTCTGCAACCGTCCAGCTCAATGCCCTCATTTCCGGTTGAAGAAAATGAGCCCCAGACACACGGCTGGTCAGTTTCTGAGTCAGAATTATAACCCAGCACAGTTTTCATTACCTTCAGTTTTGCAGTTGCTCATTTTGTGTGTATGTTAGGTCTCCCTAGCTAGAGGACTTTTTTTGTCAGGGACTAAGGTTTTGGTTGTTGTTGGGGTCCCCTCCCCTGTCCGCCCTAGCCAAAGATTCTTCTGGGCTTCTGTGTTCAGAGTAGCTAGAATTTTTGGGAAGTCAGCCTTTGGGAAGCGGCTGCCAGGAGCAGGCAGCTATTCTCTGGTCTAGTGCTATCTTTAAAGCGTCTTCAGTTTTTATTTTAGTTTCTAAAACATGCTTCTGTAGTCATCTGTTAGTAGAACTGATGAGTGTTACCTGTGATTCAGGTTTTGTATTCTCATAGTTTTGTGACGTGGAGACAGAACTAAATACCTCTTATATTAGTGATGAGGTCAGATTGCCTTTTCTGATTCCTTGAATCCTGTGATGAGGTGATGCCAAGCAAGGTCTGTATCTCAGTGTCGAATAGGCTCTCCTGAGTTTTCTCTAAATTGTGTAGAACAGAAGAACTTAGAGCAGTATCCCTCACACCTGGCCATCTATGCGGTGACAGAACTCCTCCCCCACCACCTGAGTCGGGACTTCTGGGGTTGGGACCTATGCCTGAATGGTTAAGGAGCTCTGCAGTAGAGAACCACTGGCATAGAAGAACGGCATTCTAGAGCTGAGGAAGGTCTCTTTTTAAGAGAAAATTGTGAAGTTAGGGAGGAGTGCTGGTTGGATGTGTGTACAGAGTTCTTATAGAAAGCTGCAGACTGATCTCATGCATCATGAAGTTACTTGATTATGGGATATGTGGGCTAGATATGTCTTTGGGGACCACAGACTAGTTGAATAGCAGCTACAAACCTTCCTAAACTCAAAAAGGAAGTGATTAAACCAGGACTGTGGCCCTGCTTCTGTAGTTCAGAAGCAACACCGTAAACCTATCCCGATTCTAGAAACCTGCTATTAGGAACTGCCTGTTGGTCATCTTCATGACTCGTGGCTGACCCAAGGTTTAGAAAGTTGTAGTCAGATTGGTTCTGTGGCTGGACATCGTGGTGCTCATGTTAGAATTGTCTATCCATGAACTCTTCCTCTGCCTCGGCGCGTTTCTTCAGTGTGAGATGGAACTGCACACCATTTATGAGGCTGCCATATAGGTATTCCATTAAATAGTACAGATATGTTAATACAAGAGTACGCATATGTTAGAAAGTTGTACAACACTCACGTGGTCACAGAAGTTTATAGACGTGGAGAATTGGCAAAAGTCAACTTAATTTTTATACTTAATTTTTATAGAACCTTTTCTGAGCCTTGCTTTGGGCTGGGTGCTGTGGGTCATAGCAAAAAGCCGAGACCAACTTTTGGGACAAGACATTTACTTTTCAAAGAAGGCAAAGTTGGGTAGACGGATGATTGTGATCTGATAGTAATTACATTGTATTGATTATTGAATGGTAGTTTTTCTTTAATTTGAGGAGGACTCTAACTCTAGAATTTCACAGATAAGGAAACTTTAAAAAAAAAGTGAAACTGTTTTAATAAATAATTAAAGCAGAAGGAACTTCATGTTCCTTTTACGAGTGGGTCACTACTAGATCCGTGTGTATATGGACCACATGACATTTTCATTTGTTCAGAGGAGAGTCTAGAGGGCCTGTGTTGAGCACTTGAATATTGGACATGATTCAAATGTGAGTCAAGTGTGTCTAGAGGCTTTATTCATACCTATTTTCTTTTAGTCAGCAATGCTTCATAATGCCCTGGTTTCATGAATTAATTTTAATGGAATTAAACTTGAACAGCTCAAAATTATATAATTAATTTCATTCAGCTTCAATTAAAGTTACTAATTGAATCAAGCCTACTAGCATGACACCTGGCGGCAGTTAGCTACATAACAGTAGCGGCAAGTCTGTAGGAGCTAGTTTATGTATACTAGTGAGTTTTTATAAAAAGCTCTCCTGTTGATAATCTCAGAAAGGCCTTGAGTTGACTGTAACAGTGGAAAGATTTCTGGAGTTGTTTAAAAAAGTAAAGATTTTAATTGAAACTAACACCTCTCAGGAAGATTACATTTTCTCTCGGATAATGCTGAGTAAATGTTACATAAATCTGCTAGAACATATTGGTTTAGCATGCTTCTGATTTATATTTTACTGCTATCTGAATATGGTTTTGCTTTCTGAAAATACTTCGCATTGAAAATCCTGCTTTTTTTTTCTATAGACACTTTAGCCTCTGGATTTAGTCCTAAGAGGGTGTCCATCTATTTTCATGTGTTGAAATGTGTTTCATGGCAGAACTTTTCAATTGTTGTGAAATCCCCATGGTACATGAGAAACTTCTGCATGTGCAGAAATTTTTTCGTTCCACTGGAAATGTTAGCACAGTTGACTAACAACTTCTGTTTGAATCTCTTTCCTTTCCTTGCTTCCATGGCTTCACATCATCCAGCTTCTCGTCCTTCTCTGACTCCTTTCTAATTGTGGAGACCCCTCTTGGTACTCTTATTTTAATGTAGTAACTCGTTTGATGGGCCCGTTCATTCAAATGGCTCTAGCCATCAAGTTTAGGAAGATCACTGTTTCCAGCTGTAACTTGATTTATTTCTGATTTGCAAATTCACACGTGCAGCACAAAACTCATCCGTGAAGCTGTGAAGTCTGTGGAGGCCTGAGCTGCAGCTCACGATTCAGTGCTTCCTCATTGCCCCGCACAAAGCATAAACAACTACTATCTACAGATAGATATTTTTTAAATTAACAAATTATTCTCCTGGTCTCCAGGTTTCCCAGTCAAATCCTTGACCAAGAAAACTCCATCATCTCCTGTCCCATTTTCCTCGATTATCTGTGCAGAGCTCTAGTTGGAGTCTCCCATCTACCCCCTTTCCCGTCTTGTCGTTCAGTTGATTGAACTCTGATTAAACTGGACTCTTCTAAATCTCTCTTTTAGTTTCTATCACTCTCTTCTCCCTCTTAGGTCCATCCATATTCCAGTGATTCTCAAGGATGTTAAGTGCAATAAAATTACCTAAGTGCCCCACACCCAAATTGAAATAGAGTCTTTGGGAGGGGGACCCAGGAATCTGTTTTTTTTTAAAAAGCCCCCCAAGTGAGTTGAAACGCAGTCAGGATTGAGACACTGCTGTGCACAAATGTATTAATCTTCCTAATGCATGGCTCTGATAAGGCATTTCATAAAGGTTTACTAGCTACTTCGACTTACTTCTCTTGCCTTTAAATTCAGTCCAGATTTCTCACCTTCGCATTCAAATATCCATGCTGTGTCCCTAATAAACCTTTACAGTCTTATCTCCTAATGTCCCCCCTTAAAGTATTTCACACTCCAGAGGGTTGGAACCTTTGCTTGTGGAGTTTGCCCACCCTGTTCTTCTACCAGGCATGGTCTTTCTCCCATCTCTGCTTTTAGAATTCCTACGAATGTTCTTAAAGACCATACAACATGTACCATTTTCCTCTAGGGCTTTTCTTGAGCTCTGAATCGGGATGAGTTTTTTTTTTTTTTCTTCCTTTGAACCTCTTCAGTGCTCTGGACCTCTTACAACATGGGTATTACCTTGTGTTACAGTTAGCTCTTTGGGTTATTTTGTTCCTGAGAAGATGTTACTTTTCCTTACTGGCTTTCGCCCTGAGGACCCATAAACCCGTGTATAAATCTCCCATCCTCGACAGCCTCCCTTTCTGGGAATGCATAACAAGGCCTTGCCTCCCCAGGGAGAACTCTGCCCTGGCTTTCTACACCTCCTCACTTCTCAGTTGCTCCTCATTCAACTGCAGTCTGACTTTTAGCCCAACCGTTCGTCGGGATCTCTTCTCCTTTGGTGCTTTCCCTGCCACGCCGCCCCTACATGTATGGGACTCGCTTTCAGCCTGTATGTGACCTTTGCGCATGATCTGTCATGGCAGACCCCTTGGTGTGTGACAATGACTGACTTAGAATAATCTTAACAGGTTATTTTTGCTGTACCCCTGTCTGATTCTTCGATGCTGGTCACATAGTAGGTGCTCAGTAAATCTGTTACTGCTTCAATAATCTATGCAACAGTCAGTAGTGATACTGCCCCCAATTCCTTAAATTATGGCAGACCTGGAAGCATTTGGGGGGGGGGGAAACCTTAAAAAGAAAAGAGAGAGAAAAATATGTAACATTTAATAGTAACAATGTGTCTTTTGTTTTTTACAGAAAAATGTGATAAAGAAAATACTGAGAGAAATCTCACTCAACCTACCGAGAGCTGCTTCACACATGGAGACGTGCAGGCCCAGTCCGTTTGGGGAAACTGTTCCGATGATGAGCTCATCCGAAGTAAGTATTTTTAAAGAAAATCCGAGTGATGTGGGTTTGTGGCTATGATAATATGCTCACAGTTAATTGTTCCATAAAATTCTCCCGGAAATCTAGACATCAACAGAGTTTATCTGAAAGTATATTCATGAGTATTTTAAAATGTGGAGCTAAAACTAGAGGTTAAGTAATACCGTCTGTCCATTTTCATCCTTTTTTTAAAAAAGGAAGAATTGACCTGTAAGTTTTGGACTTTATTCTCATAGAGATCTAGTTACACTTAATTCCTTTTTGAGCAGTGATGAAGTAGAAGTCAGACAATTCTGAGTGGACTGTGAAACTAAGAAGACAAAGAGCAGAAGGACAATAAACAGTCCTTTGGGGGTTAATACCATTCTGGTCCCTGTTCCCGAAGCCAAATGATTCCAAACTTGTTTTTTGTTTTTTTGGGGTTTTGTTTTTTGTTGTTTGTTTGTTTGTTTTGTTTTTACAGTTAACATTTTTAGCAGTACTTGGCTTCTTTTTATTCTCTTCCTCTTCCTGAAAGTGCTCTGTAGAATATATACAAAAGCTTTGGTGTATTTTCTTTTGACTGTGGGAGTGCCTGGCAACAGCAGTATCATTGGGGCGCTATTCAGAAAGCCGATTCCGTGTCAGGTTTTCCCGTAGACCTGGAGCTTCCCCTCGGTAGGTTCAGATAACGAATTGTTCTCTCTAGTAAACATGTAAGTATAAAGACTATTGCTGTCCTGTTTAGTGAGGCTCCATCTTAGTTACAGAATTCATACCAGTTAAGGGAAGGATTTAAAATGAACTCTTCTCCCTATTATCTGTACTGGTTAAGTGGGCAGTGATTTAAAAAAAAATACTGTAAATTGCATGAAATAGTTTCTTTGGAGATCATGATGGTTCAGCCTGTACCAAGGGAGGCTGGAGCGCGTGGGAGCCGCTGTCTAGTTCTACTGACACGCGCTGAACAGACGCAGAGACAGCACCCTATGGCCCTCTCTGAGAAGGCCGCTGGGGAAACGGGCCATCGAACGGATATCCAGAAAAGAAAGGCCAAAGACAGCAATGCCATCCCTGGCTGAAACATAGCTGGCAAGACTTTCCAAATATTTGCGGGTGACCTCGGATTCTGGATTCTGATTACAGATTACAGGAACTGTATTTTTGTCTTCTTCCTGGTCACACTTTTCTAGGCAAAGGCGACTTTGTTGGGTCTACAGAAAAATCTTGATATCTGGATTTGCCAAAACGGAACGTTTTATGTCATCTTTAAACTCGACTCAAGTCTGGCTAGCACTTCAAAGTCTGACACTGTGATAGCTTCTGCTGTTCCAACTCCCTGACACTGACCTCCACAAAGCTGTCTGGATTTTCTTCTTTGGCCTACCCCGTAGAATAGGTGGTCATCTCTGCATAATTCACTGTCTGTCTCTCTCAACCCCACGGTTAGGGAGGCGTGTGTTTTCCTCTCAGCATCTAGCACATTTTGGGGGGCCCAGTAAAATCTTTTGTAATAACAATAGGCCCTGGAAAGGAGGCCCTGGCTCAGAGTTGCATGGGGGAAGAGGGGAACATCTGTGGTGAGTCAGGCCCGGGCTGGCTCCCATTCCAGCAGTCCTGTGTGGCTCCCTGAGCATTGTGGAAGAGGCGGACAGCTGGCTCCCATGGAATTGATTTTAGTGTTCCCACTGTAGTGCGAGGTTGGCTGGATGGAGGGATCATCAGAAAAATGAGGCCGGCTGGGGTGTGGGAACATTTTCAAATGCACAGCCCACTCTTTTTTCCAGGCTTCCATGGGACAGCTCAGCTGCATAAGCAAGAAGTGGAGAGTGAGTCTGTTTAATAGGACTTCTCTTTCTCTCTCAATTCTCGAGCGTGGTTAGAAGGCTGGCAGCTAACATCTACGTTGCCCCGGATGCCTGCCGCTTTCTTTGTTGGACATTTAAGGTGTAATTTATAGGGGACTGTTAGCTGTCAGTGTGATGAGGCTGTTTTTTACTTTTCTGAGAATAACTGAGCTCTGGAAAGTCAAGGGAGTGGTTGCTTTGGAAATTGTATTCTAATTAAAGGGTGTATTCTCAGGCCTCATAAATGAGATCCACGCTGAGAATAATTTCCAAATTATTCTGTGAACTTTAACCCTGACCTCAGTGGACCACCCATTGTGGCTCACACTTGGTTCATGCTCCACATAGAAGTTCGAGCTTTGTGAGCCTTCCCTGGTCCTTCTAGAAAACATTGCAGGTGGCAGACCTCAGGTACAGTGCTCTCAGGGCCTGGATTTCAAATTGGTTGCCCTTGAGTTGCTAACTTATTACAGAGAATCCTTTCTGGAAGTTATAAATAAAAGAGAAGAAATCCATATGGAATCAAACATTTCGAATAAATAGGCCACACACAATCTGGTCAGGGAATGTGCATTGTGATTCTCTTTCTTATGAAATTTAAATTAAAAAGACAATTCCAACTACTCAAGTTGGTTAAAAAAAAAAACTAAATCAGTAAAGAATTAAAAACATAATGGAGGTTTTTGAGGAAATTTTATGATTGGGAGGCTTTATTTTTTTCATCTTATGAATTTTCTTTTTACAGTTTAAAAAGGGTTCATATTCTGAGGAAATGTTTTGGTCTAAAATTTCTGGAATGAGGCTTAAATTTTAGAGTTTATGGGAGTATCTTTTTATGGGAACACCAGTGAAGACTTTGGCTTTTCCCCTCATATTAGTGTATATGATTCAGTATATAATTTGGAGCTCTGCCTTGTTTTTATAATCACTATTCCTCTGAATTGGTAAAATAAATGTGGCAGGGAAGTGACACCCTCAATTAATATTAATTTTTCTATTTAACCCATAATATGCATACACTGATAACAGGCAATAGACAACATTTCATGTTTTAATTAGACTAGAAAAGGAACAGAAGTAACATTTTGATCTTAGTCTTTGGGGGGATTTCTAAGGTAGGAAGGAGTGGTGTGTGTGTGTGTGTGTGTGTGTTCTCCTGTGTTTATACTCAGATATGTGTAGTATTTTCCTTTAATTTAGGTCAGATTCTATTCTAATTATTTCCTATAGAGAGAGAGCTTACATTTTTCTTTGTTCTTCTTTCCAAAGTGCCTCAGGTCTCTATCGCAGATTTTTCTAGGTCTTTCTGAAAATTCTTATTACTTAACTTTATCCTTGGACATTGCTTTTACAGAAACGTCTCCTAATTCTAAATGTCATTACTTAACTCGAGAAATTTTCCTTAGCTCCTCTTCTGAAATAAATTTCCCATTAAATTAAACTATTTTGTTCAGCTAATTCTCTCCTTTGTGATTTTGTAGAATTCCCATGATCTGAAGCAAAGTTAGAATGCTCCACTTAAATGGTAATCGTCATTCTATTTAACCCATTTATTCATTCTGAAGAGTTTTTTGCTCTCATAACAGTAAGCACTTAATTGGTGGTAGAATGCAAGCCTCTTCTCTAATTCACACTTGTCTCCTCTTTATGGAGCTAATGCATCCTGCTGTGTCACTCGTCCTGCTGCCGGATACCTTCCTCTTGGCATCCTTGGAGTTTCCTCTCAACATCGCCAGGCTCGGTTCTGAGGAGCTCTATTCCTTCTCTTCCAAGACTTTGCCAGCTTACCTCTGATCACTCCTTAGTGAATATTTATCATTGAGGGAATGCCTCTTGTATG
Source organism: Ursus arctos (assembly GCF_023065955.2). Taxonomy (NCBI): domain Eukaryota; kingdom Metazoa; phylum Chordata; class Mammalia; order Carnivora; family Ursidae; genus Ursus; species Ursus arctos. The sequence continues at coordinate 68,641,666 of NW_026622985.1, forward strand.
TCAAGTGCTGAAAAAAGGCAGAGACTCAGGTGTACTGTTTATATACTGAGAACATTTCTGACTTGACGATAAGGAAAGAGCATGAGAGATTTGGATTCAAATTTCTTTAGCAATTCTCTTGTTTGCACATTATAGTTCATATTATCGCTATTATTCTTTTAGAATTCACTTTATATAAAAGAGGACATAAGCCCTTGAAATAAGCACTACCCAGTAAGACCAGGCGGGGGCGAGGGCGGATGTAACTTTTCATGTTATGTTTTCTTAGGTGATCTGGAATTCTGTCTTAACAGCGCATGATCATTCGTTCTGGGATCCGATACTGGGAGTAAGTCTTTGTGACGTCATCTTGCTGAGTATCTTTTCCTCTATTTGTCTCTTGGAAAAATTCTCCCTTTTTAAAAAATACGCTGACCAAATGGTTATGTGGCTGCAGTTGAGATGCTTTGATTATTGCTGTAGAGAAGAATCGTTAACCATCAGTTATTGCAAAATCCAGCTCATGATTTGGTTTCAGGCTGGGTGGACAATCATAAGCTCTTTTTGGTGGTTACCTGTATTTATCTCATTGGTCAATGACCATGATTAGGCTGCGTTCTAGAACGGAACTGGAGTTTACTGACACATTTCTTCTTTAGGGTATACTATTCCAAGCTCATCTGGGTTTGATCAAGATGCTAGGAGAACCATCGCCCATTGGTTTTGCTTTGGGCATCTTAAGCTCAGGGTCCTGGAAGCTGACTGCCAGGTTCGGATTCTGGATACATCATTATTGCTGGTGTTGGGCAAGGTACTTAAACTCTGTGATTAAATTTCTCATTTTTAAAATGGAGGTGCCAATTCTGTGTACCTTATTATGTTATTTTAAGGATTATATGAGAAAATGTATTTTGTATGTTTAATTAGCACAGAGCTATATGTGTAAACATTAAATGACTTTATTGGTTTTCATTATTGTTATCCTTGAGCACAGGCGTCCGTTACAAAGCTTTGTTTTTTGTTTTTGGTGTTGCTTTTTTTTTGATCCATGATTCCAGTGGGTTGGACATGCTGGGTATGTAGACCTTGTCTTCCTGAGATCGTTGATATTTATGTCACAACAGTAGCGAGCACATTGGATGTGACATGGTTTACGCTTGGTAAGTGCATAAGAAGCACATAGAATTGATGAGATTCTTTACCCATCTTGCTTGTATTATTTCAGACTTGAAGGTTCTCTCATGAACATTCTAAATTAATACGTTCTTCCTTTTATTCCTTCTGACTCTCTTCTTACTACTCCCAAGCCATACCTGATTCATTCACGTCAAGTTCCAATATTTATAGATGACTCTAAGAATATTAAAGCAGTCAAGTCATAGGTTTGACTGCTCTTCGCTGGTAAGTTCTTCTGAAGAGTTCTCAGTGAACTATGGCAGTGCTCTGAATAACATTCATTGTGGAGGTGGTAGAAATGGCACTTTATGTAGGACTTTTTTGGTTCCCTATTTCTTATTTTTCTTGCCTAGATAATAAGAAAAGAGTCTGAGACTCCTTGAGTCTCCTTCCTTCCTTCATCCCTCCTTTCTTCTTCCTTTTCCTATCTTTCTGTGCCTTTCTAAATTAATTTTTAAATGTTTTGTGTTTTATAAAGTGCAATGTTTGTCTTTGCTGTGGTTGTTTTTACTATTCCTATGAATATTGTAATGTATTACGTCATCCTTCACCCTTATCCTGTACCGGGACTCGTTTCATTTCCAGCCTATCTCCTGCTGCCCTTTTGTCAAAGATTTTCAGCCTCTTTCTGATATCCTGAAAATATTCTGGTCTTTACTGGGAGAGATGAGATGGTATTGCAATATATGTGGTGGCTGGGGTTCAGTGAGGGAGCCAGGTTTATTCCTTTCCCATTTGGGAGTTTCTTTGAGCCTGAGGGAGGGGCTGAGGCCTGGGAGCTACCTCAGAGATCACCCTTAAAATGCTAACCACTGAAGAGATAACTAACACGTAAAGATCAAGACCATAAATGCTGCGGTCTAGATAATTTTAGTTCTCAAACCTCCCAGCTTCCTGGAGCTGAACACTGTGTGAATTTACACATAAATTATTTTTTGTCGAGTGTGTTATTCATGGATAACTTTCAGGATTAGGAGTCAAAATATAACTTCTAAAGCTGAATAAGAAATCGATTACATTAAGATGGAGTGTTACAGTGTGCTGACCCGGTGTTATGTTGGTGATACAGTGATGAACAGTGCAGAGTTCATAGTCTTGAAATAATGTGTATTGTGAGTGCTGTGATGGGAAAGGGCAGGCTGCTGTATTTTCACATTCGAGAAACACAAAGTCTCACGTTAGGAAGAGGTCAAAGAGGGCTTTCCAGAGGGAGTGATGTCTACGGTAATGCCTAAAGGAGCTAGCCAACTCAGGCAGAGCATGGGAGTGGATGGAGCCATAGTGTTCCAAGCCAAAAGAACAGCATACTTGTAGGTCTAGAGGTGAGAGGTCAGCTTGAGGAGAGTTGCAGAAGTTTTGTGAAAGCTGAGATGTAAAATGTTTGATGAGAGGTAGAGAGAAGTAGAGGCAAAGAAACAGAGGGTTAAGGGAAAATGGAAGGTATTGAAGGGAGTTGTGACTTGAGTAGATTTATATTTTTATTTGTCTGTATTTTAGGATGACTACTGTTGCAGTTGTTGGAATATAAATGAGTGGGAAACCGAAAGTATTAGGAGACCAACTGGGAGACTGTTGTATTAATCCAGCCGAGAAAGATACATCTTGGATGGGGTCATGGCAGGTGGGATCCAGCTTTCTGTGGCGAACAGCCAGTAGGACATATGGGGTAAGAGAAAAGCAGGTGCTGGGAATGAGGCCAGGAGTTTTAGTTTGGACAAATGATAGTTGTTTCGAAAGGACAGCAGGGCAAAGGATTTAAGGACATTGTCCAAAAAGGGTTTGAAATGCTGGGTTGTGGATGTCCACAATGGGTTGAGAAGGAAGTAAAAACAAGTAAGGTCTAACAAATAAGAAAAACAGCCAGAGAGGCTAACAATCCCTAAAGGGTTCTATTCCGGAAGAAACAGAACAGGTATCGATGGAGTAAGTGGAGAGGAGAAGTGGAAAGAGAAGATGAATTATGAAAACGGGAAGTAAGAATTTAAAATTTTTGAAGGTTTGAAACAATCCCTGGTGAGGACGAGGTGCGGTTGCAAGGATGGGCGGCTGAAATGGATTCTCCCAAACCCAGAGTGCTAGATTTGGAAGAAATTTTGGAGGCTTCATAAAGATTGCCCTGTTCAGTAGGTGGGGAAGCAAATCCAGAGGTTTGTTCCAATCAGCATGACCAGGAAGGGGCAAAGCTGGGGCTTATCTGTGTTTGAGTCTCCATCATCTGAATTCCTCATCGAAACGTAATAGTTTAGGAGAAGTCAGCGAGTTGATTATCTCTGGTTCTTTCTTCTTTGCCCAGCTGTTGTGGAGGAATGGAAGAGTAGTTTGGTATTCTCTAAGCTGAGGACTCTGAAATGGATGAAAAATAGTGCACGTTGTTTAGAGCTGCTGGTTTGACTCATTGTAAGATTCAGAAAGGTCTTCTCCATCTAGGCCAGTAACATACAAAATTGGGATTTAAAAAAAAGATATATGTGTAATTGTCTCTTATATAAATGTGTGTATGTATGTCTTCTCCATCTAGGCCATTAACATACAAAATTGGGATTTTAAAAAAAGATATATGTGTAATTGTCTCTTATATAAATGTGTGTTATATATATGATTTGTATCCAATTAAATGTGTGGTTTTTTTTTTCCTTAATAAAAGTTGTCTCTTCACAATAGTTACTTTTAGGGAGCTATGTGAAATTGAGTGGGGACGTGCTGGTAAAGAGGACTTCCACTTAATATTCTGTATACCTTCCTCTGTATCGTTGATTCCCCCCCCCCATTGGGGTGAATTATTTTATTATATTGAAAGCAATAGTGTCTTAAAAAGAAAATTCTCCTACATAGCTAACTACTCCAGGGTAAGGGCCCAGCTTCCCAAAGCTACGTTAGAGCCCAGTCACCTGTAGGAAATGCTTCAAGTCACAGATAAGCCAGGGGATTCCGATTCCTTCAGGTTCTGCAGGAGACAGGACCAGCTAAATAAATTGGTGGGTATGGGAATGTGTGGAATATAGCGTAAAATGAGAATTCCGGTCCCCTTATTCAGAAAGTATGAATTTCAAGATGGCAGCAGCAGAGCATTACACATGCTCAGGGTCCTTCTGAGCGTGGGGCTCTGGGCCACGGCACACACAGGTCCCATGGCTATGAAGCTGGGCCTGGCTGGAGGCATTGAGAGAGTGGGGAGTCAGTTCTGGTAAGCAAAAAGGAATACTGTATACCCATTTTAGAATTTGTTTTTTTTTTCAGTAAGCCTCTAAAATTCTAGAATGAGGAAGTTTTTCTGGGCTGGGCAGATCCTGCCTTTGTCACAAGTATGAGTAGCTTGTACAGGTATGTGGGACCGTTGCTGTGTAGCAGAGTCTTGAAGGCAGTGGTTGCCAGCTTTTATCCAGGCACAGAGGGACTGAGACCTGCTTCCGGCTTTAGCTTTATCTATGGCTCAGTAGAGGATGAGGTATATGAGAATGAGAAGCTCCTTCCAGGAGCTCCATTTCCCCTCCATCTTAGCATAGCTGGGAGCCAGTATGGTGACTTGTCCTGTGTTTCCTTCAGTGAGTATTTCAGGACTCGGTGGTAAATCCGTGCTCCACAGTTTTCCATCAGAAGCTGGATTCTTCCCAAGTCCTTGGGTTCTGCAGTAAGACACCCAGAAGTCAGGGAAATTTCTTTTAAAACCCTCCGATGCTGGTATTAGAGGGTAAAATTGCATTAAGTGAGCTGGAGAAGAGAGTAGGTGGAGAAATTTGTTCTGCATTAGAACATAATCTAATTAAATACATTTTCCATGGTTCTTGAGAATTTGGACTGGGAAATTTAAGAGAAAAAAAAAGGATTCCCACCATCTCAAATTGTCATAAATAATTGATTTATGCCAGTGTGATCTTACAATTTTATTTATTTGTTTTTAGAGAAAGTGAGCACAAGCAGGGGGAGGTGCAGAGGGGGAAGGGGAAGAAGGGGAAAGAATCTCAAGCACTCCGTGCTGAGTGCAGAGCTGACTTGGGGCTTGATCTCATGACCCTGGGGTCATGACCTGAGCCGAAACCAAGAGTCGGAGGATTAACTGAGCCACCCAGGTGCCCCCATACCGGTGTGATCTGGTAAGACCATATGTGTCATTTTGGATGTTGCCCATCATTCCTTGTCTTAGTGGTAAAGATACTACCATATCATCAGCATAGAGGCCCATCTTTGCAGGGTATCTTCTCCATGTTGGTTCAGCATTGCAAGGTGCTGTCATCATCACAAAGGTGAGTGAAATGTAGGCAGCAGCGGTGAGAACAACACATCCAAAGAAGGGTGTGATCGTGTGCAGTTAGCATTTTCTTGCTCGTCCTCGTGTTAGGTTCTTCTTACTGCACTTCTCCCGTATCCAGTAAATTTTTTAAAGAGATTTATTTGAGAGGGAGAGAGAGACAGAGACAGAGGGAGCACGCAAGCAGGGGGAGAGGGAGAGGGGGAGAGAAAATCTCAAGCAGACTCCCGGCAGAGCACGGAGCCCTACGGGAAGGTGGTGGTGGGATCCTGACCTGAACCAAAATCGAGAGTCGTCCACTCAAACCACTAAGCCACCCAGGCGCCCCTCCAGTAAATTTTTAAAAGGCTTGTCAGATAGTTCTGGATATGAATATTTACTACTGGGAATGTAAAATTAAACTCCTGCTCTTACATATTTAGGTTTTCAGTATTTTTCATTTTAGCCAATTTCAGGTGGTTGATTTTTTTTTTTTTTTAAAGATTTTATTTATTTATTCGACAGGACAGAGACAGCCAGCGAGAGAGGGAACACAAGCAGGGGGAGTGGGAGAGGAAGAAGCAGGCTCCCAGCGGAGGAGCCTGATGTGGGGCTCGATCCCATAACGCCGGGATCACGCCCTGAGCCAAAGGCAGACGCTTAACCGCTGTGCCACCCAGGCGCCCCTCAGGTGGTTGATTTTTGGTCTGGCTTCATTGTTGAAAGAAACAGAGGAAATGCCCTTCAGTATTTTCCAGGTAGATATATAGAATTTGCCTCGTTAATTCCTTAAAGATCAGACCCCAGTGAAATATGTGTGTATAATATTTAGAACACATTTTATTTATTTATTTATTTTTTAAAGATTTTATTTATTTATTCGACAGAGATAGAGACAGCCAGCGAGAGAGGGAACACAAGCAGGGGGAGTGGGAGAGGAAGAAGCAGGCTCATAGCGGAAGAGCCTGATGTGGGGCTCGAGCCCGGATCGCCGGGATCACGCCCTGAGCCAAAGGCAGACGCTTAACCGCTGTGCCACCCAGGCGCCCCTAGAACACATTTTAAATATGTATCAGAAGATCTTTTTTTTATAGAAGATTGAAAAATACTGACTTTTGCTATAAAGTTCAAATTTGTTTGGACTGATTCACATCAGGGTAAAAAAATTTCAGTTTATGTAAACATTAAATTTGAGCCTCACTGCCTCTCCGATGCCTGGAAGGTTGGTGTGAAGGGGTGTTGGTGGTCGCGGGCACTCAGAGTCAAATCGCGGAGTCTTCAGGGAGCCCTCGAGTGGGGTGGGGTTGAGTGTGATGGTGCTGTGGCTGCCCACGCACCCTGCGCCCCCTCCCAGCATGACCTCACCTTCCAGCACGACCTCTTCGATCCCTAAGTGGTGTCTGGTTTGTCCTCTAAGTCAAGGCTTCTTTTAATTTCCATGAACTATAGAGCTGCTTTTAATTTCTTTGAAATCACACTGATGCTTGACTTTTTTTAACTCAAAGGACTTTGTATCTGTTTCACTGGAGCCACCTTACAAACATAGACATACCTTGGACCTTGTCACTGCCAAGGTCTCTTTTCTGAGATCTTGAAATCAGAAATTCACTTTCTCATTTCTGCCCGTTCTTCACGTTAGTTACGCCTAACCTGTGAACGATGTTCTTTCCCCCCATAGAATCTCATCTCCTTGACTTCATGTGCCTTTTTTTTTTCATGGCCTGCTGACACCTGCAGATGATCTTTCATTATCTCCCTCAGTTCTGTGACCTTGTGTACTATTTGCCATGATAATAAGGTAGCAGACAACACGGTCAGTCTTCTTCGTTCAGATTCCAGGGGCTGGGGAATCCTAGATAAAAGAGGTCATATGCAGTACGATTAGCGTTAGTGTGAATACAGGTTCTCTGAGCTCAGTTGACACCTCTCTGCTCCTCAGCTGTACTTTAATTTCTAGTTGATTTTCACTTGTGGTCCAAATTTGCCTTTTAATTGTGTGACACTATCTTCTGAAGACTCAGCTTATATCCTAACGCAGCTCTCTATCACGGAGGCATTTTAGGTGATATTTTAACACAAACCTGGTGTTCAAACCCAGTGCGGGTCTACCCGGCTGATACTTACTCCACCTTGATATATGTCGTAAGGGATAAATGCAACTAAAATGACCTCAATACTGATAGGTCAGTTCGCCCAGTGGCCTCCTCTCAGTCCTCTTTCTTTCTGTAGTGTTTGACAGGACAGGTTCCCTGCTGGAAATTCCTCCCTCTGTCTCTGGAGCTATACTGGCTTCCTTTCGTCCTCCAGATGCCCTGAGTTCCTGTCTGTCTCTGAGCTTCTGCACTCTGGGTTGTCATGTTTCCCCCTCCCCCCCACCTCCCTGTGCTCCAGACTTAAGTGTCACTTTGAAGAGAGGCTTTTCTGTTTCTTCCCTGTTTCTGCAAGCACCCTTTCCTTTCGGTTGTTGTCACAATTTGTAACTTGTTTCTGCTAGGACATGTCTATGATCTGCTGGCTTTAGGTCACACCCCCAGCAATTAGCACCAATGTAGGACCACGGTGGACTTTTCCAAAGCTATTTTGGATGACTATGGGAATAAAAGAAATTCGGCTTTTTCCCCCACGACTTCCTTTCACGTAGTTTTGCTGTAGCCAAAATAGATTCCGTGTTCTTCGCTTTACGTGTCCAGTCGTTTCCTTCTCCTAGGCTTCACTCATGTTGCCTGTCTCCCCACATCTCCAGCTGTACGAGCGAGGCCTGCTGTGATCTCTCCCTTGTCTGGACTTGCAGAGTGGCTTTGTCTTCATCTCTCCTAAAGGACTTGTTAATTTTGAAATTGTCCTGCCGCGTGGATGGCGCTCTTCCTGTCACTGAACTGAAGGCTGCTTAAAGGCTCATTCAGCTTCGGAGCCCTCCCAGCGTATAGCCCGGGGCCATGCACAGAGTTTGTTCCCAATACTGTCCTGTGAATTGTTGAATAAATGAAAATCTGTACCTTTTGACTACATTTAGCTTCTCTGTAGGAGACTGACAGCTTTGAATTGGTTAAGCTGTAGTAATTTGTCTTAAAATGTGGATTGACTATCTTTGCCTCTCTTAAGGAGCTAATTTTCTCAGTCTACAGTTCATGCATATCAAAGGATGCTTTTTATTAGTAATATTAACAATGTTATTACTTAGAGCTTTTTACAGTTAATGAAATTTTTCATATTGATGATCTCACTTGGCCTATCAGCAACTTTATCAGGCAGGTGGAATAAGTATTATTGTCTCTAGAGGAGACTGGGCTCAGAAAAGTCAAGCAGTGTACCCAGGGCCACACAGCTCCTCCGTGATTTCCAGCCTTGCTTCTCAGACGGGGAATGGAAGAGTCGGGAAAGGGTTGGGACTTTGTGGTGGTCACGGTCCCCTAGAGATTACATTCAAGTCACAGGGGAGGTGATAGTTTTCCCAGATTATAAATTCCAAGCTGAAAATTCTAATCCATTTCCCCAGTTGGAAATTATTGCCAATCTGTCACTATTAATGATGTGACCGTATCCTGCCTTTGTGTTGGATCATAAAAAAGTTAGGAAAATTTTAATGTACTATATTCCTTTGGAATTTTATCTTTGTTCTGATAAATTCAAGACAGTTCCTGGGCTTACTGTATACTTGGCATCATAGAAAAAAGGCTTCTTTAGTTTTGAGAACTATTTCCTCATTGCCTCCATGAGAACTTACTTGTTCTCATTCCAAGAGATAGAGAATCTTGATATCTGCCATTCCTCTTTGCGGTGTGAAGATATTTATTTTCCTTCTGCGCCAAGAAGAAATCAGAATAAGCGAAGCTGACGCTACAGGGGCAGGAATATGATGCCATAGTCCTGTCCCTTTGTTCAAAGCAATGGTTCTCAGCTCTGCATTAGCTCAGAAACATGCTGATGCCCAGGCCCCACTCCACACAAAGAACCTAGAATCAGATGTGAGTAGGGCCTGGACAACCTTAATTTCTGAGAGCTTCGCAATTAATTTTGAGGTACGACTCAGACTTAGAACTGATGAGATATTCAATTGAATATATTGCCGTAGAGCAAAAAGATCTTATAAAGTAAATTGCACAGTTTTTTATTTGATTATTTAAAGACTTTTTTTTTTTTTTTTTTTTTTTTGAAAGTGGTTTCTTACAGTTGTGATTGATGATTGATGACCGTAGGGACTGATAGCCATGGCTGCCTGTTTGGGAGAACCCAGGTACTGGCCTCTTGTTTTAGCCCTTAGTCCTTTTGGGAAGGACTTTTGTTTTCTGGAGAGATGTTTACATTGTTCAGAAAGTGTTTTGTGCATTTAGTTTCACTGTGCAGCACTTTAAGTTTTATGATATTGGAAAAGAACTATTACAGTTTGCACCCGTGGCCTCATGAAGTGGCACGATGGGGTTGGATAGCGCATTGAAAGGGCTTTAAGATCGAAAACTTGACGTCACCGGAAGGGATTATTTTGATTATCTTTGGAATCTTGATGTATTAACCCAAGATCAGGGTTTCTGTTATGTAAGAGTCGGATTTCTTAAGGTTGAAAACCCTTTTGCCTGTTTTTCTGAGGAATTACAAATGCCTGCTTTCATCTTCTCTTGACACTCCGTCCCGGATGGGAATAAGCTATCTCTTTCAGTTAAAAATCTCGGCAATAAGCAGGCTTCCAATCAAGTGTTTGTGGATATAGTGGAAAGAATATCTCCTGAACTATTACAGCTAGAGTTTGTTCTCGGAGTAAAGCAAAGTCCCTTATAATAGAGATACAGTTTACCTAAGAGTCATATTAATAAGTAAAAAAAAAGATCAGCTTTTTGAATAATATATGAATTCATATGATATCAGTGGTATCTGGGCATTTGGGACAATACATAATTAGTTTCAGTTCCTTTAGAGAGGGAGATGTGGATGTTAAATTGCTGATGAAGCACATACTTTGGAGAACAGTGCATTTCAAAACTTTGTGCAATATCAGCTATTTCTTTCAATGGTATGGAAATATAGCATAAGATGGAGAAGATTTATTAGGGGCAGTTTTACACCATTCTTAATGTATAAAAGTTCATGGTTTGCTCATTTGGAACTAGTTACTTAAAGAAGAATAATAGCAAATATTTATAGGCCTGCTGGGAACACATTAGTCCCGTGCAACTTCAGGAACCATTGTTTGTCGCCTGTAAACCAGTCATAATCATTTGCTTATATAAAAATAATCAGTATCACAATATTTCAGCATTTAAAAGAGCTTGGTCATTTCGTTATTAACAGTTACCCTTTTACAAAACTTGGAACCATGGACCTACCCCCAGAGAATTCAGTGCTCACAGAGTAAGAAGACTTGGAATTGTGGAATAAATACATTCTGAGGCAAGAGGGGAGGGAGAGAGTTTGGAATAAATTGATTTCTGTTTAGTAAAAGTGAAGAAACTGACTCAATGGAAGGAGCTGTTTTGCTACAAGGAAAAAATATTCCAAACAAAACTGTTCCTGGGCAGTCCTATCTCCTCGTTCTCACCTTGAGGGAGTTCCTTCAAAGGTTTCAGTTTTACCGTGGAAACTAAGTAAAGAGGCTCCAGCACACACGGTGTACATCGTATAAGGCCCTCCGCAGGCACGGTTTACCGTCTGCTCCTGAGTGTTTGAGACACACAAACAGAATACTGTATCTTTTGCACAACTCTTTGACGTTTGTGCTCCGATTTCGGTCCAGTTATTGTCATTATCTTAAATATGTTCAAAAGTTTTCTTCCTGAGAAATGGGGCCCATTACTTAGCCAAGGATTCATCCCCTTGCTCATCACCTTTCTCAGGTTTGCTTCTTCTGATAAACATCACGTTCGTGAGCAATTCCTTGTCTCCATGAAGCCTAAAGAAAATGAGGGGTTTGTTAGAACACTCACTGGGGAGAAGTCTTTAATTTAGTTTGTTTTTCTGATGACATCTGCAGTGTTAAAGTAAAAATATTTAAATGGAACAGTTCACCGAGTACATACTTTATGTGCAAAAAGCACAAATGTGTGGGAGTGTTACTCATTTTCTGCATTTAATTTTTTCTTTTTCTTTTCTTTTCTTTCTTTCTTTTTTTTTTTTTTTTTTTACCAAAAACAAACAAACAAAAGCCCAACCACTACTTCTTGGACTGAAAAAAGCCAAAATGGGATAACTAAGCTCCCAGAGTCAGAATGTACAGCTCTGGCAGCCCGAGTAGGTACGATTATAGCTTGGTCAGTAATAATGACAGATTTTAGTGTCCATTTTCGTGTACGAAACACTAAATTACAATGAATTGAAAAGTTGGCTGGTTTATAGTCCTAGAATAGTATTTCTGGAAGGTAAGGATGACGTTAAATCATTTTGGGATGGTTTCAGTCGTTTTCTCTTTTAATTGCAGGTACAGTGCTATTTTCACTTCTTCGCATGTTAATACAAATGGCAAAATATTTGTGGATGGTCTATTTGGGAGAGAGACTCATTATCATATCTATCTTCAACTTTAACAGAGCCCTATGTTTTTGTTTTATTATTTGTTTTCGGCACACAATATTAGAACTCAGCCTCTTGGAAAATGTCATAAAGAAGTTTCATTATTCAGATAACTTAATTTTTTTTATGAGTCTGTATGCAGGCTGCTACAGCTAGAGTCGCCAGTCGGGCCTGACGCAATCCACTCAGCCTGCCTTGCAAACTCGGTGCTGGAATCTCTCATGCTGTTAATGATTATGTATGAAGACTTGGGAAGAACTGGAGGTGTCACTGACGACAGATACAAACATAGCATGGTGCTTGTTTTCAGGTCGGGGAAGGGACACATGTGGCAAGCCAATTAGATTGACTTCCATATTCCAAATAGACAACATATTTGGAGCAAAAGTGAAATTGAAATAATGGCCCAAAGCTTGAGTTGTCAGCTAGCTCTGTGTTTGACAGGAGGGAGGTTCCTGGTCAGATGTTGTAAAGGGGCCAGCGGGCAACACCGGTGCTTAGAGAGAGACCATGTGTAGGTAGAGAAAGTAAGATGTGGAGTCCTAGGACTCGGATTCGAATCCTGCCTAAAACTCATTAGCTTTGCGGCATTGGGCCAAGTCACTTCACGTTCTGCATCTTCAGAATATGGATGGAGGGGAGGTATTGCCTCCCTCACAACCTCATGAGGTTAGTGAGGAGGCAACCATGAAAACTTGTGTTAATTCTTTGTTAACTCTTAAGTTTCTGCATGGAATTCGTTATACATTATGATAAAAACAACTAGTACCTGAGTTAGAGGAAGAAGTGCTGGACCATTTTCAGTTACGCTTTGGAAAGAACAGAGCCTCTTCCCTAACCCACTTTTGGGCAGATGCAGATAAGCAAAGAACCAGGAAAGTGGAGTGTGAGTCTCTGGATTCTGTCCTTGGTTACCCAGGAGTGAGCAGGAGAGAGTCAAGTGCACACAGCTTGGCCTCTTCGTATGATCCTAAAAAAAATACAACCTAAAACACATTGTCAGAGCCACCTGCAAAAGTCTAAGGACATGAGCCACTGCACCAAAGACACCCCTCTTTATTTTAAAATGCATTTTCAGTTTTAAGTGTAATGAAATACCTCAGTCAAAAGATTATTTTTTTTTTTAGGAAAAGGATACTGTTTTGCCCTTGACTCCTCGTAATATCCCACACTGTAGTAGTGTTTTCAGGAGAAAACGATGCTTCTACCCAAGTTCACTGTCAGTAGCAATTCACTGGTTTATGGGCTTATGTGCTTAATAAATAGAATTCTGATTTTTCTTAGCATTAAATTAGCTCCTTTAAAATTTTTCCTGATATTTTTTTTTTCTGATAGTTTTTAAAAATCATGTTTGGTTCAACATGGCAGATTGAACATGGATATTCCATTCTCTTTGGAATTCCCACTGAAATGATGGTAAATTAATGATAATTTTACACAGACATAAATTTAAGGAAAGCAAGAACAGACAAGGAAATGACAGAGATAGAGATGTTAAACATTTTCTGAAAGAAAGTAGATGGAGAAGTAAGAAGCGGGTTCATAGCACTGACTAGCCAAAACCTGGGGGTCAGCATGACGCTATAGGGCACTACCCCCAAAAGGTTCAAGTTCGGGAGGCACAAAGGCTCTTGGAATCTGGGATGAAATTGGGAACGCAGGACTTAGACCATCCAGTCTCTTCCGCCCCTTGAGTGTGAGTAACCTTATTATTCCCACTCTGACCTTCACGAGACACAGGAGAGCGATGCTCTGGAGGACTTAGACCAGGGCGGCTCCAGACCCGGAGGGCCTGGCACAGGAGCGCGGGAGTGAGGGGCCTACTGACCGCGGGGTGCTCGGTGCACATCCGCTGCCTGAATGACGAGTCGCAGATACCCTCTCAGCCTCCTTTCGCCTGAAGACTGGTGGTCATGAGCCAGATATCACACACCATGTGGAGAAAATACTGATTTTCATACTCTCTTTTGGTCACTGGTTTTCCAAATCGGACCAAAAAAATGGAAGAGATTTAATTTTACCCCCTCGCTGGTTACCACTGTCACTAGTAGCAGCCCAGAGCTCCTGACATCCGGCTAAGTGAACCTGGTTAAATTAGTCATTGTTGGCTGAAGGGGAGCAGCAAAGTACGCAGTCACAGCTGTCACTCCCTCCGGTTAACCTCGCTCCCATTGCATGGCTCTATTTATGTGTCATATCTTCCACTCTCTCATACTTCTTTCTCTAAAAAAAAAAAAAAAAAAAAAAAAAAAAATTGGGCATTTGAATAATTATATTAGTAGATATTATCTAGATGAGTTAGATTCTGAATTTTAAGTTCCTAACAATGTGGGTGCTTACATTCATATTTTCCAGTTTGTTTTCTATATATCGTATACCGTATGTATGTGGTTTTTCTACGTGTTAAAAATGAATCACGGGCCTATATATTCTCATAATATTAAAGTTAGGGAACATCCCTTAGAGATCCGTGTGTTCAACCTCTGTGGGTCTTTTGTTTTATTTCAGCTGGCAGATTGAAGCATGAAGAGGTCAGCAATTCATCCAAAGTGACCCAAGTAGTTTGTGGTAGAAGCAGGACTCAAATTGTTGAAAATGGTCTTTGATTATCAACGAGAATATACAGTTACCACTAGTAATGTGTAAACTACAACGTGGGATTTGAAAGGCTATATATTTTTTCTTTTTAAAAAAGTTTTTATTTAGGGGCGCCTGGGTGGCACAGCGGTTAAGCGTCTGCCTTCGGCTCAGGGCGTGATCCCGGCGTTATGGGATCGAGCCCCACATCAGGCTCCTCCACTATGAGCCTGCTTCTTCCTCTCCTACTCCCCCTGCTGTGTTCCCTCTCTCGCTGGCTGTCTCTATCTCTGTCAAATAAATAAATAAAATCTTTAAAAAAAAAAAAAAAAAAAGTTTTTATTTAAATTCCAGATAATTAGCATACAGTGTAATAATGGTTTCAGGTGTACAGTATAGTGACTCAACACTTCCACACATCACCCAGCGCTCATTACAAGTGCCCTCCTTCATCCCCGTCACCTATTCCCCCCATCCCCCCACTCTCCTGCCCTCTGGTAACCATCAGTTTGTTCTCTGTAGTTAAGAGTCTATTTCTTGGTTTGCCTTTTGCTCTCTTTTTTTTTTTTCTCTTTGCTCATTTGTTTTGTTTCTTAAACTCCACGTATGAGTGAAATTATATGGCATTTGTCTTTGAAAGGCTATATTAATAGAAAATAATTGCTAGAAATTAATAGGAATTCTTAAGACCCTAGGTAGATAAACTTATTCCACTGACTGTCCAGTTGCCCATTTTGTTCTCCCCTAAGAGTTTGCCTTCATGATAAAAATTTGCTCTTGGTCGGCATGCTACCATCTGGGGCTCCTGCAGTAGAATTAGGATTCTCCAGTGCTGCACACAGGCCAGGAGGTGGGAGAA
Organism: Ursus arctos; assembly: GCF_023065955.2. NCBI lineage: Eukaryota > Metazoa > Chordata > Mammalia > Carnivora > Ursidae > Ursus > Ursus arctos. Next base: position 68,656,980 of record NW_026622985.1, read on the forward strand.
TCACTGGAGGAGTTTGTTATTTGAACCCACACAAGATATTACTAAAGGATGTGTGTTGCTCTGATAAGCCCTGTGGAGTTGGAAAAAGGTTGAGAGCTACTGCTAGAGAACTATATTTTGGGTAAAGGAATCGGATTTGGGGAATTGGAATGATATAGGAAGATAAGTACAAATCAGTGATGGTCTTGTTTCTAAAATCTGAGCAGATTCCTAAGAACAGTAGCAAGAGTCTCTCACAACAATTCATTTTACTATTAAAGAACATCAAGTAATTCCTGCTAGTCTCTCTAGCCCCAGAACAATTTCAATATAAATAGATTTGTACATTTCAGAGAAATGGATGTATGTGTTTCTTTCTTGGAAAGTAATTAAAGGATAAGATTTCTATGAATGTTGCCTAATATTCCAAATTGTGGTTGTATTTTACATTTATATACAGTTGATGGCCCCTTTTTGTAACTTCCTAAGAAGTCTTTTATTGGGAGGATCTTGATTCACAGTAAAATACATAAGTCAACTTCTGGTCAGTTTCGCTGAGAGTGGTCTTATAAGTGAATAATTTATTATAGTAATGGCTTATAGGGTAAAGAAGCACAATATCTGGAAGAATATTGCCAGGAATTGTTGACGGAAGCACATTCTATGATTTTTCTAATGTATTTGTTAATGTTTATCATTTGAAGTAGGTAATAAATGTATGGTCCGAAGGACTGTGGGAGTATTATCTAGCCACACGGGCTTAACATTGGGTCAGCAAATTCTCCGAGCCTGTTCTGCCTCCGAACTTTGCCCGTGTTGTCAGACGGGCCTGGAACCCTATTACTCCTCTCAGTGAGGCGTCTTTCCCTTCAGGTCTTTGTTGAAATGCCATTTAAGCATTTGGTAAAAGAAAGCATAACAGATAAAGAAAACATAATTTTATATATAATGGGCACTTCCACCCACTCTTTGTCTTCAAGTGCTGAGATCTGTTGTTGGTTTTTACCAGCTCTGGTTATTATTTATGGGTTTGTACCTACTGTTGGAAGACAGAGCAACGTTCTCCTAAATGCTAATGAAATTAATATGAGGTCTATGGTGAAGAGTAAATTAGACAGTCTAATTTTTCCCATTTCATCTGAATTACAACTAAAATAAGTGGCATTATAGATAACACAGCGTGTGGGGGCTAGTTGTTACAGGGCTGTAGGGTTGGCGTCTGGGTGAGTAGAAGTCAAAGTACATCAGGGAGGTATGGGAAAAGGCAGTTCTTATGCTTCTGATTTCCTTGTTTACTTTTCTAGGTAAGAAATATGTACTTATTAAATTTGAACATTATTGTTTCTGTCATTGCTTCATTCGTTTTTCTAAGTGACCACTGTTCCAGGTGCTGGAGCAGGTTGTCAGAAGTGCTTGGCCCTTGAATGCAGCACTTAGTAAATGCTCAGTAAGTGACTCTATGAACCAATGAATGAATGCGTACATCCAGTTTGGTAGAGAGGGCAGTCCTTTAAACAAGCGTTGATCTGTGGGGAGAGAAGGGGGCTTCAGTTTTAGCAGGTGACCCAGTGTCCACCAATGAAACCTGAGGGACATCTCCTGGACAAAAGGACTTTTTTTTAATGTATTCTTAAAGAGACAATAAGAGCGAGCGTGTCTTTTTTCAAGGGCTGTCATCATGTCTGGATGTGCTGTCTGGAGGTGATTCAGAGACTCTTGTGACTATGAGGAGAACAGTGAGATGGGAAAGTTGACAGGCCGAGGATGGCAGTGAAAATATAGAACCTGGAAATTAATATTAGTAGAGCTAACCTATCTTTGGATTTCTTGTTATGCAAGATAATAAATATCTTGTAAGCTTCGTGAGGGCAAGGTGTTTGTAAATTTTGTCATCTCTCTTCTACCTGGAACAATGCCTGGCACTGTAGTATATATACTTAACAAATATTTTATAATATATTGAAGTGAGTTTGTCACCAAAGGTACCTTGATGGATTTACTGGGTTTTAATGGCAAAATCAGAGAAAGGAATTTTTTTATAAATGGTCTCAATCCTGTTAATCTTTAAATGTGGTTAATGAATTTGTTCCTCTGTATGCAAGCCATTTCTCAGGGCTTATGTTTGAGTAACATTTTATTCCCATAGAAGTTAAAATTGTCTTGATACATTGATGGAGACAAGAATCTAAAATTCACATTCTCCAAATCAGTCTCCAAAAATCTGAAGTAGCCCTGTAAAGGGGGGGAGCGGGGGTGAGATTTCATCTTCGGAGAAGACAAGATGAGAATGAGAAAATCATGTTATTGTTACCTATTCGTTCACATATTGAAACCTTTCCATTACGTTTAAGCTGTGATCTTTTGTTCACATGTAAGAAAGAATTTAAAATTCATATATACTTTATTGCCCCCCCCTTTTTTATGAAGGTTGTTTTCAGTTATGTGGGATGAGCAGCTCGTTCACTACTTCCTGGGGGAGGAAGCGCTCCAGGATCTCCTATAGGGGTTGGACATGATCATTGGGACCATCCCAGCCTTAGAGTCAATTCTGAGAGCTTTGCTTGGAGTCCTAAATCTTTAAATTATGTCAGAGAGAGCATCCTCTGTAATGAGAACTATTCTTAGAACTAAAACACAAAGGTTTCCTCGTCTCGGACCGTATCTTAAAGGAATTTATTGAAGAGTGAAAAGCTATCCCAATAACAAATACCCACCAGTGAACTTTGAGGGTTATGACCTATATTAAAGCTCAGGGGAATAACAGTGGAATTTACTTTTTTTCTGATTTACCTGGTATAAGCTACCAGAAATAAATTTCTTCTTAAACGTTCAGTTAGCAGTGCATCGTTTCCTCTGCCTGATTCCCTATCTTCAAACTGGAACTTCATTTGCATTTCCACTGCTCTAACCTCAGAGATACCAGTTTTACTTATACATTAGGCTGGATTTACTTTTATTAAAGGGAGGGGGGAAAAACTTTCAGATACATAATTTGGTACTGACTTTTTAATGCTGTTTTCAAGAAGGTCACTTAACTAGTATTTTTGATGCATTTCCCTACACATCGTATGATATCTGTAACTGAATCTTTAATTCCCTTGTTATAGCAGAGAGAATTTCTCGAATCCTTGCTGAAGCTCCACCATCCTCATATTATGCTTTTACAGCAATTCCCTAGACTCACGAAGGTGAAGGATGAAGTTTATAATGGTATTGAATACCAAACTGTTGCTTGATTTATTCAGGAAGGTTGTTATATACTGGGATCAAGTGACAGCTTAAAAGCCAGTATAATTCATCATCATCAGTTAATTTTCACTGGGTGTCCACTGGGTGCTGAACATTGTACAAGGTTCTTTGTCAGCAGGTGTGTGCCTGATAAGGTTGATGGAACTCTAAGATGACGGAATCTTGTCTTTAAGGCACTCGCTATATAATCAAAGGCAAGTCAGTAAATGCCCGGTGTTAAGCTCTGTGTACGAAAAGTATGTAGCTAAAAGTACTTTATTTTTTGAAGGGTTCTTGTTAGTAAATTGAGGTCCTGCTCTCAGGAATAGCTATGCTGACACCAGAAGAAAGTGGCTGATGTTGGATGGATCAAGGTTAGGCGTCCACTGTGGTCCAGTCCTTGCTTGGCCCCCACACATTTATTCTGTGTGTGTACACACAGACACTTTTGTTTCGGTGCATATGATTTCACAGTATTCTTAATGAGATCCAATTAGCCTTTGAACAAACATACATGTACTGAGCCTCTCCCTAACGAGAGACAAATCAACGTTCCGTTCAGATGACACATCTAGAGCTGGTGTCATGTCATTATTCCACAGATCTCTGGGTGATCTTCATTCCTCCTTTGAGATGGTTCAGAAATGTGACCTCAGTCAAATTTGGAGTTAGCGCCTCATGATCTTGCAACATCTGTTTTACATGCGGCTGTGTGATGGTGAAGGGAGTATAGAATGGCTGCGGTGTCACGGCTCAAGTATGGTACAGGCCTGGGGAATATCCATACCCCTGGTTGGGGGCAGTACAGAAGCATCTCTTCATTGAGTTTCTCCCTTACCTTGGCCTGGGTTCTGCAGGCAGCGGATGTGCTACTCCAGGATTCTCTGCTAAGATTTCCCCTGTCGGGTGTCCTTCGTGGCCACAACTGAGAAGGGCTTCGGGGAGGATTCCCTTATAGGGGCCTTAGCAGTTCTCTTTGTGTTGTTAACAAGGACTTAGATTCAGGGATTGCCTTAGGGTGGAACTGTCACAAGTCTTTATTTGCTAAGCTAGAGATTCTTCCAGCAATATAATTTCTTTAACATCTGGGCTCATTGCTTATCCGTACCCTTTCTAGGGAGGAGGTGGGGGAAGACTTCGAGTTCTGGTAACTGGCATCAAAAGTTGTGTTGCATAATGATCTTTGACTCTGGTCCCTTGACTTGCCGCTTCTCTTTTTGAGCTCTGGTCTCCATCTGTCTCTGTGTAGTAGCCTGCTGTCACTAGCATTACTTCTGTGGGTGGTGAGGCTTCACCCCAGCGGCTGCTCCTTCCCCAGACTGTATCCCTTGTGAACGAGTTACGTGAACTCCTGTGGGGGCAGTGCGTGTGGGAGGTACCTGGCGGAGTCTGCGGTTTCAGGCTTCCCAGTTCTCGCTCTCCTCCCCGGTCCGTCCTTCAGCCTGGTGTGTACCTCATCAGCACACTGAATTTTGACCGAACACGTAATTTAGCTGCTGAATTTCAGCTCCCGTATCTGACTATCCGAACTTCAGTGGTCTCCCCTCACTGGCCGCTAGGGCCGCTGCTTAGGTTGTTCGCCTGTGAATTGCACAAGGGCACGTGGAGGCCAAAATCCAGCCCTTGCTCTAATCACTGAGGCCTGCGCTCAGGCAAGGAAGGCTTGTGAAATTGGTCTGTGCAGAGGGGAGCACCTTTTTGGATTTACACACTAGCAAGTTCATTTGCGTGTTGCTAGCTTTGTCTGTGTTGTTTGCAGGGAAGAATAGCTCTCTTTTTCCCCCCCAGTTGGCTTTTACCGCGGCCAGTTAGAATGGGTTTGTTGTTTTCTTGTAGCAGCTACTGAAAGCCACAGGAAGTCCAATATATTAATATATGAGGAGTTTTCTGCAGCGTACCCCAAAGCTCCAGCCTCAGTACGCATGTGATCCATGTTCCAAGAACTGATGGCACCTTATTTTTTATTATATGTTAGCATACAGTACATCATTAGTTTTTGATGTAGTGCTCCATGATTCATTGTTTGCGTATAACACCCAGCGCTCCATGCAATACGTGCCCTCCTTACTACCCATGATGGCACCTTATTTTAACTAGCTCCTTTGCCACCGGTTCATAGTGACGACTGATTTTCTGTGTTAGGATGTATTGATCCTCATCCTCCCCATTCTTGGCTTTACGTAGGTGATGGCACGTTTTAACAGCCTACCTTGATGCCGGTTTTTATATTTGATCAGTTGTTGATTTCAAGTTTTTTTAACTTGTATCCTTGCTTGACTGGAGAGCTCTTGTCCCGTGGGGGAAGGCTAAAGGCTCCCCAAGGCAGGGTTGGGTCTAGGACCTGTATCAGAAGCCAGTTCTGGGTCTATCCAAGTGTGTCAACGTGTATCTCAAGTTGAAACCTTGGAGTGCTGGGTGCTTCGTAATGAGAGGTCTTCCATGCTTTGTGGTCCTTGAAAGCTGTAATCAGTATGTAAAGTCTCAGGATGAGTTCCGAAGTTTCAGATATTTTGGGGTTTGGTGTAATCTTTCCTTAGTTGTTACACTAATTTTACTGCAGTATATGTTGTTTGATGTTGTTAAAATATTGCTGACATGTTTAAGATCTGTGAATGTGTCCTATCCCATCGTGAAAATCAGGTGCTTTCAAAGTGATTACTTACAAAAACAGGTATTAATAATTTTTTAAAGCTTTTCCTATAAACCTGTGGCAAAATGCCAGCAAGGTCAAAGAAATATTTAACTTATGGTCTGAAGATTGAAATATGAGTCGTTGCTATCTGATACTTGTCTTCCTATTGTTCTGAGAATCCAGAGGAAAGCTATTTGTTAAAACTTAACACAGTAACAGTAGGACTTTTCTGGCTTCTGCTTGCCCACCCACTAATTGTTTTTTTAAAAAACAAAAGAAATGCCTTTTATAACTTAAAAAAAATAAAATTTCAGTATGTAAAATAGATGTTTGGAAGATTGTAACTTTGTGCTATCTTTTTATTCCTATGTTTTCTGTCATCTAAAAATTCTGCTTAAGTTATTTATTTTCTATAAAATATAAATATACATGCATTTATTTAGGTATATATTATACAGTTATAAATAACTATAAGCAGAGGTCACTTTATCAGTTGAATCAAATGATGGAAATACCTGTTGAGTCCGAGAACAAAGGGATACCATAAGCAAACAGGGGTCCCATCTTCACTGTGGGATTATATCAGAAGACAATATGATCTTTTAAAATAAAAATAAAGCTGGTAGATAACAATCCATAAGGAAACCTGCTAACTTAAACTGAAAAATATTCTGTTCTCAAATGTAGGAGTGGTAGGCTCATATTAGCCATGTACGTTAACTAGAAACTGTGACGTGCAAGAGTGGGCATGAAGTCAGGCCGAATTTGTCATTCATTTGGGAATAGAAGCAAGCATTCAAGAAAAGCTACAGTTGGAGGGAATATAATAAAAATTTTGTGTTGTTCATTGGTTTACTGCTGGGGGCTTTTTAATAAAATGTGCAAATCTTAAAAGAAAATGCTGATTATTTTTCTTCATAATCCTTATATTTTAGTATATTTTTCAATCAGGTCATTATTTTTCTGAAAAATGAAAGATCACGTTTGTGTATTTTTTTTTTTTTGGAAACCTGTTTATTTCTAAAAAGGTTTTGTGTTGATTTATAGGGAGGAACAAAAACCCCTAGTAACAGAATAAAAAATAAAAGCCAAAGAGTAAATCAGAAAGAAATGACAGGAAAATTTTGTAGGGAAGAGAAAAGCAATGGTATGAAACTGGTAAGTGTTAAACCTGTCCATACATGAGATCCATGAGGATCTGTCCCTTTTTCTGATTTTACCAGTGAAGGCCCTGGTGCCTAGGGGGATGAAGTAATTTCTCAAGCTCACAGAACTGGGAAGTCCTTACTTTAGAATTCAAACCCTGGTGGATCTCGCTCAAAGCCTATGCCCTTCCCTCCATCTGCAGATGCTGGTGTCTGATGGAGGAAAACGGTAGCAATTGTGCACAAATTGCTCCTGATAGAAAGGTGACCAACTTGTCCTGATTCACTTGGGACTGTCCTGGTTTTAAAACTAAAAGTTCTGCATCCCAGCACCTCCCCTTAGTCCTGACCACACGAGATGGTTGGTCACTACTAGATTTCCTGCCAGCCGTGGTGAAGATACAAATTGTCTTCGAATGGCGGGGCGATCCTGGGGTCCTTTTCCTACAGGACGGCATGTGCATGGTTATCCCTCAGTCAGGGTCAGCTTCTACATTGTGAGGCTCACCTGCTGTCTTCTAAGAGAACCATAGGCTGTGCATTTGGCGGTGGTCTTTGTACTGCTACGAATGTACTGTTGCTTTCTCTCTAGTGAAATGTGGCATCTTTTGGGTCATATGTGCTAGGGGCAGTTCACGTGTAAGTGTATATAATGTGCATCGTTGTTCACAGGACTTGATAGGAGCTGTTAGTGTTTTATAACAGTCCCAGCATTAATCCCATGGCTAAATAGAAGTTTCTTTCTTATGGAACAGTATAGGATGAGCATTCCAGGTCAGTGAGAGGCTCTCCTCCCTGCTGCCCCGCAGATTCCTTCTGTTTGGTTTCTCCAGCATGCCTAAGATACTTCCCTCTGCTGTGGTCAAAGCTGGGTTGCTGGCAAGTGCAAGAAAGAAAGTATAGAGGACACACCCCAGGCTGAGGCCTAGGCCTGGAAGTGGCAGAAACAATTTCTGCGCTCACTCTCTCAGAGTGAACATGGATACATGGCTGAACTGAACTGAACTGCCAGGAAGACTGGGGAAATGGTTAGCCAAGAGCCCAGGACAAAGGGGAGCATGGATTTTGGGGAAAAGCTAGCAGTCCTCCCTTTTTCAGGCTCTGCTGAAAGATGTTTAAGTATTTTCTTAATGTTCTTTACCAAATGAAGACAATGATTGAGTCTCCAAACAACTTCTGAAGTTTTATCCTTTTGTTTGGGAAGAAGTCTTTGCCACCCCTGCCACTGATTACTGATGACTTCTGTTAAAAACGCTTTCATCATAAGACAGTCCTCTCTATCCCGTGTGTTCTGAGTCATGTAGACAGAATTTGATTGGGATTCTCAAAGTGATCAGTGTTCCCAAAAGGTCACAGTTTCAAAATATATTTCACCATGTTAATATATACATTAAATAAAATGAAGACGTAATAGGTGATGAAGAAGTTCAGAGGCTCAAGAGATAAATAACATTTTTCAGATATGCCCTTGGAGGGGAACCGAGGAAACAGGTAGAAAACGCCAGGGGCTCCCAGACTGTGGAAGTGTTGGGGTGCAGGCTCTTTCTAGGGTACACCGAGGAAGGCTTGCATCAAGCTGAGGAACAGAGTTGGCCATTAGCACATTTATTTTACTTGATTTTAGCCTAAATTTACATTAGAACAAATAAATATTGTTTTATCACAGTAGTGCATCTTGAAGTGATTTTTAAGCTGTATGTTATACATACTTATAATAAAACCATGTGTTATTCGTATATATAATCTCTTACCATTTTAGTGTGTGTGTGTGTGTGCGTGTGCGCGCGTGTGTCTCTGTCTCAGAGTGGCCACGGGGTAGCGTAATACTGTGCACCCAGTAAAAGCTGTAACTATCTCTGTGAAGAGTAAATTCCGTTCATACCAAGTCATCCCCCGGCAGTATTCTATTTGATAATTTCGTTACAGTTTTAAATTCTAAGCATTTAAATTTTCTTTGTATGTGTACAACCACCATTTAAACTGGGTACATGGTATGAGAATTCTTTTGCAATTTTATTAAATCTGATTTGTGAAAGAGACCAGGGACTGAAGATGACTTGCACATGCTAATAGATTATAGGCTATAACAAAGTGTTGCTTTATATTGCCACTCCAGTAGCCGCGGTTTCAAGTGGAGTTATTACTGGCTACACTATCACCCAGGTTTTTTTTTTTTTTTAATTATCAAAAGAAGTTCATGCTATTGATTCATTACTCCCATATTTATTATTCTTATTGAAAATCACTAGATTTAATTCTGTTGGTTTCCTTCCTGATTGAAAACATTTGAACCCAGAAAGCACAGTATTTCTTAAGACATTTGTAACTATTCATCACGGATATGAAAATTACAATCATGCGGCATTGTGTGAGCCATGATTTAAAAAAAAAAAAAAAATTCTTTACACATACGGTAAGCGGGTGACCAGTGCTATCCAGGTTTGAAGATGCTGAATGTTCATATAACGGGTATTTGAAATTTTGATGTGTATTGCATTCGTTACTGAATATCAAGAATACATTTTTTTGCTCATATAGAGTAAGTTTAAAATGGGGTCTTTTGTGGAAGCACCCATCCTGTTTAGAATGATATAACAGATGCTGAATGTTCACGTATCAAACAAAATGCCAGCTTTCTGTAGAAAAGAGGTGTCAAAAAGTTTCTTTGTACCTTTAACGCATGTGATTATGTAGTACAAAATGCAGAGTTTGTAAAATTTCTTGAATATACAGGCAAAAAAATGAATTATTCAAAACAACTCATAAGTTCTACATTCTATTGTCCCTTTATAACGCAGGCAGAAGATAGCAGTGCGCTCCCAATAGAGCTGAATTTGCACAAGTTACACCTCTGAAAATGCCAGATGGTCTATGGTCTACTTTTGAGAGCTGTCACATATGTAAAGATTTGAAAAAAGAAAGACAGCTGAATGAGAGCAGTGGATCATTAAAGGGAGAGTGAGGGTCCCTAGGCATCACTTGTGTTTTAAGAAGCATTGTGTCGCTCCCATATTAGTGTGCTTTTTTTTTTTAAAGCCATACACAACTTTTACACAATAAGGAAAAGAAATCTGTTTAAAGCCAAGTAGTTGGGTTTAATCAGTGAGATGTTTTTGTTCTTCATTTGAGAATAAAATCATGTTTCCGACTTGGTTTTTTTATAATTTTACCGTAAGATTCAAGTCACACCCATGAAAAATTAGCAGTGAAGTTAAAATAAATGTTAAGATAGATAATCTGTCTAGGGTTTATCCAGTTTTAATTTGACTTACACACTGCATGTATCTGACCAAATCCTAAAACTAAGAAATTGTGTTAATGTTAAAAATCCGGCGTAAAGAAATAATACTCGGTTGTTACCTGACCATAATACAAACTGTAGGAAAATAATTAGGTGACAGTGAAACAAAAATGAATGTACTATCATTTATCTGCCAACAGAAATAGATATCATTTTGAAGATTGAAATGTAGATAAATCATTAAGGATATGTTTGAATACCACTCCAGCCATACCCAGTAATTTGCAAATAGTCAATTTTGATAGCAGAAAAAGGTCAGATCTGTCAGTTTGAGAATTTGGTGGCAAGACATAGTTGTCTTTTACCACCTTTATTTTTATTTATTGAGAATGTGTAACTATGACATGGTAATTTTAAATTTACCTTGGATTATGGACTATGACAGCACATTTTTGATTGATAAGAAGGAGCCTTAGCATTGGTCAGTTGGACATTTCAATTGAACCAAGCTCTCAGATTGCTTGAAATATTCTTTTCAGAGAAAAACTGGCCCAAAACATTGCATTTATTTGGTGAGATTACTGGTAAGTGCTCTGAAAAGAACACCAAATTAGGTTTAACTGTCTTCTTTGGCTTCCCGTTAAATACATATGCATAACTATCTGTGTTCAATAGCAGTCATTAGGATGTCATTCTAGTTGATACAAGAAGCTACAGGAACAGAGATTAATCTCTAGATCAGATGACTGCACACCCATAAGAAATAGATTTCCTTTTGCAGGTGCCTTGTCCATTTTTGTTATGAGAAGGTCGTATATAGCTGCTAAACAGAGAAGTAACCTTTTTTTTTTTTTTTTTCATCAGGAGTAAGGAGAAAACCAAAATATTTTGATATATTTTCACACCATTACTTTGTGGTATTCCCAAATATTTAATTTTTAGATAATAGTTCTCCTTTATCACTGAAGAACTGAAAAACTGTATGAGGAGTTCATAGGTTAGTTTAATAAATCAGGTATTAATGGTAACAGATTTGGTAGGGAAGGGTGCTTTTGTTTGTAGAGTACAGAAATGAATGTCTTTTTTCTTGAAATATAAACAGTCATGAGTAGACTGTTTTGATAGTTAAGATGTTTTTCTTCAAGAGACATAGAATATGGAACAAGAATGGAAGTAAACAGTGTGTGCTAAACACATACTCAAATGCAAACTGTCTTCTTTGTCAAAAATATGTACCATTTTGGCTAATCCCCAGATCACAGATAATCAGGCCCTTTTAGACATTGTCAATGCCATGTATAATTGTTAAGCTTTGCATGCAATACTTTTTCTAAATTGAATTCTTAGTATTCAGATTTAATTTACATTTCATAACTGTTCATAATCATACATGGAAAAGAAGACTAATTAAAACAGCAGTTTTTTATTTTGAAATTCCAGGAAATTATAAAATAGTAAAATTTTGGCAAGGAGTGGTTTTTGTTCTTTCTGTTGTTTTTGCTGAAGTGCTATGATTGATAGCTTTGCTTAGGGGCTACTCAATTAATGTGAATGTTGATTTTAATAATCTCATTACTTAACCAGTGTAAACAAATAACATTTTGGGGAGAGAGGAGTCAGGACTCTTAAGCTGCAAAAACTAGAATCCATTTTGGCTGATTTAAATAGAAAAAAAAATGTATTAGTGATGTAGTTTTGGAATAGTGGTGAGGTTTGGTAGGGTGCGGTCCAGAGCCAATGGCCCAGAAAGAATTCTTGAGACATCTTTGGTGCAAAAAAGGTGGTCTTATTAAAGCACGGGGATAGGACCCATGGGCAGAAAGAGCTGCTGCACCGAGGTTGTGAGGTGCAGCTGCTTACATACTTGGGAGTTGGGGGCAGGGAAGAAGGGAGGTTTTCAAAAGAACTTTCTTATGCTAAAGAGGAGATGTATAAGGGGCGCCTGGGTGGCACAGCGGTTAAGCGTCTGCCTTCGACTCAGGGCGTGATCCCGGCGTTATGGGATCGAGCCCCACATCAGGCTCCTCCGCTGGGAGCCTGCTTCTTCCTCTCCCACTCCCCCTGCTTGTGTTCCCTCTCTTGCTGGCTGTCTCTATCTCTGTCGAATAAATAAATAAAATCTTAAAAAAAAAAAAAAAAAAGAGATGTATAAGATCCGGGAGGCCTGGCCATTGTCAAGTTAAGGTGGTTTTCCCCTCTAGTAAGGCATTAATATCGAGACAGTTGGGAGCTTCCTGGAGGAATGTCACACGTATCCCCGCCCTGAGTGGGGGCAGGGGGGCGGGGATGTTGCAGGGTGTGTGGCTTGTGCTCCGTCCTGAGCTAGCCTTCTCCTCCCTCATTATCAGCACACAGACCCTCCCAGGAGTTACACAGCTAAGATCATCCACATCCATTCAGTGGGGCTTCTCTGTCGAAAACCCCACTGCTGCACCATGAGCCCACGGTCTGCTAGGGAGTGGATATCAGACACTGCACCCCCCTGCCAAGACCAATAAACACCTGCATTGCTTGTGCTGAGAGTTCCACCTCCCCGGTGTGGCTGCAGTCTTGCTTTGGCCACTGCTGCATACAAGTCATCCTGGTGCTTGGTAGGACTTAGGCCACATACCTGTCCCCTAGCTGCAGAGGAGTGGAAGAATGGGATAGAGGAATTGACCAAAAATCTGTGAGGGTGTTCAGAAATTCCAGGCAGCCCAAATGATAGTCATCCTGCTTTTTTATGATTCATTGTCCAAAGAATCAAATTTGTTCCTCCTTAGTACCATGGTATTAAGTCTCTTATACTCTTTTTAAAGATTTTATTTATTTATTTGAGAGTGCCCCTGCACACAAGAGAGCAGGAGCAGGGGGGGGTGGGAGAGGGAGAAGCAGACTCCCTGCTGAGCAGGGAGCCCCAGGGGCTGATCCCAGGACGCTGGGGTCATGACCTGAGCTGAAACCAAAAGTCCTATGCTTAACTGCGCCACCCAGGCACCCTCTTATATGTTTTTTCAATCTGAAATGTTTGGCTTTTCATATATAGACAATTTAATGCATCTGTAATTTATCTCTGTAAGGTACATATGCACTTAGGTGTGCAAACACACATATTTGGAGCTCTATTTTTTCCCTGGTTGTTTGTGCCTGGACCCACCACACATGGCTTTAGTTCCTGGAGTTTCTTAGAAGACTATATATGTACTAAGTCAAGTTCTGCAACCCTCTTTTACTTCCTTAAAATTGCTTTAGTGATTCTTGGTTACTTTTCCTTACAAATTTTTGGATCAGCTTCTCAAGTTCCATGTAAAAGCTTGTTGGAAATTTTATGGAAATTACACTAAATAAATAAATTGGGGAGAATTAATATTTACTCTACATTTAGTAGGGTTTTATGTCCTTATGTTCTGTGATTTTTTGCCATAAAATCTCAGCCCATTTTTGCTCTAGCTTAATTCTTAGATACTGATGGGAGGTTTGGGGGGGCCTTTTCTTTTTTCTTTATTTTTTTTTTTGATATGGTAAAGAGTTCATTTTTTCTTGTATATTTGCTGTTTGGTTACTGTTGGCATAGAGGAAATTTGTTGATTTTAATGTGGTTGATTTTGTATATATCTTGTTAAATTCTTAGTGTTTCAGGGTTTGTAGTCTCCTAAATTTCCCCTAGAACATTCAATTTAGGTATGCATCTCAAAAATATTTTTATTCAGACCTATTAATTTTTTTTTCATGTTGTATCGCTTTCACCAGTACCTTCAGTGTAATGTCGAATAAGAGGGGTGAAGCTGGGCCGCGTTTTCTTGGTCCTGACCTAAATGGGAGCATTTCTGAAGTGCTGACTTTTAATTTCAGCAGATGTGTTTTATCAGATTAAGGAAGCTCTCTTCTATTCCCTTTTCATAGGTGGTTTATTTTTATATCAAATTAAAAAATAAAGATAGAAAAGGTTTTCTCCAGGACTTAAAATGAAATCGAAAGGGTGCCTGGCTGGCTCAGTCGGAAGAACATGCGACTCTTGATCTCGGCGTCATGAGTTGGAGCCCCACATTGGGTGGAGAGATTACTTAAATTATTTAAGTGAAATGAAATTGAAGACAACTGTATTTCTTTCTGTATTGTCCAGCTTTGATACTTGGATTCATTGTTCTTTTCCTTTTATCTCAAAAGATGATTACATATTTTATCCCATTATCAGGGATATTGAGATAATAGTGCCATGTGTCTAGCACTCAAAAGAGGGACCCCGTACATAGAAAACAAACACTTACTGTTGAATGAGTGTGGAATAACTTTTTGAGATTTCCAACTTAAATTTTCTTAAAAATTAACAAAGCAGTCTTTTCTACTGTTTTTATATTCCTTGTGTAAAGTCACTTTTGATGACCCTGTCCCACTTGCCCTTTTTAACTAATTTTGTTCTCTCTGTGTCCATGTTTATTAATATTTCCTTTTTCCTTTTTTTTTTAAGATTTTATTTATTTATTTGACAGAGAGCAAGAGAGCACAAGCAGGGGGAGCCGCAGGGAGAAGGGAGAAGGAGACTCCCCGCTGAGCAGGGAGCCTAATGTGGGGCTTGATTCCAGGACCCTGGGATCATGACCTGAGCCCCAGGCAGATGCTTAAGCAACTGAGCCACCCAGGCGCCCTTCCTTTTTTTCTTTATCTCCATTGTGTAGAACCATGGGTAAAGCCCAGAAGAAAAAAAAAGTCTGGACATTCTTCTGAATATATTTTGGGACTTTCCTGTATATATTTTGATGATTTTCAAATATTTTTTTTAACTGAATCAACTTTTCCTGTTGTTTAGCCCAACCCCAGCGCTTGCCTCAGCTTCCAACGTGCTCACAGGAACCAAGTGAGGAAGAAACCATCAAGATAAAGAACGGCCACCCAAGTCTGAGCAATGGAAATGGAATTCACCACGGGGCCAAACATGTATCTGCAGATAATCGAAGACTTTCAGCACCTGTTTCTCACAAAATGCATAGAAAAATTCAGTCCAGCTTGTCTGTAAACAGCGATATCAGTAAGAAGAGTAAAGTAAATGCTGTCTTTTCCCAAAAGACAGGCTCTTCACCTGAAGGTAAGTTGGAGATACGTGCTTATTTTATTTGACCGGATGTAAAATCATATTCACCAATAACTACTTGATCAAGCCAACATGAATGAAGAATCTTGCTTATCTTTCAGACAAGTAGGAATTTTGGTAAAATGCAACCTCTCCCAAGGGAAATGCAGGCTAGGAAAGAAGTGCCAGCAGCTGACATCCTGCTTTAGATGATTATCTTCTAGAGTGAGGAGTCATTACTTTAAATAGAACCAGTATACTGTTTTTAATACCATGTTTAAAAATCTGATTGCAGTAAGCTGGTGATGGATGCATGTATATTCTCTGTCCCTGGTTCGTGCGGTTATTCTGTGGTTCAGAGAGAAGATGACCTGCTTGTTGTCTTGCAAATGAGTTCTTAAATATGCAACACTAAAATGAGAAAAAGATTTGGTGATCCTCATGTTGTTGCCAGAGAGTGGGCCAGGTGATCTCTGTGGCTTCACTGGCTCGCATCTTCCAGCCCCCGCGCTGCCACGCCCCCCCCCCCCCCATTCCTGCTCACTGTGCTCTGGCCTTCAGCTCCTCCCGCGGAGGTGCCTGGGTACTCTCTGACCTCTCAGGAGCTACTTATTATGTCTTCAGTTCTGCTTCATCCTGCCCTTGGCCAGGTCAAAGTCAGGTTAAATACTAGGAACCTGAGAAAGGTTTTCTTTATTATAATACAAACATCTGATGACAGTGGGTTTAAAACCCACAGACTCCTTTTATACAAACAGCTTGCCATATTATATTTTCTTTCAAAAAGTATAGTCTTCCTACCATGTATAAGGTCCCACATTTCTGCCAGCCTATCCGTGTTCCTCTGTTCTTCCTCTTTCCTCTCCTTTAGCAGTTCTTGGGATCCGGAAATTCAAATCTGTTTTCTAAATATAGATGTAGATGTATCTTTCCCCCCCGCTAGTTCAGCTGTATCGGATTTTTCTTATTCCCCTTACCTTTCAATTTTAATTACCATGAAATCTTAAATAAGGCAGATTCTGTCGATGCTTCTGTGAAGTTGGCCATGCTTATTCATAGAGATAAATTGAGTTGTAAATAGGAAATTGTATCGAGAGTTACCAGGATTGAGTGGGAGAAAGGATATTACATTTTGGCTACAGGTGTCTCAGACTCAACTGAGGTAAAGTGTTAGGTTGATCAAATGATATGATAATAAATGGTCTGCATAGTTCTAGGTCAGTGACACTACTTTCCAAACTAATTAGATTGAAAGGGACATGATTGACACTTTAAAATGAGTTTGACATGTAAGCTGTATGGTCATCTCTGAAGCAGAGGTAGGCTGTTAACTAAACTGGCTCTCAGAGGAGTTGGGAAGGCAATGCAATTTTCTTTAGAGTATCTTTGCTTTTAGGTGATTGGGTGAAATAATTGAAATCTACTTGTTTTATACATTTGAATTTACTTATTACAGCCTTAACCTCTTATTTGCCATTTGATATTTACTTATTTTAAAGAATGATCTATCCATCCTCCAAGGTGCATATCAGTCCAACTTGAAATAGCTTATGGAATTGGTACAAAATTTTTCATTTTCTTATTTTTAATACCATGTCTGAAGTTATTTCTGATGGAGGAACGCTTTTTTTTTTTTTTTTAAGATTTTTTATTTATTGGAGAGAGAGGAAGAGAGAGACTGTGAGTGGGGCGAGGAGGAGAGGGAGTGTCTTAAGCAGGCTCCATACCCAGCATGGAGCCCGACACGGGCTCAGTCCACAACCCTGTGATCATGACCTGTGCTGAAATCAGGAGTCAGACGCTTAACCAACAGAGCCACCCAGGCGCCCCAGGAATGCAGCCTCCTAGGTAACATACAAAAGACGAGGCAAATCAGTAGTGTTGAAAGAGTTCTACTCTCCCCCTTTGTCTCCTTCTCCCTCACTCAGTCCCGTGAGTGTACAAGGGGGATAAGGACTAAGGATAATCCTGCTCTTTATCACAAAATGCTTTCCATATTGGACTGGGGGTACGAGTCCTACGGAACACAAATGAAGAGGTCTAAGTATATTGTAGCGTGTCCTGTCCAGAACTTGGCTGTGAGGCTATGGAACTTAGCCAGTTGTATGTTCCAGGTGTTGTGATTGCTCAAATCCAGACGAAAATGTCTTTGTCCCGGTTCATATGTAGTCTCTAAGGTGTCCTCATGCTTTTTGATGCTGTTTAAAGTTGAGCCCTGACTTTTCAGTTTTGAAGTTAGGTTTCTTCACTGGCAAATGTGCTGTGGCTTAACAAAAAAGGACAGAACGGGCAGATGGCAAGTGAAAGAACCGACGTTGCGAGTGCGGCCACCAGCCCTCTGGGTGACTCGGGCTTCTCTGGGGCTGCTTTTTCTATAAAAGAGTTGGGAGGAGAAATCTTCCAAGTTAGCATGGGTTCCAAGATTCTGGGATGCTATCCTCACAGCAGAACTGCTCCACTGCGGGGCGGGTTTCTTGCTCGACGGAAGACGGGATTCCTGGTGGAGCAGAAACCGTATGCCCGCAGAGGGGGACCGGGCAAGGGCCGGGATGGTCTGGATGCACAGGGCTGGCGTCTGGATTTCAGGAGGTCTGTATATCAGAACAGTAGGTCTTGAATGGGCTTGATTTAGGATATGAATAAAAATGGACAGAAAGTATTCAAAAAATACAGAGGGGCTTAATAGTTTTCTCAGTTTTGTTTTTGTTTTACATTTTCTTCAGTCTTTATGGTCTGTGCCTGTTTCTCTCCCAGTAAAATGAGCACATGAATAGCAAAGTCATTCACCGTAAACCTCAAAATCAGCTAACCGCAGTTTGACAATGTGTGTTTTTTCTGGACAAACGGTGCTTGTGGTTATTTTTGTGTTGCACAGAAAGAACAGTGACAAGTAGAGGGGCATTTTTCTGGCTCAGATGATGGAATTAAGTAACTATTTCATGTTACTTCATTAAAAGAAGTAGGGGCCTCTTGGCTGATCAAGTTTAGAAAAACCCTAAGTTGGGGGCCCCTTGCTCCCACAGAGCTAAAGACTGACCTAGCCCCGTACTGGAGTCCGTGTGTTGGCAAGATCTTCTAAGCTCTAACTGTGGCTTAGGTTCGGCCTGAGTGCAAGTAGAAACGCGCACCATCAGTTCTCTTTTTAAGCTCTGTTGGTTCGTGAGTTATTCATTCTGTGTTCCTGCTGCACTCATGATCTCCTTGTACCCTCCCGATAGCACTGTGAGTCCATCAACTCTATGTAATTATCTCATTGTAAATGAAACTGAGGCACAGACAGGTCAAGTGAACCCCCCCCCCCACCCCAGATCAGTTGGTATGTGGTGGAAATGAGATTCAACCGCAGACACACCTTGGAGTTCCGTAAGGTCAAGGTAATGACTGGTCATTCCCACACCGCATCCAGTGTTGACCGGGTTACTGGTGGGTTAGGCAGGGCTCTTTGCCTCCTAAAATTTTCAAAAGAATTTGCACACTTTTGACCTGTGCTTGTTTTCCTTTCCTATCAATCAATCAGGCAGTAATCTCCTGAAGAGGCTGGACTCAGATGAGTCCGTTGTGTTTATTAATTTATCCTGGTGCCCAGTACAGTAGCTTTCTAGAGTTTCCTGCCAGATCAGGTGATACAGTGTTCTATTTCGCACACCTTTATCCCACTCTTCCTTCAAACGAGCACTGGAAAATGTGTACTCGTATGCATTAGAAAATGTTATTTTAAAAAGTCCCTTTTATGCAATAGAGGAAAAAAAATACCCATGTTGGAAAATATTGTACCTTTTATTTAAAGGATATTAAATAGGTAGAGTTCTACTTGTTTTGTATAATTAAATATTTTCATACATACTTTAATTTTCTGATTGCATCACCCAGGTGGAGAGTTTTAAGACTAAATGTTTAAGATTCTTGACCTTTGAAATAATTATAGTATAATTTAGTATCATATAATATTCAAATTGCCAAGGGTTTTCATTAGACGCTAAGACACTTTTCTTACCATAGGAACACTAAATCCTAACATTTCAGGTGTGCCCGTTACAGCTCTGTATTTGTGTAAAACTTAAGTTTCAACAAAGATGTTTTTAGATCAGATTTTATACCTTTCAGGTTAATGTGCCGTCATGTATACATGTCCAACTCCAGACGCTCATAGCACATAAATGTTGAACAAGACAGTCAAGAACCTGGATGTAGCAGTACCTAGGATTTTTTTTTTTTTTAAGATTTTATTTGAGAGAGTGAGCACAAGCAAGGGACAAGTTACAGAGGGAGAAGCAGACTACTTGCTGCGCCGGGAGCCCCGTGTGGGGCTCAATCCCAGGACCCCCGCACTGAAGGCAGACGCTTAACCGACCGAGCTACCCAGGCACCCCGGATCCGTCTCATTTTTAATCACGCAGATGCCATGTGGCCTAGTGAGGAGCGCACAGGTGCTGGAAGCAGTCTGCTGGTGTTCAAATATTGGCTTTAGCAATGTGTCCTGGGGTAGGCTTTATGCCTCAGTGTTTTCAATGTAAAATGGGGATGTTATTCGTACCTACTTCATAGGATTGTTGTAAAGAGGAGTTGCTGTCGAATTCCTTGGAGTTAGAACAGCAGTCTGGCCCAGAGGAAGTGTTTGATGACAATGACAGCAGTGACACTTAAGGAGCTCACAGGGGTTAACTTCCTGGAGAAGACAGTGCCTGGATGGTGACTCGATAGATAGGGTAGAGGGAGACCTGCACGGCTCAGGGGGTGTTCTGAATGACTGTGTTTTGTTCAGAGAGGCATAAGCATTTCACTGTTGTCAAAGCTGAATGAGGAGCAATATGACTGGAAATGTGACAAAGGATAAGTCCACAGCAATCCTGGGATGTCCTGCTCTTCCTGCTTCTAGGAAGGACGCCATTTTATAGCCAGTATGCATTTCTTTGAAAAAAATTCTTTTCTCTCCATAATGCAGAAGTTCCATGGGTTCAATGGGCTACGTAGTGAGCACCACACACCAACTGCCTTTACCGTCCTTTCGCGTGTTTGTTAGGAAGAACTGCCATACGTGACGTGATGAATTACTTTAGACTTGCTGAGCTGGGATGCTACCACGCTCTAGGAAGCCTTTGGAGGGACCTAAGCCCAGTCTTCAAATTTTACTAATTCTCTCTGCTTCCCCTTCTTCTAACTATCCTGTTGGCTTCCTACCTTTTTAGACTCTGCCTCCTCCCCTCTTTTGGTGTATTTCCCCTTGTATTCGTAGTGTAGTAGTTTGTCACTGTATATACAAGAGGGACAGGGCATGGGAGTGTCAGCCGGAGGAGCACAGGCCTGCATGGGAGTGTCTGGGTGGGGCACACAGCCTTCAAAGGGGATTTAGCAGAACTCAGCAGGACAGTCTGAAAAGCTCACAAGGTGATCAGACAGGTCTGCCCCCCCCTACCGTCCTTACCATCTGCAAACCTTGCCATAACTCCATGTGTTTGAAAGTATGCCTTTACTGCGATCGTTAGAGGGCCCTGGACCTGCGGTTAAGTGGCACAACTAAATGCCCTGGCTGCTTCTCTCCCCTGAGCATGGAATGTTCTAATGATTTTCTTTGCCTTTGTGACCTGTGCACATTGTTTGCAGAACTTAACTTGGGCATCATCCCCTGATGTCAGTTTTGTGCTCATTGCCCCGCTTCTGCGTCCCCGTAGCACCTTCCACATGCACAGTGATGCGGAAGTTTATCTGTCTTCCTGCACTAAAACCTAATCTCACTGAAGGCAAAGCCTCTGTCTTACTCTTCTAATTTCCAGCAGAGCCTGGAGCCTGGCTTATAGTAAGTGTTCAGCTGATGCTGAAGCAAGTAAGGAGTATAAACCTGAGAACATAGGTACCTGTTCTTCAACAATCCATAGACATCGTGGGTGAAACTCAGAGTGGCTGACATCCTCAAGGGAGAGAATATGGAGCCATACGAGTGCAAATATGAGGTCAGAGCCAGGCGAACCGAACTTTTGCCTCTCACCCTCATCATTCCTTGAGGTGTTTAGTCAACAACATGCTCCCAACTCCTAAAACCAGGAAAAAAGGTAAAATTCAAATTAAATTGTTCATTCTCAGTTACATAATATAAAATCTTACATTTTCCCCCATAAAAATGTCAGTTTTGCCTGTAATTATAGAAATACAAGTATTTTAGTGGATGAATAATAGGATTTTATGATATGACCGTGGTGTTATAATCTGAGCTTCCAGAAACAAACTTTCTGTGGCTTTGGCAAGATACGTTGCTGCATTCCTCAAAATACTTCATTTGCTTGGATGGTGTTTTGTTTTGTGCTGTTTTCTCAGGCACAGTGCCTTCCATTCCATGTCAAAATGATTGTGTGGGAGAAAGGTTTAGAATTCTGCTTTCCGAGGCAGTATTTGCCAGTCCAGTGGAAAACAGGCTTTTAGTAAATTTTACTGCTCAACTAACAAACGAAATGGAACAACAGTAATACAGTGAGATGGGTGTGTGAGGAAAGAAGGCATGATCAAAGCTGACGGTGTCAAAGGATAAATCATTCCTCACATATAAATCATTTTTACTCACTTATTTAATCAGCTGTTTTTTAAAAATTGAACCAATTATCTATCCAAAGTATTTATAAATGGTAAGTGTGTCTTTAGGGCCAAATGCAAATATTTAAACAAACGCACTTCCTTTAGAGTTTAGGAAAATAAGTTAACTCTATAATTTATGTTCTAGAGTAAATTATCCTCAGACCCATCAGTTTGATGAGCACAGAAAAGATTTTATAAGGTCCTGAAATACATATAATTTAACATTTGAAACACCTCAGATTGAAAGAGCTGAGCGCTCTGCAGGCCAGGTGAAAGAAGAGAGAGAAGCCATCAGCTATGTATGAATTTCACCTCGTTTACCTTTGGCTTCTGGGTTTTGTAGACACGTTGCTTAGACCTTTGCTCTAACAATTTAAATTAACTTAGCATTCACTCAGGAGGTGGGTGGGGAGGAAATAAAACAATGGAGATACAGATAGATTGGTCAGGAAGCTCTGGGGTGTGGGGTGGCAGAGTGAGGAGACTATTTAGAAATCCAGCTCTTAGAAACCCAGCTTCAGAATAAGAGCTTAATGGAAAAATTGAATAAATCTTAGGACCCTATTAATGCACCATTGTTTTAATTTTTGCATACGTGATGAAAAGTTTAGGTGGTGTCAGCACGGAGAAGACTTTTGCTGAATGTGAGCAATGAGAACTGGAGGTTTTCTTGAGGGTTTCAGGATTAAGAGCTGAGTCCCAGCCCAGGGTTAAAAGTGAGTAGAACTGAACAGCAGTCAGACATCCGTCCTAATCAGGACTGTCCTTATTTTTCTAGTTCAATTATTAGTTGGGAAAGTGAATAGAAATTAGGAAATCATGAATAGCTCAGTATAGTTTGAGGATGACCATGAGTTGAGTAAATGATGATCTACACTCCAAGAGCATTCGGAAATACACACTTTGGAGCTTGGAAGGAGTTAGAACCAAGTACGCTAATTTATATTCTCATAGAATATTGGAAACTGTGAATTTGGAGGAGTTTTCTTAAGAGATTTAAGAGAAAAGATCAGATGGCTGAAAACTAAGTGACTCCGGGATCACTGGAGGCCAGCCAGTTTGGTGGGCTGGGAAGGGGCGTTCAACTTGCGTGCTTGGGAGATGCTGCCATGGAAAGTTCAGACTCTTCTCCACAGGTGATGTCAAATAGAGTAAGTCGTAGTGAGGCCAAGACACTGATAAGGTAACCTATGGGAGAGGTCAGAGGCAAAGAGAGGAGGGTGATTATCTTGCTGAGAAAAAAATTGGAAAGGCTAGTGTCATGGAAAGAATGTTTTAGGAAAAGGACTGCACCAGATAATTGACAGGTTCAGCAGGATGAATACTGAAATAATTCTGTGGGATTTCATTGTGGACGTCATTTGGTGACCTAATTGAGAGCCATTTTCATGGAGAAGCCGGAATGATGTGGGTTGTGGAATGTTGAGGAAACACACTGATAACAATAGTTATAGAAAGGTTAAAGTCTAGGCTGGAAGTGTGGGTCCAGGGAGGTTGTTTTGTTAGATGTTATTTCATTTTAAGATGGAAAAGCTTTGAATGAGTTTACATTTCGATGGAAAGGATCCAGGAGAGAGGAGACGTTTGACTATATAAAAAGGTTAGTAACGTTAACTTCCTGACAAGCCAGCATATAGGTTCTTCAGAGTTCAGCTCTTGAGTTCAGTGATACTGAATTAGGCAGTTGTATATCCATTATTCAAAGCAAGAGAACTGAGCGACCAGAGAAGCATTTACTGAATTGCTAACCTAGATGACTCTGTTGTGTGATTGATTCATCTTAGAAGCCTTCGGAGTAACTTCTGTGGAATGACTGGGTATGAGGAAGTCTAAAACTTCAAGTGATTAAAGGCCCATCTCACGCCCCCACTCCTACCTCATTCCAGGAGAACTGGCATTCGAATGGAAGGCATTGGTAGGGTGGGCAGTTAGGATTCTGAGTTCCAAATTTCTGACTGTTGCATTTTGGACTACCAGGTGATGGAAATTTAGAGCTTCTTATACTTTAGAATTTATCATAGCTTATAAATAAGTATAATACTAGATATATATAGAGAGTATATATATAGAGTGTGTGTGTATATAAGAAAGGAAATACAACATCAACAAGTAAAAACAGCAGTTAAAAAGAAAAGTATAGGAAACACGAGTAAGGAAACTACTGCATAATCCAGAAAAATAGTAGACAGGTTAATATCTTTTAATGTTGCCTACTCTTGACTGAATTACTATTGCAAGCAAAAGCTTGAAAAGGTTAAGACCTAACCTATAATATATTGGAATATTGATTATGATAGTCTTTTACACAGCAATTCATTTTTGGTTTATTGGCTTCTTTGAGAATCTGACAAAAGATGTGATTCTTTTCCTCAAGTCTTTAGGAAAGATGGTAATGGAATCCTCTTACCTCTTGTGTTGTAAAGACATTGGACACCTTCAGACATCTTACTCTATAATCAAACGTCTCTAAGACATTTGAATAGTGAGGGGAGAGCAGATAACGGGGATGCCGACAAGCTATTGTAAGGATTTTGAACAGATGAAGGACATTTTTAAGCATCACCTGCCTCTGGTGCTGAGAGCCCACTCTAGACAGCTGAGGGCTGAAGAGGCCTGCTCTGTGCCGGATCAGGGCGGCAGTGATGGAGGTGGTGAGATGTTGCACAGGAATGTATTTTGAAGGCAGCATAAGATTTACTGAATGATGAGATTTCAGTGTGAGAGACAAAAGTTAAGGATGACTCCCAAGTTTTTGGCCTAAGCAGTCTAAAGTAATGAGTTGTCATTAATGGAGAGGGGAAGGCTATGGGAAGAACAAGGTTTCGTTGGTGGAGGAAGAGAAGGATCTTGGTCATGGATGTGGATCTGAGATACCCCTTATTTAAGTGGTGATGTGAAAGGAGGAGTCTGGAATGAGGATCGGTCTGCAGCGTGAGGTATATTTTATGAGTCATCAAGGTATAGAATGTTCGGTGGATGGCATCCCCTAGGCTAGGGTTCTCAACCCTGGCATCTGAGAATTTGGAGTAAGAGCTTCTGGGCCAAAGGAGTAGGAAGCAAAGTACCACTCTTCGGGCTTTGCCCCCAGAGATTCTGATTCAGTTGGAATGCAGTAGGGGTGGCTAAGGTAGGAGTTTCCTTTAGAAGCTCCCCACAGGATTTCAGTATGCATGCAGAGTTAAGAACCACTGCTCAGGATGCAGGAGCCCTGGACTACTCCAATATGGAGACGTCAGAAAAGGAAGAGGAACCATTTAAAAAGGATGAGTAACTGGTGATGGAGAAGAAGGCACCATGAAAGAGGGACAGCTTGGAAACCAAATGAACAGAGTGTTTCAAGAGTCAAATGCAACGGAGAAATCCAAAAAGATGAGTGAGAGGTGACCCCTGACATTGAAGGTCAGTGGTGACCTTCATACTTTTGGTGTTGTGATGGGGACAAAAGTCTGATTAAAGTCGGTTCTAGAGTGAAAAGAGAGGAAGTAAAGATCGCAAGTCTAGGCTACGGTTGTTCAAGGAATTTTGCTGAAGGGGAATGTTTTTAAAAATGGGAGATACTGGTTGGTTGTTACTGGTAATGAGCTCCTTAAGGTGAGAGCAGGATGTCCTGGAGTCGGAGAGAGGGGAGGCGATCTGCTACAATGTGCCTTCGGTTGTAGTTATTGATATCTGTGTAACTATATTATATCCTTCACAGATTTTGGAGCGTTAAAAGAAGGCAGCCATGCTTTAAGGTGATCTTAGAAAGTGCCTCCTACGTATAAGCACTATGCTAGGGCAGGCCCTATACATTTACTCAGCCGGGTATCTTTCAGATGACCAGTAGGACTTGGCATGGATTTACAGTTTTGGAAACCTTCCATTTTAAGAAAATATTTTATCATTTGGAATGATGTTAATTATGATAAAAGTTTCCATTCGTTTTAGAGGGATTTCAAAAAATTATTTCATGGTTACAATAATAGCACTAGACACTGCGTAATACTACAATTCTCAAAGGAGGAAGTTTTTGGGAAAAGATACAGAATGTGCAGGATGTTTTGAATCTTCTGACAAAAACTGGCTGATGACTCATGAGTCTCTTGCAGTTTGTGAAGTATACAGAGGGAAAATAGTATCAAAGTATTGCTCATTGGATATAATTTTTGTCTTCAAATATCGGAGGTGACCACTTACAGCAAAACTATCTCAGAGGCTCACGATAAATCAAGACATTTTGTATTTCACTTTAACCTAAAATTTACCACTTTAGCTACAGTATTTTTGTAAAAAAAAAATTAGTTCAGATTAGTTCAGTTTCTGAGGTTTGAAGAATAAAAATATTTAGATAAGCTCACGAAGAAAATACTGATGTGTAATCCATACCTTAATTTATGTCCAAATGTCACGTGGTCTGCCCATAGACAATCTGGAAGAAAGAAAATTCAAAATGTTAAGTGTAACTGGGTTACATTCATGTTCCTTTGACTTCAACTAAAAGTTGAAGATGATACTTCTTGTATCATCATCATCCTCTCGATGATACTGTATTGTGTATTTTTTTGTCTTGGTGCCTTCATAAAATTCCTGGGGTTTTTTTTACTCTGTGTTTTACTATGTTCTTTTAGTTCTCTCCTTTGGTGGCCTTCATCGTCATCTCTATATACTCAAAAAAATCTATTGTTTCACTAAGTACACACTAAAATGTTTAAGAATAGAGAATTGTAATATTGGGGGGAAATTAATTTGGAACATGTTAAAAAAAGATAATGCCAAAGGAACAGGAACAAAAGGGTGTCCTTCATCTCTAGGAATAGGTTTGTTTTGTCCCTAGAGAAGCTTCTATCTTTGCAGATCTGGCCTGCAAGCCAAGTTTTGGCTCCTTTTGGTTGTTAGTTACTCCAGAGTACACCTTCCTTATCTCTGTCTGCCTGTCTCTCTCATCGCCCCTCCCCCCAGTCTGTCTCACCTCATTTTTCTCACTTTCTCTCCCTCAGTTTTGCATGATTTCATTGAACAATTTGTTGCAATTTAGAGGAACCCAAATGGCAGTGATTCATGACATTTTCAATAGTGATGTTTTAATATTATTTTCCAGTAGGTTTATTCTTAACATGTATGTTTGTCAGTATGATGGGTACACGGAGATTTTCAGGGCTATTTCCTTTAAGCTAAGACCCAAGATTTTTTAAACAATGATTTCTTTTTCTAGATTGAATTAGACTCTCAGGATATTTGAGTTGATGTCTATCAGAATACATAGTTGTTTCACTGTTTGGACTCAGGGTCATTTGAGAATGTAATTTTAAACAATTGGGGGCGCCTGGGTGGCACAGCAGTTAAGCGTCTGCCTTCGGCTCAGGGCGTGATCCCGGCGTTATGGGATCGAGCCCCACATCAGGCTCCTCAGCTATGAGCCTGCTTCTTCCTCTCCCACTCCCCCTGCTTGTGTTCCCTCTCTTGCTGGCTGTCTTTATCTCTGTCAAATAAATAAACAATTGAAGTAACCTAGAAATGTGTACAGTTTCTCTTGGAAAGGTTTTCACTAATTTTAATACCAAATACGGTGTTAAATTAGTACTTTTTGAGGACCTTTTATAATTTGTATAACTCTCAATTACTATAGTATAAAATAGGCTAGAGAGGGAGCTGATGGTATAAATTTGCCTTATTCCTGAAAAATTCTTGCAAGGTACAGTGTTTTCTTATAATACACACTAGGAAGCTTTTTGAAAGATTCACTTAGGATCCTCCAGTTGAGGGGTTCTTAGCTTTGGGAGTAGTCCATGACTTTGAGAAGAAAAAAACCACAAAACTTAAAACTTCTATACTTAAAATCTAGCATTTCCTTCAATTATAAATGGAAATAATAAACTTCAGTAGCATTAGTAGTACCTTTTGGTCAGTGATATTTTCATATCCTGTTACCATTGTTGGAGAAATCCTGAGATATCACTTAGGCTAATCACTACTGTAAAATTATAGTAGTAATCAGATCACCACTGCATCTTGTTATTGATGTGTGAGAAGAAGCACATACTTATATTTTTATTCTACCTCAACTTTTAATAACTATTTCAGCATAATTGGTTTCCTTTGAAATCATTATTTTAAAATATTTTGTCCAGGGCATGGAAAAAAAAAATACCTGCTTTGCTACATCCTAAGCGTTCTTTGTAGAATTTCCTTTGTAACGTTACATTTCTGGGTGTAGTTTTCATAAGCTATTAAAAAATCTGTGTTCTCTGCATTTTTTTTTGTTCATAATTGTAAAAGATATACCCAAATTTCCACCTTAAAAAACTATGTTAAATAGTAAATTCCAAAGTAACCACTGTTCTCCTGTTTACCTTTTCATGCATACTTTAGTAAAATTATTTGTTTTTTAACCACAGCATAGTCAGCAATATCAGGATACAGAGGCATGGAGAAAATTATTTCTGTGGTTTTGCATGCCACAATTTGGGTAATATTAACTCTCCATAAATAAGTACAGGAGAAAACAGAGGAAATGTATCAAAAGTCAACAACCTGGTGAAAATTTTGTTTCCGGGGTCTTGGGCAAGTTTTCCTAAGGGATTGTAATTAACATAGTGTGGCTTCAGGCCCACTTCCCAGCACAGGAACCTAGTCATTTGTACTGGCTTCCCTACTTCTCCTACATGTGACCGAAGCAAAAATGGAAGGTGGTGGACATTGTCTCAGGTAGGTAGAGGAGGCAATTAGAAGAATAAAATGGAAGAATTAGAAAACAGTTTGCTCAGGGAAATTAATGATATGCCTTCCTTTGTAAGGGAAAATATTCATACAAATAGTTGTCTCCTCAAAGACTGAGAAATCCAGGAATTGGGGGGAGAGGGGCCTGCATGTGAAAATAATTGAAAGAAAAGAGCCAAATGGATTAATATACTAGTTTTCCAAAGACCTATTAAATTTCAACTCTGAATTCTCTTGGGAAATCAAACTGGAAGAACTGGACCTCTTGGGGAATACTATCCCCATAACATAACATAATTTAAAGTTGACACTAGAAGCTGAAGTTTATTTTTTTTTTTCCTAATAATTATGCTCAGTGAGGGATGCAGAAATTGGAATGACAGAAAAGTAGTTATTTTAGAAAGAACTTTTCAACATCTGTGGGAAATATCTCCTGGAAAATGTATTCTGTAGAGTGACAGGAGAAGATGAAGTGAAACCAAAAGTAATCTCCACCTCAGACCATACAAATGAATTTCATGAAGTCAACAGGTATTGAAGGATGTGCCCTGTGCCCAGGCCTGGGTACTAGAGTCTGGAGAGCAGTCCCATTTCAAACTAGTGCTTTTGATGATCTGGTTACTCATTTCTGACTGAAAGTATGGTTTTTAAAAAGTATGAACATACTGGCTCTTGAACCCCAGTTGAGCCCATTACATAGACCTGGCCTCCCAAAGATACTTGGGTCCCTTGCTGAACTTCCTAACTTGCTTGAGACCCTGTCCCTCCAGCATACCTGCCTTTTAGAACCAAAATCTAGCCTGCCTTTTTCAACTTCTCTGTGTACCAGGGAGCTGGAAACCTCGACCATAAAAATCACCATCATGACCCTTGTGTGGTCTTGGGTCTCAACTGGACTTTCACAATCCCTCAGCGAACTTTTGGTATGTCCCTCATTCATTCGACACATCATTACCGAGCCTGCTTGGGGGCAGGCACCCTTCTGGGGACTGGGACACTGCAGTGACCTACGCAGACAAGCAGACCTGCTCTATTTTCCACAATGACTGTTCTGTTCAGTTGCCACTGTCTTCAAATGAAACTCTCGGAAGCTTTCCCTCGCTCTCCAGGGGGAGAAGACGCTTTCTCTGCATAGATTTCTTGAAAGGATATCTGCATGTGCTGTCTCTACTTCCTCATTTTTCAATCACTCCTCTTCCCACTGCTACTCACTTCCATTCCTATCACATCACTGGAACTTCTCTGGCTAAGCACAGTATTTGACACAATCTCCGTGAAATCTTTTTCTTTCTTGCTTCCATGTCTCCCCCCTTCCCTGGAGTTTCTAGGTCCTTGGTAAGTCCTCAGTTTTTTTCAGTCCTTTTCTCAAATGATGTAATTCTCCCTGGACACCTTAATAATTTCATTCGCTACAAGAATTTCAGCTACCTGTCACTTCCTAGCCTGAATCCTTCTGTCTCTTAAGCTCTAGGCCAGTGTCTCCAGCCACCTCTTGGACATTTCCATTTGAGTAGCTTCAGACTTACCGTGTCTGTTATTATTTTTTAAGTAGGTTCCTTTGAGTAGTTTCCACAGCCAAACGTGGAGCCCAGTGTGGGGCTTGAACTCACACCCTCAGATAAAGATCAGAACTGAGACCAAGAGTTGGATGACTCTTAACTGACTGAGCTACCCAGGTGACTCCCCAAAGGATTTTAAATATACTGTTTTTCTTCCCAGGTTTCTTTCTTGGTAAATGGCTCCAGAAACCAGTCATACTTGTCTATTCTCTTCCCATCATTGTCTCATCTGTTGTCTTAGCAACTCCTACTAACCCCATTACATTCCTTAAAGTCACCTTACCTGACCCTCCTGACACCATATTCTCACTGATGTTCTCCTGCTGCCTCCTTTCTAAAATGGAAAATTGATGGTTTTCCCTGCCCCAACTAATACTGAACCACTTGCATTTCTAAACTATCTTGTTCTTGCCTGTGTGCCTTTGAATAACCTCCCCACTACCTGGAACCACCTCTACCTTCTCTTCACCTAACACAGGCCATCGGACCACCTGCTCCTGGGGCTTAGCCAGCTTAGTCAACGAGGGCCGACACATATTCAGCATTACTTAACTTTACTTTGAATATTGCGTTAGGCCAAGTAATGTCTGGCTGTGTTCAAGGCCAAGAAAAGACCCTGAGCTAGACTTTCATAGAAACTTAGTGCCTGGAAAGAATTTGGAGATCATTTTTTCTTCTTATGTGCATATAGACAGTGAAAGGATTTGTTCAAGGTCATTTACCAATTAGTGACAGAGTCAAGACTTAGAAAATAGGTTTTTGTACCCCCCAAGAATGTCCTTTCCTCGTTGCTAGAAACCTCACCAAAACCAGCCAGCCAGACAACCACCACAGACACTTGTGGCATTTCTTCCAGTCGTTCTGACATTTGCTGGCCTGAATGGCCACCCTAGGCACTGAGCTGTGACTCAGGAAAACCTCAGCCGGGGTGGCCCTGATGAAGTGCTGAGCAGCGAGAGGCAGCTCAGGAAGAGGGTTTTTAATCTTATTTTCTACAGTTTAAAATAACAAGGCTACAGAATTTTTATTGGATGAGAAAACCAGGTTTGTCAGTATTGGCGTACTCACAAACAACATGTTCATGGCTTTTCTTGGCTCCGAAATTGTTAGTACACTAAATTAAGGTGGAGGTATTTATACTGTATAATTTCAGTGTCATGCTGTCCTGGTCATCTGAGGCTTAAAAACAACAACAACAACCCCAAATGGTATTAATAGATAACATGGGTGGAGAGGGAGGGATGTGGAAAGAGTAACAATGCCATCGTTGATTCACAAATTAATTCCGTCAATAACAGGCTTTACCTCCTGTGCACTGCTTTGAAATGTGCTTTGGTGTCTCATTTCACTTGGCTGGTTCCCTGTATCTTGCTTGGAGTGTCTGTCAGACTGCTGGGCCTCTCTGGTAGGGGCCGGGCTCCTCTATCGGGACCGGGGAGCACATCCTGGGCCTTGTCAAGGCAAGGCTCTTCTTGCCGGTGGGAGACCTCTCCCTGCTGCGGGACCGCAGTCCTGCCTCGGCCTCTCAGCCCTTTGGATCGCCAGACGTGCAAGTGCCTGACCCCTGCCCTGGGAACACTGTCGCTTCCCTTTTCTTGTGTGTGTTCCCACCAGATCTTGTGTCACAAGTAACCTGGCCCATCCTGTGGGGTTCAGTAATAGGCTACTAACGGGTGACTAGGCATCTGCCCTAGGGAGTTCTTGTTCAGGATGGCAGTGCAGGACTCTGAGCTCCCCTCCTCCCATGGACACCCAGATGTATAGCCACACATGGAACCATTTCTTCTAAAAAGAACCTGCAAGCTAGCTATGTGAATCCTTCACGTACAACAGAGAAAAAACCCACACCCAAAGCAAGCAGGAGAGGCTGAGAAGCAGTCCTGCCGTAAAGCTCACTACGGCACAGTGACACACAACTAGGAGGGAACTCAAAACTTGGGGCTTCTCCCTGAAGAGCAAAGGGTTTGAACCCCACATTCAGCACCCTAACCTTTAAGACTGCATCTGATAGATGAGCCCCCAACCATCTAGCTTTGTAAACAAATGGGCCTTGCATCCCTGAGACCCAAAAAAGACTATGTTGAACTGAGGAAAGGCTGTTAATGGGCTTGTGCTCTTGGACCCACCTGCCCCATGGCCCAGTATAGAGGCAGCTGATGGACAGGTTAGACCTAGACCTTAAGATAAGCAAATACTCTTTAGCATAAACAGATGTCAGTAGAAGGGGCAGGCATCTAATTCAACACACATCTAGGGGTTGTTGAGGGTACTCTGAGATCTGAAGCTGGCAGGTACCACCTTATGGTGGGTGCTGTCCCTCTGACCTTCTCCAACTAACCCACTGTAATCCTCTCCAGAAACCTCACAGTGGGGCACTATCTTTGTCATCTAGAGTGCCAGTGTCTTTG
Organism: Ursus arctos; assembly: GCF_023065955.2. Lineage (NCBI taxonomy): Eukaryota > Metazoa > Chordata > Mammalia > Carnivora > Ursidae > Ursus > Ursus arctos. The sequence goes on from NW_026622985.1 coordinate 68,689,479, forward strand.
GGAGAAGATGAGCTTATACATGTGTCCGGTGCCCAAGGACACCACTTGATTGCCTAGCTCTGGTGGATAGCAGTGCCTGTGTTCCTGGGTCCCAGAGACTAACAAACCCAGGAGAGACTGTTCTTGGCCAGCTGCCACTCCTAGGGCATTGTACAGATAGCAGACTGAAACATACCCCTAGCGTTTCTGCAAGAGAGGCCTATTTGCTTAACATGAGCTTTGACTTTGGGCAGGCTTCAGGTGGGGGCACGTAACTAGGGGCCTACTGCTATGCACACCAGAGCCGCAGACCTGTGGATGCTTTAAGCTCTCCTTCTGCCTTGCTCCAGATTACCAGTATCCTCCCAAAAGAAACTTGTATACCCATCTGCTGCTCTGATCTTTGTAACTGCCACCCAGTGGACACCTCTAGCTTGCCTAGCCTTGGAAGGCAGTGGGATTCATACCTGTAATCCTACAGGACTATATATGTTGGCATACTTCAAAAGCTGCTGTTGCAGGGGATGGAGGCGTCTGTCTTCTAAATAGTTTGAATCTAGGTGCTGACTGAGATCCTTCCTTTTGGAACATTGGTAAGTTTTAGCACACTCTCAACCACTGGGAGCCACTAAAAATAAAGTAGGCTGTTGGACAATCACAAAGTTTTCAGAGACAACCAAGAGCTAGGATAGGGTTGAACAATAAGATTTATCTGCTACACAAAGCCACTCTACTCCTTCACACTGGGCAAGGTGGCTGTTTTATCTAATGCACAGAAGCCAACACAGAGAGTCAAGGAAAATGTGTTTCAAAAGAAAGAATAAGACAAAACCTAATAAAAAGTTCTTGAGTAGTTTGCCTGACAAAGAGTTCAAAATAATGGTTTTAAAGATGTTCACCAAACTTGGGAGAAGAAAGAAACATAAGAAATTACCAAATGGAAGTCACAGAGCTGAAGAATACAAAACCAAACTGAAAAATTCATTGGCAGGAGTCAGCAGCAGACTATATGAAGCAGAAGAAATGATGAGGAACTCAAAAACAGGGCAGTGCAACTCACCTCATCAGAGCAGCAGAAAGAAAAAAAAAAAAAAAAAGCTATCTTGAGGGAGGTACGTGACATCAATGGGCCAACATTCACATTGAAGGGATCACAGAAAGAGAAAGGGGCAGAAAAGTTATTTGAAAAAGTAATAGCTGAGAATTTTCCTAACCTGGTGAAGAAAACAGACAACCAGATACAGGAAACCGAGAGATTTCCAAATATAATGAACCCAAGGAGACTCACACCAAGACACATTATGTCAAAAGTTAGAGAGGAAAGAATCTTAAAGGCAGGAAGAGAAAAAAAACATATGTCCAAAGGAACCCCTATAGACTATCCTCAGATTTTTCAGCAGAATCTTTGCAGGACAGAAGGGAGTGGCAAGATATATTTCAAGTGCTGGAGAGAAAGCATTTTCCAGACAGACAAAAGCTAAGCCTGCCTTACAGTAAATGTTAAAGGGACTTCGTTAAGCTGAGGTAAAAGGGTACTAATTAGTAACAGAAACACATATGAAAGTATAAATCTCAGTGGTAAAGGTAAATATATAGTAAAATTCAGAATAATGTAAACATGGCAGATTAATCACTTATAAAGGTAGTATGAAGGTTAAAGTAGTAAACATAACTAAAACTACAATGAGTAGTTAAGATGTAAAATATGACATCAAAAAAGAGGGGGAAAGTAAAAGAGCTTTAGGATGCATTAAAACTTAAGTTATAAACGGTTACAAATGTCATTAACCACAAAGCAAAAACTTATAGCAGATACACAAAATATGAAAAAGAGATTAATCTTAGCATACCACTACAGAAAATCATGTTACAAAGGAAGAGAGCAAGTGAAAGGAAGAAACAGAAGAGCTACAAAACAGCCAAAAAAACCAGTTTACAAATGGCAGTAAGTACATGCCTATCAGTAGTTAAATGTAAATGGACTAAATTCTTCAATTAGAAGTGTTGAATGAAAACACAAGATTCATCTATGTTCTGCCTATAGTAGACCCACTTCAGATGTAAAGTCACACAGACCAAAAGTGAAGGGGTGGTTAGATCTTCCATGCAAATTGAAACCAAAAGAAAGCTGGAGTACCTGTATTTAGATCAGCAAAAATAGACTTTAAAACAAGGACCGTAAAAGGAGACAAGATCATCACATGCCGATAAAGGGGGCAATCCAACAAAAGGATATAACATTTTAAATATTTGAGTACCCACATAGGAACACCTAAATATGTAAAGCAAATATTTACAGACCCAAAAGAAGAAATAACAATACACTAACAGTACAGGACTTTAATACCCCACTTTCATCAACAGATAGATCATCCAGACAGAAAATCAATAAGGAAACATTGTCCTTAAGCAGCTCATTAGACCAGATGTACTTAATATACACAGAACATTACACCCAAAAGTAACAGAACACACATTCTCTACAAATGTACATGGAATATTCTCCAGGATAGAGCATGTTAGGCCACAAAAATAAGTCTAAATCAATTCAAGAAGATTGAAATCATATTGAGCATCTTTTCCAACCACAGTTGTCTAATTAGAAATCAATTGCAAGAAAAATGGAAAATTTACAAGTATGTGGAAATTAAATAACAGTCTACTGAACAACCCGTGGGTCAAAGGAGAAATAAAAGCCCTGAGACAATCAGCGTAGAAATACAAAATAACAAAAATGGATACAGCAAAAGCAGGTCTATCAGGAAAGTTCATAATGATAAATACCTCCCTCAAGAAATAAGAAAAATCTAAAACAACCTAACTTTATACCTCAAGGCTTTAGAAAAACAAATGAAGACCAAAGTTGGTAGAAGGACGAAGCAGCAAAGATCAAGCGGAAGTAAGTGAAATAGAGGCTTAAAAGACAATAGACATGATCAATGAAACCAAGAGCTGTTCTTTTGAAAAGATAAGCAAAATTGGTGAACCTTTAAATTCACACACAAAAAAAGCAGACTCAAAATCATAAATGAAAGGGGAGACATTACAACTGATGTCACAGAAATACGAAAGATTTTAAGACACTACTATTAACAGTTATATTCCAACCAATTTGGCAACCTAGAAGAAACAGATAAATTCCCAGAAACATAAACTTACCAAGAGTGAATCATAATAAAATAGAAAATATGAACAGACTGATTACTAGTAAGGAGATTGAATCAGTAATCAAAAATCTCCCAACAAATCAGAGTCAGGGCCAGATGGCTTCACTGGTGAATTTTAATAAACATTTAAAGTAATACCGATCCTTCTCAAACCTTCCAAAAAAATAGAAGAGGAGGCAACACTTCCAAACGACACAAGAATGCCACAAGAAAGAAAATTACAAGCAAGTATCCCTGATGAACATGCAAATATCCTCAACAAAATATTAGCAAGCCAAATTAAACAGTTCATTTAAAAGACCATACATTATGATCGAATAGGATTATTCCAGGGATGCAAGGATGATGGTTCAATATCTGCAAATCAATGTATACATCATGTTAATAAAATGAAAGATAAGGATTATATGATCATCAATAGATGCAGAAAAACTATGACAAAATTCAACATAAATTTATGATTAAAAACCTCAACAATTGTGTATGGAGGGAATATATCTCAATATAACAAAAGCCATATATGACCAGCCCACAGCTAACATCAAACTCGACGGTAAAAAGCTTGAAAGCTTTTCCTCTAAGATTAGGAATAAGACAGGGATGCCCACTCTTAACACTGTTACTCAACATAGTATTAGAAATTCTGACCTGAGCAATTAGGCAGGACAAAGAAATAGAAGACATACAAATTGGAAAGGAAGAAGTAAAACTATCACTATTTGCAGATGACATGGTATGTGTAGAAAATCTTAAAGACCCCTACAAAAACTGTTAGACTTAACCAGTTCAGTGAAGTTGCAGGATGCAAATTCAGTATGAAAGATCTGTGGCATTTCTATAGACTATCAGAAAGAGAAATTAAGAAAACAATCCCATTTACATTTCCATCAAAGAATAAAATACCCCGGAATAAATTTAACCAAGGAGGTAAAAGACTTGTACCCTGAAAACTACTAGACATTCGTGCAAGAAACTGAAGACAACACAAATATGTATGAAAATATTCTGTGCTCATGGACTGGAAGAAAATTATTAATTGTTTTACGTAGTATGGACATTTTGACGGGTTCAATGAAATCCCTATCAAAATGGCAAGGGCATTAATAGAAATAGAACAATCCTAAAGTTTGTTTGGAATTAAAAAAAAACACTCTGAATAGCCAAAGCAATCTTGAGAAAGAACAACAAAGCTAGAGGCATCACACTGTCTGATTTCATCTATATTACAAAGCTGTAGTAATCAAAGCATGATGGTATTAGCATGAAAAAACACATGGATCAATGGAACAGAGAGTCCAGAAATAAACCCATGCATATATGGTCAATTAATTTTTGACAGTGAGCCAAGAACACACAATGAGTAAAAGTCTCTTCAGTAAATGATTCCAGGAAAGCTAGACAACCACATGCAAAAGAATGAGACTGGACCACTATTGTATACCATACACAAAAGTGAAGTCAAAATAGGTTAAAGATTATTAGACCTAATACCATAAAACTCAGAAGAAAATATAGGCAGTAATCTACTCCTTGATTTCTATTCTGGTGGGAATTTTTTAGAATTGGTACCAAAAGCAAACCTAGAATAAACAAGTATGACTACGTCAAATTAAAAGGCTTCTGCACAGCAAAAGAGTCCATCAACAAAACAAAACCACAAGCTATCAAATGGGAGAAAATATTTGTAAAACATGTCGAATGAGGGGTTAATATCCAAAATAAAGAGAATTCATACAACTCAATAGCAAAAAATCCCAAAGAATCTGATTAAAAATGGGCAGAAGATCTCAATAGATACTTTTCCAAAGATACACAGATGGCCAACATGTCCCATGAAAAGGTGCTTAACATCACTAATCATCAGGGAAATGCAAATCAACATCACAGTGAAATACCACCTCACCTTTGTCAGACTGGCTAGTATCAACAAGACACAAAATAACCAGTGTTGAGGTTGTGGAGAAAAGAGACCCCCTTGTGCACTGTTATCCAACTGAATAAAGTCAACATTGAATAGGCTCAGCTATTGAAAACAGTATGGAAGTTGTTCAAAAATTAAAAATGGAACTATGAGGGCACCTGGGTGGCTCAGTGGGTTAAGTGTCTGCCTTCAGCTCGGGTCATGATCCTGGTGTCCTAGGACCAAGACTGACGTCAGGCTCCCTGCTCAGTGGGGAGTCTGCTTCTCCCTCTCCCTCACTCATAAATAAATCTAAAAAAAAAAAAATTTTTTTTAAAGTAGTAAATACAGAACTACTGTATGACTCAGTAATTCTAGTGCTGGGTATTTATCCAAAGGAAAGGAAAAGAGGTTCAAAAAGGCATATCCGCCCCCATGTTCACTGGAGCATTATTTGTAATAGCCAAAATATGGAAATAATGTTTTTTAACAGATGATTGAAGATGTGATCAATAAATATATAGACGAAATATATAATTTTTATATTATACATATATATACATATATCTGTGTGTGTGTGTGTGTGTGTATGTGAACATTATCCAGCCATAAAAAGAGAGGGAAATCTTGCCTTTGCAACAACATGGATGGACCTTGAGGGCATTATGCTAAGTGTGTAAGTTAAGAGAAAGACAGATACCATAGGATTGCACTTACATGTGGCATCTAAAAACAGGAAAAAACTGAGTTCACAGGTATAAAGAACAGATTAGACTGGTGGTGGCCCGAGGCAGTGAGTGGGGGGTGGGTAAGATGGATGAAGGAGTCTAAAAGCCACAAACTTCCACTTACAAAATAAAGAAGTCACGGCGATGTAACGTACAGCGTTAACTAGAGTTAACATATTGCCTATTTGAAAGTTGCCAAGAGAGTAGATCTTAGACGTTCTCCTGAGAAAACTATGGTGACAGATAGTAACTAGACTAATATTGTAATCATTTCACAGTGCGAATACATTGGATCATGTTGTACACCTGAAACTAATAGGTTACATGTTATACCTCAATAAATATAAATATATAACGAGCATCGGACTCGGCAAGGGTGTTATTTTACCGTCATCCTCACCACCACCACCTTCTGCAGGGTCGCCCCACTGGGCCCTACTTGGCTTTAAAAAAAAAAAAAAAAAAAAGCTGATTTCTTAATGTACCTTGCACAGTATTTAGACAAGCACACATAAGAAGAGGAGAAACTGAAATGTGAATTGTGAAAGAGACACAGTTGTGAAAAATGGGAAAAACATTAAGGTTTAGGGAGAGATTTCTTAAATCATTTTTGTACAGTTTTAAGAATATAAATCCTAGTTTTAATGAAAAAAATCTATTTTTTCGCAGCCATAGATGGCATTGTGACCAATTTCAGCAGACCGTTAGACATATTCTTTCTAGGAAAGTGTTTCTAAGATCTAAAGTGGATTCTGTTATCCAAAAGTTACATCCAACTTTATTAATTAAACCTTTTGGATTAGAGGTTTTCCAACTGGCCAGTTGAACAAAGTCAACATTGAATAGGCTCAGGTCAGGTCAGCGTTTCTCTGTTGATGCCGTCCAGCTTCCTGAGAAATTAACAGACCTAGTTTAAATATGGAAAAACATTATTATTTTAAGTCTTCTGCTGCAGCCAAACACAAGATTTCCTAATTCTGGGCATATTTCTGCCTGCTTCACTCTTCTGGAGATTCTGTCTCTTACAGATGCCTTTTTGTTTCTCTCTTTTCAACTGTTTCAACTATGAACCGAGCCTTTGATAAACCTCTTCCAGTTAGAGTAGAATGGTTCCATTTTGGTATGGTGATCAGAGTGAATGAAATATCGGTAGGTAAAGAGGTGTGGCCTCCCTAGAATAAATCTTCCATTATCTTCGTTGCTGTGACAGTAACAATATTTAATAACTATTTCCACGATCAATCCCTTCTTGAGCACTTACAGGCATTGTCCCTTTTAATCCTCACCAAAACCCTCTGAGGACAGTACTGTTACTACCAGCTATCCAATTTGTCAATAATTAAAGTAACGTAAATGTTATTTGCACCATCTATATTTTTTTAGCTTTTCTGTACCCTCCTCTCTGCTCACATACTAACTGTACATGTAAAATGTTGTGAATTAACACCTCTACTAACTGAGCCGTTTACTCTTCAGATTTCTTTGTGCAGCTCCTGAGGAGGGGGCGGGGAAGGAGTGTGCTATATAGGCTGTGCTCCTAGACTTAGTGAGATGCAACTCTTTAGAAAGGACTCCTTGACTCAGTGCTACAGTTAAGTCATGACTAACAATTACTGGATCAAATCTCTCAGAGTTTGGAATACTTAATGAATCAACCGTGGAGCAGGCAGCAGGATAAACGAAAAGAGAAGAAAAAAAAAAATCTGTGCTATTCACTTATCTGTAATTTAAAATGCAAATGTACTTCCCATAGGTGCAGGATGGAATCCAGAATTTGGACATGTGGGAGAAAAATCAAGGAGTCCCTTTGTGGGATGTGGGAGAACGGTTTTATTTTTTTCCAAGGTTCTTTTGAGTTTGCTGAGAGGGAAGATAATAGTAAAGATAATTGTTCAGTTTTCCTAAGTGTGGTCTTCTTTGTACTGCAGTGGAAAACATAGCTCTTCCCTTTCTCTTACCTCCTGACCTAACTCACTTTCTTCCCCACTAGGAAAATGTTGACTGTGTTCTGGCTAAGATGCACGGCCTCACGGGGACAGCAGTGTGCCAGACAGTTCTGTGTAGGAGGGACACTTCGGGCCAATTTATGCAGGCAGCAGGTCATTCTAGGGCTGAGGGCCAGAATGCTGTGTGTCCTCTGGCTGGGAGACACAGGGCTACTTGGAGCCGAGCTACCGTGCTGTGTTAGTAAATATTTCCTGCCCCTGCGAACACTGGAGGAGCAGAACTCCCTGGGGATGTCTGTCTCTCATCCCTCACAGCTGGCTCTTCACAGAGGCCAGATACTTAGCTATCCTGGCTGCGATTCAGGATTACTAAAACCCACTTTTGGGTTTTTGATTTTGCGTTGAGAAACAACGGTCGCTGTAAAGCAGCGTCTGAGAAGAAGAATGCCTCCACCCAATTAGGCATCCTCGGTACAATGAGCCCCTTTGTACCCCCACCGGGCAGATGTGAGCCTTAGCAGCTAAAGACGGGAACACCTGTGGGTTCTCTGTAGCTTTGGTCGTAAAGTCAGGTTTGATCTCCGTGCAATTTCCTAAATTACTAATTATGCATAATTGACTGCTCATATTTATATCTGCAATTGCTTTTTTGCATACTGTTGGTCTGTTAAAAATGGTAACGAGCCTCTTTTTCTCCATATATAGTTTACTCGTTGGGGACCTGATTAAGAAAGTATTTTCAAGCATGTAAGTCATAGGAAACGTTATTAGAGATTAGTCGAGATAAAACACATACAAATTTGCGTGCACTCAGAAATGGTTGTGGGTTATTCTCAGAATTTGCTGCTCTGCGCTTCCCAGTACTCTGCTGTTTGGGGTCTTTGTTCCAAGAAATTCAGAGCACCTGTCATACCACATCTTAAAAAAATAAAGAAATGTAAGAGGCTCCTTTAGAAGAGAGCTGAGTTTACTGTGCACATAGTTTTCTGACGGCTCTTAGGGTCCGTTCACTCTAACTGCTTCCCTCGTATTTTCTTAGCATATGATTGGGTCTTTCAGTTTCGGATCTTTTCATTATTAAACTAATGTGTTCTTATAACAGTGAGTCTCCAGTCTCATTTTAAACAGACCCAAGCCCCTTGGACCAGGCACAGATGTTTCCACCCCCGTCATCTAAGACGCTGGTTATGTGGGTTTCAGGTGTTACCTTCATGGCGTGGGGCAGGCAGCTAGATGCTTTCCAGATAGACCAGCTGCATGGGTTTAACACTGATGACCTTTCCTCGGACTCAAAAGATTTTGTTTGGGTTTGTTGTCTACAGTCATTCATAACAGTTTTGGTTTCTTTTAATCAGCTGTTGTGCTAAAGCTTTCTTTTTATGGCCTCTTGCAAGGTATTTGGCTGCTAGTATGTTCCTTTGTTTTCCTAAATTTACAGGAGCTGTCAGTCTTGTGCTGAGCTCCCCTCTCAGTAGTACACTGAATTGTGCAATTCTTGCTTGGCCCAGCCTGAGACAGGCATCCTTCCCAGAACCTAGTTGGCTTCTCAGAGGTTAAATACTTTTGGCAAAAACTGCAAATATGACTGAATAAAACCATAAAAATGAAAAACCTCAAGAACAGGGGGAAAAAGAATTATTTCTGACTGTGAACTACATCAACGCAGAGGACTCTCCTTTAGTCTTCTTAGTTTGCTACTACTTCTAATCCTCTCTTTGCTTCAAATGAAACCAATATGGTAATGCTGTTTATGATTGTTGATTCCCCTGGAGGGGGTGGGGGGACGGGTAGAAACTGTCAGCTCTTTGGTGTTTAACCTTTTCATTACCTCAGGTCACAGTGTGATCCAACTGCTCTTTCTAGAGCACAACTAAAAAGAAAAATAAATTGACTTGAGAGAATTTAGGGATCTTGTTGTCGCCATACCTAGGTAGTTCTTTACTTACAAAGGACAGATAATGACTGCGTCTGGGTCCATGTCTCTGTTAGCTGCACCTTGCTTAATATCACTGTAATCTCTAAACTGCATTTTGGTTTGTGACTTTTTTTTAAGTGTCCTTGAATAGACTGGTTTTTCAGAGTAGCCCAAAGTGGTTTTCTAGTAAATTATATTTAAAAGGTTTTAAAAGGATGTCTTTTTTGTGTATGTGTAAGTTTTAGTATTTACATAAAGAACTTACTCTTTTGAGACCTGTGTCATTACCATGTTTGACCAGAATTTGCCAAAAGTATTCCTGTGTCATCTGTTCACTGCTTTTGTTCATGTAAGTGTGGACCTTAACTTTTTTGCTTTAAACTGACAGATTTGTTTGAGACATTATCTCTCTTGGCTGCCTACCGTCTTCTGTCTGTTTCCCCAACGCCACCGGCCGCTTATCAGTTCTCCAACTCATAAACTTTGCTCTTGTTGAGGGTTAACCTTTACTATCAACTCTTCATTAAAAGTGAAATTCAGAATCATCTTTAGAAAGGAAAGGAACATGAATCAAGGCTAAAAACAGATCAAGACAAAATCAGAAAGTTTTGGATTTATAACTGATCTTCCCCCAAGGAAGATGAACCAGGTGCTCCGCTCCCGCGGTCAGCACAGCGTGCTGGGTTAGAGCCTGGCCTGTCCCCGCGAAGTGCACGGCTTCTCGCTCTGACGCTGCTGCTGGCCTCTAGGACTTGGGGCGAATTTTCTAAAATTTATCTAAGTCTATATTGGTAAAACGGGGATCATACCAGTACCGCTTCTTGGAAATATTATTAGAATTAAGGGAATTGGAAAGGGCCTTAAACAGAGTTTAGTACAAAGTATCTAAAATAGTTTTTTAAAAATGAAATAGCGTGGGTGCCTGGCTGGCTCGGTTGGTTAAGCATCTGCCTTTGGCTCAGGTCATGGTCCTGGGATCGAGTCCCCCATCTCCCCCATCAGGCTCCCTGCTCAGCGGGAAGTCCGCTTCTCCCTCTACCCTGCCCCCCGCCCCGCTCTTGCTCACTCATGCTCTCTCTGGGGGGGGGGGGGTGGTGTCTTAAAAAAAATGAAATAGCGATGAAAACATCTTCTCTCCTAATATATTTCTTAATTCTGAAAACAGCCAATAATTTTCCTTCATTAACACTAGGCTTCCCATTCTATGAAAAACAACCACTCATACCTATTAGTTATAGAAATCACATTTTGGGGAAAAAAATCACATTTTGTTATAGAAGTTGGGCTAGAACGGAGTGTTGGGTCTATTGACAGCTAAGAACTTGTCTTTTTCATTTTGTTTACTAAAAATAGTTTAATGGACTTATCTGTGAATCTTGTTGGCTGAAAGTAGGAGTTTGGACAGATCCTTCTCTAGGTTTAGGGCTTCTCATTTCTGTAGGACAACTGTCACTGTGTAAAATCTTGAAGAGCTTTTCATTGCCAATGAATAGATAGGTCCTCTGAGTGGCGATGAGCTGTTTAGTTTAGAATGTCACTCCTGTCCCTTTTTATCCTGAGAGCTGTTGATTTCTAAGTCACAGTCAGTGTCCCCCCTCCTGATTATTGGTTTCTTCTTCCTTTCTGTGTATCACCATGGCTGGGCTCCCTTCTGAGTCAGACATTGAAACTTTGTATTTCATTCTGCTACCAAATCTTGTTAATGCCTCTTCAGCCATGTAATCAACCCCGTACCTCTAGCTAACTACAAGATTTGATTTGGATTTCTCTTTTTTATTTTAAACTCTCAAAGTCTAAAAATCAACTCATCTGTCACTTGTTATTTTATTTTCACCTAAGAAAAGCTACATACTGAGAGCAAACAGTCGTTTTTGAGAAAGGACTGGTATCTTAAATATATGAAGAACTTCTACAAATCAGTAAGAAAAAAAAAAGCATAATTAGAAAAGTGAGGGGAAACATGAATGGCCTGAACACCTATTTCAAAGAAGAAGAAACGGAAAGATGTCCAGACTTTCTAGTGAAGATGTAAATGCAAAATAAAACCACCATGAGATGCCCTTTCACACTCAACTAACTGGCATTTAAGAAAGTAGGACGGTCTCCAAGATCGGTGAGGATGTGGATATCAGGCATTCTCAAACTTGGTTGTGGGGAGTACATTTCGGAGCAATGGCTTTGGAAACAAGTTTGCGTGTCCTGTGAGCCAACAGTTCTGCTAGTGACCTAGCCTGTGAGCTGGAGGACACTTGCACAAAACTGTTCCAAACAGTAATATTTGGAACAGCAAAAACACTGGAAATGACACATATATTCATAAATAGTATGGATAAATAAATTATGGTATGTTTAGTCAATTGGGGATACTCTACACCCAGAAAATAAGTGAACTATAGCGACATGGATCACTGAGGAGAAATAAACAAGGTTGAGCAAATAACACCACTCACGGGAATTCATAAGGTACCCTTTCCCTTTCTGATAGCTTTCGGAGGGATGTTTCCACATTCACTGTTGTGAAAAGTACAATGAAAAGTAAGGGAAAGATTCAGTCAAAATTCAAGACATTGATTATATTTCGGGAGAGGAAACTTTACTTAGGAAGGGACCAAAGAAGCCTTCGAGATGTAAGCCTCTCCTTCTAAGGCTGGGTGGGATGGCCATTCTTTCCCCTCTTAAAATTGATAAGCTCCAATACAAATACTTCTGTGTATGGTGTATTTTATGATGACTATATAAAGAATCTTATGTTCAAGAATCTTCTTAGGGCTTTAAGAATACTCAGTTAAAGGTTCTTGAGCATCAAGTGAGTTTTTGTAGATTCCCCTTTCAGCCTTGAAATATAAACATTCCCTAGTGAAGTAGAAAGTTAAGGTCACAAGTGTTAGAACTAGTTAATACTCATATTTCTGTGAAGGCATATTGAACAGAACTGGCTTTCTGGCAGGTAACTATTTTCTTCATATGATAATAAACCTAGCTCTTTAGAATGGTATCTTTGTAACAATTATCTTACAAATCATGATGACAATATAATCCTGGAAAAGCTCGGGACTCTACTGAATGTATCATACTGAATATTTTCTCCTTCCAGCTTTGGAGCAGGTGGGTGGAGCAGTCAAATGTCTGTTTCTGAAGGACTTCGCCGTCACAGAAGTGTTCAGCCTGTGCGATGGAGAGAGTTAGGGTATAGGGAAGATGCGGAGGAGGCACAGAGAAGTAGCACCTAGGACTAAGCCCACTGCACACTGTGTGAGAATAACAAAATCTCAGCCACGTGCACACATGCGTACACATACACACACACGTAACAAACACCTTTTCGGTGGGTCGCTTGCTTGTTTTCTGAACGCAAAATCGACTTCTAAAGATTGCTCTTCTAACATCTAAGTTTCTTTGGGAGCTTCCAGCCCACAGGAAGACTTCTAAGACTGTATGTGGCGGGGGGGGGGGGGGTGTTCTGGATTACTTATTTTGAGCAATTTCTATCATTCCGTCCACTGATCATTTCTCATTCTTTTTCTCACTACGGGGTCTCTTCCCGATGGAAAATGAAGATTGCTGTGTCCACTGTATCCTGGCCTGCTTGTTCTGTGAATTCCTCACCCTCTGCAATATCGTCCTGGGCCAAGCCTCCTGTGGGCTGTGCACCTCGGAAGCCTGCTGCTGTTGCTGTGGAGACGAAATGGGGGAGGACTGTAACTGCCCTTGTGACATGGATTGTGGCATCATGGATGCCTGTTGTGAGTCATCGGACTGTTTGGAAATCTGTATGGAATGCTGTGGAATTTGTTTTCCTTCATAGGTATTTATCTTCTGTTTGTGTTAAAACTGGAGTGTTTTAAAAAAATTTTCTTTTAAGGGGGCAGAAAAGCACATGGTAAGATTCTCATGAAGCAACCAAGTATTTGCACTGTTAACTCATTACTTTATGTAATCTCTGAAAGCCTTTTCTCTCTAACCGAATCTACGTGGTTTAATATGTGAAATTTTAGCTACTCTTTAAGCTTAGTAAGTTACAATGACTGAGGGACATTTTGACCAAAAAAAAAAAAAAAAAGCCAAATGTCTCCTCCTTTTTATGCATGTTTCTGTTTCTTTTAACCATTCTTAAGAGCCTCTTGTTCCAAAAGTATTATTTCTCTGTGGGTATTTAAATCACAGTTATTTTTGATGTTCATCTGTTCCTGGTTGAAAGTAAGCATCCCTTCTTTTAAATTAACGTGACTTTGGGAAACAAACCCACACCGTTGTCGGATACCCAGTGTTCAGCTCCGTGCTGGGTTCTCCCTTCCTCCACTTGTTCAACAGACATTGAGCGCCTACTGTGTGTAATGGCCTGCTCAGACACAGAGACGGATGCCGCTGAACTCCCATCCAGAGGAGTATACAGTTTAGCAGAGGAAAGAGACCTGTCAAGTACAAACCGTTCCTCAAGGCATCAGACTGAAGTGAGGATTATGCGAGAGAGACACTAAAAAGGCTCTAGGAATACACAGAACAGAACAGCTCTTGTCTACTGGCATATGCCCAAGGCTTCAAGGAAAAGGTGCATTTGAGGAGGCCTTTTGGGACAAGTGATCCCTCTTACGGCTTGGATGAATTAGATTTAGGACCAAGTTTTAGGTGGGGAGCCTGAACTGCGTGTGCCCTTAAGCTGTTAAAAGAAAAATGCCTTACGTATGTGTTTTCTTCAGTTGCAAGAATACAGCTTTTTTTTTAAAGACAATAAATTTAAATTAAAAATATGCAATTTTTTATTTGATAAGAATATAATGTTTTATTAAAATAGCTCCATTTTATAAAGAATGTGGAATACTTTTGACAAAATGCATTTAAATTAGGTGATTTTTTAAACATTAAAATCCCAGTATTCTGATTTTGATTTATTCAAAAGCATTTTGTTTTTTGGGTTTTTTTGGAGAGCTTTCAGTCTTTTTTTTAGGAGAGGGAGGTTATAAAACCAATGTTTTATAAACACCGCTCATCTTAAATGTAAACTCTTCCTTAATGCAGTGGGAAATGGTACATCCACTACTGTGACCAGATTTCAGTGTTGCAATTTTTTGTTAAATTAAAGCAACACAGCAGGTTATCACAGTGCTGCAAGTGTAAAGAAATAGTCTCATAATCGACTTAAGTATATAGTTAGTAAGACATAGACACTGGTGTAGCCCGGATGAACGTGGGAATAGATTTCCATACTATGTGCTCTCCTACTAAGCCTGATCTTCCCAGAATTGTAGTTTGGTTGGATTTAACGTAGACATTCTGGAAGGATACTTTTGTATTAATAGTTAAAGTTCTTCTAGCTGAAATTCAAATTGATAATGATAATTGATAATGAAAACAAATGCCTATTTTTAGGAAGCCTTTAGCAAACCTAGCCTTTTAAAGGAAGGTTTTAAACCTAAAGCATGGGAATGTCACCTCTGGTTTTTCCTTTGAGATAAAACCTAGCTTCTACTTCCGTCATTACTTAAAGGACTTAAAGGGGGAAAAGAAAAAAAAAGCAAACTCCTGAATCCCCTTTTTCAGTGCTATGTGCGTGTACACATACACACCTTTAAATTGTCGGGTTTAAATAGAATTATAGGAAACAGCTGTCTTTCTCTTGTCTAAAAAGTGTCTTTGTTACATTAAATATAAGAGCATCTTTGTACCATTTCATAGTAACCAAGAATCTGAATATTTACGTATACCCCAGGTTAACTTATGCGTATCTATAAGAAGAATAGCATCTGTGTATCAACATATAACACCTTCTGATGACCTGGAGTTAAGATGTGTCACTTTTTATCTTGCAAGATTTTTCAACCAAGTGGTTTGTCTAATATTTAAATATATTCTGCCACTATTTGCAATGAAAATATTAGCACTTTTAAAGTAATGTTTCTCCGTAACAGAGAACATTAATTGATAGAATTTTTTTCATATTTATATTCACAGTACTTTTCCTCTATTGTCTACTCTAGTCATTCCATAAAGTATCTTGTATGATTTTTAAAAATGAAAAAAACCAAAGTAGGAAAATGTGAAAATAGTTCCAGTACACGTTAGAATTTCTGTATGTAAAATGTTTTGTTGAATTCCATGGCCATCATGACTAAGTGCTATAGTTTACAGTTATAGATTTGGTCTCTTTTGAAATGTGGAAACTTAACCTTTAATATTTTTAAACTGGACCTGTATTATCCTGAATACATTATTTTGAAATAAAAAAAGTTCTCTTTTGTGCTTTAGCATATTTTCTACCTAATTGATACATTGATATTTGAATGAATTTGACTATCATTTAAAACTTGAGGCTTTTATCTTGTTACTTCCCTTTCTGGAGATTTCCTAATATGCTTATGGAAATCACATGACTCATGCCCCTAAATGAACTGTGAAAGATTCAGATTCGTTTATACTGCAAATCATAGTTAATATATGATTTTAAAACATAGTCTTAAGTAAATGGTTTTTAGAAGCGGGGAGATAATTCCAAAGGAAGTAAATGGAAACAAAGGTAATTTTATTTTTAATATGTATACTGAGATTAAACACAAAAAAACTCTATGAAATCGGGTATTAGATTTAATGAATTTCATCCAAAAGTTAAGTCATCAGAAGTATTTTCGTCTAGGGTTTTTAGCAGTGCAATTTTTAAGTAGTAGGTAATGTTTTATAGTATTTAACCCCCCCAAAATCACTTTTTAGAAGGCTATTTAGGAATATAATTTTATTTTTGTGTTCTTACAGTCTATCAACTATATCCTTTTTCCTCACCTAAAGTAGTTAGGATTTCTCTGAACAGTTCAAGGAGTAACCAAGGCAACCTTATGTAATAACTTTCCATTCTTTATCCATACAACCTCTATCAGTGCCCTAGATTCTAATGTTATAAATGTCAAAGTCACTGCCTAACATAAATAAGACTGGAGTCCTGAGTCTGTGGCTTGCCTTCTGGAATTCCAGTTTAAATGCTTAGACTTACCCAAACACCTAATGAATAAGTTTATTTATTAATGATATTATTTTTCAAAGTATTCAAGACCTTTATGCCCTTACCAATTACCTGTAATTTGTAGGCCTGCAGGTTTATTACATCTAATCTGACAGGAAAGATAAAATTTCATCAAATACTACACTATCCGTTTTTCTTTTCCTTTTACACTAACGTAGTAAAGCATACCATTTTTTTAAAAGGTTTTTTTTATATTATAAAGAGAGAGCGCGCGTGCGCGCAAGCACACCAACAGGGGGAGGGGCAGAGAGTGGAAGAAGCAGACTCGACTGGGGACTCGATCCCAGAATCCTGGGGTCCTGACTTAAGCTTAACCAACTGAGCCACCCAGGCCCCCTAAATCATACCATAAGAGTGGTTAACATATTAACAGGGTTCATGCCACACTTACTGTTTACATTTTTTGATCAGGCATTTTTACAAGGGAGTCCCTGTAACCCTCCTCTCCATGTCCCGCTATAAATTTCCAGTGCCCGTTTTCTCAAGGTACCTGAATGGAGTCGGGACCCTCACATAGTTTCAACCTAGGTAAGAAGTTCGGCACCTCTCGTGAGAGAACTGTTAGTACTTACTTGCTTCTTTAATATTAGAGATTCTGTGGAAGTGGGTATGAGGAGGGGAGAACATTACGACGCAACCCTGACGTGGACGGTGATTTTGCAAGAGCGATCGGTGGTGACGAAATCCACCATGAATTTTCACATCTCACAATTCCCAACAACGACTGCTCCCTCGACCACCCCATTTATACCATATAAACGTTCGAATTTTAATGGAGTCCACAGGCAATCTGGAGTGGAAAGGACTATGAGCACGGCCGCAGCCGCGCCCCACCTAGAAAGCAGGATCTCTAGGCAGGCAGAAAGCTGCACCACCCCGTTCTTGATCAAACTGGGCCAAGGGTGTGACAAGGGAGCTCCTAAGCTGCCAAACGTCAACAGGAGTCGTTCCCTGCCTTCCTACTGAACCGCGGCCACTGGTTCTGTTTGTTATTTATGCCCTCGAGCCCTCCCCTCGGTGCTTTAACACCGAGTGCTGCACTCGGTTGTGAAGTGACCGTGAAGAAATGCCGGTAGATCACCGTCCTTTGACACCTGACCGACATGGGGTCTAGATAACATGTGTTAAAGACAAAGTGCAGCTTTGCAATTAAGTGCTCACTTCCAGGCGGGTCTTTGTGTGAGGTTCGGTTGAGAATGTAATTATTAGGAAAATAGTAAAAAAGCAAATTCAAACAAATTCTAAGTTTAGCTTGAAAAATTGAAAAGGTTCTTAAGTTCTGTCTGATGCATGAAGGGGTAGAAGCAAAAGAATTACGTTCCAAAGCCAAGAAAGAGGGTGTACAAAAGCAGCTTCCACTTGACATGGTTCATAGCCTTTTGCAGAGGAAGAAAAGCCTGTTGAGCAGGGAACCAAAAGACCTCATTATAGGATGAAGCCAAGCCATATTAAAGCTTGTGCACTAGTAACTATGTCTAAAAACAGCCTGCTGTTTTATATTGAACCAATACATTTCTTAACTTGGTAGGTTGCAGTGTAAAGCTGTACAGAGCCTGTCTGCTGGATGCTATGCCAATTACAGATGTGGCGGAGTGGTGTCAAACACCTACAAATAGTTAGGATCTCAAGCAATCTGAGAGTGAAACAAAAGAAGTTTTAAAATGTCATCTCAAAACCTAGAAAGCACAGTTCATCATGTGTGTCTGACTCTTAGAGTCTTGCGATCACCTTTATTATATAATTTAATGCGGACGTCATATGATCCCTCAATCAGAATGCACAATTCTTTCGGGGACATGAATAGTGCCTGAGAGATAAGGAGAATATCTTTTAAAAGTAACACCTTCAGATGACAAGGCATCTGTGATCAGCTCTGCAGGAAGGGCGTTTTATTGGTGTGGAGGCGAAGGAGGAGGGAAATACTCGCGAATACATATTCTATGAGATTTTCTTAGATCATCAGAAAGAATAATTGGGCATATTTACACAATTATGTTTTAGTAAACTATTATGCCAGCTTAACGAGAATACATACTCTGGTAAAAGTACATTAAATTGCAATCCAAAAGCAATTTGGCTGCTGAGGACATTATTTTTTTTATCTAATTATTCACAAATTAATGAATAAAATTAAATTCCAATCACTGAAGAAAATGAAGCAACGGGGAGAATCAGAAGCACCGATTAGTTAAAGCAAAGATATGCAATGCATAACAGAATTAAAGCATTTCTTTTACTCAAACTCGGTGCTTAAAAAAGAACAAATCCATCATCTTGAAATTTGACTTGTAGCTTGACATTAAAAATAATATGAGTAGAATTTTCAGTGGGGTAAGCACAAAACTAGTTCAAGTTGTGTCACTCTCAATTACTCTACTCAGGTGGTGTGCCCATTAAAATTCCCACTTGTGGGTTCCGCTCACTATGCAAATGGGGTCATTACCTGGAGAATTTAATTGGTTATGACACTGGGAGTAGGACTTTTCCTTTCAAAATAAACCCACTTACACACATTTTCACTAGAAATATGATTGTTATATATACTTTGGATTGTTTTACTCTATCAATATTTACTAAAATTAGACTCTCTGCTTACTCATTTCTTACGAATAATTCACAGTGGATCCACATTACTTTGTGGATATGGTTTTATCTGTAAGACTACTTAGAACGACTCTTTTGTAAATCCAATTGCTTCTCACAGTATCAGGTGAGTCTCTGTAGCTGTCACCCCAGCCCTCGTCTGGGTACATTTCCAGTAAAGGTTTTCATCTTTTCATAGTACACATCTTCTCTTTCATCAGCGTTCTACATATATGATTTGAGGGGATTCTTCCATTTTTCTCCCTTTTTTTGTCACTTTAAAGAAATGAACAGTTAAAGGTTTAACCTGCCCTCCTGGATGGATAACACACATGGTGTCTGTGTCGTACAGAATGTATAATAATACACATGGCCGAGGAGCCATATCTGTACCACTTGCGAGGCCCTTAACGTTCACTGAGGAGTCTGGGCGAGGACAGAAGTTGTTTCTCAGAATTAGTTCCAGAGACACATCCACCAAGAGCCATTAGATGACTGAATTTATTTATTTATTAATTTATATTTAAGAGTTCTAAGTAATCTCTAAACCCAACGTGGGGCTCGAACTCACAACCCCGAGATCAAGCATTGCACGCTCCACCGACTGAGCCAGCCAGGTGCTCCTAGACAACTGAATTTAAAGCAAACAAACAGCAAGTAGGTGTGAAAAGTGCAGCTCTTCATCCACCTACCACCTGTTCTCATTGACTGTGGCGATTTCAACTGGAGAAAACCTCAGTTTATAGCTACCTAATAAGAATATTAATAATGGCCTGAATTTACAACAAACCTTGAAATTACAGCGTAGTTTAGTGGATGTAATATTAAACTGGGCATCCAGGAATTTAGCTCCCAGACACTGACTCAACCAGCAGGTCCCAGAGTGAACTTGAAGTAGGAACAGGATTGCTGTAAGTATTAATGATAGAATCTCAGGGAAGCACTAACAGTTTCCTGAAAGAGCAGGGCTACACAGTCCAAATTTTTATCACCACACCAAGTTGTATAAGCCAAGATTTTATCACTGGCTTATCTGGACCTAAGGAGAACATTTTTTCCTTTAATCTAAAAAAAAAAAAAAAAAGTATTCTAAAATGAGAAAAAATAATTCTAAAGATAGAAGCAGAAATAATACACACTCGTAACTGGACCACTGGGCAGGATTTTTAACATCTGTAACCATGGGAAATTTCCCATAGAATATCAAATATGGATCCATGTCTCTGACATTCATTTTTCTATGATATTTCTAATTGTGCCCGGAGGATAAGAAGGAGTTGGCGCATCCAATAAATATAATCATTTACATGCACGGAGCTCCCTTTGAAGTTAATAGGACCTATGGAAAGGAGAGGTTTGCACCACGAAAACGGAGTTCAATGTGAACCTAGTTCTTTCTTGTTAACATGCAGCGATATTGCCAACACATTTGGATTTTCTTACTGCTTATCTTTTCTTTGTATGTGCTGTTTAAGTTGCAGCTGAGTGAAGTGCTCCATGTGTAGAGAACAGATAGTTGAGAGAGGATGTGATGATTGCAAGCATATACTCAGGGACCAGCTTTATAAGGTAGTATCCAGAAGTGACAGGGCCTGACATTTGTAGAGCTTGCTTAACTTTTCAGAAGGAAGCCATTTCCACTTTCCCATTTGATCTTTACAACCCTGTGATTCATCTAGGATATGCATTTTTCCTTCCATTTCGCAGATGAAACAATGGATTGCTTAAGTTCATTTATAAAGTAGTTCCCTTAGACGTGGGAAACCTGATGTCTAGTCCCACATCTTGCTATTACAACCGTATTTTGCTTAAGAAATATTACATATAATAATAGATTCAATCACAACCGCTCTAGCTTGAAGCTGGCCTGAGGACATGGGGATCTGAAGTCTCACCAGCCTTATTTCCTGTGTCCCATCTCTGCCACCTTGAGTGGTGTCCTAGCCTGGGCTCCCGGGGAGACTGAAAATCACAGTCACTGTACTACTTAACTCTCATCACATGCATTGACCCAAAGTCCATCAATCCACAATATTTCACTATCTTGTGGCTACTTATCAAAGCTGTCTTTTTTTTCCCCTGGATGGATAAGGAATCAAGAGTTGGATGTTCTTCATGAATTGTTTGCTGGTCATTCCCCATTTGTCTCCCTAGGTCTATTCTCTGTCTCTCTCTCTCTCTCTGTGCCAGGCTCCCTTGCTTTCTGGTTTCCAGTTGGCTTTGGCTGATGGCAAGCATTGATGGAAAATCAGAAGGTGGGAGGAGAGAGAGGTCGAGGTATTCATTCCTACCCCACTCCCTGGCCCCCTTCCTGCCAGGTAATGAGCTTTACAATTGCATTCCCTGACATCAACGTGCTGCTATGTAGTCCTCTTTCTCTACAGCTACGGCTGCCTGCTTTTGCCCTGTCAGGCATGGAGAGGTAGCGTCTCCCACTGTTGCTGGTTTCTGGCACTTCAGGCTCCCCTGTTGGTTATCTTACAACTGATTCTTCCTCTGTGAACAGTCCCTTTTATTAAGTGCTCTTTAATTAAGGCCTTTGAGGGAGCCATCTGTTTTCTGCCAGTACTCTAATGAGGTAGTAAGAGTGAGCTTGTGTGTGTGCAAATGCACACGTCCGAATCCAATCTTACCATGTGTTTCTCAGATTTATCCAAAAAATGTAAACTCTGGTGGTTTCTTAGATGTCTGTCTCTTTAGCATGGACAGTCAAATCCAGTATCACAAGAACTACACTAGACACTCCAGAAATTAACTTAGCAATTTCGGGTTCGATGACTACCCATCTGCATGGTAACATCTGACACTGTAACAAGCTGGCAGTGGAAGAGGGAAAGAGAGAGGGAATCATTACCATGAGTCATCCAAAATTTATAGTGGAGTTTACAGAACTCTAAGATCCCTAAAGCTGATGAGTTTAACTTTGTTCCACACAACCTGGAATGACTCAACATCATTATCAATGTAAGCAGACCCACAATAGAAATCTTAGCCTGGAAATCAGTCCCTCCAGAAAGGTCTTATTTAGAGACTCCATACGAATGTAAACAAAGATAATAAAACAACTTAATTTGTCATCTGTATGCCTTCAGAATCAGATAGTTTTAAGCTAAAGTAGGTCCAACATCAGCCTTAGTTTTCCAGTTCAACCCGAGGTTGGTAAATGACAACATTTCACTTGGTACCTCAAATATCCACCCAATAAGTCAAGGAGCATTTATTGGTCACCTGTGTGTGCCCGACCCTGTGCTGTGAGTAGTGACAGCAAGGTGTCCGTTAATGAGTTCCCAGAGAATGCACATTGAGTTGACAGAATTCAAGAGTTAAGAGACAGGTAGAATTGCTGTGAGGGTAGAGAGGCAGGAGTGACTAAGGCTCCCTGGAAGAGCCAGGAAGGTTTCCCAGAGGAGGGATTACTCAAACCAGGATTAGATAAAGAATAAACAGTTTATCTGTTCATTCTCAAGTTGCAGTAACATTAAAAGGATAGTGTACAGGTGAGGGCAAGAAGAACAACAGAGTCCAACAAGGTTGCACCACAAATGCTTTGCTGAAGATTTCTGAACTCAGACGTGAAGCTTTTTGAGGATGGTAATCAAGGAAACGGGATCAAATTTATATTTTAATATAATTTTACTGGGGCAGCATTATGAATGACAGATTAGAGGGGACTGAAGATGAACTTAAGCAGGCAGTTAAAAGACCGTGTATTCATTTACACAAAAGATGGTGAGGGCCTGACTGAGGCACTGACTGCAGGAGCAGGTGGGGGTGGGGGAGGGACTGAATTAAATACATTTCTGGAAGAGAACTCAGAGACTGTCCGAGGAAAATGGACACGTTACACGTGCCCGGTGCTTGCATACAACACCAACTGCATGGATGTTACTTAAAAGTCAAGTTCACAGAAGTTTGAAAGTCTACTAATCAGGCCACAAATGTCAATGTTTTCAGTCAGTGAGATAATGGGTCTGAAAGTGCTTATCAACAGCGTCACCAATATTAGGGAACTTCTTCAGAATTCCATTTAGGGTTCACATGATGGGAATGGTAGTACACATGGTGTTCTGGTGGTGAACCAGTGAGAAAATACCGTATGTATGTTAATGCATGTAGCCAGGGGTTGTGGGGAAGAAGTAGGAGGAAAACAGGAGTAAGGAGGCATGGACAAAGGATCTCTGGAGTTCCTGGCATGTAAGTAACATATACTTGTTAAATTAATACATGAATTAATGAATATGTATGTGTGTGTGTGCATGAATAACAACGCGCAGAATCAGACACGTATTTCCGCAACACACTGGATGATGATTGAAAGCATAATAACTGAAAGAGAGGACAATTTCCACTTAACTATACACATAATGGTTTGATCATTTTTAGCTAAACCGATCACTACCCAGTTACTGATTACTGACTGTTGGTTAAATGAGTCATTCTTTAATTGCCCTAATGAGTAAGTCTACTTCCCATCATAAGTCTTAGGTAATGCATGACCCATATCTCTTTGGTGGGCCTCCAGCAGCTCCAAAATTAGTGAATTAATCTTCAAAGTTATATTCTTGCCAGCCTTTGTCTTTTTGCACAACCTGATTCATATTTTCAATTGGGCAGGTTCCAAGTTTTGTGTTCGTCTGGGAGGGTGTTTACTGGCCCTGAGAGGTTGCCTAATTTGTCTAAGTTCTGTGCTTCACACATTATGTTTCCTTAGTTCTAAAAAAAAAAAAAAAAAAAAAAAAAGACCCAAACCTGCTTTAACTATTTTATTCTTCACAAAAAAACAAAAATAGTGAAAGGATCATAGAATTAGACTGTTTTCTTAAAAAATAATTACGTTAAAATGTAAATATTTAAATTCACATTGCAAATACTAATTAAATGTTAAGGTCTTTAAAATACAGGTGCTTACTAAGAATAATCAGGGAGAAGGGAGCTATCAGGGCAAAAAGAAGCCACTTGGGTTCCTTTGGTCCCTCCTGCTAGCAGCTGGCACTTGAAGGGAAGGGCAAGGCAGCTGCCCAGACAGTAGTGTGATTTGCATCTGGCAACTAGATCCTAAAGAGCGAACCAAGGGCTTTTATCTGTTCATCAGAACAGGTATTAATTGATGAAAGTATGGAGGACAAGGCAATGGGAATCCAAACCATAATATAAAAATTTACATTTGCCAGATTCTTAAAATGTTGTCTGTTTCAATTCCTTGGGTGTTTTGTTTTCAGAGCTCGTGTCACAGAACAGAAGGAGTCACGTGCTGGGGCTTCTCATGTGTCAGAGTCAGAGCTGTCGTTCATTTCGATTATTTTCCTTGAAATCAAACTTTAGGTTCTTTGACCTCAACTATGATCAATTAGACTGCAGTGTATGTGTGACACATATAATTAAGCAGAAGCTATCCCAAAACATCTATTTTTAAACTATTTTGGTACATCATGTCAGCACTGTAATCATTTCTTCTTTCAAGAAGAGCATCTGCCTGGGACAACCGACCATTTCCATGGGGAGCAAAGTTCATATTTAAAAAGAGTAAACACTTCACTTGTATGCAATCTTAAATTTCAACAAGTGTATGATTTTGTATCTTACCAAAGCCTTGAAATGCCTGCACATCTTTGTGATGAGAAAGTTCTATTTCTATATGCACTAAAATATTCCCATTATTGGAAGTTGGCAGATTGTCTTCAAAAAGTTTTTCTGAATGAAAAAACATGGTGGGATAATACACTGCATAATTACATTCCAAGTTTGCATGAATAAAGTATTCCACTTGTGAGTTTTACAACCAGCAGTAACACTGCAGTTGTCACAGATCACAGTACACACAATTTGATTGTTACAGAGTAGACATCTGCCAGCAACATTTCAGTGTAGCATGATGAATTTACCTTAGCCCTGTCAAGAATCGCATTACAATGCCAAAGTATTGCTTTGTATGTTGAAAAACAGAAATAAATGTATTGAGGTAGGGTTTCCAGTCCCCTCAGAATCCTGTCATGACTGGGACTGTGCTAGGCACGCGTGAGCTCGGGTTACTCCGCGGAGGGTCTGCCAAGAGTGGATGTCGCTCACGGAATCCCAACAGCTCCGGAAGAGGCACTGTTGGCCGTGAGCGACGCAAGGAGTGTATCAGCATCGCGGCAAGGGCTCCGGCACGCTCCATTTATAAAAACGTATGAGGATATTTAAAACCTAATCCCTTTCTAAGCCATTTAAACGTACTCATATGGGAAGTTGTTTATCTGTGGCCCCTTCTCTGCTTAACGGTAAACTTCTCTGCAAGATTTAACTGAACTCTAACAGAAACCATATTGGCCTCAAAATATTTAATATTAGCCATCTCCATTTAAAGAGCGGAATCTGTGCTTTCCTTGAGCGGGACGTACAGGACAGGCAGACGGCAGCAGATGCCAACAACTGGCAGATTAGTTCCAAACCATTCAAGAATTGTGGGAAAATTCGCATCCAGTGTCTTTGGGAGCCCAGGTAGACCACAGTCTCCTCTGCTCCTTCCAAATACCAGGCAGAATTCTACTCTTATTTCTTGAAAGGCTTATGAATTCTACCAAGAATTTGCTGCGCACTTTGGAAAGATTTTACGGTGTAGACATGGCCACATGATAGGCCTCTTATGTCCGCAGCAACTTTTAAAGTCTAAGACGCAGAATAAAGACCCCTGCCTTAATCATACCAAAGGGCCGCACCCACATAGGCAACACTGTGTGCAAGGTTCACAGTTAAACTACCATAAAATTTAGCTGCCGCCTTCATTTAAGAAATGTGGCAGATAAAAGCGGTTTCAAAATCGCACCATGGCATGAATGTAGATGTAGCACAGATATATTACATTTTCTCCTCTCAGCACCGGGCTCTAAGAACACAGTTAAAGGGTTCTGTTTGCAGGATACTGATTTGACATGTAGTCTGAGAAATAGATCAAATGTTATATTTTTAAAGGACCTGGCTTATGAGAAGTCATATTTGAGGGAGTGTGGAATCGATTCGCAGGGATGGTTTATGGTCTAGGAACTCTTACCAGCTAACAGGAGAAACTGGTGTGTGTGTGTGTGTGTGTGCGTGTATACACACACGCACACACACATACACACGTATATAATCTGACACAGAAACATTAATAACTTATATTGAACTTCATCGAGGGAGAATAAAAATCATACAATCTCTAAGTTTATAGTTGCAATGTGTCAATACTATTTACTGAGTCCGGAAAGTGTGTTTGTATCATTTTCCACTTTCCCTTTTCTGTCTTCTGGCTGCTTTCCATTCAGCTAGAAATACAAATTTCTATCACATTCAGGTAAGCCAAGTATTAAAAAAATAAGATCTAAGTATGAAAAGATCCCAGAAAAGAATGAATTTCTAGTGTGTGTGTCCTTGTTTGACACAACAACTTACATGGAATGTGCCCAACAGCTGATTAGAAGGTTTCCTGATACCTTCTCTAGTAAAATCTGACTATAATAGAGACCTGAGAAGAGAGGAGAAATGTCTAAGAGGAGAAACCCATGGCAAAATAGCCCAGCTAAGCAGAAGACATGATAGGGAACAGATTATACAATTACACTCTACTAAGAAACTATGAAGAGACTATTGGCAACGTATCAAAAAAAAAAAAAAAAAAAGGATTTCTAAGACTACCAAATTGTGGCACGACAGAATATTATATCTCTATGTCTACAGGACAGTGAAAAAGAACACTGCATTCATAGGGAAAATTCCTTCTATTGGAACTACGGGAAATCCTTTCTCACAGGAATTCAGAAACTGCGGACATCGTAACAGGTCTGGTATCTGCAGCATCTCTCCTATATTAATATCAAAAAAGTTCTCTCATCTTTTCTACTTGCCTGCCATAGTTTAGCAAGGGGAATTAACACTATAAATCAAATCTATTTCCTTTGAAGTTACTTATATGATGAAGCATGTCAAGTTTTTTTTTTTAATTTTTGAGAGTTTCAGAGTCTTTGGCAGCCGGATACCACTGCTCCTGGGGCTCCCTCTCTGGCTGTTAGATCAGGTAAAACAGGAAACACTCAGAAACCGATGCCCCACATTCTTTGTGAGCTAGAAGCCTGGAGCATCGACATTCTCAAAAGGCAAATTCCAGCTTGTAAAATATTTTCAAAATAGAAATTATTTAAATCGCTTCACATTCCATTGCACATTACGGTGCCTTTATGTAGACAACTTAAAGAATAGTTTGTAACATTAAGTGAATCCGGAGAGCACAGCAGTTGGCATAACCCACAGTACTTAGGACACTGAGCACTAATGACGTGTGCGGCTGTTTTGTAAACCAGAGTAACATCCCCGAGCTTGACCATCCGTCTCCATCATCCGAGTTCTTCTCTCTACACTCTATCTGCACACCTTTTTCTTCTAATGACTCTGGCCTTCCTCTTACATCCCAACTCTATTTTCATTCATCGCTCTTCATCTTCCTCTCCCCGACTGCCTGTTGATAGACATCCCCTCCTAAACCCAACGTCCTCTCTTCCCTGTGCTTTTCCTCAACGCCTAATTCTCTCTTGATGTTCTCAGTACTATTCAGTTAAGTTCGGCACACCTAAGTGGCCACTTTTTCTGGGCGCTGGGAAGACAAGATAAATCAGAGTTGGCTCCCACGCTTCCAGAGCACACAGCAGATGGAGGGAAATAAAGATGGGAACAAACTATGAAAATGCCTGGTCAGAAGACAGAAATGCGAACATGGTATGGGACTGCACAAGACTGAGGCTTGGCAGGAACAAGAATTCTGTTGAAGTGTTATTTTGCCCCAGTTCTTGAAAGGTGATTTCCAGTTTCCCAAGACGACAAAGAGGAGGAAGGACAGTCAAGCAGAAGGCACAGCATCCACAAACAGCTGACGCTGTGAGGAGCACGGTGTGTCCCAACACCAGAGCCTCCTCCATGGGGCTGAAAAATGACTTCAACAGGAGGGACAGGGCGGCAGATGAGACTGCAAATACAAGTTGTGGTCAAGAGGGGTTTTTATGCCAGGCCACATAATTCAAATTTTAT
This sequence comes from Ursus arctos, assembly GCF_023065955.2. Taxonomy (NCBI): domain Eukaryota; kingdom Metazoa; phylum Chordata; class Mammalia; order Carnivora; family Ursidae; genus Ursus; species Ursus arctos. The sequence goes on from NW_026622985.1 coordinate 68,717,742, forward strand.
TCTATGTGCTGTAACTTAAAGCAAGAAGATAGTTTCAGATTTGTGTATGAGAGAAGTCATGTGGGCAAAGAGAATGGAAGACACTAGAAAGGATGGAGACAGAAGGGAGAAAGGGAAACCAGCTACGAAGCTGTTGTTACAGAGAGATCCAAGACTGTCCCTCCCTAAGGCTACCAAGTCAGGAACACTGAAGTTATGAAACATCTACATTTTATACCCAAAGGAGTTCTAGAATTTATGGAACGTTCTCTAAAATCTATAAATCCATCAATTCTGAGTTTATTTACTACAGTCATCCTTCAGTCAGAGACTCCCTACTGCAAGAATTCTGTGGAGAAGTTCTCTTTCACCTACCAAATAGTATTAGTCAGTATCTATCTAAGTCCAACTGGCAAGGAGCTGAGATCAGCTCACTTTCCCGTATTTCCTTTCTCCCAGTGGTGCTCCCCACCCCCAGCGAGACTGAATGGATCATGAGCCAACCTCTTGAATACTTCTCCCCTCAGTACCCTATTCCTTGTCCCACCCACCTCTAACTCGGGTACCTCGCATCCTTTTCTGCCAATAGAGAAGTAATCATTTTTTATTATTTTCTATGTATCCTTCCAGAATTTTTTAAATATTTACATACTTATCTATGTTGGGCTCAAATATGTGTGCGTGTTATGCGTGTATATTCAGAATACATTATCGCTCTTGTTTTTTTTTTCCTTAGCGTGCCTTGGTGATCTTTCCATCTCATATCATAGAGATTTCAACTTTCTCACAATTTCAACAGCTGTGAAGGGTCTGAGATTTTACTCTATTTGCAAGTTGAAAGCTAGCCTGCCACAGCTTCGTGGATGCTGGCAGCTGACGTGAGACTCTCGGGTTAGTGACAAAGAAGTTTTATACTAACAGCAATAGCAGTACCAGGGGTCTCAGCGTTTATACCAATTCCCTCAGCTCCAGTCCCCACAGGGCAACATAAAGAAGGACCGGCAATGCTGCATACGCTGTGGCCTGACCACGCTCAGAGAACCCAAATCGTCACGGATTGGCAGTCAGCAGACCGGCTTTACTTTGGCCCTAGAGGAAGATATTATGCTTATTATACCGGAGAGTAAACATGGCCTGTGCTCCAGATAACAGCTCCATCTTCCCAGGTTATTCATTAGACAAACATCCTTGCAAGACGCGTGGAAAGGTAAGAAGTGCCGCGGCGGACTGTCTCCCAGCAGACGAGCGCGCGCAACTTCCTGGTACGAACGCCGTTCAACCTTCTCCTACCAGTGACCATTCGTGGTCGAGGTGGGACACGTTCTGCCGCCTCCGTTACGTTCCCAGGGCCATTTACGGCCTGAACCAAACTTCCAAAGTCACTGACAAGCTGCTCGTTTATTATTTTATCTGATGAATTCATTTCCTGAAGTTTGATTTTGTTGGTTGTCTTCTGTAAGGTAGCTTTTCTCATATGTTTTGAATGCTTATTCTGTCCTTTCCTCTTGGATGCATTTTTAATTTCTTTCCTCTCTCAATTCCAGGTTTCCCTTTCTACTGTCTAGGAATTTTTGAGTTGTTCCATCTGGCCTCCTCGGGCCACCTTGTCAGAATCAGGTCTCAAGTTGATGACTAGTGACTCTGGACTGAGGGCATTTCAAATTGATTCATTGAGCCAATTATCTGGGTTGGGTTCAGGCTTGGCTTCAAATCTGAGTCTCCTCCCTCCTGGCTCTCAAGGTATATTCCATCATTTAAACCACACTATCCTTAGGGATCCAAAACAACTATTTTCACCCTCCTTTCAAAGCACAGGGGGGACATGGGCAAGGAGTTGGAAAAAATATCCCAGCCCTTTGTTCTAAGCACCGAGGCTGACGAATGTCATTACATCACAGTAAATGAACTTCCTGCCGCCTTGCCCGGGTCGGGGTCCGGAACCCAGTGAGCTCACAGCTGTGGCTTCTCTTACCACTTTGCACACCTGTTGTAGAAGGCTATTCCACAGAGGCATTTAGCTTGTTTTGGGCTAATATATGTACACACACACACACACAAATTTAGTCATATATCGCCTCTTTTGCTAAAAAATATATTTTGTTTTCCACATTGCTATGTGTTTCAAGCAAAGAAAGATTCCAAAGGATGAACTTAAAATGCCACCTTCACTGGACATAAATATCACATAAGCTGATTTGTACAACTCAAATAGCAAAAAACCCAAACAATCTGATTAAAAAATGGGCAGAGAATCTGAACAGACATTTTTCCAAAGACAACCTACAGATGGCCAACAGGTCCACGAAAAAATGCTCAATGTCACTATTCATCAAAGAAACCCAAGTTAAAACTACAATGAGATATCACCGCACACTAGTCAGAATGGCTAGTATGAAAAAGACAAAAAATAACAAGTGTTAGCAAGAATGTGGAGAAAAAGGAGCCTTTGTGTGCTGTTGGTGGAAATGTAAATTGGTACAGCCATTATGGAAAGGAGTATGGAGGTTTTTCAAAAAATTAATAGAACTATCATATGATCCAGCAATTCCACTTCTGAGTATATATCTGAAAGAAATGAAAACACTAACTCAAAAGGATATCTACAACTCTATGTTCATTGCAGCATTATTTATAATAGCTAAGAGATGGAAACAACCTAAGTGTTCACTGATAGAAGAATGGATAAAGAAAATGTGGGACACACACACACAGGAATATTAATTAGCCACAAAAAACAAGGAAATTCTATGGACCTTGAGGATGCTAAGTGAAATAAGCCAGAGAGAGAAAGAAAAATAACCATATGATCTCACTTATATGTGGAATTAAAAAACACCAAATCTCACCCCCCACCCCCGCAAAAAACCCTGAAACTCACAGATACAGAGAATAGATTGGTGGTGGCCTGTGGCAAGGGACTGGGGGCGGGGGGCAAGACAGGTGAAGGTGGTCAAAAGGTACAAACTTGTAGTTAAAAAGAAAAAAAGCTGATTTATACAGAATTGTGGAAATGTGTTTGTTGTAGTCTTTCACAAGGTTGATACCTTGTGATACCTAATGTTTAGGATTAGTTTTGAGCTGAGTTTAAATCAATGGAGTTCTTCTATTAGGAGAGCAAGTTATTGTTATTTCCAGCCTCAGAACTTTCTTCCATGCCCTAATAATTTGATGACTTTATAAGCAATATTTACTTACTATATATAAAAAATCCTACTGTCAGGTCTACCAAGTCACAATTACCCAGAATCTAGACCCAGCTCTTTAGGAGGTGGGACAATGGAGGCAGGAGGGATGTGGAACCAGTATGCTTACTTTTTGAAGTTTATCAGTTCTATAAATATTAAAAATTGAACCACAATCTTTTTCTTCAGCTAGATTGTAACATCCGTGGATCCCCAATATAAACATAAAAAAAAAAAAATAATAACATTTAAATAAAGCTCCGAATCCAGGGAAAGCTTCATATCATTCAGAAGTCTGAAAAATGTCTAAAGAAAATAATTTGTCTTTTAAGAAATACGGTAACTCAAAATACAGTAACACAGCCTTTAATTTTCTGTTGTTATTTATAAACGGTGTAAAACCTATTTTTTTTTTAAAAGGTTTCAAACTTTGAATAAATTGTTAGGCACAATTAGTGAAGGACAATGCAATCAGACCCTGAAGGACTTTTTCTCTAATATTGTGTACTTTTTACTTAAGATTGTCACTTACCTAGTGCCAATGTGAAGTAAAATAAGGACTATACAAATTTAAAAACAGCAGACCTACATATTCATATGGGGGGAAATAAGATAAACATTAAAAAAAATACATCCTTTAACTAAGACTTTCTTAGAAAAAGACCTAGAATCTATTCCCAGCCTGTTTTTTTTATTGTTGTTGTTCTACAGATACATATAAATAATGACCTTAGAGAAGATTTATTGAAAAGTTTTTTTTTTCCCCACCTGATTCTAGAAAGAATCACTGGAATTACAAGATAGAGAACTTGTGTTTCTATTTCACATCAGTAATATTTACATGAATGACCATATCTCTTGAAATGTACTTCCATATTGATATCTAGCATATTTTTTTTCTGAATCTCTCTAGAATCTTGTAGCATATGGAAGTTTAAAACCAAGCTTTTCGATGTCTTTGACCAGTAAATTTCCAGAAACAGTTTTGAGAACATAAGATTTTTGACTATTTTGTTTTGCTAAGAAGAGACATTTTTAAAAGCTGCTAGTTAATATCATCAAAAGATTTTAACACATAAAATTAATCAAAGGCACAGTGTCAGAATAAGTTACTGGTTTTCCCAAGAAATAATGGTTGGCCGCTTTATAGCAAAAAAAAAAAAAAAGTTATTACTTACATTACTTGTTTTGAATTGAACCCATGAATACTTTATTGTTGACTTATTATTCAAAAAATATTTATTGCTAGCTATACATAGGTTCTGTTCTAAATGCTAAAGGATAGCAGTGAACAAAATGAAGTCCGTACTTTCAAAAAGATTGCATTCCCGGGGGAAGAAATACAAAAATGGACAAGTAAACATAGCAGCTGGTGACATTACATCAGATAGAGAAAAATAAAGCAGAGTTAATGGAATAAGGAATGCCAGAGTGGGACAGATAATTATTTTATATAAAACAATTGAAGAAAACCTCTTTAAGAGGGTGAAATTTGTTCAGAGATCTAAAGCAAGGCTGGGAATAAATCATGCTGCTATCTGGCAGAAGAAGAAGCAAATGCAAAGGCCCTGGGGCAGATGAATGCTTTATGTGTTAGAGAAACATCACGGAGCCCTGAATGACTGAGGCGAAGTGAGGTGTGGAAAGACTACTTAGGAAAAAATATTAGAAAGTTCATGGGTGGCCAGATTATATAGGGATTGTTAAGCACTTAAGCTTAACTTTGAGTGAGATGAGTAGCAAATGGAGAATTTTGAGCAAAACAGTAAAATGAGCTGCCTCAAGTTTTTCCTTTTTTTTTTTTTTTTGGAGTAGTTTCAGATTTACTGAGAAGCTGCAGGGACAGCCGTAAGAGTTCCCATATGTGTGTCACTCAGTTTCCCCCATTGTTAACACCTTACATGACATCTTTGTCAAAAGTAAATAACCAACGTTGATGCCTTACTGTTAAGCACATTCCAGACTTATTTGGATTTCATCAGTTTCTCCATCAATGTCTTTTATCTGTCCCATGACCCAGTCCATGCTTTGAGTTACTTTAGGTCATCATGGCTTCACAGTCTCCTCTGGTCTATGACTGTCTATCTTCCCTTGTCTCTCATGACATTGATAGTCTTGAGCAGTAGTGGACAAGTTATCCTGTACTATGTCCCCCACTCTGGGTTTGTCTGATGTTGAGCTCACAATTACAACGAAGTTTGACAATTTTGTCAAGAATACCACAGAGGTGAAGTGCCTATCCAGTCAGGTCGTATCAAGTTCTTAGGATATCCTTATGACCTTTATGATATTAACATTCATCACTTGGTTATGGTAGTATTCATCACACTTCCCCACGCATTGTTTTTCCTTCCTAGACTTTATGCTTTGAAAGAATGATTTAATGTTTTAAAAGCGTCATTTGATTATTATTTGGGGAATAGAGTAGGTACAAGGAGACAGCTGGGAGGCTGATGCTGTAAACAAGGAAAGAGAGCAATGTTGCTTACTGTGCACTTTTCTGGAATGAACCCCCATGTAAATTAAAAGAAGGTGCCATTTTCACTTGAAAATATCTTTCATGAAGCAGTAATAATTATTAATACTGAATCTCAACCCTTAGGCACAAGGCTTTTAAAATAAACTGTTTGACAAAATTGGACGAACACTTCTGCAAGCAGCAAGGACAGTCTTGAGGAAAAACGTGTGTGATTGAGTTGTAAGCTGAACAAGCCACTTCGTTTCCTGGTACACCTTTTTTTTACACGAAGTAATTACTAACAGACGAACTAGTTACTCAGACTTGGGTATGTGGCAGGTAGTATCTTCAGAATGGACCAAGTAGATCTCTTACTTCAAGGAACACTGCTGGGGGTATTTGTTGCCAGTAACATTAATGCTTTCAAATGAAAATTAGAGTTTTTGAAAACCTGTACTCAATACTCAAAATCTTTTTTTTTTTTAATTATGAAATCAGCCAAGATAGCAATCAGTGTGATTTTAAAAATATTTTAGAAGGAAAATGTCAACATTCGAAAAATCTGCATAACTCAAGGATCCAAGTTTTCCAAAGACCAAGGAATCACGTTAAAAAATCATGTATAGGTAAAAAAAAAAAACAACATGCAAAGTGTTAGGTAAGTCAATGGATTTTAATAAAACAGTACAAAAAGATTACTGACATGCTTCAGATCTGTGTGTGTGCGTGATCAAAAAAGAATATCCATGCTTATTTGAAAAGGTTATTATAATACTCCTTTTTCTTCAACATATCCCTGTGAGCCTGAATTTTCTTCCTATATTTCAGCCAAAACACCATGTTGCAACAGATTGAATAAAAAGTTGACATTAGACTCTGGCTCTTTTCTATTTTGCCAGACATGAAGGAGATTAACAAAAATGTAAATTAATGAAAAATTTTTTCCTGATTTTTTTTCCTAGAAATTATTGTTATTTTTCACAAAAACATGCCATTTGTGTTACTATATGAAGAGTTTATTAATGCTATTTTTGAATGAATGTGCAGATTTTTTAAAAATGTATTGGTTTTCGTTGTGTATATAGAAACTATTAACAGATAAAACCAATAGAAATAAAAGTTTTTTGGAATTCTCACTAGTTTTTTAGAGAGTAAAAGGATCCTGAAAGTAAACGTTTGAGAATGGTTTCTAAAAAAAAAAAAAAAAAAAAAAAAAAAAAAAAAAAAAAAAGGTTCAGTTCAGGTCACACCTTTTATATAAATCTGTAGTGACTTTCAGTTTAAAAGCAATGGGAAGAAGTCATTAAGAGGAAGAGCAACTAATGTGAATTTGCAAAAAAGTAAATGACTACTACCCAGAGACACAAAAACACATTAGGCAAATGGCTAATTGGGCAAATTGTTATAACAAATATTTACAAGCAAAGTATCACTATCTTTTATTTAAGAATATATTGTTTTTTTTTTTTTTTGTCAGCCAGTCCTCAGTATGATAATATTCTCTTTCACTCCCTTCTTCCTTCCCTCCCCCTCCCTCCAGAAATATACTAATACTTAACAGTGGTTGTCCCTAATTGAGATTATAAAAAAATAAACTAAAAGGATTCTAATCTGTATTTCCAAAATCTCTACTTTTTATGGCAGGGGGAAAAATCCTAACAATATTTAAAAGCCAGATATTTTAAAATCATTTTAAAACCAATGACTCATTTATATTGAAATTCTGCATTATGCAAAACCAAAAATCATTCATCCTGAATCTTTAAAATTATTTGAATACAACAGTTATGACTAGTTATATGTATTAGCACATGGTTTCCGTATGGGCATTCACAATTTTTGATCCTCCAAGCACACAGCATTTTTCAACTATTAAATATGAACTGTCAAAAACAGAATTCGAATAGCAGGTGAATTTATACAGGTCTTTGATTATTAGCAGTTTTAATTTGAAAAAAAAAATAGATTTGATACAAGAAAAATGAAAGATATTGGTTTAAATACGTTTGGGTAATAAATACTGATTTAAAGTTTTCTTATCTCACCAGTCCCTTATTATGAAGACAACTCAAGAATTATTACTGTCTGCATATGATTTGAAGTTGTGGCCCAATACTTTGAATTGAAGAAGAAAATAAGTTTAGTTGGTTGTGTCTTCATTGTATTCACTTTTATTTCACTACAAGATGATTAATAACAAAGAACATTTTGAACTCATTTTTAAATTTTATCTTCTTATTGACATGTTAGCATTGCAACATTCCCATAATTTTTAACAATTTAAATTGGAAAAGTTAAAAATGAAAAAAGTAAAATATCCTATTTTATATCTTTTCTGCGATGAAGTCTGATTGTAACATCCTTGCTCCCAAGCCGTCAGATCTGCCAGAACTCTGGAGTAGCTTTATGTATTAGCTTCAGAAATGTTGGTTTGTGTACAGTTCTCATTTCTTTTATTTGTCCTACAAAAACAGCAGCTAACTGAATCCAACCAAACTTACCCAAGTTCGCCCTCTCTCTTTCCCCAACGGCGTGTAGGTGTTCTGAAAACTGTGCTTTCAGAGAACTGACGGGACCGAGTCCGCACTGTTGACTGACATGTCTAAGTACTCTGGCATTCTGAGAAATTCAAGGGTGAGTTTACTAACAGTACCCTCAATTCTCCACTTCCCTGACCGGCTTCAAAGACCGAAAGGCATGTGTCCTTCCAGTGATTGGGCCCACAGAATCGCCTCGTGAGAGCTGTCTGTAGCAAGTTTTATCTTACACTCAATGGCCAACAGAATAGTGTTAGGTGATTAAATTTACTATAATTGCTTTTTCCCAGGACTGACCCACTAACAAGCGCTTCCATATTTCCATTCTTACTAGGCAGCAGAGATTCCGTTTTTATTGTAGCTCTCTAGACATAAACCAGGAGAGATTCCCGTCCATTAGAACTTCTCGGAATGCTGGAAAATCTCGCCTCATCTCTCCCTTTGATTTCCCATTGTCGGTCCATTTCTCGCCTGCTCTTTGGTTTCTTTCACTCCTTTGCATGGGATTCATCTCTCCATCCGCGACGCGGCCGCCAAATGGATCGCCGGCAGCTCAGAAGTCCCAAGCTTTCTGCAGGTTGCTTGTCAGCTTTCTTAGCTAAGCCCATTGAGCAGATGTTCCTGTTCGTGGTTGAGCTGCAAGTCAACGCTGTGGAAAAGAATTACTTAGGTACTAGTTCAACCCTCGATGGTTATTCTCTGCAAAGTAAAAGTCTTGAGGCCATGGAGGCAAAGTTGTTCTTTCTCCTTTTTATCTGACGGCCTGGTTTCATCCATGCGTCTACCCTTGTAGAGTTATTGAAGAGGCCTCATTTTCATGTTTATTTCTTCCAAATGGAATAAAACTTTCTGTACGCCTCCATTCAACTGTGCTCCTCCATACATTTTTATTTTAATCAAAAGCTGTCTTGAAGTGAGTGAGGGCCACCTACGGAGCTAGTTTATGTCTTTAAAAGCTTTGTTTATCACCCAGAGTGATACAGCCTATCATAGGGGATTCATTTTGGTTCAAGGACACATTATTGTCTTGATTGGGCTCATACATCAAAGGCAAGAATTAAAGCGTTCTGATGAAAACTTCCCACCTGACACACAGGTGGCTAAAAGTATGTGCTAGCCTTTCTTGGGTCCTTTTGTCACCTTTCTTAGCTTTCTTGTTTTGAAACATGATAATAGTAGTATTTGAGTTTTCTGGGGATTTTTGTTCTATATTGCATGCTGTGAAAGGATTTTTCTAGGTTCTGCTTCTGGGCTCCCTCTGATCTTGTGATGTTAAACACACTGCTGTCTTCCCTCGGCATTACTCTCATCATTTTCTTCTCCACTTGTCCCACTTCTGTCCTGTGTATGTGGGAGGGGGCTGTACAGAAGATGTGAGAGGAAATTGAGTAGAATGGCAGAGTCGGGGGATGTCAGGGAATCACACTGCTGAAAAAAAGACCTCCACAACTTCTAAAAGAAAAAAGGATAGGCTGTACTGGTCTTTGCATTTTTTTTTTTTTTTTCAGCATAACCACAAAAGTTAAACTTTTTTCCAATGAAGGCTTTAAAAAAGAAACACTGTCCCTTATCTTTGAATTTTGATAGCTCTTACAGCTATGTCCCAAATTCATGAAAATTCATGGTTTGTTTTCTAAACAGAAGAGAAGGATTTATGCAACACAAATCCCCTATTTTCTTGTAGGACCAGTGTCATTCTGACCTTGAAGAACTGTGTGAATTGTAATGAAAATAAATACTTCAATAAAGTATGACATCATATCTTGATTCATTTTGCATTGTGTGTGTTTAAGGAAACACTAGAACTTCCTTCTGATAGGTTTAATACCTTGGGAAATATGTTGACTTTTGCTTTCTCTCTTGCCCCCAGGTCATGTTTGGAAATTCCACTCAGTATTAGAACCAGATTTAGTCAGTCAACAACAACAAAGAGAAAGAATGTTGGGTTTTTTTTGGACTACATGTCACTTTTTAAATATTTTCCTTATGCCAGTCATTTTGGTGAGAAATATGTACACAGATGAACACAAAGGGGAGCAAAATGTTGACAAACATACTGAAGAATAATTTAATATGGATCAGATTTCTTGCACATAAGATCTTTCTAGTATCACATTCTACTATTCAGGGCCGCAGTTTAATCTTTCTTTGATATTATTTCCTGGAATGATTGGTTGGGATTATATAATTAAAACAATCTGCATGTGCTAGCATAAATCTGATTGTTCTAGACGTTAGGACTAAATTTAATAATAAATATGATAAGCTTTGATGGTAAGAAAAAAATTCAAGCTCTGGGAGGCTATCTACTTCATATTTCATAATCATCAGAAGTATTTTATATTCACTAAAGAACTTAGCATAGTTTCTGGCACATAGTAGGAGGCAGATATAGATATCAATATAATTCTGTTAAATATAATACATGAAGAAATATGCCAGGCAAATTAAGTAGCTAACAACTCTTGAGAAATTTTTATTCTAAGAGAAACAATGTGTAAAAATAACCATGTAGTAGACAACTAAGATTCCTGGAAAATAAACAGCAAACAAACCATAAAATGACATTAACTGCTCTCTCAGTTCCATAGTGAAACACATGTGCATCTATGAGAAATAATGGGTATGTTGCTAAGATATCAAAATTTTTTTCCATTCAATAATGCACACAGTGTGATAGATGTTTTTTAAAACTTCAGAGGGCAATTCACAATTGCTCTTATTAACATATTCCAATGCTAGCACTCGCTGTATAAAGGAAACCTTTTGATAGAACACATTGTTTTATTCTGTCCCTGTCCCTGTCTCTCCCTCTGTATCTCCAGGTCCTGCTGTCATATTATAATTGGCTCAAACAAGACCCTTCTTCAGTTTCATTCATTCGTTCATTCATCCATCCATCCACTCATTCATTGTCTTTTATCCATGTCCCCCACTCCCATCTGCCCCACTCATTCATCTTAATATATGCATAAATATATATACACATATGCATGTGGTGTGTGTGCATATATTCTGTTAAATGTGTCAAGTTTTTTTGCATATAGTTCTTAATTTTAGTAAATGATATTGCACATTGGATTATTTTTTTCTCTTTTTAGTCAGATCAAGTTTTTGGGATCCATCCATGCTGCTTTATGCGCGTCTCACCATTGCTCTGGCACGCAGCTCCTGCTGTCATACTAAATACTGGTGATATGGTAATGGGCAAATTAGTTAAGCTAAGCTTTAATTTCTTCATCTGTGAAATGGGGATGATACGTCTACCTCATGAAATTGTGTAAAAAATTATATGAAAAATGTGTGACAGTTATCTAGCCCATAAGAAATTCTCAGTGAATAAGAACATTCAATATGTATCAAGCAGCTCACATGGCTTGGCAAAATGGGTATAGAATGATGGGAAACATGGGGTAATACATAAGGCGAAGCTGAAGAGGTGAAAGGACGAAATCATGAAGGTTTTTTTCTACAATATGCAAAGAAATTTGTACTTTTGTGCTCTGAATTTTTGCCCAGAATTCCCTTAGCATCACCTGAGATTGAGAAGTCATATTCACAGGACCTACCGACAAGAGATTTGTCCTGTCCATGTGGCTTAAACCAATTTTTCTAACGCAGTGGAGTTGACAATATGTTTTTACCATGTGCCATGTTTACTTCTGCCCTTGAAATTAGTGGTGGAGAAGGGACATCATTCCTAGATTTGAGTTTTAAAATCTTAAACTTAGGAGCAGGAAAGTACTTAAAGCCCTTCAAAGGTGAATAAACCTTTGAATTCAGGGGTGGTGGAAGTTGGGTCGCCCTGTATCAACCATTTGTCTGAGTCTAGGCCAAGGCTATCACTGTCCTCTGTTGGTTCTGTCCATCTCTAAAGGAAAATGACCAACTCGTCTTGCCCTTCACCTTCAGACTTTGGGGAAAAAGGACTACAGTCCAGTAGGCCCCGGGCCCTTTTCTTCTATAAAAAACAAAACAAAACAACAACAACAAAATAAAACCTTGGCGTCTACTTTCCTAACAAGTAGATTCAGAGCATCATGCCTATTCAGGTGTGTTAAAATTTGAGGACTCTTTGGCATTGGGGAGCTATCAAAAGGTCCATATATTTTAGAACTATGATGTCCAATACTGTAGCCACCAGCCACATTCAGCTGTTTGAATTTAACTTAATTAAGATGAAATACAATTAAAAATTCGGTTGCACTAGCCACACATTACCTGCCCGATAGTCTATGTATCTAAGCTGCTACTACACTGAACCGTCCAGCCACAGAACTTTCCCATCACGGCAGATAGTATCACCGAGAACGATGTTTTGGAAAACTCCTTCTAGTGGCAAGCATGGATGTGTTAGAACAGAACACTGTAGTCCAGTGGGAAGAACATGTTTGAAGTGCTGACAGAGGCCTCTAAAAACAGGAATAGTAAAGAGAGAGAAGATAGGATGGATATGAAAGACTTTCTTTGTTTTTGTAACTAATTCTTTGAAAATATATTTATAAACATCTTTTTCCTGAAATTCTCCTTCCTTAAGAAAAATGTATAAAATTTTACTTATAATGCTAATGGGACTTTTTGAAAACTCTAAGTATTGTTGGATTGCTTTATAGAAACACTGTATCCCACCAATACCCTACTGACAACCAATGTCATCACTGAAAACAACTTTTTCGATTGGATTATGGTAACACGGAATCTCATTTGTAAACACTTTTCCTGGTTTGTCTATCTTTCAAATCATTACATTTTTTGATATACCCTGTTAGTAATCATCATACAGTCCAAACTGTTGACTTTTTTTGTTTCTTCTAAAATATTTGTACATCTAATGATCTTTCTTTAGATGCTAGATCATACATTGTAGACCTTTGAAAGGTTCTGCAGGTCAATGAAAATTGTGAAAATTGTGTTTATGAGAGTCTTAGGTAGGATCTAGTAGGGAACTCGGGAAATTTACAGCAACACAAGGATGAGATGTACTTTGTTTCAGGTGACAGGTGCAGGGGGAGAAAAAGCAACAATTTATATAAAAGGTATTTTGAAAGAATCATTAATGCCTTTCAAAGACTGCCTACATATATGAGAAGGAACCATGAATCAGAAAGACTGGTTTTAACCTAGAATGCCTGACAGACTCCTAGATTCATGATTAAGGAAATTAAATGGGTGGTGACAAGTTAAGTTTTAGGAACACTGATCTGGGGAAATGGACACGTGACCAAGTGACAACTAGCAGTTATTTAGAGGCAAAGAGTTAGGGCCCAGGCAAGAGGAAGGAACCAGCAATATGGCTTTAGTTTCAGAAGAGAAAGTCAGTAGTTGACTAAAAAAATGGAGGAACTCTCTGAAGGAGATGTTTACAGAGAAAAGGAACCAAATCTCCAGGTTTAAGCAATTCTCTTCCTGCCTTCTGAACCCCATCCTGTTTTATGTGCACTTGGCTACCAGTCAAGCTGAGGAGCAGATAGTGATAATATACCACAAAGCTCTTTCCCTTCATGGGTCATCAGCTAAGAGCACATTTCATGAAAGTTACACTGCCCTTTTATCTATACTGCCATAGCCTCCTAGTAGGTCACCGTGCCCCCTTCCCAGTCTGGTCTCAACACAGAAGTTCTGCCTCCTCTGTGCCAATGATGTTACCCCTCTACCTAAAACCCTGCGTAAGATCTGACATTCTTCCCAAGATGGTCTCCAGGCCCAGCCTGATTGCATGGTCTACTCACCTCACTTGCTCTCTGACCTCCTTTGGTTACCTACATCTCCCCCACTCATTTTTGCTTTTTGAGCCACACTAACTGAACTCCTTGCTGTTTCTCAACATGCCATGCATGCTCACATCTCGTGACTTGGGCTCTATCTGTTCCTTCTGCCTGGAGGAGGAAGCCCATCTTCCCCCCTGGCCAATGCTCTCACAGATTTTTCAAGTCTTTGCTTACATTTCAATGACTCCTACCCTGACTCTTCTGTCTATATCCTCCATGAGTAAAAACCCCAAACTTCAGTCCCTTATGCCACTTCTTCTTTTTATCCAGTGCATAGCCCCTTCTCACATACTTTCTAATTTACCATGATTATTGTCTGTTTCTCCTTCTCCAGAATGTGAGTTCCACCAAGGCGTCCGAAGCAGCTAAGCTCCAAGTCTGGCACAGAGGTCTTCAATAAATATTTGAACTATTTCTTTCCTCCAAACTGATGAACTTTAGTACTTTCTACATTTCCCGTTAAGTAACTTTATCATTTTTATCAGATCTCAGTACCACACTCTTAAGAATTCTATTTTTAACTTGTTTCCCCCCTCAAAGGAATCTTATTGAAGCAGTGGTCTCGACGCTAGAGATCATCATTTTGCATTTGCATTTTATACAATCCTCTGGCCTGCTTGTCTAAATGACATGTGTCAGGGAAATGGTGCTTACCAGCCACTCACACCTGTCTTGTTGATGTTTGATGGCTTGGCTTATTTTGTCTCGTTCACTTCATAATTTCTTGAGAAATTTGGCAGAGCCTTTCCCGATGGTGTGAAAGCATTTTCTATGGGCTGGCTGATGGTGCGACTATTTCCCTCTGGTGTTATAGCTTTCGAGTGGCTTAAAATAAAAGACTGAATTATTCCTGTACCTGGCAGTCTTTATTGCTGCACTTCATCAGCTCAATCATACTAAATCATTAATTTATGTTACTTACATGCCTACATAAGCATGGTGAAAAGGAATCTGCAAAAATGCCACAAAATCAAGTGCCTTCTTGATTGCATCCCTGGCATTTGTATAGAGCAAAGACTTCTTTTGCAAATTCTCTTCAATTTTCCCATTAAAAAAAAAAAAAAAAAGCCTGTCTCCCTAAATTTGAAAATGGCCACAAAATCACTTCTATCAGAAAAAAAATTAAAAAACATTATAGAAAGAGCTCGCATTGTCATCTTCTGCCTCTGGCACTTTCATATACTCGTTGGACAAAGAAAGCCTCAAAAGCAATTCCAGGACTCCTCTTTTCTCCTTAGATACAGACCACTGTGCTTCCTCATCTTTCTAGAAATTCCTTATGCTAACTTTCCCTCATTATCTTGCTATACTCATCTCCTGAAGATAGCATATTCTGTGATACTGAATTTTTGAACTTCAGAGCTCAAAAGAAGAGATTATTTGTCTAATTCTTGCATTGTTTGGAATAGAGAGACTTGATCATGAGACATTAGTTTCCTTATCCAGTATTTTTTTCCATACTCTATTTACTTCTGTAGCTTTTAAAAACAAACAAAAAACCTGAAGGTCTACACTAAGGGAGAAAAAAATCTGGTTCAGACTGTTGCTGTCAGGTGGATAAAAAATTATTTTCTTCAGTTTACAGATAAGGCAACTGAGATGTAGAGTTTAGAAAACTCTTCCAATGTTGCAGTTAAATTGTTACTGGAATTCATGCTGCTCAATTCCTCAAGCCCTCCAATTTATAATGACATAAACAAAACTACTTAACATTAAGCATAATTGCAACTCATCTCAATTAATCTTCTACTCAAATGAATTGTTATTTATAAATATTTACAGAATTTTTGGCACTGGTGATAGCCTGAGGTATTTCATATTTTGGAGGAATACCTATTCTTCAAAGTATAGGCACTGTAATTTTTGGTTGCTCATGAAATATTTATTAATGCTAATGCTAATAAAAATAATGCCATGGTGATTATGCTCTTCAGTCATTAATGCCCTGAAAGAAGTAATTTGCAAATTGGTACACTGTCACTCAAAGTATTAATTTACCACATGTGGGTAACAAATTACTTCTGGAATCAGGCTAGGCACAATTGTTAAGGCTCTCTGAAGCGCACCCCTCCCTCCTGTAGCATTCGCATTCAATCAGTTGCCAAATCTTGTAGAGCTATTTCCACAGTGTCGCGCATACATTTCCTATGCCCTCCGCTGTACTACCACGGTTACCACCTGAGTTCAGGTCTTCCGCACTCTTGTTTAGAGAACTGCATTACTATATAGTAACTGGTTATTTTGCTGTCATTCCACCTCTACCCTGAACTGTCCTATATAGTGGCCAAGTAAACCTCCCCAAAACATGGGGACTTGAAAAATCACCCAGGGAAGAAATAAACAATACAGCCAACAAACAGTTGGGATTCAAAAGTCCTCAAGAGACAAGACAGCTAAAGCTTTTCTTAAACTGAACCAGAGTTCCAAACGGACCAGTTTTACAGTTTATATAAGCACAGGCTAAATTAAATACATTGGCCAATGCTTGTATAACCCTTCACTGGCTCCTAAATGAAATTCAAACTCTGGGCCTGCCCTTGCACGCACACACACACACACACACACACACACACACACACACACAGAGTTTCTCAACTTTAATGCTCGTTGGAATCTTCCATAAATCTTCAAACATACTGATTCTAAGGAATCGATGAGGAGCGTCATGTGGGCATTAGGATTCTACAAAGCTCCCTGGGTGCTTCTAATATGCACTTGGAGGCTGAGAACTTTTTTTTTTTTAACTTATAAAAAGAGGCAACTTATTATAAAAGGGAAAATCCCTCCCAAGAGTCAGCAGACCAGGGCTCACTTCCGGATTTTGCCTTGAACAAAAGATCTCCAACCCATCAAATGCAATTCCACTAAATCTTATTTCCTCATCTGTAAATGCAACATGAAGGAACAGGGCCAGGTCAATACATTTAACTAGCATTAACGTGGCACTTATTATGTACTTAACTCTGTATCGGAAGCTGAGAATTTAGCACTGAACAAGAAAAACCAGGTCTCTGTTCTAATCAACTTTACAAAGCCCGAGACAGTTAAAAAATAAATAAAATAATTACAGATTTCCATAAAAACTATGAAAGAAATAATTGATATTATGAGACAAAAACTTGGGGTGGGGATGGGCACTAGAGTATAAAGAACAGTCAGAAGTCATAATTGTCAGATTTTAAATAATCCTGAGCTCAGTTTTGTCAAGAATCAACAAGGTGGAGCACGCCCATAAAAGGAAACCGTAGGCCCTCCAGGCCTCATATTTACTATGTAATATTGTACAGACGGGAATTTGTGTTGGGCAGCATTCAGTAAAATCCTGCTTCACTGTTTCCCCCACTTTAAACACCCATGGTTTGATAAAATGATAAAAATCTACTCTTTCGGACCCTTTGAAGGTAATAAAAAATTGGTTTAGGATGACTGACCCCAAACAATAGTTTTACTGTACAATGGGGCTGTAATAAAAATACTCCTTTCCTGGGGTTTGAGGACAACCGACTCCATTGTTCCTGGAGCACAGTTTCTGAGCAAACACGGATTTGTCAACCTTCTAAGTTGTCCAGATAGGACTAACCCTTTGTTGTTTGTCCACACTGACATTGCTGAGATGCCACTTTCTTTTCCTGGGGGCATCTTTGCTCTCTTACGGTGGGAATTCTAAGGACCCCACTTAAGGCCGAGAGAGGCAACACTGGGGACAATTCGTAGTGTTAGGGTGTCTTGTGCTTTATAAGCTATTCATGAATTAGACAATCTGGATCCTTGTTAACAAGTCCAAATGGAATAAGAAACGTGAGCCAAGATTCTGAGCCAAGTGAGTCTGGAACCATGATTTGCTTGCCATCTGGAAGAATCCCACAAGTCAAGGAGCAAGCAGATTGAGGCTGAAAGTGGAGATGCTTCTCAGAGTCTAAGGAAATGCCTAGGCAGTGAACATTTTTACTTTTTATCCAAAGTGGTCCAATTTCGTTTTAAGTACTAACTTTTTTTGATGCCATTGTTAAGACTTGATTTCTCCAATGCTCTTAATTTTTTTCCTCTGGTTCATTTCTCTGCCCTTATAAATGGCTACCCTATCTCTTCAGTCACAATAATAGCATAATAATAAACTGCAACTAGCATTTATGGAAGACTGGTCACCTGTTTGGCACTAGGCTAAGACCTTCACCCTGTGGCCTCTGCTCTGCCTCTAATCTGAAGGCTAAGCTGAACCAGGACTTTAAAAAGGCTCTTTATAACCAATGGGTCTGTCAGAGAAATAACATCCAGAGAGAGCAGGTGCATTCTTCAGTGCATTCCATTTTTGGAAGACTAACAGCGCTCCTGCTCTCAGGGTTTCGCCTGAAGATTTTCATGTCTCTGATTATGCAGCAAACCTTATGGGGGTTTCACAGGCTCAGCATTGTCAAACATTATGGGCAGGAAAACAGCAAGCTTAGGCTGATTAGTTCTGCCACCCTGAACCCAGAGAGCAGGGTCAGCAACTGGCACGGAGGGGCTGAGGCCGCCGAGTTCTGGGAGCTGGCATCTGAGAAGTCGGGAGAGCATAGCACCTCCCAGTACTCGTGCTGAGAGCCCAAGGACCGTGGGTAGCCTTCCCACGTGGAGCAGGAACTGAGGTCTACCTACTCCATCAGATGGGTCCCTCACGGGTTATTGCAGCCTCCTTCCTCCTTTCTGTTGTTTCTTAGGGGTCACCTCCTCCAGCTGGAGGAGTGTGAGAGGGGCTGAGCCAAGGGGGAACCAGGCACCAGATCACGGATCCCCTCATGCTGCCACTCTTCTCCACAGACCGAGGAGCAGCCAATTCACCGAAGCCCTAACACCTGTTCGCTTGGTGGATTTGGCCTGGGAATAGCCTTTTAAGATCACAGGCATCCTCGCTTTAACCATCTAGGCAGTATATATTATAACCGAGACCAAAGGTAGAGGATGTGTGGGCAGCCCCACTAAAAAATAAACACAAAACAGTAGCGCTTTCTCTAGGGCAGTCACTGTTACAAGAGCTTTCAATGTAACAACTCATTCCACCTTTTTAGTAAGCTTACGAAGTAGGTTTCTGTTATAAATGTAATTCTACATATGTGGAAACTGAGGCATCGAGAAGCTGAAGCAACTACCTAAGGTCACAGAGCCACTTAGTGCAGACGCCGGACTTGAACCTCGGAAACTTGGCTCTACCAGCTCTGTTCCTAACGACCACACTCTACAAAAAGTCATATTTAAATATAAGTTATGAATTTCACTTCGTGTTTATGTAGAGTATTTCACGAGGTGGATGAGGCGAGGTCTTTCACACAGGCTGCCACTTAGAAACAAGATTAATGTGTGGAGGCATCATCAGGGTCAACTACCATGCTGTTCTGTAAATTAACCCTGGTTGTACTGGAGTCAGACTGCATGGAGAAGTGGAAGGTTTTTCATCTTGGATCTTCCTCATTTACTCACAGGCAATGCCATCTGGGCCCCGAGTGGCTGGCTTCTTGGCTATAATCTAACAAACACTGCTCTGAGACATTTTATTCAGAAGATTGAAATGTGGTGTTACAGACTGGGGGGTACAAAAATACAGCAGGATCTGGTGATGTTGGACAGCATCAATTCAAAGAAAACGCTCAAAGAAATAGTGAGAAATGAGTCAGGGATATTTAGCAAGCATACGTCTGTAAGACCTTTGTGTGGTTATTTCCATGCAAATACATGTTGTCTTGGGCACAAAGGGCATCATTACTGTTAGTTAAATGCCTGAGTACCAGAATCAGGAACTGCTTCCCTTCGTTATGTCTCATCTTAGCCAAGGGTGGCTACTCTTAATATTAAGCAATTCATTATTTTCTAAGGAGCAGCAAGGAAGTTGTTAGCACATGTAAAGAAAGGCCATCACAAACACAAGGGCAGATACAGTGGCATGCAACTCTAGTTTATAAAATGGACAAGAAATAGCTTAATGTACATTTCTGTAAGTAATTCCCCTTAGACTCATTGTGGTCTGTCCTTACTGCCATGAAGAAATGTTATACGTGTTTATTATACCCCTTAGCCTCCCTTTGTAACCTACCTCCTTTTGTGCCAAAAGGGCCCTCAATTCATGACTGTACATAACCTCACCTTCAGAGCGGTTCCCAACCGACTCCCTTAGGATGCCACTTTTTTACTCATCTTTCACAGGAAACAGATATCCTTTTACTTGACTATGATGGAATCTTTCTCCGTGGGTATCGTTGTGTCCCGTGACGACTGGAAACTGTTCAGCAAGGAGAAGCTGAGGTGAAGTAAGTTGCTCTGACTTCCGTACTATGCCATCTATTCCGTAAAGCTACTCGATGCTCACGCTTTTGCCCGAGCAGTTTTACCTTAACTTAAATAACAAACTCACAGTACGCAAGTCAAGAAGTTAGAAAGACACCAACCAATTAAAACAGAAGAAAGCAGATGAAAAGGATTATTAGCGTACAGGTAGGGATTCACTGTTTAGAAAACAGTTTTTCAAGTTAATCCAAGCACCGACTCTCGGAAAAGCCAGTCACACAGACAAACCATCAATCCAGTTTTATCAAAGAATAAGAGGCACACACCGGGACAATGTTATAGTGATTATTTGTAATTTACCTCGACACCTCCTTTCGGCATTAGCCCTGATTTTCACTTAACGAGCTCCCTTCTCTCAGTCAGGTCATGAGCTAGTGACTACTGGATCCTAGAGAAGAGGTTGGTAACCTGGCCCCAGGCCAGTCAGCATCGCCTGTAGTAACTGGCTACCATATGGCTGCATGGCCAAAGCTGGGCCCAGCAGAATGACGCGGATTGTTTCCTGACACAGAAGTGCTTCTACTTTTAGGCTTTATTTGAAACTGGAAATAGCTGTTCTTGGGAGATACTGGCTACCATTTTATGACATAAGGAAGAGTCTATTTGAGACTAGTCAAAACAGAGGCAGTGGATAAGGGGGAAATTTTTTTTTTTTTGTAAAATATTTTGAGCCTCTGTATTCGGTAATGCCTCAAGTGAGATCTAACTGAATATTTAGCGATGCAAATCAGTGAATTTTGCCACTTGTGCGTAAGCCAATTTGAGTTCAGTTTTCCGTCTCTTGAAACAAAAAGCATTCTAAACGAAATATACATTAAATTAGCCACATACACTGTAAGACGGAGGTGGGGACTAAAATCACAGATTTGGAGTCTGTTTTATACAGAGAAGGTGTGTGTTTGCTGCCATATAAAAAGGACACTCCTCAGTGCTGGGGAGTATGTACATAGAAGCCTTCTCATTCCAAGTGTGAGCAAATAGCCAGCCATACAACTTTTCTGAAGGGCAATTACAAGCAATGGATTAAGCCCAGAAAAACACATCATCTTTTGAAATTATCCCCCCAAAACATTCAGAGTTGCACATAAATTTTCCAGAGAGAAGGATGCATAGCAAGGGAAAGTATTTTTTAAAACTTAGGTCATTAAAATCTAGAGAAACCTGCACCAAAACGTAAATGAAAGGACCACAGAATTAACATTTAGTTTTCCGTGTTTTCTTCTTTTTGCTCCACTCTTTCTACTGAGCATGCTTTAAAACGAAAATGTACGTTCAAATGTAAGTTTGGGACTTTTGGCTTGCTTCCTTACTTTCCAGCGTTTAAAGATAACAGCTATACCTGGAGCATCTCTTTGTAAAATGAACTGACAGAAAAAAAAAATTCTTCATCTAATAAAGAAGTATTCTGAACCTTGTGCACCTAGGCTCTCCCAGGCCACAGAGGGAGAGCTCTGTGACTAACGTGGTTGACTATTAGCCCCAAAGCATGAATCTATCCCTGAAGGGGTTTCAGTGTCTAGCACATGGATGGAGAACTCTAAAAATAAAAATGTTCTCTATTTAGACATTTACTGCTCCGTGTAAACTTGTTTATCCCATTTTTTGCTTCATTTCTTTTTCTTCCCATTTTTTTTGCAAGACCCAAAAACAAACAAAATCATCTCTATAAGATTTCTCTTTTTGAGTGAATAAAGATACTGGCTTTTCGTAGTGATCTCAACTAAGAACTCAACACGTATTTCTTGGAGCAGTTTAGAGACTTTCCTCATTCTGTGACTCACCTTCTACCCTGCCTGTAACTGCTAAGCTTTCCTCTGATGCTCATTTTTTTGTTGCTGCTGTTCTTGTTGAGGGATATCAAGGCCATTCATTTAGTTAAGGTGGACTTTTTTGGACTTTATTTCTCTACATGAATCTTCCCTGGTCTATTATCCCCCCGACTAATCACAGCTATGGACTAATCCACCTTTTCCCTTCTCCACTCTCCCCTTTCCTCATTCCTAAGGCACTCGCTCTTTTGGTTGGACAGTTTCATCACCCATCTGCTGACAAATCTTTTGCTTTGACCTTTAATCTTCGGTTAGCAAATTATTAGCCAATATGGTTTCCTACCCTGAGCCTGAAGCAGATTGATCACTTTATCCTCTTCACAGGAGGAAAATCTAAACAGAAAATTAAGTATGAGAATCCCCCAGGAATAGTAGTATTCTTTTGATTTTGAGAGTTTAGTAATTACAAATACCTATTACGCTCTGGGTACTAACATGCAAATTCTCTTGAGGGCGAAGACTTTGCCTTTATCTCCACTGTGATATTCATCAAAATCCTACAGACATGCTGGGACGCAGAGCGGGAGCTCCAATCGTTATGCACGCACACCTGACCGGATGGCCCGGTCCCTGCCCTTACTGGGCTTACATACTACTGTGACCAGCCTTTTCCATGCCTACAACTAGTCCATGTGTACAACACCCACCTTCCATCCTTGATCTTAGTGGAAGAAACACAAATATTTTCAATGATTGTATTAGTTTCCAGAAATAAATAGGGTGCCCTAGAAGCTCGGAAAAGGGGCGCTTAAATTAGTGTGGTAATTCTTTTTTTTTTTTTTTTAAAGATTTTATTTATTTATTTGACAGAGATAGAGACAGCCAGCGAGAGAGGGAACACAAGCAGGGAGAGTGGGAGAGGAAGAAGCAGGCTCATAGCGGAAGAGCCTGATGTGGGGCTCGATCCCAGAATGCCGGGATCACGCCCTGAGCCAAAGGCAGACGCTTAACCGCTGTGCCACCCAGGCGCCCCTAAGCATCAGACTCTTGATTTCCACTCAGGTCATGAGCTGCCTGGGGCTCCATGAACAGCAGGGTGTCTGCTTCTCTTCCTCTCTCCTCTGCCTTTCCCCGTGCTCTCTGAAATAAATCTTAAAATGTTTAGTTCAACTAAACAAGCCACAACAGCAAGGCTGCAGGCCCCAGATGGCATCAGGACCACCTGTTCATCCCTCGGACCCAGACCATTCTTCCAGCTGTAAGTTAGTGACAAACACCGTTGAGTGGAGAATATTGTCCAGGAGAATCCTTTTCAGGCTTATTTTGAGGAACTGGTAGATTTTAGAAATCAAGTTTCAGTACAATATTTAGAATGATCTTGCATGTTCCCAGTACAGAATTCTCAGCAATGTTCACAAGACTTAAAAAGGTGCTTCCTGTCTGCTACATTAGTCCACAGGATCTCACACAGTGACGATGCCGCACAAAACCACTTATGAAACAAATATAGTATCAGAGAACCACCCCAAGCCTATAGCATCAGAACCTCCAGGGATGTGGACCTGAAATTTGTGCTTAGAAAACAGCCAAACACACAGCTGAAAGTTACTCTATTAGATCTGGGGACATTCCATTGTGTTCGCTACTAAAATTAGGTATAAATGCAAATATTTCTGTTAAGCTTCTAAGTAATATAGTGTTATTATCTCCATTTTGTAGTTAATAAAACTTTCACATTTACTGAAGACACACCAAAACTAAGGATTTTAAGATGAGAATACTACTTTTAGAAACAGAACGAATTTATTGACAAATACTGACCCACAATTTTATATGTACTCCAAGATCATTATATGTTATACACGAAAATCACGTATTTGTGACCAAGCAGTCCATAAAGAACAAAAATCATCTAAAATATTGCTATCACCCTCCACTCAAAACCCAATTAATAGGTCTAAGTGTGGCTGATAAATCATTTACAGACCCCTGCCTAGCTGTAAGTGATGCATACCTTTTGTCAATATAAAAGTTTCTAGATATGCATAAAATACTAAAAAATAGATTTAAATATACTAGATCCAATGAAATGCTGGGAAGAATTTTCTTAATAAAGTAATAAATAGTTGGCTTGTTAATTTTTTTAAGAGGCTCTGAGGAAATAATTCTTCTAAAAATTCTTAACATTCTGGGGACAATTATAATCAGGTAACAATGAGTGCATTTCAAATAAATGGCATTGTTCATGCATGATTACCAAGTTACAGCAACTTTTGAAGAACCAACCTTCTCTTTAATGTTTTGCAACTTTGGTTGCTATAACAACGTAACATTGGTCCTTTATTCCTCGAGAGAAAAAACTGCTTTATTTTTCTTTTCCCTGAAGAAACTTAAAGCATGATAGGTGAAATGGTACATTTAGTAATACCAAATTTGGTGCCATGTAGAGAGATAGTTGGGGGAAAAACAGAGTCTCATTCATCATATTAATCCCCATTCCCCCTTTTCAGGTACTTACATGTTTTGTCAATATTGCATCATATTTGGAAGTTGCAAGATTATTATGCTTACTAGGAGCCCTATATTTTTAACATTATGATCTTAAATCCAAGTAACTGTCATGCTAAATTATACTTAGGAAAGATGTGAATGTGGAAATTGAACTAGAAAAGCTCTGATTAACTAAGGACTAAAGGAATATTGAAATAGATACTATGATCCACACCCAAGTCCCTTTTTGGGAAGTCCTCTCTCAGTCCCTCTTGAAAAGGTGAATCCTAGTGACCAGGTTGGCATTGTGGAATCCTGACCCATGGGACTACATTTGAATATTCCCACCATCCATATTCAAATTCTCATTAATATAATCAGTTTCCTTGATGCCAGTACTACAAAGAGAACTTGTCATGTATGTTTTTATGGGATGATGACTACCGCTGAATGGCGAACTAGAGTAGGGTACATTGACCTCTCTGGGTTTTCCCATCCCAGACCATTGAGAACTCCCTGGAAGCCAACAAGGCTCTCAAATCACCATCCAGTGACTCAAAGAAAACACCACCACCACCACCACACACAAAGCTTTTTTGACTCTTCCATTTTCCCCACTTCTGACATGTAATCCATCGACAAGTCTTGCAAAATGTATCTCAAATTGCTCTATTTCCTCTGTTCATGCCGCCAGCATCCTTGTCCAAGCCACACCATCTCCATAACTTCTGAACTGACCTTCCTCATTCATTCTTGTTCCTCTCCAATCCATTATCCACACAGCCAACAGAACCATTTTCTTAAATGCGATCATGTCATTCCCTGGCTGTAAGCTTTTCAATGATTTCACATTATTTTTAAAATAAAATACAAAAGCTTCGAGGTCAACATCAAGAGAGAAGGCAAGGGTACACCCGATTCGTCCAGTAGTACCCAGAGAGACACGCCAAGCCGAGGACCAATGGTGAGCATGTAGTTTCGGTTCTTTTACAATGGAGAAATCCTCCTCCCTCAGGTCTCTCCCTTTTAGTAAGTCAGTCAGGCATTAGAGCAACCTTACTCATGAAGGACTTCATCCTGCCTGGATGCCGGAGACTCTGGCTTGAAGGGGTCAGTTGTTACAGGAATTAAAATTATCCATGGACTTCCACTGACAGCATATGTAGACCCTGGGGCCCAGGTGGAGAAAGACACTTGATTTCTCCTTAAGCTGAGTTCAGAAGCAGACCCTCCATTGGAAAAGGGCTGGGGGTGGGGGTAGGGCTGGTCCCAGCTTTCTTGTCCAAATCCAGGCAATCCAGATTGAACATTTAGGCCATTTCTAGAGGGTCCGGCTCTTTGTCTATCATCCAGATATTCTCCTTCTAATTTCATTTTCTTTAGAGCATTTGTCAAGATCAACTGTATCTTGTTTATTTCAAAAACAATTAAAAAGCATTTGCTTATGCCTACCATGTGTCATTATTCTAGGCACTTGTTTACTTATTATCAATATTTTTTACAAAAGGTCAACTCCATGGGCAGGGAGCTTTTCTGTCTTGTTCAAAACTTATCCTCAAAACCGGCACTACACAAACATTTGTTAAATGAACTAATCAATGAATTACTAATTGCTAACAGGTGCTTAAGCCTAAAACATTTTATTTCAACTTATCAGGTAACAGTAATTTTAAGGAGGTTTGAGTTCTAACCTTAACCATATCCTTCCAGTGACACAGTTTTACCCTCTTAATTATAGAATATTCTTAACATTTATCATCCAAACTGGCTTACTTGTGAGAGTGAGAGAGAGGCTATTAAAAGGATGCCAGGCACATAAGACCCGAACAGACATTTTTCCAAATAAGACATCCAAATAGCCACCAGGTACATGAAAAGATGCTCATCATCCCTAATCATCAAGGGAAAGGCACATCAAAATGGCAATGAGAGCATCATCTCATACCTGTTAGAATGGCTATCATCAAGAAAACGAGAGCTCACAAGTGTTGGCAGGGATAAGGAGAAAAGGGAACCGCCTACACTGCTGGGGGGAATGCAAACTGGAGCAGCCACTCTGGAGAACAGTATGGAGGTTCCTCAAAAAGTTAAAAATAGAACTTCTGTATTATCCAGTCATCACCCTCTGAGCATATATCTAAAGAAAATGAAAACAGAGTATTGAAAATACACCTGCACTCCCACGTTCATTGCAGCATTATTCACAATTGCAAGATGCTGAAACATTAAGTGTCCACCAATGGATGAATGGATACAGAAGAGGCGGTGAGTACATATACAAGGGAATATTATTCAGCCACAAGAAAGATGAAAATCCTGCCATTTGTGAGAACATGGATGGACCCTGAGGGCATTATGCTAAGTGAGATAAGTCAGAGAAAGACAAATACTGTGTATCACTTTTAGACGGATCTAAAAAAGCGGAACTCATAGAAACAGCAAGTAGAACGGCGGTGACCAATGGGTGGCAGGCGAGAGAACTGGGGAGCTGTTTAGGGGGATAAACTTGCAACTAGTAGATAAGTCAATTCAGAAGATTTAACACACAGCATGGTGATTATAGTCAACAATACTGTATTATCAACCTCAAAGTACTAAGAAACTGGATCTTAATTTTTCTTACCACAAAAAAATAACTATGTGATAGAGGTGTTAGCTAACACTATGATGACGATCATATTGCAATAATAAAGGTATCAAATAGCACGGGTTACACCTTTAACTTACACAACGCTATGCATCAGTTATATCTTAAAAAAAAAAAAGTGTACGCCAAGACAACAAGCATTAACGGAGATTGTCCCAGGTAATCCAAACTGTATGGTCAGCCTACTAAATTGTATTCTATAGTTACCAAATCCGTTTCGACTCCGTCAAATAGTTCTCAAATTAACACATGGTATTTCTAATAATCTGATTTGTCATTTATGCTCTTAGATTTTAAAAGGAAGATTAAGTTATACTTGGATATTTGTTATCATGATAAAGATAAAAGCTAATACATGATGCTTACTAGGTACCAGGACATACCTAAATGTTTGACTCATTTAACTCAATCCTCACAACAACCTTATACGGTATGCACTGTTATTATCCTCATTCTAGAGATAAGACCGAGGCACAGAAAAGTTAACTAATTAGCTCAAGGCACACAGCTGACGAGTAATGGAGCCGGGATTCAGATGCAACTAGTTTGCCTCCCTAGTTCATGATCTTGTCTGCTGTGGTCCGTGTGTCACGCACAGATGGCAACTTACATTCAGTGTCTAGCTGCTCTTTACATGGTAATTGGTATGGGATAGACCGTGCAATGGTTTGAGGAAGGCTTAAGAACTTGACATAGCCCAAACAATAACAGGGAATTTCAGGCACACTGCCAAGTATGCTTTAACTGCCAAGAACATCCTCATTCTGGATAAGTCTTGGTTAAAAAAGGAAGAAAGAAAAAAGAAGATACTGTTTTTATGTTAGAAACCTTTCATCTGTTAGTTTTTCAACTAGCAGTCTGAAAACAGTCAATAAGGTCAATAAGAAGTAATGTAAGATTAGAATAGTCTTGAAAAAATTAATGGAATAAGAATTTGCTGTCAGGCAAGTGAAATTAATGTCTCAAACACCTTTAAATATTATACCTCTGACTCAAATATCAAATATTATTCCTGATTATGATATTAAAATCGTAGATATAAGTTGCAACATGTAGGAAACCAAAAATGTCTCAATGTAGATATTTTATGAAGAAATACAAGTTTAACCATTTGTAAGGAAAATTCTTTTATAGATTAAAAAATTATGGCCTTTTACACTATGGTATCAATTATGTTATCTACTTGTATTTTAACCTTCAATAGTTTTTACTTTTTTTGTTTCAAAATTACTTTAAAAAAATAACATAGATTTTCATTTCGGCACGTAGGAAGCTTAGAAGTTGCCACTTGATTCTCACCAGTTAAAAGCTCAACAAGAACCAACAGCTCTTCTCAGATTCTCAACAGAAGGGAGGACACAAGGCAAATGGCTGCCCCCAAGACTGGAGAGCGACAGGTGAATTCGCGGAGTCACAACTTACCGGAGCAGAGACTCGAGAGCAGACACCTCCGTAGGAATGAGCGCCAGGGTAGGAAAACCTGAAACGTAAGTGAGAAATTGTTGACGGCTCAGCGTGGGCAAGTCTAGGAGTTAAAAACTCTAGGGAGACCCAGTCATAGAGCGGAACCCCCACAATATCATGAGATTTACCTCCAGAAGCTCGCCTAGTTCCCACAGTAAATATGGAGAAAAACTGTCTCCTGCTTGCAGCAAGCGGGAGAAGGAAAGCAACCATTTTGAAATACCCCAGAACACGGCGGTTCTTCTTTATAAGGCCTGCCCGCAGGGGAAACTAATTAGCCAGGGCCTCACCTGCCCGCGTATTATCAGAGCCTGTCTGACCTGGGGGAAGGGAAATACCTAATTCAAGCCAGCTTCAGCCTTCCACCAAGCAGGAGAGAAATACCCAACTCCAGCCAATACTAGCCATCAGGTCCCACCCAAAGGGAGAGGAAAAAGAAAAAAAAAAAACTGAGGAACACTTCAGAAGTTCAGTCCAGAGCCTAGGCTCACTGAAAGTCTGAGACCTAATCACAGGACTAAGGAACGCTTCCCCTCCCCCCATACGTCACCACCCTATTCCTAAAGGCCTATTTACAACTGTTCCTTTTACGGGGCAGATCATGTTTGGCTATCGAGAAGCAAATTACAAGTCATGCCAAAAGGCAAAAAACACGATTTGAAAAGAAAGAGCAAGCATCAGAACCAGATATGGCAGAGATGTTGGAATTATAGTGGGAGTTTAAAACAACGATATTTAATATGCCAAGGACTCTAAGGGATACATTAGACTGCATGCAAGAACCAACAGGGGCTGTAAGCAGAAATATGGAATCCTGAGAAGAAACCAAAAAGAAATGTTTGAGATAAAAAATACTGTAACGAATGAAGAATGCCTTTAATGGGCTCATTAGTAGATTGGATGGCGGTGCTGAGGAAGGAATCTCTGGGCTTGAGGGCATACCAGTAGAATCCTGGAAAATCAAAAAGCAAAGAGAATAAAATCTTAAAAAAAAAAAAAAAAAAGAACAGAATAGCCAAGAACCATGGATTAATTACAAAAGTTGTAAAATATGCTTAATAGGACTAATAGAAGGTGAAGAAAGAGAAAGGAACAGAAGAAATATTTGAAACAAAATGATGGTGAATTTCCCCAATTAATGTCAGACCCCAAATCATATATCTAGGAATTTCAGAGAACACCTAGCAGGAGAAATGCAAACAAACAAACAAACCCCCCCCCCCCAAAAAAAAAAACCCAACAGTCAAACAAACAACACCTAAGCATACCATTTTCGAACTGCAGAAAACTGAAGATACAGAAAAATTCCTGAAAGGAGCCAGGGGGAAGAAACACCGATCTGTAGAGGAACAAAGATACGAGGTACATCGAGCTTCTCAGAAACAATGCAAGCAAGAAAACAGAGGCGTGAAATATTTAAAGTGCTGAGAGAAAAAGACCACCAACACAGAACTCTGCACCCTGCAAAATTATCTTTCAAAAGTGAAAGACGAAGACTCTCAAGCTCTGAAGAGACATTGATGAAAGTTAAATGTATTTACTAAATGAAAGAAACTGAAAGAAATCTGAAAAGGCTACATACTGTCCGACTCCAATTACATGACATTCTGGAAAAGGCAAAATTAAACAGACAGTGAAAAAGATAGGTGGCAGCCAGGGGTTGGGTAGGGGGAAGGAATCAATAGGCAGAACATGGAGGCTTTTTAGGACAGTGAAAGTACTCTGCATAATATCCTACTGATGGATACGTGTCATTATACGCTTGTCCAAACACACAGAATGTACAACACCAAAAGTGAATTGTAATGTACACCGTGGCCGTTGGGTGACGATGATGTGTCCAAGTAAGCTCATCAATTGTAACCAATGCCCCACTCTGCTCAGGGATGATAATGGAAGCTGTGTGTGGACAGAAGATACATGGAAAATATCTGTACCTTCCCCTCAATGTTGCTGTGAACCTGAAACTGCTCTAAAAGATCCTAATAAAAATGACATATTTTAATTGTAAATTATTTATTACAGATAGAAACTAAAAAACTCCCCACTCAACCCAAATCTAACCATCTGAAGTACCCATTAATAAAACTGAATATTATTCAATGTAGTGCATGTTTATATGTAGAGGGAGGGGTAGATACATGATTTTATAATAATACTATGCTATTTTTTTAAAATAAAAATATCAATGTCAATGACATTTAACAGAACTTTAAAACTGAAGCAGAATTGATGGAAATCCTAAACTCTAGATAAAAAATTTGGCATCACCAGTCATATAATTTCCCACATGATCTGACACTGACCAAAAAAAAAATTGAGTATGAAATAAAATCTTAACCTATGTTTCAATTTCTTTCTCTGTGGAGTGTGTTCTGCCGAATGATGAAAAAAAGCAAGCACTCAAACATGCTCCCACCGTTTCCTCTCCTAATTCAAAATGCTAAAGAACCAGGAGGTACCTAGCTCAGTAACACAGCCTTGCTGACGTCTATATAGGAAAACATTTTGGAGGAGTGGTAAGTATAAAGTCTTATAACATAAATTAAAGTAATTTTCAGGTTAACTAAAGAGCTATTTTCCACAGCATCAATTCCTCCCAAATTGGGTAAGCCAGACTGTTACAGATAACACCGTCCAAGTTAATAATATGAATTTTCTCTGATTCCTACATTCATACCTCTTTGTTTTATATTTAAGTGGATTCAAAACTCACCATCAGTTCTTTTCTGTCAGTTTCACTGTTTCTCAGTTCTGAAGTTTTTAAAAAAATTCATCTCTTGGGACAGGATTTCGTTGAGCGGTTTTTTTTTTATTTCTTTTGCTTGCTTGGCCTTGTTTTTGTTTTTCTCCATAAGGTTCATAACCTGCTGCCTTTCCTCCACAAACCTGAATCTCTGTTTCCTTTCTAGCTGGTTGATAACTGGGTTGAGTATACATTTTTGACTCATGATTTCTTATCTCACCCCTTTGTAATTATTGCTCTACAATCTTTGGGCACTGACATATGCCTTTCTTCTTTTATCCCAGCGTCTTCAATC
Organism: Ursus arctos; assembly: GCF_023065955.2. Lineage (NCBI taxonomy): Eukaryota > Metazoa > Chordata > Mammalia > Carnivora > Ursidae > Ursus > Ursus arctos. Next base: position 68,749,392 of record NW_026622985.1, read on the forward strand.
AAGCATCTTCGGTTGGTTAGATCTTTTTTTTTTTCTGTGTTGAAAATCGTTGACATACAATATTATATTGATTTCAGGTATACAACATAGTGATTTGACATTTGTATACATTGCAAAATGGTCATTACACGAAGTCTAGTTACCATCTGTTATCTTACAAGGTTAATACAATATCATTGACTATATTCCCTATGCTTTATTTCCTAAGACTTGTTGATTTTATAGCTGGAAATTTGTATTTTTTTAAGTTTTTATTTCAATTCCAATTAGTTAACATACAATGTAATATTAGTTTCAGGTATAGAATACAGTGATTCATCACTTCTGTACGACACGTGGTGCTCATCACAACAAGTGCACTCCCTGATCCCCATCTATTTAACCCCCCCCTTTTCTGGTAACTATCAGTTTGTTCTCTATAATTAAGAGTCTGTTTCTTGATTTGCCTCTCTCTCTTATTTTTTTTTCCCTTTGCTTATTTGTTTTGTTTCCTAAATTCCACATATGAGTAAAATCATATGCCATTTGACTTTCTCTAAGTGACTTATTTCACTTAGCATTATTCTTTCTAGCTCCATCCATGTCATTGCAAATGGCAAGATATCATCCTTTTTTATGGCCGAGTAATATTCCTCTGTGTGTGTGTGTGTGTGTGTGTGTGTGTGTGTGTGTGTGTGTATACCACATCTTCTTTATCCATTCTTCAGTCGATGGACACTTGAGCTGTTTTCATAGTTTGGCTATTACAGATAACGCTGCTATAAACATAGGGGTGCACATATCCCTTTGAATTAGTAATTTTGTATCCTTTGGGTAAATACCTAGTAGCATAATTGCTGGGTCATAGGGTAGTTCTATTTTCAACTTTTTGAGGAGCCTCCATACTTTTTTCCAGAGTGGCTGCACAGTCTGCATTCTCACCAACAGGGTAAGAAAGTTCCCCTTTCTCCACATCCTCGCCAAACAGTTGCTTAGATTTTTAACATCAGGTAATTTCTTTCCTTTTTTCAGAATGGCTCATGAGTTGCATCTTTTCTGAGTTTTTTTTGGTTTTTGCTATTTTTTATTTATAAAATGTCTTCCTATTGCCCAATCAGTTTGTATGCAATCATCTTTAGTTCCACTCTTTCCCCTTGAATGTTGCTAACCTTTGTTCCCTTGTCTTCTGGTAGCTTCTGGCACTGGATTAGGTTTAGCAGCAGTCTGGGAGCAGTCTGACATTTCACCTCTTATTATTTATACACATATCTACATGTGCGCTCCACACACACGCACATAGGCGCTTTTTTTTTTGACTACAGAGTTCTTTACCTCCCAAGTTTAAAACGTCATCAAGATTTTTCTTAGTGTAGATTGCTGTAGAAAATTTTCCCAGACTATAATGCATCCTTTGGAACTGCAATTCAATTCTCCCTTATTTTGCTTGATTCTATTTTGAAATCTTGCTTTGTGCCCTGTTGATGTCCCTACTTTAAGGACACTAATTTAGGGAAACTGGGGTAAGTCTGCCTATTCACTCTTAGTTCAAATTTCTCCAGATTGGGGTGAGATGTATAATATGAGGGAATAATCTTAGGAATCTTAATGTTATCTTTTCCCCTCAATACTCATAAACCTATTTCAATGTTCTCTTTTCCAGCATAACCAGTCTATTTATTTGTCCCATTCTCAATATATGAATTTACGAATGGTATATGATCTTATTATGTAAAACGGTACATGACCATAGGGTGCGCTATTACCAGAAATACAAAAATAGATGAAAAATAGAGACAGAAATATACATACGTGGTATCATTTTATACTTCTTAATTTGCAATGAAGTATACCTACTTAAAAATAAGGAGCTAATTTGGGGCTTTCCCAGAAAATTTTTTTTACCCATATCCCTAAAAGTCTAAGAATACTTTACAGGCGTTGCTTGTGCTGCGCACCGTGAGGCATACTCCATAATAGTAACTTCATGCAGCAGAAAAAGTGAACTTTGGAGTCCCTTGGCATCTTCAGTGATTTTGGTGAACGTTGGGGCGTAGAAAGCAATAAACCTTTGTAAGCAGAAGTACTAATATCCTCATGTACCTCACTTGGTTCTCATCTGAACGCCTCAAATTACTAAATCTGTGTTATTCAAAATTGCCTTAATTGATTTTCAGATTTCAATGTTATCACTGGGGTATATTTTTACTTTATTTCTTTGTCTCTGCTTTATTGTTTTGCTCAAAGCTAGCCCATTGAGATCTCCTGATACACGGCATTTTCTTCTTAGCCATATTTTATTGAAATGTCAACTAGTAGTAGAGTTTTCCTTTCCCTGGATTTTTGATTTTGGCTTTTACATGATACTTTAATAATGTTGCCAATCCCCTAAGTTGTTCACATCAGCTACTTAGCCCCAATACCTAAAGCTTGGGAATCACGATGATTCTCTTCACGTTTTGCTTCTGCATTCCAAGAGTTATGAATATTAAGTTATACTTGCCCCAAAGCCAAAGTGTATTCACCAAGATATTTGCTGAGATCAAGAATCTCTGGGCCTCATTTAAAAACAACAGCATTAATAAGAAAGCCCCACAAACTGTATGACATTTGAAAAGTAAGAGAAACAAGAATTCAGTAATTTTTAATAAAGTTAAAATACATCCATTGGTTGAAAGTTACCCTGACTAATACAACAGAATGTCTCACGTGAGGCTGGCATTGAATTCTATTTTTTTGGAACAGTTCATGAGAGCAAAGGGACTCTTGGATTTTCACACTGTAATTACTACCCTTGGATTACACTTATTTGGACTTCTACAAATTTTCAACCTCGAGGCAGTAAAAATTTCAGAAAGTGGTCATATATGGGAAGTGACATTTAAATTTCATTTCAATCATACAATAACACTATTTTCAGAGTAAACACCACCCTAACAATAAAAGTTACTTATTCCTGTTGAAAGTCCTAGCCAATAGAATTATGGCAATTATACTAAAATATTATACAATTTTTTTTTTAATAGAGAAAATTCTGTTTCAATTCCAACTAGAGTTTCTTGATCATCTCCTCGTTTCCTCGGAGAACAACGAGCTAGATCATCCGGTCGGCTGAAGGACTACTGCACTGTAACAGGGCTGGCTTGGAATTTTGCTTGGCTTCTTGGAGCTATTGTACATTTTTACCTTACTCAACTTCGAAAGGAAAAACTGGACTGTTTTGTAATATTTTTGTCTAGCCTTTGAAATCAAAAAGCAGACTGTTGATTTGGAAGAGTCCCCAGACATAGCTGCAGAGAATAAAAGATCTCTAAATTTAAATTCCAAAGCGTGCACGCTGTGCTGGACAATGCAAGAACAGTCACCGTATACCACGATCAAACCTCCCAAGGCGAGTCCAGATCATCTGCTCTCAAGCACTCTCGACTCCGTAAACCTCCCTAATATCGGAGCTAGAATCTTAGCCCATTCAACAGGAGGGGCTCCCTGGGCACTCAGACACTCACGTTTTGTTTCGTTTTTTCACTCTCAGCACGGAGAGATCTTTAGAGGTACTGCTCCTTTCAAACTATTCTAAAGTCTCAGATCAAATGCAAAAGAAGTTCAAAGGACATATAAATTAGGGAAAACAAACACAGAATGCAAAGTAAAAGGGGGGGGGAAGAAAACCCAAGACTCAGCATACTAGCCCGACAATTTGGCTTCAGTTCAACAACAGCAACAACAAAGGCAGAGACAAAGCTCCTATCCTACTGAAAAGACATAAGCAATAGAGACTTTAAAGTAAGGCAATTAAAACACGCTAAGTCCAATAATTGCATTCCACAGTTTCAAAAGTTTAGTAGTTACACGCTACCTAGTAAATCGAAGCCAACCCCTGGTTGGCTTGACGTTTAAGGGCCTCCAAGATTTGGCAACCGTCTACTTTTCCAGCCTCGTGACACCAGAATGCTTTCTAAAATGTTCAGAATTAAATCCACCTGCCCAGAATGGGCCACCTCCACTCGGCGCTCAGCTGATTCTGTGACGCACTGTCTTGCGGCCCTGAGGATGCTGACACTCCGGGATGAGAAGCTGCGAAGTGCGAGGTGCTGGTCCTGGCCGGCCATCAGCCAGTCACAGCAGCCTGGCTGCTCCCCGCCTTTCTGGCACTGGTTCCCCATGGGATAAATGAAGCCAGAGTCCACTAGCGTTTTTGTGTTGTGTTGTGTTTTGCCTCTTAGTTAGTGGCACTGGTCTGGATAACAGATAAATCTGGAGCTCTTCTGATAGGAGAGGCCAAGGCGGTCATACAGGCAGTTCTGGGCTGCAAGGTTTAAAACGCAGACTGGATGCTAGGAGTCCCCCAGGCCTCCCCCCCTGATTATACTTTTCCATATTAATTAGCATTGCTTTTTCTTTTTTTTTTTTTTTTAAAGATTTTATTTATTTATTTGACAGAGATAGAGACAGCCCGCGAGAGAGGGAACACAGGCAGGGGGAGTGGGAGAAGCAGGCTCCTAGTGGAGGAGCCTGATGTGGGGCTCGATCCCATAACGCCGGGATCACGCCCTGAGCCGAAGGCAGATGCTTAACCGCTGTGCCACGCAGGTGCCCCATAGCATTGCTTTTTCTTACCCTTCTTGAACTATCTGCATTCTCCCTGAAAGCACTATGGTTTCATCATATGCTTGTGTTTCCTACCACCTTGCTTTGCGCTGCATTTGTTTGCGTAGAGTGTTCTCTCATTTGCTGTTACAATTCTGTCTGCCTCTCAATGGGCTGCTTATTACAGTCTCGTGGAAGACTTCAGGTTCCTCTGTCAGAAGAAATCCCTCTCCCTAAACTTCCAAAGACTTTGTGCCTCTTCTATTCCACTGTCTTAATTTCCTGAACTGCTAGATGATAAACTCCTTCGCGGACAGAACCGTATTTTATTAATCTACAGCAGGAAATACTAAAGTGCTGCTCCACATCCCTCAGATTCTTGGGTCTAACAGCAACTGGCGCCATACATTCCAGAAGACTAAATGAGTGCAGTTTATAGTCATCGTAATTGTTTTAACGTAGGTTAGAGTCTGGAATGAGTCACGCCCTCTATAGTAAACTAAGGCTCACCTTGGTGAGGTTGGCTTGAGGGTCACCTCTGGACCAGACAGTAGTGCCTTTGAACGAATTAAAAGAGGAACCCCTGTTGGCGGCCATCACCCTGTAACAGGGTGCACACTGGAGGAGTCCGGCGCAGGCTGGCTTTACCTGCTCTTGCAGCTGGGTGTTTGCGCAGAGCACAGCCTGTACAACCTCACAACTCCGTGTGTTGACCCTGTGTGTTTCTAGGTAACTAGTGAGAAATTTAACTGGTAGAGAGCGAACTTAAATGGGTACTTGCTCTCCGGTGCAATAATCAATTCTTTATCTCAAGAGAACCTCTTAAGGCTTCTAGATAAAGCTTCAGTGCCTCCATTAGCAAACTACAGTTAGGGTGGGGTGTGGTATTGTCTTCGATTGTAGGGAAGAGTAAGGAGTGGGGTCCTGGATTGTGGGGTGTGCCGGGTTGAAAGAGGAGACTGTGTAAGGGAATGGAGGCAAGCAGCCACGAGTGAAGGAGCAAGAGAGTGTGACAGTCTTTTCCAGAAGGCCTGCGACATCAAAAATGGCTCCCATACCTGAGCTGCTAAATCTTCCGCTGCCCTACTATAAACAAACTTGTATTCTTCTATTACATCAGCATCTGATCCTGGAATCTCGGTGAAGCAGGACCCCCTGGGTAAGGGAGCATCCTATTAGAAACAGGTGAGTTAGGCACGTCCTCACTCCTGTGACTGCACGGCTTAGTCACCATTTGAAGACCCAAAGGCCAAAAGTAGCAGAGCTGACTCCAATTGACAAAAAAGGCCAAGGATTACCTTGACCATCTTTTGTTGAAGGTAAGTATAGACACCCCTCGTATTGCCTGGTTCAATAAACTTTTCTTCAATGAATTACTGAGCCTAGGTAAATCAGCTGTCCTACACATTCTTAGGGCTTATAAATTACAACGTAATTTATATTTTGTAGAACTCTGATTTCTTCCAGGATCAAGCAGACAACTTTCAACTTAAACTGAATCTTTTAGAATTAAAAGTTTTCTCAGGATATATTCCTGGTCTCGGTTAATAGCCCCACCCACTAGGGCGCTGGGTCACCCTAGCCAGAAACTTTGTCACGGATATTTACCCTTCTTTTCTCTCCCACTTTAATCCTCACTTTAAACTCTTCACTCTAACATGACATAATAAAAAATGAATAAATAAAAAATAAATTCTTCACACTCTCCTCATCACCCAGCCCAGGGAATCTCAGCCTGGGATTTACAACCACCTATATAAGAATTACTTGGTCATTGTTTAAAAAATAAAGCAATTAAACCCCCATGGCCTTGCTACCTAGGCACCCTGACTCAATCATCTGAGTCTCTGGGGATTTGGATTAGGGATCTGAGACCCACTGCTTGCTCTTCCATCCCTTCAGCCCCCATCTCCCTTTTCTCCCCAGCCTCCATCCCTTTCACATCCTGGTTCCAATCTCCACAGCCTTAATTTCCTTTTCGAATATCTACCCATCTCCTCTGTGTCATGTTTTTTGGTATACTCCTACTCATCTTTGAAACTCGGTAAAAATTTTGTTAAAAATGCTTCTAATGCAGGTAAGTCATTAAGTTGACCTCCCTCTGACTTCCTACCCATGAGTGTGTTACTTAGCAAGCGTTTCATATACACCCATTGGATGAATAAATGAATGGTGTGAGTCAGTTCCAATGCTTCAGAGCAGTTTATGGAAAACACTCTTAGAGGCAGCTTTTCTTGTTTTCCAATCTAATTTTTCTCAAAGTCATGAACAATCCATTAATCACAGTAACCTGATAGAATGAAACGAAGGAATCATGTTCTAATACCTTCTGTTCCCTTTCCTCTTAGCATGGACCCAGTGAGCAGTCTCTTCCATAATCCGAGGACCTTAGCTACTTGGTAAACTGCTTTCTCCTCTTAATAGGTATTACATGCTGGGTTTGCTAAGTTCTTTCAATGTTATGGTTCTATTATATTAGTAACTTTCCTATTGCTCCAAATAAATCACCTACTTATACCGCAAGCCAATTACTTTCAGTAAGAGCTCGGGATTGCCAAATATAAACACATAACGATAAAAGCACAACAAAAAACTTCAGAACATCAAAAGCAAAAAAATTATTTGAGAATGATATGCATATATAACTTACTTTTGACAATAGAGAATTTTAAGCAAAACTATTACTCACCTTTGCTATATTCTCTTTTCTAAATGATAAATATTCAACAACATTTTATGGCTATGACTCCATTCTGACCATGCTTGTGAACTTTCTGTTAAATCTTAGATTATCAAAATCTAAATTTGAAGTTGGGCTGTAAACCGTGACACCACTTCAACATTTCCTCTGACCTAATCCAGATAACATTCCGATGTCATGAATCACTTGGCAGTGTTTTGACTGTTGCCTTTTCTCAATTGCATTTGCAGCCTAAAAGTGCTTTTGTTTGACCAATCCAATCTTTTCAACTTTCACTTGCCAACAATAGCTGATTGCTCTTGTCAAAAACTCACGTCACAATAACTATGCACTGAATTCTTAACCCGATTGATAGTTGCCTATGAAGAGCTATTGGAAATGAAACAACCCTGCTGTGGAATATACGTATTTCGAAAATTAGCTTAAAATACGTGACAACATCACCTTGTTAGCTCTCCTTTCTTTTTCAGAAAGTAGTTTCCTGTTCTATATCTTGTGAGTGGATTAGCTGCAAGGTAATCTGCATTTCCACCAACACTTAACTACTGGCAGACAACTTCTGACTTCACAAATTAAGGTTCTCTGTAAACTAAAGGAGCCAAATATTGTTTATGCACCTTTGAAGAACATGGAAGGTAATCTCGATTCTTAGCAGCAATATTAATTTTTATTATTATAGGAACTACATTTTAGTACCTGCTACTCCAGACACCATCCTGGATGCTTTATTCCTCTCAATTCACAGACAAGAAAGTTCTGTAGAGAAAAAAAAAAAAAATTCCAATTTTCATGCAGCCAACTAATTGAGAGATGCAAGATTAAATACTGTGTTTTAACTACTGATCTCTTCATGAACAGTTTCCATAGTTTGTTTTCATTTTTTTCTAAACAGTTCTGGCATTGGAAGTTACATAGTTCTCTGTTCTGAGATACAGTAAAAATTTTTGCATAGGAGCAGTGACCTCTTCTATGACCAAAAGAATATTTTAAGAAAAAATGTTTTAGTTAATTTTGGATTTAGTGAGTTTGGCATCAAATATTCTCTCCTATGGCTAGACATTCTCAAGGTACCTCCAATTATTAGTTTGGAAAATGCAGCTTCCCAAACAATAGCCCTAGCATACTCAGAGAATTTGTTGAACAGAAGTAAACCCATCTCTAGCAGAGATACGTTAGCAGATATTTTGGGATGTGTTTCATGCGGGATATTTGTAGATCCATAAATTACACTTTGTAGATGTCTATCAACTCGGCTGCTTGGTAATCTTGGCCCCAAAGCTATACTTTTTCTGAAAAAATTAAAGAGTTTCTGGAGAGTAGAAAGAGCAGTATTCTGGTTCCCGAGAAGTGAGAGAAACCAAGGAAGAACTCTGCTTACGGGACTAGTGCCTAAATCAGGTAAGAGTTATTTCAAAGCTTTTGAGATTCTGTACAGTAGTGATATCATAGTGGTAATGATACTGCAGTGTATAAATGTAACAACAAATCAACACAGTGAACACCTTAAACTTATGTCAATTATATCTCAATAAAAATAAAATTAATTAATTTTAAAAAGTATTACAAAGCAAGGATTTATAGGTGTGGGGACAAGACAGAAATCTGTTTACTGAAGCCAGAGCCCAAAGTCACAATAGAATAACGTCAGGCTGAGCTTCTGAGTTCGAGGTTCAGACCTTACATACTTCGTCATTTGTGACGAGATTGGTGTCAGGGTCTTTGGTTGAACAGTAATTCTGAAGTTAAGTAATCTTGGTTTAAAACAGAATGGTCAGGCCAGCGAGTGAGTTGAGTAGGACAGCACCTAAGCCGGCAGCCTGCGTGTGCCCATCTTCTCCCCCGTGTCACTGGGGGAATCCTGCCTTCCTAGCTCGAGACTCAGGAGCCTCTCTCTCCACTTTCTTCACCCCTTCCCCACGCTTCTTAACTTTATACGTATTTCTGTTGTTACTGTTTAAGAAGCAGATCAAATTTAGCTCTTGTCGAGTCTTTTTTTTTTTTTTCCTCTTTGGACTGTAAGGAAAAGAACAAAGGAAAGTGTCCAAGTTTGTATTTGTGTGTGTGTGTGTGTGTGTGTGTGTACACACCAGTGTGTCAAGCAGAAATTGAATGGATTTGTTCTATTTCCTAAACTTGGCTTTTTATTTTTTAAAAACGCTCCTTTTTATTTTCACAAGTTAAAATTATAAGGTGGATGTTCTGAAATTTCCCTTCATCACAGGCATCATCCTGTCACCACATGTCGCAGCCGTGCGCTACAACTACCCAGGGAGGCTTGACCACCCCGACGCCCAGGCCATGACCCACACCAAGTACAAAATCAAGGTTGAACCCAGGCAACAGTATTTTTTAAAACTTTTATATGAATCTGGGGCTCCTGGGTGGCTCAGTTAGTTGAGCGTCTGACTCTTAATTTTGGCTCAGGTCATGATCTCAGGGTCATGAGAGGGAGCCCCGTGTCGGGCTGGAGCAAAGCACGGAGAATGCTTCAGATTCTCTTTCTCCTTTCCCCATAGGATATTGCTAGTTAATTCTCAAGACCTGTGAACCAAGACACATGTTTTAAAATTTCCTAGCTATATTTCTGATTTTGGCCGAAACCAACCAGCACAACCACCAGCAAAACTCTAATGGCTAATACAGTAAATAAATTTGTACCTCCTGGTGAAAATCTGGGGAAGGGAAGGCATGATATTCCTTTATTTGATGCAGTAATAATCATGGGGAAAAGACAAATAAAAACCTGAATCTTTTGTTAGCTGACTGCACGGTTCTATAGCCTCCAAAATATTATACATGGTCATTTAGAGATGTTACAATAATTACTTCAGATGGAAAATACAGTAGATTGATCTATTAGACAGAGATGCACAGAACGTAATTAAATTAGCAAAAAATGTTGAAAGAAAGTATAGTGAACGTAGATCTTTTCTTTTTATTATAATGAAATAGTTCTAATTGATTTTTTAAAAAGTTTTGATTATGTTTCCTGGTCAAATATCATTAGCATATAATAAAGGTATCATGTGGCATACATCTGTGTCAAAATTACTGTGGGCTTTGGGGTTCCCTCACTGGGACTCATACATAGTTGAGCTAATTAGTCTTCTATTGTTCTTTTAACAGCAAGGCCAATGAGATATTCTTATTTAGAATGGCAACATAAGTATTCTTTTTTCTCCAGTGGTCATATTTTATAGGAGGTAGTTTTTGAACATGATATTTTAAAATCAGGTATCTTTTAATATAGTTAATTTGTAGGTAATTATAGGACTGCATATGTACATGGTAAATTATGAATGCTAGAGCATTAACGAACAAATTATAACAAGTTTCTCATCCCCTTATTGAGGATGATAGTGCTAAAAAAAAAAATCCATAACAATTTTGATGGTTATGGCTGATGCCCTTTTGACTGCTGCAATTTTAAAGATAACTTTAGTCAGCTGGAAAGCGTATGTTAAAAGGGAGTAGCTCAAGTGAAACAAATTCTTCTTGCTTTTGTCTCCAAGTGAACTGCACTGTGAAAGGACACAAAATGTGTATGCATTGCCTGGGAGAATGGCCGTATGAGAGAAGGTGTATCTGTCGTAACTGAAAACCTCTTTCTACTACCAGAAATATTAAAAATTGGAAAATGCCTGTTCGTTTTTTTTTTAACAAGTGAAACAAGTCATTTGGTGTTTTTTTGTTTTATTTTGTTTTGTTTTTTTATTTTTATAAAAGTTTCTTTGTCGGAATATACATTTTTCAAGTGAGTTGTCCTGGTAGATTTCCTAAAAGCTGATGCTAGGAGGCAACTATTGCTACATGAAGAAATTTATGACTGCTCAGGTGTGTGAAATGAAGTGCAGCTAAAGCACAATTTTTTTTTTTTTTTAAGAGAATGTGCACTCCCACCAGCGGGCAGCCGGGGGCGGGGGAGGGGGCCGGGGTTACGGGGTGCCCAGAGGGAGAGGGAGAATCATAAGCGGGCTCCATACCCAGTGCAGAGCTCGATCCCACAACCCTGAGATCATGACCTGAGCCAAAATCAAGAGTCGGAAGCTCAACCAACTGAGCCACCCAGGCGCCCCAAGATTTTTTTTTTTAATGTAATCTCTATACCCAACATGGGAATCAGACTCACAGCCCTGAGAGCAAGAGTTGCACGCTCTACCGACTGAGCCACCCAGGTGCCCTAAAGCACATTTTTAAAGCAAAAACCCAAATTTAAGAAATGAAGTTATTCACTGTTTTCATCTGATCTATAAAAAGTCTTCATTAGAGAATGAGAATGGTTTATGGCTTCACTCCTGCACTGCTCTTCAGCGGAGCTCCTCTAACAGCATTTGGTGACCCTTTCCCCCCCTTTCCCCCTTAGCTTGAAAGATTCTTACTCTCTCTTTATATATTGGAGAGTAGAGACAGGTCACTGCTTTCGATTTGTGAAGGAATGTTTTCATGCAACTGAGATATCAAAATACCTATACATAATGCCGGCTTTCAGGAAAGGTCACATTTTACAGTCAGATCCTGAGAGGAAATGGACAGAAGAACTTCTCCACATAGCGTGAGTTTTCACAAAGTCGAACAGGATATTCTATCCCTTAGGTAGAAAAACATCTTCGGTAAAAATTGCTTTTGTTTATCATGAAAAATACAGTAGTCCAGGAACTTAGGACGTATCTGTTCATTCATCTGATGAGCATTAAAATACGGATTACTGACTACTTGGGGGAAAATGCCTTTTGAGTAGTGTGCATTTTTAAATTCTAAACAACGCTATGAAGTGCTTCTCTACGTTTGTGGGAGGTAATGATGCTCTGGTCCTGGTGCTTTATGTTTTTGATACTGATTTCTTTTTTTTAAGATTTTATTTATTTATTCGACAGAGATAGAGACAGCCAGTGAGAGAGGGAACACAAGCAGGGGGAGTGGGAGAGGAAGAAGCAGGCTCATAGCAGAGGAGCCCGACGTGGGGCTCGATCCCATAACGCCGGGATCACGCCCTGAGCCGAAGGCAGACGCTTAACCGCTGTGCCACCCAGGCGCCCCTTGATACTGACTTCTAACACGGACAGATACCTTTAGTGTAGCTTTCTCAATTACCTTTCCCTCCGCTATTCAGTTACCTCTTCCCCTTGGCCATGAGTTCTCTCTACTCTTTTTTCCATCCTTTCCATTCTTTTCTTTCTCTTCCCCCCCTCAACTACGTAAAGAAAAGGTTAAAATTGGTTAGGGGAAAGTTTATATCGTATTTTTCTACACGACACATAAACTTTTCTGAACAGCTAAAGGACCTGTGCTGTCTTCGATCCTGAGGTGAAGTGGTCCACTTCCGTGTCTGGAGCAGAGCGCGTGATCTAGGTTTATTCTGCTTGACTGGAACGCTGGACAAAGAAACCTGACTTTTTTTTAGATGATAAATACATGTCTCAAAGGATTGTAGGTGTGATCACAGTGTCAACGTGAATTTGCAAAATTCACTTCCTATCAGTACGAGAAAAATTACTCAGCACCATTTACCTGTTTTGGTGGATCAGTATCACTACCTTTTCTGGCCCAAGATGACCTACACTCATTAAAGAGAGGAAATTATATAGTTAGGGCTTTTTACTGATAGTCCTCCAAATGGTAGTAAGTTATTACCATTATATATTAAAATATTTTTAACAGAGGACATATTTTAGTTTGATTTTCTAGTTCTTTAAATTCTAAATCGTGATTTGTGCAATTACATGTTAACATAAAAATTTCTCATTCATTTTTTCAAGAAAGCAGCCAGAACCACAAAGTAATTTTATAGTTTATAATGATACCTCTTATTAGCTTTCTGTATTTTATCAAAATCAGCCAACTCCTTCAAAAGAAAATATAAGCAGAAAATGTGACATGTCAAATACTAGACATTCAAGCAGAGAACGAATCCTTTTTAACTTTGAACAAGGAATTAAACAATGTCAACTAATAAATTGGAGTTCACCTTTTATTAAAAATAAATCAGCTAGAATCATTTTACAAACTGACATACTAATAATTATAAGGTATGTGTTAAGGTAGGTAGAGATATAAAGCTTCACTTTTCTTTGAAGCGTTCCTACACATCTCAAATTTACTCTCACATCTGGTCATCAGCTATTGATACCGACTTCCCATTGCACTCTAAAAAAAACCTGAGCCCGTTGCCAAAAAGCAATAAAAATAGTGAAAGTAAGGTCTGATGGGTGCCCTAATACCACAATTTATAAAAGTTTGTGATTAAGGCACACTGAATCATATAAATCATATCTGTCACCCCAAGTGTCTTGGCTCTCCTGACTGGACCACGTTGACTCCATGTCACCAACAAGTCACTGGCTTTGGGGGTGCCAGACCGTCCCTCTTGGCCAGTTGGGTCCAACGAGGTTGACCAGTCTTGCATGCCCAGACTTTCTGATTAACGCTGATGTTCCTGGACTTAAAGGGAATACCCGCTTTAGGCCATTATATCTACCATCCTGAACAGTTGCCAAAAGATCTAGATGATGCATCCCGGAAGTGTGGGAGTTACCTCCGTCATGACTAAACTTTGCCCGAGCGGAAGTAAGAGACTGGAAAGAGCATGCAAATCAGTCCCACCTTCTCCCTCCTGCACAGGGACTGCTCTGAGGGTGTTTGTCTGTACGGCTCTCCTGAGACACTCAACATGCCCAGCAGGGCATCTACTGAGGGATCGGTGCTGTGAAGCCATGGTCAGTGAGGTGCTGCATGATTCTGCGCTGCCTTGCATCTTTCCTTACCTCAGTTTCCTTAGAATTCCCTTTTGCTGCCCTGGGTTCGTGCCCCTCAAATAATCCGTGCGCTCTGCTTTCAGGAGAATCAGGAATGAAATACACATGAAGCTAGATTGGGAAAGACACATTCAGACATTCCTAATTTGGTACTCCTGGCTTCATCTCATGTAGCATTTTTTTTTTTTTTTAAGAATAAAAAGTATGTCTACATTCAGGTTTAAATATTCAGGGAATGCATTAACTAGAAAGGTGGGCAATTGTTCTGTTTATACATGAGCCAATCAGAACTGGTATTTACTCCAACTATCCATCTTACTGAGAGAGAGAGAGAGAGAGAGAGAGAAAGAGAGAGAGAGAGAGAGAGAGAGAGAGAGAGAACAAATCCCTGAAAACACCTGGGCTGATGTGGAAGGGGGCAGGAAGGTGAGAAGCACTGACAGTAGCACCTTGGATTAAAAGGGGAACAATCACCACAAGTAAAACAATAAAGATGGAAGGGGAAACATGAAGACCTGGGAGGAGAACATGCTGGCTGGAATCTAAAGTGATCACATACACTTTATGTTCTGGTGACAGATACCAGGAAGGAGGCATACTAAAAGATTTCATCTTAGAAGACAACTAGTAGAAATCTTTTTGGAAACTGAGAAATCGACTGGAAGCTGAACAAATAAATTTGTCTTTGAGATGTAGCTTAGAGAAGGATATTTGTCACAGAGGAAGAAAAGAAGACAGAAAACAATCCACATACTGTATTAGACTGGAGATATGGAATTTGAATATAACGCCCTATTTTGGAAGATATCTTAAGAGAAAAAAAAAATTACCACAATCAGGGGATTGAGCTGAGGAACAAAATAATGAGAATGGTGTTTATAAGACTTGAAAGCAAAAAGTATGTATCTCTGGAGATTATCTAATAAGCGGTCCAGATGAAAATTTCAGTAAAAGGCTTGGCATCTACAGCCCAAGGAAGCACGGCATTGATGAAACAGGAGTTGAAATTCATAGAGAAAACTGAGTAATCATAAATGGCAACAGGATGAGGGGGAAAGACAAGACTTAAGAAGAAAGGACTGCAAGGAAATTAACATACAATCACAGTCCTGGGCAGAAGTGATACTGCGATCTGTGATACAAAGATACAGTAACAGGTCTTCCGGTCATCAAACAGAAAGGAAACACACACAAAATAATAAGAAATAAAATGATAAATATGTTAAAAGAAACACTGGAAAGCCAACATACAGTTGCTCTGTCTGAAGAAAACACTAGAACAAATGAGAATGAGACAGTAATTGATGATAAAATATGAGAACAAACCTCCAAGCCCAAGAGAAATTGTAACACAGATGGAAAGAGGGTGACTGCATTCCAGGCCAAGCCGATGCAGAGATACCTCTACATGCTCTGGTTCATGCTTTGATCATCAAGAATAAAACATCACAGTTCCACAGGAAAATAGATTACCTACAAGGAAATAGAACAATTTAGCATTCAACCTGTTCCCTACAGCACTCAATTCCTGAATTTTTAGTAGAAATATTAGTAGAAAAACAATCATAACCCAAGATTTTTGTAAACAATAAAACTGTAATTTATTAGCAAAGGCAAGACAATAATATTCTCGAATTTCAAATGCACGAAAAGCATAATGTGGAAATTACATGAAGATTCATTCCAATTGATCAAGAGATGAATCAAAATTAAGAGCTTAAGAACTGTGAGGACATTGTGTGCCAATGATTAAGCTTGTCTCTCCGCTCCAAACCCAGTTTTCTATAATCGGCTTTGTGATTCTGCGCTGGGATTCTGCAAACTTTATTTCTTCTTTGCCAGGTGTTTTCCGAACTGATAATACCGACAGGGGCGCTAGAGGGAGACTGGGAGGTGCGAGCAGAGAGAAGGGACTTGCTTCTCCCTGTTTGCTTACTGTTCCCCTCAGCACCTCAGAAAGGGCATTTGGCTCCAGGTGCCAGCTTCTTTTCACACCACACCAGCCACAGAGTGCCACAGACTTGCCACAGCGATCGGAAGCCATCTTTGGTGGGATTCCTCCTCTGAGCAAACATCTTTAGCAGCACTCAGGAAGGCCATCTCTGCAGAGGTCACGGCGCTAGCTCAGCAGGTTCGGGTGTTTCCAACATCTTTCTTTCAACCTCCCAGCTTAGGGTTGGTTGCTGTTTCCTGCCGTCACTAACACGTTGTCTCAGGGTCCTCATTTGTTTTTTCAGCCCTCCATTGCCTGTTTAACTACGTTTCCTGTATTCATTCTCTCAGTTAAAGTAATTGGTGTTATTTGTAGGATCCGGACTGGACTCGGGCTGATACAATAGCTGGTATAACGTTAGAATGGGATTGGCTGGTTGAGTCCTTGATCTTGAATTCGGCGCCAAGCTCCTTGGGAGTCTGACATGATACACGGTTACAGTGTTGCTGAAATTGATCGCATTATCGCCTACTACTGACGGTAACAGAATGCTTGCTGAAAAAGTATTTTGGGGGAAGCAAATGACTTCTGAACTTGATTGTTATGGAAATAATGATGGCTGTCAGATGAAGGAGTTCAAGAGCTCCTTTCTCTATATTGGAGAATTTACAGAAGGAAATGGCAATCCCAGAGCTTTCGATTTTCAGTTCTAGCCAAGGTCAGACAACCAGAAAACTTCTGTGGTGGCCCTAAGAGAAGCTTTATTTCTTATAGTTACAGGATCAACCTTATTGAAAATCAGACTCAAGATCTAATTGGGCGTGCTGCGTAATGACAATATAAGATGAATTCAGACTTGTTAAGCTTTTTCTGCATAAGTTTGGGCAATGATTGGCAATGAATATAACCCTGATATTCGGAATAGGGATATCTGATGGTCTCAGAGGAATTCGAGAGTCTTGAACTCCCTGGGCTCTCTGGGTTTCCCTTATCAGTAGAAGCTATCTGTCTTCCTGTACCTAAGGATACTAGCCTTTTGTTGCTTGAAGACCTAGTAATAAGTTCCTGTGGGGCAGCTGCTTTGCAAGGGAAATCCTAATTTTCTCAAGATCCATTCTATCTTTCTTTGTTGTTTCTAGATATATAACTAGAATCAGATCTTGGTATACTCTGGGGGGATAAATGCAAAGCCTAACCTGGGAGAAAATAGCTTATACTTCAAAAGGATTGAAAGATTTTGCTTATATGTATGTATGTCTCAGTGGAAACACTGGGAATATATATGGGAATGGAGGAAGTAATATAACACTGGATTGAACTGAATTTATTGATATGGGTGCATTTACTGGCAATTTTGAATTTAATGTATTAGTTTATGTAGCAGAAAATAGCTTTAATAATTTACTTGTTTAGATGACAAACGGATTCAGTTCTGGCCTACATTAAATGAGATTGAGATGAAATTCCCTGGCATAATGTAAAGGGAAGAATCTAAATGCTTATGGATAAAGGAATGTTGGAGTAAATTTATCATGTATGACTTGACTCCCATCTCTACCACAACCCCTAAGAGGGCACGGAGGGTACTCCCTTCACTAAGGAATTGAGGAAGATATTAGTATGAGGGGAGACAGGGCTTAGTATCCTTGAAAGTCTTTGTGATTTCAAGGGGGATGATGGGCTCTCATAGTAGAGGTCAGGTGGCAGCACTTAACTACTAGAAAGAAGGGGGAGTAGGCATGAAGTAGTAATGAGAATATTTTAGCCTGCAGGGATCTTTGGTAGCAGCTAATCGATTACAGTATCCCTCAGAATGAAACAGATGGACACTTCAAAAATATTATTTGACCTGAATCTATAGAAGAAAAAACTCCAGACCTTATAGTCAAAAATTAGATTTAGGTCACCACAGGAGGGGTCATAGCCTTTCACCTGGGTTCCAGAGCTAACTATGTTCACAGCACCGGAATCCCAACACTGGAGAGTGGGCAGGATCTCCAGTAACAGTGGCACAAGCATATGTCACCAATCTTCTTTTAAGCTTGCCCAGGAGAGTGTCAGAGGACACACAGCATAGGCAGGGGGAATTGTCTCACTGGCAAGGAATTTTGAACTAAAGTTCCTGCCAATTTATTTTTTTATTATTTTTTTTAAAGATTTCATTTTTTTATTTGAGAGAGCGAGAGCATGAGCAGAGGGAGAGTGAGAGGGAGAAGCAGAATCCCCACCGAGCAGGGAGACTGACGCAAGGCTGCATCCCAGGACCCTGGGATCATGACTGGAGCCGAAGGCAGACGCTTAACCGACTGAGCCGCCCAGGTGCCCCAAGTTCCTGCCATTTTATGTACCTGGCGAGCTAGGGAACGGGAAGAAAAGGAAGGGGAATCGAATGGCTAACAGTAGGAAAGTACTGCATCAAGGTGAAGAAATGTGCCTTCGCTAAGATGCTCTCCGTCCCCCCTATGAAGACCTAACGGTGGCCCCTGGGCTAGGAATGCAAATATACATATAGGCATGGCTCGCCCCTGAGGGCCTAAGGGGCCAGGAGCTCCTTCCAGAAAACCATAATGCACTGACTCTGCACCAAGTCTGGTGTGTGGAAGTCACCTTTTCCCCATGTGATCTGCCAGACAGAGCCTTTGCAATTAGCTATGGTTGGGCCTAAAATATCACACATAAGTTGGGGAGCCTGGGCGGCTTAGTTGGTTAAGTGTCCAACTCTTGATTTCGGCTCCAGTCTTGATCTTAGGGTCCTGAGTTGAGGCCCACACTGGGCTCCATGCTGGACATGGAGTCTACTAAAAAATCAATCAATCAATCAATCAATCAATCATATATAAGATTTAGACCTGGAGCTGGACTTCTCAGAAACTAATATTGATCCTCCCAACAGAGGTGAGCCAGACACTCACTGTGGGTTGATTACATTGTGCTCCTGCCATCTTGGCTGGGGCAGAGATCTGTCATCATTAGAATACATACTTCTTTTGGATATGGCTTTTTTCCCCCTTGCCCACAAAGCTTCTACAAGTACCATTGTCCATGGATTTATGAATGCCTTATTCATTACCATGGCTCAGGCAACATTACTTCTGGCCAAGGAACTCATTTCATAGCAAAATAAATGTGGCAATGACTCATGTATATGGAATTCACTAGCATTACTATGAGCCCCATAATCCAGAAGTATCTGGTTGGTTAGTATAATGGAATAATTCCCCCAAATCAAGTTATGGCACTAGCAAGGTGATAACAGCCTGATATTTGGGGAGATAGATCTTACAGGATGCAGTATGTGCTTAGAAACAAGACCAAGATCATTGTTTCTCTCAAAGCCATAGTATGTGAATCTAGGAATCCAGGGATGGAAGTGTAAGCAGAGCCTTTCATTATTAAACCTAATAACACACTTGTAGAATTTTTGCTTCCTTTACTCCAATTTTGAGTTCTGCTGATTAGAGATCTTAGCTTGAAATGGAGAAATGTTTTTCACCAAGGGACAGAGCAACGACACTACTGCAGGCTGATCATGGTAAATGAGTATTCATGGCAGTTAAGCGTTAAAATGATTCGATTATATAAATCTGGGTTTAAAACTAAATGTAATACAGTAATAACTCTTAAATGAAAATCTATATTATTTGAAAATATGTAATGCCTATAATCATCAGAAAACCAGTAATGTCATCAAAGCTCGAGTAGTAAAAATGTGTGGGGAGTTATTTGGAAGAGAGTACAATTTTCCTAATTAAAGAAGACAGCATATTTTTGATGATGTCAATGAAATAAATAAGTTTTAAAGTGCTTTTGAGAACTTCGATATCTTCTGGAAGTATTAAAATTGGGACACATTTCCCAAAGCATTGGAGAAAATTAAAAGAAAAAAGAAAAAGAACTCATAGAAAATGAGATAAATAATAAGAAATGAGTAGCTTTACAAATTAAAAATATAAACAACAAACCTAAGTCAAAGTATATCCCTTATTTTTAACTTAGAAGTTACAAATAAAATTGGACTTGACTACCTAATCAATTTTAAGATTCAGTTTTAAAAATTAAATTCAACTACACATTGTCTTTGAGACATTCTAAAACATATACACAAAAATCCAAAGTAGTATATTAGTCAAAATATGTCAGGCAAATGTAATAAAAAACAGAACATGTGTTGATATTACATTGAAAGTATAATATGTTAAATGGAACAGAGAGTCACTGTATCGTCTAAAGAGCATAATTCAAAATTAAGATATGACTATCATGAACCATTGCATGTCAAAGAAAATCAATATATATAATATTAATATATATTCATAAAAAGGCATATATCATATATTCATTCACGTAATACAAATATTACAATAGCAACATAATATAAATATGTTATAATATATATCACATTTGTTCCGGTCACTTTAGCTGCCTCAAACTCAGATCTCAGCCTCCTCATCTCAGGAGGACTGCAGGCTCTGCTTGAACTCCAGCTCCCTATGCTGGGAAATTTGGAAATTACCTGTAGGCAGAGAACTGTAACAGAAATGAGATTCACTTGGTGAATTTCTCTTCTTTCAGTGATCGTGCTGCCTACTGCCCAATGCTTAAGAGGTGCTTCTTGTCCAGTTTCTTTTTTTTTTTTTTTTTGTCTTTTGGTTTCTGTTTTTTCCTGGTGGCAGAACAAATTTAGTAGTGATTCCTGTGTTCTAGCTGGAGCTGATAATTACCACAAATAATTTTTCTTCTCTTTTTTCCTCTTATTGACATTTTCTTTTTGAATATTTATAATATTTGTAACTATATGTTTCAAATTACTTTGAAAACTGTTATTCAAATCAAAAGAAGCAAATGGAACACCTTATTAAATTTCACAGAAATGAAAGGACACATTTTCTGAGATAACATCACAGCCTCATTAGGGTGTGTTTTTATTTTTCAGCTTTGAATTTTGTGGAACTTGAATAGAAACTTGAAAGGTTATTAAAAGGAAAAAAACTGGGGGTACCTGGGTGGCTCAGTTGGTTACGTGTCTGCCTTCCACTCAGGTCATGATCCTCGTTCAGGTCCTGCTCAAGTGGGGAGCCTGCTTCTCCCTCTCCCTTGCCCCTCCCCCCCTTGTGCTCTCTTGCTTGCTCTCTCAAATAAATAAAATCTTAAAAAAATAGAAAAAAGTAAAAAAACTGTAAAGAAATAAGGAATATTTCAAATCCCCAGAACAAAATAGACCAATGTTTAACCAGTAGCTAATCTCTACTACTTATTTTTCTAATACTCTGACTTCTAGGATTAGAAATATGAAGAATTTGTACATAATGTTATATACCCTCTAAAATACTAATAGGGCTAATGGTCTGAGTTGGTCTCCATCACTTGCTGAGTGGCTGCCATGTCAGGCACCGTGCTGCATACACTACATGTGCAGTATTTTATTTCATCCTTGTTACAACTATGAAATGTAGGCAAAATTATACCCATTTTATTCCTATAAGGATACAAGCTTAGACCAGTTAAGGAAGCTACTGAAAATTCTTTCCTTTGGTAAAGTAATTGTATCCTCCTGGACAAACACTGGAATTGATATCTTTACGTGCACCTGCACAGAAAGAGGTGAAGGGGAAAGTTACTTACAATAAGACCTCCAACTCACTCTCAAGGTGGCCCTGTTAGTCAATGGATTTCAATATTCCAAATAATACTGATGGAAGCTTCCCTATTTTTATACTTGGCGTAAGTACAAAAACGCTAAAATTGCTTCTGAGACTCGGGCATTAAGGCAGTGATACACCCATTCTTCTATCACTTTATCTTCAGGACACGCTACAGGTGGCTTCGATTATTTTATTTGTTACAAGCTATGCAGTATGTGACTCTGCCTTGGGATGAAGAATATGCTTCGGATTCTAAAGCCACATTAGAAACGGAACAGAAGCACCAGTCTTCTAAAGGCAATCTGTTGTCCAGACTATCTGGATAAATAGCTCCACATGTGAAAAGTCAACAAGTATTTGGACTAGGGAGAGTGGAAAAGAGTTCCAGAGGCAACTGCAGAGAGAAGCATGAATGAACAAAACCATCTCAGTCAGTGGGAAACTTTACATATCCAGTTCCCCGATGAGGAATTATGAAAATTCTTTCTGACTTTGGCTGACAGAATGAAAAAAAGGGGTCAGAGAAAATAATTTTAAGTATTTTTAGAGCTTGTGTTAATTGGACACATTCTCCTAACTCTGTGACATACTGTGATAGCCAGTCCCATTTTACTGATGATGAAACTGAGAATGAGCGGTTATATGGCGTATCTGGGGGTCACACAGCCTGTAGGAGATGGAGCTAAGAGTTGGGTCCAGGTAGACTGATTTTCAAGCTTGCACTCTTAACCTCTGCACTGTACTGCCTTGAAATTCATGAAATATAGACATATTTAAAAAAATCCATGTCTTTTTAGTCATTTATTTATATATCAATGGAGATAAATTCTAACATTATTGGGTGGCCACTCTGGTTATAAGGTTTTCAACTTTTGGTAAATGTTTTCTTAGGCAATTATTTTCTAAGCCTTTTTTCCCCATTGGTAGCTTGCCCTTATTTCTAGCCTCATTTCTTTCTACACTGTCCTACTTTGAGCCCTCTGAGAGCTTCCTGGAACCTGTTCTCCAAAAAGCATACAGAGGGATCCTATTTAGTCTTGATTTGTTCCTGTTTTAAAACTGTTTTAGGTTTGAAAACTTTCAATTATGTCATGAATGGGGAAACCTCTCTTAGGACTAGACGAGAAAAAAAAATACAGTGATTTTAATTTTTTTACCCTTTAAAACAAGAAAGAAAGAATAAAATTATTTTTCAATTAAAGGCTCTATCTTGGCCTAAGGATTTAAGACGTTCAATCTCTAAAGAATTTGGCTTCCCAGGAGTGGGAATGCCAAATTTAAGCTATAGAATTCACTTGAATTAAAGTAAATTAGTAAAATGTATGATTTTATTGGACTTATATAATTTTGTTTCAGTAGAAATTTATGTGTAATTGTGTGTTTTCTTTGCACCACAGCCACACAATAATTTTCATTAAATTAACTGGACAAGCAACTTATTTTGAATCATGATAGCAGTTGTTTCAATTAAATTAATCCAACCAAATCACTGATTCATGTGGGATACAACAGGGTTGCTTCTCAATGAGGAAACAAAAACAAAGGCATCAGAGTTAGTGTTGTTTTTTTTTTTTTTAAAAGAAAGCTATATTTGGGTATCAGAGTGCCTTTGTTTCTCGGTCTATGTAGGTGGTCTTTGATCTTTCTTTTTGCCTCATTCAGCCATAATCTATGAACCCCTGCTGGTTTCTCTTTCTGCTTTCAACCATAGTTTCCAAGCTAATACTGGCAGAGTCAGGGAAAAATAAGCTCATTAGTAATTGTCCTCCCTATTCTCCAAATCATGTGACTAGTAGGGTGATCACATAATATGTCATCCAACTTGGATATTTTGTCTAGGAGAAATGATAAATGGAATGGGACTCGGATAATAGGCAAAACCAGGAGTATTCTGGGCAAACCCTACAGTTTTAGCTAGGATTTTGCACTGTATGGGATTTACCCTGTGCTGTTAAAAGTGCCTCGCTGATCCCTCCAAGAGCTGGTTTCTTCAATTTCAATGACTCGATACTACATTGCTTCCAAGGGTTGATTTTTTTTCCCAACTCCACCATGTTGGCTTAATCCATTAACACTGAGTGTTTGCCTTGACCTTTACTCTCAAATTTGATCATTACCATTTATGTTCATGCCAGAAGTCTGCCAGGAACTCAGCCTAAGAATCTGACATTTTGCCTTAAACTCAACAGTCTTTGACTCTTGCACTAGAACTTTGTATTTAAACACCAACGCATGGGCTGAGGCCTCTGCCCTCTCACTGGTCACATGTCTGAAGAGCACTATGCATCCATCCCAGTTCTGTTGTTATGGTACTCTAGAAACCTGCTGGAAACCTGCTGTCTCATATAGGATCCCTTATGCTGACGACTTTCTTCAAGTTGGCACATGCTCCAATGCTTTTGTTCTTCGCAACTCTTATAGATTATATTTGTGGAGTAAGACACGGTTTAGATAGTTATTTCCTTGATTCTAACCCATTATTTATGAGTAAGTTTATATCAGATATTATACTCTCTCTCTCATCTCCATTTATGACCTAGGTAGCCTTGAGAAGATCATCATTCTGTTCAAAAGAGTGACAAATTTTACCGAGGACAGTCCCTATTCACAAGAGTGTGGTAGATGTCATTTGGAATATAGAGATAAATTTAGATTTGCTTGTGGTAGGATGAATTACAAGAGATTGGACGCAGGATTCATGACAATCATGTCACTCCAGTCAAGAGAACCAAAATGAAGATACTGAAAAAAGTTGGGAACTGATTTTACAGAGGCATTGTATCAGTTAAATTTCACTAATGGTAAGAAACATGAATGAACTCTGACACATTCAGTGAAAAACTAACTTGTTGGAAGGATATTAAAGTAGTATGTTAACAGAAGGAAGAGTTGTTCACCTGTAATCTCCTGGCCCCTGGCCTTTCAGGGCTCTGGCCCTCAATCCTTGCTGCTGAGTGTTGGAAGCTGACAGCTCTCAACTGATTCCCTCTCTGGGAACTGAACTCGGTAGAAGATAGTCACCTTCCCTGGAGCATGACTTGGCTTAAGGCTAGTCTCCTTAGACAGCTTCAGTTCTCATCTCATGACAGCCTGGTAGGAGAATATATCTTTGCCTCCTTGCCTCAGTTTGGGACACCTCTAGGTCCAGAGCCACTACAACTGTGTATGATTGGCTGAAGACTGTTGCGACAGCATTGCAGCCCACACCCTCTTTCTTCTTAATCAGCTTCATTTCACCTCCTTACAGGTAGTGTTGACCCCAAGGACAATCCTGTGGAGGATACAGTTGATATACAGCTTTACCTTGAGTGACACTTGAATGTCTGACTTTGACTCTTGGCCAAGATAAGGGGAGTGGGATTTACCATGTGCTGTTACAAGTTTGAAAACTTCCCTGACAATACTCAAAGTCAGTTTCTTTGCCAAATGGCTTACCTGGTTAAACAGCCTGGTTTGATTGTATGACCAGAGGAGCATAAAAAACTTACTGGGAACTTCTGCTTTGAGCTCTCCAAAAGGCAAGATTTCTCACACAAATCTTGGTTCAATCCAGATGCAAAGCACAGTCCTTATGCATATAAGGGCACTTGGGAGCTAGCAACTGGATGTCTTTTTTACCGCAGTGCTTGCCTGTACTCTCTGTCTCTCATGAGTATCTTTGCCTTTAAATAAAGCCTTATATGAGTAGGCTCTGTGGAGTCTGTGAGTCCCTTAAATATCCATACATGGGCAATCTTTGCAATTCCACAGTAACCCTCCCAGATGCAGATCTTAGGCTCAGAGTCTCTTTCCTGGGAAACCCTGTGTATGAAAATAACAAACTTTGGAAAGTATAGTAATCTGATCAACTCTGATGCTTTCAACAGTAGGAAAGCAGAGATTGTCTATTTAGGGTTCTCTAACCTCCTTTGATCTTCAGTGTCTTTGTCATAGGTTGAATTGTGTTTCCCCAGAATTCATATATTGAAGTCCTAACCCCCAGACCTCAGATGGGACCTTATTTGGAAATAGTCATTGCAGGTGTAATTAGTTAAGATGAGGTTATGCTGGAGTAGGGTGGACCCCTAATCAATATGTGGTATTCTTATATAAATGGGAAATTTGGCAACTCTCTCTCTCTCGCTCTTTCATTCACATACATACAGAATGTCATGTGAAGATGAAAGTAGAGATCAGGATGATGCAGCAGAAGCCAAGGAATACCGAAGACTGACAGTAAATCACCAGAAGCTGTGAGTGAGCCACGGAACAGATTTTCCCCCACAGTCTTCAGAGGGAGCTAACTCTGCTGTCACCTTGATCTTAGACTTTTAGCATTCATAACTCTGAGACCATAGATGTCTACTGTTTAAGCTCCCTCATCCATGCTACTTTGTTAGAACAATCCTAGCAAACTAATATAATCTTTGCTTAAGATTCAAATTCCCAGGAAGGTAATTCTGATTCAACCATGGATCAAACAAAAGATTAGCTAGACCAGAAAACATGGCAGCAAAAGTGTCAGAAATGACTTTAAACTAGAACAAAATATTCTGAAATTGGTATAGAACCACAGAAGACCCTGCATAGCCAAAGCCATCTTAAGAAACAAGAATAAAACTGGAAGTATCACAATCCTGGGTTTCAAACTATACTACAAAGCTAAGTAATCAAACAGTGTGGTGTTGGCACAAAAACAGACATGTAGATCAATACGGTGGAACTGACAGCCCAGAAATAACCCCACACTTATATGATCAGTTAATCTATAACAAAGGAGGAAAGAATATTCAATGGGGAAAATGGTGTTGGGAAAAGTGGACTACTACATGTAAAAGAATGAAACTGGACCACTTTCTTACACCTTACACAAAGATAAACTCAATCGGATTACATAACTTAACGTGAGCCCTGAAACCATAAACTCCTAAAAGAAAATGCTGGCAGTCATCTCTTTGAATATCTACTTAAGCAATATTTTTTTTGGCTCTGTCTCTTCAAGCAAGGGAAACAAAAGCAAAAATAAGCAACTGGGACACATCAAACTAAAAAGTTTCTTCACAGTGAAGGAAACTATTAACAAAACAAAAAGGCAACCTACTGAATGGGAGAAAATATTTGCAAATGATGTATCAGATAAGGACTGCTATCCAAAATATACAAAGAGCTCATACAACTTAACTTCCAAAAAAACTCAGATACTCTGATTGAAAAATGGGCACAGGATCTGAATAGACATTTTTTTTAAACATTTTATTTATATATTTGTCAGAGAGAGAGCACAAGCAGAGGGAGAAACAGGCAGAGGGAGAAACGGGCTCCCTGCTGAGCAAGGAGCCCAATGTGGCTGGATCCCAGAACCCTGGGATCATGACCTGAGCCAAAGTCAGACGCATAACTGACTGAGCCACCCAGGCTTCCCTTAGTAGGCATTTTTCTGAGGAAGATATACAGATGGCCAACAGACACATGAAAAGATGTTCAACTTCATTCATCATCGGGGAAATGCAAACTAAAACCACAGTGAGATATCACTTCATACCAGTCAGAATGGTTAGTATAAAAAAGACAAGAAATAACAAGTGTTGATGAGGATGTGGAGAAAAAGGAACCTTCATGCACTGTTGGTAGGAGCGTAAATTCGTGCAGCCACTCTGTAAAACAGTGTGGAAGTTCCCCCAAAAACTAAAAGTAGAAGTAGCACATGACCCAGTAATTCCACTTCTGGGTATTTACCCCCCAAAATGAAAACAATAATTCAAAAAGATATAAGCAGCCCCATTTATTGCAACATTGTTTATATAGCCAAGATATGGAAGGAACCTAAGTGTCCATCATCAGATGAATGGATAAAGAAGGCATGGTTTATATATACAATGGACTATTACTCAGCCATAAAAAAGAATGATATCTTGCCATTCATGACAGCAAGAATGGACCTAGAGGATACTATATTAAGTGAAATAAGTCACTCAGAGAAAGATAAATACTATATGACTTCACTTATATATGGAATCTAAGAAACCAACCAACCAACCAACCAAATAACAACGAGAGAAGCAGACTCATAGAGAATGAACTAGTGGTTGCCAAAAAGGAATGGGTGATGGGGATGGGCAAAACAGATGAAGGGAATTGTGAGGCACAAACTTCCAGTCATAAAATAAATGTTACAAGGATGAAAAATATGGCAAAGGGAATATAGTCAATAATATTGTAATAACTTTGTATGGTGCAGATGGTAACCTACTTATCATGGTGAGCATTTTGTAATGTGTATAATTGGCAAGTCACTATGTTCTACACCTGAAACTAATATAATATTACATGTCAACTATACTTCAATTAAAAATAAAGTAGGGGCACGGGGGTGGCTCATTCAGTTGAGTGTCTGACTTCAGCTCAGTACATGATCTCAGGGTCCTGGGACTGAGTCCTAGGTCAGTCTCCCTGCTCAGCAGGAAGTCTGCTTGTCCGCTCTCTCTACCCCTCTCCCCTGCTCATGATCTCCCTCTTTCTCTCAAATAAATAACTAAAACCTTAATAAATAAGTAAATAAATAATTAGTTGGTGCCAAGATAATTTACTGGGGGAAAGAGTAGTCTTTTCAACAAATGGTTCTGGGACAACTGAACGCCTACATCCAAAAGAATACAGTTGGACCCATACATCACACAATATACAAGCATTAACTCGAATGGATCAAAGACCTAAATATAAGAACTGAAACTATTAAACTCTTAGAAGAAAACAAAAACACACATCCTTATGACCCTGGATTAAGCAATTTTTTCCTTAAATATGATAGTAAAATAGCACAAGCAACAAAAATAGATAAATTGATCAAAAACAAAAACTTTTAATGGTGTAAAAGGTGCCATCAAAAAATGAAAAGACAACCCATAGAATGGGGAAAAGAAAAACTTTTCAAATCATATATCTGATAAGGAACTTGTATCTAGACTATATAGAAAATGATTATAATCCAATAATAAGACAAACAGCTCAATTAAAATATGGGCAAAAGCTCTGAATAGACATTTCTACAACAAGGAGATACATATGTACAATAGGCACATGACAAAAATACTCATATAATTAGCCACCAGGGAAATAGAAATCAAAATCATCAGATACCGCTCACAAGAACTAGGACTATGATAAAAAAGACAAGTAATAAGTGTTGGTAAGAATGTGGAGAAACTGGAACTCTTACACTCTGAGAGAAGGAAAGTTAAATGGTGCAGGCACTTTGGAAAAGAGTCTGGCAGTTCCTCAAAAGGTGATCAAAAGTTAGCACATGACCCAACAAGTCCACTCCTAGGTATGTACCTGAGAGAAATGATAACCTATGTCTGTACAACAACTCGCACATAAATGTTCACAGCAACATTATTCATAAAAGCACAAAGTGGTAACAACCCAAGTCGATGTTCTGATTCATGGGTAAACAAACCGTGGCATATCCCTACAGTGCAATATCATTTGGCAATAAAAAGGAATGAAGAACTGATTCTTGCTACAATGTGGATGAACCTTTAAACATTACAGTAAATGAAAAAGTCAGAAAGGATCACATTCTGTACGATTTCATTTATACAAAATGGTTATAATAAGGAAATCTATGGAGACGGAAACTAGACTAGTGGTTGCTTAGGGCTGGGGGTGGTGATGTGGATGGGCAATTATGAATAAAGAGCGTGGCGTTTCTCTTTGGGATGATAAAAATGTCATAAACTCGCTTTTGCTGATGGTTGCACAACTCTGTGTTATACTGAGAATCACTGAATAATAGGCTTTGGGTAAATTGTATGGTGTGTGAATTATACCCCAATAAAGCTGCCAAAAAAATTCTTGGTAAGGGTGGCGCTGTAATGGATGTAGACATGGACAGCAGGTTTCAGGAATGGGGTCCAGTGGCAGGGTATTACGTATACCAAAGGCAAGGTATTACACTGCTAATTGAGAAGAAAAATATTAGAAAATACCTCTTCCCTAGCAAAGATACACTGCTTATCTTAGTCTACACAGGCTCCTGTAACAAAAACACGGGAGACTGGATGACTCATAAACAACATAAATTTATAGCTCACCGCTCTAGAGGCTGGGAAGTCTAAGATCCAGGTGTGGGCAGACTGAATGTCTGGGGAAGCCTGCTTCCTGGTTCATAGGTTCTTGCTGTCTTCACATGAGAGAGGGGGTAGGGAACTCTCTGGAATATCTTTTATTTATAAAAGTACTAATTTCATTATGAGGGCTCTTTCCTCATGACCTTTTCACCTCCTGAAGCCCTCATCTCCTAATCCCATCACTTTGAGGGGACAGGATTTCAACATATGGGTTTTAGTGGGATACATTCAGTCCACAGCACTACTTCAGAGAGGAGTCTCAATAAACATGAAAAAAATTGTCTATTAAAATAAATGTCAGCTATCCTATATTGAGTTCCCTCTCTCTTTTCTTTAACAGCATCGTAGCCAGATTCCATAACTTTTCTGCGATCTTTAGCTATTAGCACAGTCCAATGCTGGTGTTCAAGAATTGGTCCTTTAAGTCTAAAACTTAAATCTCACATCCAAGGCCAAGACTTTATCCTCTCTTTGCCCCAGAAGAGGCTGGAGCTGCATAGGAAGCGGCTGTTGCTTAGTTCTCAGACATTTTCTCTGCCTCCTCCCCTTTGACCGTGGGTGTACGAATTACCCTATAAGCTTGCCCTTAGCACTCTGATCAAGACCTGACCTGGAGAAAGTTTATGTCATTCCCTGACCACATGACCAGACTTTATTTACCTTTTTCTAGTAGCCTTGTAAACACTGGTACTGGCTTCTTTGCCCAAAGCATCATAGTTCCCCTCTCCTGCTCTCAATGAGTCTTGACCATTATTCTTTATGTTGTTTTATTCAAGTCCTTGGGAAAAATGTTTAATGTAAGCAATCTCTGCTCTTCTCCCAATCCTCTGAGTTTCATGTGAACTGTTAGTTGTTACAGGTTGTTAACCCTAGCAATTTATTGCCAGAGTTATTTCAAACAAAGTACTGTACCAGAGGGGTTGACTTTTCCTTTCTCTGGTTTGTCTTAATTTGAGGGGTGTGGAAACAAAATTGTCAAAGACGTCAGCAAATAGTGTCACCCCACCTCCCATCCTATTCTTTGCTTTTCCTCTGTTTTCTTAATCCATAGTTTTTCTCCTGTTCTTTATTGCTTTCTTTAAAATATTACACTCCATCGGAAACTGTATGTAAATCCACTGAAATCATTGGCAGCTGGAACTGTGTGTTTGTGTGTGTCTGTGTGTGCCTATGTGTGTTTTCTCATTAGCTGTTTTCTATAGAGTTAAACCACTTTATCTGGGTGGTGGCGTGTTGAACAAAAAGGCACACTAAGTACTAAATAATTTACTTCCAGCCCTTCCGGACACGGCCATATTCTCTGGTGATCTCGGGTAGCAGTGGTGATTATATTTGTAGACTTGTCTTCTTTGTCAAAACTGGCAGTGGTATTTTGACACCACTGAAAGTGACAGTGACAGTACAGAGTCCTTGGGGTGGCCCACGTGTGTTTTTTAATTTTTTTAAGAAAATAAATGTCATGGTACTGTGGAGACAATCGTATTACTGGCACTTAAAATCATAGCTCACCACACCATGGTAAAAATAACTTGGGACGACAGATCTGACTTTGATTAGGGAGACTGTGAGAAACAGACAAGATCAAAACCATACATTTTTAAGTACTTCTCTCGAGTTCTCTCCTGCTAAGTCCATAGGGTACAGCTACTCAGTCTATGCGCTGGACAGGTATAAAATATCCCTGCTTCACTTTATGCCCTCTTCCAGTAGACGTTTTGGCTCTACAATTGCTAACTTCTCCCCATGCCAGGCAACACAGATTTTTGGACGACTCTGAGAGCTAAAGTGGGAACCTACAAGTGGGAAGGGACAATTCAATACCGTTTGACTTGAGATTTTGAAGTATAACTCTCACTTAACTACCAGCCAGGGAAGGCCATATGCTGGAAGAAGCACACAAATGGAAAGTGCAAAGACATTCGCTTACTTGTGTTCCATATACCTGTGGGCACAAACACTTTATTTCACAATTTCTGATTGACCATCACATATATCACTGGAAGGAGATATTGAATTTTGTTTCTGTAACCGAACACTTTTTTTTTTATCAATGTAAAACAAGGGGAATGCCAACCCAGAGGGAGAAATTCCACCATGGTACAAAATACACTGAACCCTCGAAATGGGGTTCCACTGTGAACTGTTAACCATGTTTGCCAACTAACTGCCCTTCCAATTGCATGAGAAGAGCACGCCTACCTGCGCTCTGGGGAAGGAAGGTTGAGGGTTTGGGCGTGGTGAAAATAAATCTTTCTAGTTTTTCAGACTTGAAGTCATACATTTTCCCCCTCCTTTGTTGGGACAGAAAAAAAGTCTACAACCCTCATTTTATCCCCAAACCTGGCTCATCATGGCTAAATTTTCCAATATATTTCTAACTCACTTATCTTCTTCCATTTTCTTCTCTCTCAATCTTCTTTTTCCATCCTATATATTAATATCAAATAGACTAACTTTCCTAAATTCCACCAATCTTAATGCTCTCATGCTTGAGTCAAAGATGGCTCATTGTTGCCCATCAAATCAACGGCAGCCACTATGAATTGGCACTTTATCTTTTAATGGTTTCCCTATCCATCAGCACCTGTCTTCATTCCCATATCTTCGTATTATTCCGTACATTTCAAGGTGCTTCCCCACTTCTTCTCCATCCTACCTCTTTGCCACCTGGAGGGCATCCTCATCCATTTCACTACCTTCTGCATTATTTCTCAACTGTGTTGCTTTTAGAGATTCTGATATGCCCCTCATTCCTTTACCCCATTAAAAATTATGGTTTTTATCTTACTAGCTAGGGATTTATAAAGTTGTTCTTCTCTGGATTAATATTGTGAAAGTAAGTATCATTGATCTTTTTAAAAAATATAAAATTGTTGTCATATTGAATATGTATTTTTCAAATAACGTGCTTTCTCTCCACTTCAAAGAAGTTATATTCTCCTTCCTTTGGAAATCACAAATAACTATAGTTAACTTCAATACCCCTCTCATGTCAGCATAATCTTAACCTTCCCTAAATGTCATCTTTCATTATTTTTCTTCTTTGAACTCCTATGGATGTAGGAAAGATGCTGGGGTTCGGAGCTGACGGCTAAGAAAGAATTCTTGAGATGTCTTTGCTGCAAAAAGGTGGTTTTATTAAAGCACAGGGACAGGACCAGTGGGCAGAAAGAACTGCACAGGGGTTGTGAGGAGTGGCTGATTATATACTTTCAAGTTGGGAAGGGGTTAGGGATAGCATAAGTCTCTAGGGAATTTTGGAAGCAAGGTTTCCAGGACCTTGAGGGGCTAGCTATTGTTAGGAAAAGGTCATTTATTACTGCCTAATAACACTTTAGTCATGAGACCCTTAAGGTGTACATCAGTGGGTCATATGCTTGGGGGATGATTGCCAACATATATCTTGGGGGGTAGAGGTAAAGGAAGTTTCCAAAGGAATTTTTATATGTTAAAGTAGACTCACAGGATCCTGGGGGTCAGGCTAAGATTGCTTTTTACCCTTAGCAAAGTATTAACATTGAAGCAGCTGAGTTCCTAGAGGAAGGTCACTCTGCCTGTTTCAAGGATTTCTCAGTGGGCTGTAAGTAGTAAGGAAATTTAATTTTTCTTTTGCCTTTGTTTCCCACATCACTATGACACTTATAAGAGACACAAATTTATTTATTACTTGTTTCTTGTGTGTTATTTTTAATTCTTCAACAAATGGGTAAACCTCTCAAAAACGTGCCATATTTCTCAATATTTTCTCTCTAGCCTAATGCCAGGCATATGATAAATGTTTAAGTTTTTATTATCAATTCATTCTGCTCAATAATTAAAAATTTCTCCCATAAAAATCTATCTTTCTGAATTATGTCTGCCTGTCAGTGTTTGTAAAAACCAAATACAGTGATAATCCATGTATTTAAATAAGGAAAATTACAGTCTCCAGGCTTTGGGCAAATTTTGTACACATGCAAAAATACTCAGAAAAATCATATTAGGGATAATGAACTGTATGTTTTTGAGCTGAATGAGATTTTCAAGGTAATCACTACCATATATTTAGTGGCAAGCCCTCTCAGAGCCTAACCGTTTCTGGGAATCTGTGGATGGTTTACTCATTAAACTGTTGCTTACAATCTATCCCAATTTGTTTTCCTACACTAAGTTATCCTTTCACAAATTATCCCTTGTTCGGGAAAAAAGATGTGCATGAGAAATACTTTCCACTCATCTTGCCAAACCTGTTAAGAAATATTCCACTTGTTCTTCCAAAGCTAATGTTTACCTTTTCTAATAGACATGACTTTCATCTGAAGTCTGATATTTTAGAATTTTTCATTTACCACTTGAAAGGGAGCAGAATATGCCATCCTAGAATGTGCCACTTCAGCATGCAAATTATTTTGAGCTGAAGACAATCAAGGCCCAAAAGACTCAGGAAGAGGTTTTCACCACCCTCTTATATGAGCTAAAGACTGCCTAAAAGAATTTAGATAAAAGCCCTGGTCCAGGAAGAGGGCTAGCACCAGAGACAACAAAGAGTATACACTAGGTGTGGTAAGCTGGGGTGAGCTTAGCCTGTTTGCTCAAAATCTTCTGTGTCCTAGTGTGTCTGCATAGCATGACAGATGTTTTTTAACCAAACATTTGCTTTTCCCATCTTCCTGTGAATTGTCTTCCTTCTCTGAAGCCTCAGACCCCTACCAACTCCTCATTAGCCCAGGATGGTACATAAGCCTCGATTGCCTAACTGTCTGTGAGCCTCTCAAGTCTTTGTGGGGCTCCCATACATATGACATTTGTTTTTTCTCCTGTTAATCTGTTTTCTGTCAGCTTAATTAATAGACCAACCAAAAGAACCTAGAAGGGTACAGTAAAAAAGTTTCTTCCCCTACACACCTTACAAGCAGTATCTTGTCCATGTTACATAGGTATTCACCACCACTATTTTCACTGATTTCTGTATCAAATATGATTATGAAACAAATCACTGGAATATACTGATAAGAAATAAATTATTTCCAAACTACTGTGGCATGCACCTAAAGTACCATGCATTATTAAAATATGTGGAAAAATCTATACTGTTAGAAGAATCCTGATTTTTTTCAAAGAAAACAAGTTTTGTTTTCTAAATACAGTTCAGTAATGTATTCAGGAATGATATTCTCCTATTCTTGGTTTTAAATTACGCATGGAAAAAAAAACACCTTCTGGAATTTTATTTACTCATATGAGTTTTGAAATATATTACTAAATAGTAACTTTTTTTTTCTTTTTTAGGGAAAAAATGTTATTTCATTTCTTGATCTTTCAATTATTACAAATATACTTGTTCTTTCATAGAGCACCAGGCTGACCTCGTATATGTGTAATAAATGGTCTTCAAAGATAATGTTTTTAAGCATTTTCTTGATTTATGTTATTGGCTCATTATTCCCAGGAAGAATGAGGTGGAATACTTCCAAATATGCCCTTCTCACCTTCCTCCTCACACCTCCCTTGTCTGCCAAAATCTTGTTTTCACAGTTGTATTTTGTTACTGACACTCACTCTGTGTGGTCCCTTTCTAATAAGGAAATAAAGAAATCCCCTCATTGATTTTCTCTCTTATTGTAATCCTAGACTCTTGGGAAACTGGAGGGCCAGTTATTTGCTCTGTCTCTTCCTTTCTCTTTCTTCCCCAGATCTGAGCCTATTGGGTGGAAACGATATTGGTGCCTCATGACTGGGGAATGGAACAGATGTTCATCTCATGCTTTTCTCTAGGTGTGTCTATACCTGCAGTCCAACCATCATGGCTGAACTGTCAGATTCGTCTGTGAAACAGTTTGTTCTTTTTAATGAATTAATTGGATGGTTAGCCATAGTAGCAAGCCACAGTCCTGAACTGACAGGGTAAAATGGTGATTCTTACAAGGATAACCTAAATTATTTACAGAAAAATGTAGAGCAGTGTCATGGTCTGTATACATCCTGGAAAATGCAAACCTAATGTTATCTGGCTGTCGTTGCGCAGATAGGATGTTAATTGGACAACATTCCTGCTTTTAATTTAGCACTCGCATGTACTATGTGAGTAAAGGTTTAAATGGAATATTTCTAAAGTATTACTGTGTTGAACTATATTCAAATTTGGAGAAAAATAAATTCTTTTAAGACTAGGGCGACTGAAAATTTAAAGCAACAAAATGCTAGAAATTATGAGTTTAGCTTAAAACTCTGTCATTAACACATCCCTTTGGAATAAAACAGAGAACAATGCATTCTCACACTGCTACTGTGCCCTTTGTTCTGCAATCCTAGAGCACTTAACAATGAATACAGTTAAAATTAGCATCAAAGCAATAGATTTCCTAAAGGAATTTTTGTAGACAAATGGAAACAAAACAAATCAGCTTAAAGTTTAGATTGAAGAAATTAACCATGGGGACTTTCTTTATTTCATTTCACAATGTCTTCCAAGTCAGAAGCCAGGTGACTACAGATTTAAAACTGAGTTAGAATTTGGCTGGTAATAACAGCAAACACGGCATAACTGATCTTCATATAATATATTATGCGTAGGCACTAAGTGCTTAGATAGATACATTAACTTCTTCTACCCTCACAATGATCCTATAAGGTAGTGTATTAGTTTCCTTGCAGTGCTGTAACAAATTACCAAAAAAATTTTAAAACAGAAATTTATTCTCTCACAAATCTGGAGGCTAGAAGCCCAAAATTCAGCAAACATGCACCACCTCCGGGCCCTCATGTGAAGAATCCATTCTTCGGCCCTTTCCTTTTGTGGTGGCTTGTTGGCACTCCTTAACTCACAGCTGCATCACGCCAATCTCTGTCTGCATGGTTACACTGCCTCCTCCTCTCCGGTCTGTGTGTCCTCCGTGTGTCTCTTACAGGGATACTTGTCACTGATTTAGGGCCCGCCTGAATATTCCAGGAAAATCTCCTTATCTCAAGATCTTTAGCTTAATTACATTTACAAAGACCCTTTCCCAAATTAAAGTGACGTTCACAGGTTCCAGGAATTAAGACATGGACATACCTTCTGGGCCACCATTCAATACACTATAGGTAGACAGTATTATTACATCCATTTTACCAATGAAGAAAATGAAGCACACCAGCTAATGTTTGCTGGACTACGTGCCGGCATCAATCTAAGTCTTTTGTATACACTACACTATCTATGTAACGTTCATAAATGTCCCATGAGGTAGGTTCAATTATTATTACCGGCATTTTACAGATAATGAAACTGGGGCTGTCTGAGAATTTGCTCAATATTACAGAGCTCATAAAATGGTGAAGTCAGGATTCAAACGCAGGACTACAGGATTCCAGAGCCTACACACTGAAACACTGAGCCACCCTACGCCTCCAACTTCCATCATCTACATTGGGAGGATCAAAGGTGATGGGAACCTCACAAGATGTTGAGGTGAAGTATGAGATTTAAAATTGCTACTCTGCTACTTATTAGCAAGCACACGACCTTCTGAAATTAGTTTCCTTTTAGTTTCCTTATGCATAACACAGAAATGTTAATTATAATAATTTATCTATTTCACAAATTGCCCTTCCCACCCCATGGGTGCTAAATTTTTGTCATGACTGTTACTGAGGAATAACTCAAGTACAAAAGACGGCACCTGCTTAAACTGAACACACCGTTCAAATCAATGTGTTTTGAAAGTTGTATGTACCTATAAAACCACTACCACAATCAAAACACAAAAGATTTTCTTCACTTCAGAAAGATGGCTCCTGTCCATTTGAAGTCCAGCTCTTCCACCATCCCTGGCTGCAGCCAATCACTGTTCTGCTTTGGCATTTTATAAAAATTCAAACATACGATATGTGCTCTTCTATGTCCGGCTTCTTTCACTGAGCATGTTATCAAGACTCATCCACACTGTCACGTGCATCAAAAGGTCATGCCCTTTTTAACTGCCGCGTAGTAGTCCATTGTATGACCATAACACATCTTGTTTGTCCACTCATGTGTTGATGGACATTTGGGGTTTTTCAAGTTGTTGGCTATTGTAAATAAAGCAGCTAGGTCTAAACATTTGTTTACCAGTGTTTGTGAAAACATGTTTTCACTTCTCTTGTGTATATTTTCATTTCTCTTGTGTTGATTTTTAGAGTGAAATGTCTGGGTCTTACAATAGATACAGGTTTAAATGTTTAAGTCACTGTTAAACAGTTTTTCAGATAAATTACACCAACATACATTCTGATCTAATTTGCTAAACTTGGTGCTTCTGGGGAACAGGAATGGATGAGAAGATATTGAAGTAGTTCAGGTAGAAGATGGAAAAGACTGAACTAATGGGGTACTTTTAAGGATGGAGGACTTGTCTTTAAGAACGATCTTCCTTGGAGGAAAATATGTTTAAGAACTGGTGATTTACTGTTTATTAAATGTATGCAGTAAGGAAGTAATCAAGAATGACTTCTAGTTTGCTAGTAAAGCCGGTGGTCTCAATTTGAGCTTAAACTGTACCTATATTTGGTTTTAAAACAAACCTATGATTGTCTTATGGACAATAATTCATCAAAAGTCTATTTGTGGGAGAGACACAGGCATTGCTTGAAAGTTAGAGAGCCATAAAGGAAGTGTATAGCAGTCAGACTCTCAGATTTGATTCACTAACAAAGACTTATTTGTTAGAGGGAGGAATATAGCTTATTTTCTATCTCAGACTTATCTTTAGCCTCTTCTAATTTGGACTATTCTGCAAGTTCCAGGAAAAATATCCTTTAAGAAAAAACTCTGCAAAATCTGTTAAGCACCAAAGCCATTACCATTTGGCACCCCTTACTTTGTCTACCTGATATTTGTTCCTCTGTTCCTCCTTTTCTACCTTCTCTTGAGTCAATAGAATCTTTTTTTTTCATATTCAATTTTAATTCCTCTTTTGTCTTTTAGCTATATCTCTATGCATTTTTAAATGGTTGCTCTAGGGATTATATTATGCATCATTAACTTATCACAGTCTATTTAGAGTTAATATTCTACTTCTCATAAATTATAGGAAACTTAGAAAGCCTAGTTTCACTTACCTTCTGCCCTTTGTGCTAGTGTCCTATATATCAACATACGGATAAACCTCATAAGTTAGGTTTCCTTTAAATAGTCATATGATGTTTAAATTGAGAGAATAAAAAATACATAAAATCTTTCATAATTTCCCACATATACCATTTTTGGAGTTCTTCTTTACTTCCTGAAGATTAGAACTTCTACCTGGTGTCTTCACCCTTCTGCCTGAAGAACTTTAACATTTCTCATAGTGCAGATCTGCTGATGTCAGATTCTCTCCATTATCTTAAATATGTTCTTAAAGTTATCTCAAAATTTCTTCATTTTACTCTCATTTTTTGAGGGATATTTTCACTGGAAATAAGATTCTAGGTTCACAGATTTTCACTTTATTTTCTTTAAAGATGTAATTCAATTGCCTTCTGGCCTCTGTTTTGTTGTTGTTGTTTTCTGGATAGAAGACATATCAACTATAACATTGGCTTCATGTATGTAATGTATTTATTTTTTTCTAAATGTTTTCAAAAAATTTTTCTTATCTTTAGATTTCAGCAATTTGACTATGTACTCAGTATGATTTTCTTGGTATTTAATCTTCATGAGTCTGAGATTCTTGAATTTATACATTGATGTTTTTCATCAAATTCAGGAAATTTTTGGTCATTATTTCTTTAAACAGTTTTTTCTGTTCTATCTCTCTTCTACGTCTGGGACTCCAATAACACGTATATTAACATTTTATCCACCGTTAATATTCTATTATTTTTTTCTTTAATTTTTTCCTCTATGTTCTTCAGAATAAATAATTTCTATTGATCTAACTTTAAGTTTACTGACTCTCTCATCTGCCATCATCAAGCTGCTGTTGAGTCAAATCAGTATATATTTTTATTTCAGTTATTGTACTTTTTCAGTTCCAACTTGAGTTTTTCTTTATAGTTCCTTTTTTTCTGCTGGGATTTCCTATCAGTGCATTTATAATAGCTATAATGTTATTTAAGTCCTGGACATATTTATACTAATTGCTTGTCTGCTAATTCCAAATATGGGTCATCTTTGGGTCAGTTTCTACTCTCTTCTCTTTTTCCTGAATATAAATAACTTCTTCTTATTTCTTAGACGTTTATCAGTTTTTTATTGTGTGCTGGACATTTATATAATATGTTATAAAAATACTTGATCCTCTTATATTTCTCTGAAGTCTGTTTACTTTGTCCTAGCTGGCAACTAATTTGGCTGGAGTCAAACTCTGGACTCTATCTGTGCTTCCGTAGGTAATAGCTGAACTATGGCTCAGTTTTTCCAGCTCCAGCTGTTGCTTTCCATCATGCCTTTTGGAGTCTCTTTACAAATATATAGTTCAGGGGTCAGGCATATAGCCACAATTTTGTGGATTACTTTCTCTGGGGCTCTATCCTCTTCAGGATTTCCCCTTTCAACTTTCCAGCTACTCTATTCATCCCAAACTATATTCTACAACCTCAAACAGGTAAGACCGAGGCTCACTGAAACTTTTTTGCTGCCACCAATAATGTATAGTGGTGAGTGCCCTTAGGCAAAAAGCCATGAACTTATAAATCTCATCTGGGGCAGTTAAGTGAAATCTTACCTGGTTTCTCATGGATTGACTACCCCTCTAGCTTTTACCTTATTTTTGGTTATTTTCCAGTGTCTTCAAATGAAGATTTTTTTTAAATATTTTATCTCAATTTGAAGTTGGTATATGCGGAAGGATTCGTTCAACTAACCGACTATACCATTACCTGAAGCTGGATGATGCATCTGGCACCATTTTAAGGGTTTATAATATAAAGGAGAAGGCAGGTATTGCTTCCCCACTTGCATTAGCGCCCCATGAAATTTCAGTGCATCCGCAGCACTATTTACGCTGGCACATCAGCAATCCCAGCAACGTCATCTCTACAAAATCTCTATTAGCATCTCACAAAATACATTTTGAGAAAAACATGCTATCTTTTAAGTTGAATATTAGGTTGGTATTTTTGGGTTTTGATGTCATCTATTTATTCCATTAAATCATAAGCTTCTCTTTTTCCTCTTTAGCAGTGATTAAAGCACCTAACACATAATAAAATAATTAATAAAATAGTAAATAATAAAATAAAACAATAAATAATAAAATAATAAGAACCTTTTGAGGGAAGAATTAATGTGCTACAATAGAGACATGACTGAAGAACTAGGAGCCAAGTGATGTAACTCTCTCTGGAGAAGCGAGGAATTTTTCTGAGATGACACTGGGTCTTAAGGAAGAATAGGAATTTGACAGACAACCTAGGAGGATTTACCCCATAGGTAATGGTGAACCAACAACATCTAGTGACAAGATCAGCTCTAAATTTAGGAAGTTAAGTCTGGCAACTCTGTATAAGATAGAGCTAAAGCGAGGAACAGGAGAAGTAGATTACTACAGTAGTCGAAGGGAGACAATGATTAAGTAGTGATCACAGGAAGAAAGAATAATGGTGATTTCTTAGAATCATTTTTCAGTTATTTTCTATTAGGATTTGACGACCAGTCATATATGAATTTTGAAGGAGAACAGTCAGGACTGAATCGAGAATTCTAGCTTGGAAGATGAAGGAAATGACTGACTCATTCATTCAACAGTGAGTGAACACTGTATTCCAGATATCCTGTCCTAAGTCCTGGGAGTGTAGCAGTGAATAAAATAGACAAAAATACTTCGTTCCTAAAGAGGAGTTATGTGACAAAAATAAATGATAAGGAAAAATGTATACTGTGTCAGGTAGTATTAGGAATATTGGGGTGGGGGGGAAAGGAGGGAAAGGGGATAAGGAATGCTAGTAGTGGATTACATTTTTAAATAGGTGGCCAGGGAGGGTCTCACTTAGAAGAGATCAAAAAAGGAAGGATGAGAGAATAAGCCATGTAGCTATCTGGGGGGAGAACATTCGAGGCAGTAAACCCAGCAAGTGTAAAGACCTTGAGATGTGTTCAGTAAGCACAATAAAGAAACGAGTCTTAACAGCTGATGTCTGTATGAATACGTGTATGTGTACAATAATGAGAAATATTGGCTTCTCTTTTAGACACGCTAGGTGTAAGGTGCCTAAAGGAATACTCAAATGTAAACAGATTAACATATAAGGCTCTAGATCAGGGGCAAGATCAGTGCAGGAGAAAAAAATTGGAAGCCATAATCAAATCCAGTACTTCAAATCCAGTACTCATTTCTCTACACCAGGAGGAAGCAATTTAAATAAACAGCACTTTTGTGTGAAAAGTGCCAATTTGTGCCATGTTGACAATTGCATTTAAAAAAGAAAGATTTGGATTTTATAAGTAGCCCTGATGTTGGTACACTCAATGAACTTCATAAAATGAAAACACATGGTCGTATAACCATGCTGTAAGCTTATATAGGCCTAACCCTTACATGCTAAATTCATGGACTCAGATGTGGGTTATACTCATTGTGAAAATGTCATTTATCCTTTGTCATCAGTGTAGTTGATGTGAGCCTGCCACTTCAGCTTCGACTATGGCACAGAAACCAGGCCTAAAGCGTGGGGACATCTGGTTCAGCAGTTCATTGGAACCCCAGTAAGTAGACTCTGGTTCTGCACAGACTAATACTCTCCTAGAACTGGAAGTGGATTTTTTTTTTTTTTTTAAACTACTATTTTGACTTCCAGTAAGATAGGAACTTCTTAAGAGCGGAAGCAAGAAAGTCTTCTCAGTTTATCAGGTTCATCTTGACAGTTATAATTATCAGACTATGCCTAATAAACATTCAGGGCAAACAAAACCAAATGGCTGGTGAAGTATGGGACAGTTTATGCATTCTTTCCTTCTTTCTGGCTATTCACTGAATGGAGACATTGTTACAGAGAAAATTGTTTCAAGAAGAACTGTATTTGGGGCAGTCCAATTATCAGTTCAAAATCTCCTTAAATTTTATTTTTTATTTATTTTTTAAATATTTATTTATTTGTTTGAGAAAGAGAGAGAGCACGTGAGTGGGAGGGGAAGAGGGAGAAGGAGAGAGAATCTGAAGCAGATTCCACACCCAGCACAGAGCCCATTGTGGGGCTCAACCAGGGTTCGATCCCACAACTCTGACATCACGACCTGAGCAGAAACCAAGAGTCAGATGCTTAACGAACTGTCCCACTCAGGTGCCCCCCAAATCTCCTTAAATTCCAATATACATTTCCTTGAATCTCCTTGGTGCAGGAGGAAGGTGGGGATGGGGTGGAAGAGAGGGTAGACTGCTTTGCAGTGAGTGGGAGAGCTGAGGTGTGCGGGGCTAAGGTGAAGGTAAAAATTCCACCTGAGCAAAGGGTTTGCCAAATCAGCCCTGGGTAATGGGCAGCGCCACAACTAAGCAGGGAAATGGAGACTCAAGCTGCCCATTAGGGAACCAGAAAGACTAGAGGCGGGACAAGAGCAGGTGCGAAACTGGGGTACAGAGCCCAGAGTTTGGGTCCTCGTAGAGAAGACTGAGTACCAACAGGTTAGGACCAATGAGGAACTCTTGAGGTTGGACGCCAACAATGATGTAGATATTGGGTGTCACTTGTGATTTGCTCTTAGGGATCATGGTGCTTATACCGAAGAGGACTGGTCAATAAATGTGAGCTACTGATTTTTAAGAGACATTGGATAGTTATGATCTTTTGTATAGATTTTCCTTCTCTCTGTTTTTGTTTGCTTTGTTTTCATCTTAGAACACTTTGCTTTAGGTTTTTCCTTTATCTAGAATGTTCCTAGTACCTAGTTATCCCATGAATGACGGACATTCCTACCTGCCATTCAAATCTCACCCAACATGTCACTTCTAGAAAGAACTTTCCCTGACTACACAATCTAAAGAAGCCATCTAGGCCAACAGACACATGAAAAGATGCTCAAAATCATTCCTCATCAGGAAATGCAAATCAAAACCACAATGAGCTATCACCTCATACCTGTCAGAATGGCTAAAATCAAAACCAAAGAAACAAGCTGACAACAATATGGAGAGAAGGAACCCTCTTGCACTGTTGGTAGGAATGCAAACTTGTGCAGCCACTGTGGAAGACAGTATGGAGGTTCCTCAAAAAATTAAAAATATAACTCCGTTATGATCCA
Organism: Ursus arctos; assembly: GCF_023065955.2. NCBI lineage: Eukaryota > Metazoa > Chordata > Mammalia > Carnivora > Ursidae > Ursus > Ursus arctos. The sequence goes on from NW_026622985.1 coordinate 68,793,246, forward strand.
GTAATCACACTACCCGGTATTTACCCCAAGAAAAAAAAACACTAATTCGAAGGGATACATGCACCCCTATGTTTATTGCAGCATTATTTATAATAGCCAAACTAGGGAAGCAGCCCAAGTGTCCATTGGCTGATGAATGGATAAAGATGTGTTATATACAGGGGAATATTATTCAACCATAAAAAAGAATGAAATCTTGCCACTTCAATGACATGGATGGATCTACAGAGTATAATGCTAAGTGAAATAAGTCAGTCAAAGAAAGACAAATACCATATGATTTTACTCTTATGTGGAATTTAAGGAACAAAGCAAATGAACAAAGGGAAAAGAAAGAGACAAACCAAAAAACGGACTCTTAACTATAGAAAACAAACAGCTGGTTACCAGAGGGCAGATGGGTAGGAGGATGGGTGAAATAGGTGATAAGCACTGAGTAATGTATGCAACTTTTGAATCACTATATTGTACACCTGAAATTAATATAGCACTATCTGTTAACTACAGTGGAATTAAAAAATAAAGAAGCCATCTAGAATCTTCTCTATAGTATCTTTTTATTTTAATTTTTATTATAGGACCCACCACTGCTGACATTTCTTACTTCCCTCTATGCCTCCTTCACTTCCTACCCTTCGCTCAGCTCCCTGCACTAGACTGTGAGGTCCAAGAAGGCATGAACCTTGGCTGACTCACTCACCATGGTAGCTGCAGCACACGGAAAAGCATGTGATTCTTAATATTCCTCAATAATATTTTAATTAAAGCATAAATGAATGGATTGTTACTGAACTAGTGTCTCTCACTTTTGCTTGTTTTAAGGTTTTTTTGTTTTGTTTTTGGTAATTTATAAAAAGGAGCCATCAAAGGATCTTGCTGCCCCATCCTAGAAGGAGAACGGACCGATATTAATATCCTGACCACCAAATGCCTGGTTATCTCTTGAAGGTATCTGTATTTTATACTATTGCAAATACGTTGTGCTAGTCATTTATTTCTTAGCAGTAAAAGGCTCTACGAAAAACAACTGCTGACTCTTCTCATTTATTCCAGCCCCCCAGCAATGCCTCTAAGATTCTTCTAAGAAAGGGGAAAGCAGACACCAAATAGATCCTCATATAAAAGCATCTTCCTCATCCTGAATCTGATATTTAAATGGTTGATTTGCCGGTGATGGGTGGTAAGGAGGGCACGTGTTGCATGGAGCACTGGGTGTTATACGCAAATAATGAATCATGGAACACTACATCAAAAACTAAGGATGTACTGTATGGTGACTAACATAACATAATGAAAAAATTATTATTAAAAAAAATGAAGAATGCCGAAGAAAGAAATGTTTCGTATTCTCATACACAGAAGCAATTTATTTCTAAGTAAAAGGAGGTTAAAATCTTGAAAAAGGGAAGTATTTTGCATCCTTGACCATTTAAAGAATCTAAACCTAAAGTCAACATCAGCAGTCTTTCTTAGCCTCCTTCTTACCTGGCTCACAGATCCCGCCCTCTAACCCTACGATTCTCCCGGGGGCACGTTTGAATGTTACAGAGGGTAGGCTACTCCGAGACTGTACTGATCGAAGTGGGGCCAAGGCATTTCAGAGCCCGAAATTCTCATTGCAGCTAACTTTTAGGAATGGTAATTAAAGTATTGTTTGTAATAGGGAGAGATGGAAAATGATTTAAATATCCTTAAATGTTGTTTTTACAGCAGAGGTAATGAGACAGAAAAATACTAACAACATATAATAGCATGAAAAGCTCAGGTTTATAGGAAAGAACAAAACCAGTCCTGCTCCAAGTAGATACATTAAAGTTTCCATAGCATGTTCTCATTTTTTCACTTGGAAATAAAATTAGCTGAATTTGACTTCTCTCTGTGACTGCTAATTAGTTTTCCTTTGTGGAGTGTGTGTGAATGACAACGCGTGTGTGAGAGAGAGAGGTTTTCAGCAGCAGTGCCGCTGTCTGGGACTCCTCCTAGGATGACTCTAGATGCTGAATTTGGAGGTGGCTTACGTTGCCCAGACTCCTAGAGGTGCAGAGCTCTTAGACCTGCTGACTGAGCAGGAAGTGGACAAAGGAAATATGTCACCATAACCTTGGACTCAGGGCCACAAGTCTTGAAACTCCAAAACCCAAATGCTGCAAAAAATGGAACAGTTGATAAACTCGGAGCACCTTGGGCAGTTTGATCGAAGGAAGAACAAGGTCTGGTTAAATTTGTCAAATAAAACTGATGGGACTCCTCCCCTCCCCCCATATTTAAGAAGGTTGAGGGAGAGAAATGCCCTTCAGGACTTTTGTCATCCTTTCTTGGGCTTGGGCCTGACTGCTCAGGACAAACGGAGCTCTGCTGTGCCCACTGTGGTGTGTCACTACCTGCGCTTTCAGACTAAACTCAGAGGAAAACAAACACCCCACCTAAAGACTTAGTGATGAATTGCTCTGACCGCGTTTTACAGGTGAAGCGGTTTAGGCCCAGGGAAATCCTGTGATCAAATGCAGCCGGAGGGTCGGTCCGCTGAGCCTCCCGCCCACCTACTGCATTCCCACCTCAAACGCGTGTCAGATCAATGTTCTCCTCACCAAGTCAAGTGTGAGCACGGCCTAGTCAAAACCCTGAGAGCACAGGGAACCTGGGAGCCCAGGACAGACGAACGCTATCCGCCGAGTTCTAGAGATGGGGAGCGAGAAGCTCCTCTGTGCCCGCTTTGCTCCCTGAAGGATGAGCAAAACATAGACCCGAGACCTGGTGTAGCCTAGCTTACTCAGGTCCCAAGATTTTTAGGAACACAGAAAGAAACTAAAACGCAGAGTCTATGAGGTTGAATTTTACTGATCTCCATTAGCATTTGGTAAAGACTCAGGATTTTAGTATCCTAGTCCTGTCAAAATTGATATAAAGCAAGTGTATACAAGGACAGAGTCAGGGGCGCCTGGGTGGCTCAGTCAGTTAAGCGTCTGCCTTCAGCTCAGGTCATGATCCCAGGATCTTGGGATTGAGCCCTGCCTTGGGCTCTCTGCTCGGCAGGGAGTCTGCTTCTCCCTCTCTCTCTCCCTCTCCCTCTGCTCCTGCTTTCTCTGTCTCTCTCTCATAAATAAATAAAAATCTTAAAAAAGAAAAAAAAAGAGGAGGGCAAAAGTTTAAATCTTTCATTAAAAAAAAAAGACATTTAAAACAGTGCAAGTCCTCAATACTAGACGGCGGGTGGTGTATGTTGAGAGAGTTTAGACCTTAGAAGGACTTGGAATACACACGAAATAACCAACACATCTGCATTTTCCTTGGAGGAATATATTCAGTAATAAACCTGGTATTTTTATTCTATTCTATTTTATTCTACTCTGTTCTGTTAATTTGGTCAAAGTTAACAAAGGCTGAAACTGCAGTTGCAAATTCACTCTCCCAAGAAGCAAGGAAGTGACCCATTAATTTTAACTTTCTAAATTATAGTTAACAAAAAAAAAAGAGAAAAAAAGAAAAGGTGATTGAAACCTTAATGCCATATGGAAATAAGAGCAGAGAGAGAAATTTATTTCCAGTTTTGAATAGGTAATAAAAACAGTCGGTAGGAGGGGAAAATAACATTATACTGTAGGTGGCAGATTATTTTGAAGTAACCATATACTAAGGGGTAAAATTATATGAGGTTTAGAGAAGTTTACTGATTTTCAGATACTCAGTTGGTTAAGGGCAAACAGGTTAGTGTAAACTGACTGAAGAAAAAGATATTGTCGTTTTCTCCCATCAAATTAAAGAGGATTCTAAAGGTAAACTTGGGTTTTTTTTGTTTTTTTAATGTCTGTGACATAAACGGTGGTGGATCTCACCTGCCATCAAGCTGGATCGCTGTGGCTAGAACTTGCTGGTAACCACCGTGCTGTACTACGTATTTAAAGAGATATTACCTCTTACTTATTTGGTTGGAAGAAGGTCATCAACAGACAAGTGCTCTCCTGATACTCACAGGAGGGAGCAAAATAGGAGATTGAATGCTTCTTACCCTCTGCAAATAACTGTCTGAACGCATGGGTCTGTCAGGATTCTAGAAGATAGGGAACACTCCGCAGCGGGGAAAGCACTGCGTCTTCGACTCTGATCGTCGGGTGCAAATTATTTAGCAACTGACACATTATTTATAGGTACGAATTGCACAAATTAATCTCATAAATAATTCATTTTGGGGGCTGTGAATTAAAAGTATACCACAGTAAAATAAACATTTATTTCTGCAAAGCTGATATTGATCGTCATTAGATTCGATTTCTTTTTCAAACAAGAGTTTTAGAACACGGCATGAGGCTTTCTAAGGTGTAGAACCGAGCGTGCAGAGTGCAGTGAAGAAAACAAGTGTCCAGATAATCCATGAGAATGCTCTAAAATGCAAAGAGAATTGAGGCAACCGTATCGGGATTTCTGGTGAGAGTTGTCCAGATGATTACATAACTTTTCCAATTCACTTTGGGTATACAAATAGACACTCATGTAATAAGTAGAAATCTCCTAATGTGGGCAAATTATTAACAAAGTCTTTTTTCTTCATGATAGCTGAAATATACAGACTCGAAGTAGAAGTATTTTGATAGGGAAGAGAGTAGGTCTTATGTGAACCGAGTGGCAGGCTGTCAAACAACGTCACCAATCAAATTGCAAGAATATGACTCAGGTATCCCATAATTCATTCTAGAAACTTGAGGCAGAAGCAAAAATCTCACTTCCCCACAGTAAGACATAAGAATGTCACTGTGGACCTAAGAGAAAGACAGTCGCAAGTTTGTTTGCTAGTAGACTCCTAGGGAGCTGAACACAAAAATCCAATAAATAATTAGCTCTCCTGTGACAGGCTTCTGAATTACTGTGATACATTAATTGGACAAAATTAGCATGAATTAAGGCAAATAAGTATAACATGTAATTTATTACTTACTAAGCATGGTGCTGCAGTGGAAGCTTCGGATTTCCCTTAAGATTGCTTTAACAGCTATAATGCATTCCTTAATTTACTCTGTGGAAAATCAATTTTTTCAGAGTTCATTAAGCACCAATATGTTACAATGCAACTCTCTAGAGCATAGAGCCTCAATACATTATGCAAATCCATGCCAGTGTGGTACCAATATGTAAATAGCAGTAATAGTATTCTCAGCCTCCTATTGATAAGTCTGACCAGGATAAGAACACCTAGAACTTCTTCAGTCTCTTGACTGTGTATGTTAGCGCTGTTGCGTGCTGTCCTTTGCTAACTAGAGTGCCAATATTTCTTGCAGGATGTATCAAAGCTTTTGTCAATGGCTGGCAGCGGAGTCATTTCTTTCTCATCCCATGTCTTGTCTATGCTAAATAACAAATCAACAAGTGTTTAGTAAGTATATAGCACGGGCCCAGTGGAGCCGTTTTAAAATTTTAATTGATTCTATGCCTCATATACCTAATTTGAGCCAGAGAAACAATTTAGGCTATCAAAGTCACAATTTCCTGGAAATGTATCTCAAATCCTCATTTCACTTGGTATCGGTCTATAGAGGTTACATTATTACCCCAAATAAAAAAACACAACATGTGATTTGACTGCAAATAATTTTGTGAAAAGCAGTGTATTCAAGAAAAATGTAATGAAGGGGCGCCTGGGTGGCTCATTCGTTAAGCGTCTGCCTTCGGCTCAGGGCATGATCTCAGGGTCCTGGGATTGAGCCCCACATCAGGCTCTTCCGCTGGGAGCCTGTTTCTTCCTCTCCCACTCCCCCTGCTTGTGTTCCCACTCTCTCTGGCTCTCTCTCTCTGTCAAATAAATAAATAAAATCTTAAAAAAAAAAAAAAGAAAAATGTAATCAAAAGCAATTTGGTTGGCTCTAAACTGTGATATAAAGAATGTTCTTATGAAAAATTAAAATCCACACTATCTGGTTATTCGAGGGCTGGTGATTTCGGTGCCTTGACAGACAGCAGTTCTATAACCCTTTATGATTCCTTTTTTCTTCCCCAATTTTTTTTCCTGTTTTAATTTCTAGTTAATTTTCCACCACTTATTTCTCTGGGTTATTTATAAAAGCATTAAAAATCAGTTAAATCTCAGGGCTCTGAGGTGGCTCAGTGGTGTAAAACCCAACATCGGACTCTTGATATCAGCTCAGGTCATAATATCAGGGTTATGAGACTGAGCCCCACAGTAGGCTCTGTGCTGAGTGTGGAGCCTGCTTAAGATTCTCTCTCTCCCTCTGCCCCTTCCACCCTTGTCTTTCATTTAAAAAAAAAAGTGAGCTCACTCTTAATGTTCAAATAACAGGATGCTATGGACTAAATTATGTCCCCTCAAACTTCCTATGTTGGTGTCCTTACTGCCAATATAGTATTTGGAGATGGAGCTCTTGCAAGGTGATTAGGTTAGGATGAAGTCATGAGGGCGGGGCTCTCATGATGCAATTAGTGCCCTTAATAAAAGGCACCAGAGAGTTTGCTTCCTCTTTCTGTCTCTATCATTTGGGGACACAGCGAGAACATAGCCCACTGCAATCCTAGAAGAGGGCTCTCACCAGAATCAACCATGCTGGCACCCTGTTACCACACTTCCAGCCTTCAGATCTGTGAGAAATAAATTTCTGTTGTTGATGCCACCCAGCCTATTATAATATTTGGTATGGCAGCCTGAGCTAAGACAGGCTAACAGTTGGAACAGTCTAAATGTACCCAATCTGGTGGATTACATAAATAAATAATATTAATTTTTAAATACTGATAAAGAGTAAAAGGAAATAAGTTAACTCATAACTCAAAAAATTGAAAAAAAGGAAAAACTGTTAAATTTAGTAAAAGAATAAAAGAAAAACTACTGAGGTAAAAGCTAAAAACTACTGAAGTAAAAAACTGCTACCTTCCATATAATGTAATTGCCATGAAGAAATCACTAACATATTATCTCAATGAATAGTAGACATCACATTTTCATTACTGAAAATAGAGCAGAATGAAGGAGGGCTGGGTTAGGAAGCTGGCTTGGAGAACTAATCCTTAAGTTTTTAAACATTATTAGGACACCAAAATATTTCTGGAAACATTACAAGATGGTTTTACTGGTATTTCCATATTTTCTCTCAGGGAGAACAGCCTATGAGGCAGAAAGAAATATTTGCTATGAACTGGAGGGTGTAATAAAACGTGGTGTACTTTCTCAGGCAGTGGGTGTAGTTCTCTCGGGGCTTTGGTTTTGCTGAATGAAGTGTGCATGTATGGGACCAAACCGACTCACCTGGACTAAGACGAAGTACTTAGCTCTATCTCGGTCTACCCTTACAGAGTGATAGTCCCTGTCCTTTTCCCTCATGAAATTCTCAGACTCTACTCTACATATATGGTGAACAAATATTTCAATAATATCACTGGGAAACGACACCCTGGTAATCATGACTTGCTCTACATCCTACTGTTTCCATGGTTATTTTGTCCCTGCAACACATAAACATTGTTAAGCTGATGTTTTCTGGAATTTTTCAAATCAGTTGGGAAGAAATCAGGTGTTAAGAAGGCTGAGGGAAATTACATTTGCTTGTGAATGGTTTGATTCCCTGGTTTCATGACTTTATATGGACAGAGATTATGTGGGGATATCCTGACACTTCCAGAAAGTTCTGATCACATTTAAATTTTGGCAATAAGAGCTCATAAACATTTATTTTACAATGTCAGTTTTATGAATGTGTTTGATAAACAAATATGATGGTAAGGTCAACAAAGCATGATTCAAAAAGTGTTTACAGGACAGACTGTTATGATATATTGTATCAGACCTCTGATTTATAAGGAGTAGCTAGAAATGAATTTACGTGATAAAATACAGCATTTACTGCCTGTAGAGTGTATAAAATACCAACTCAATCTGTACTGCAGAAGTTTATGTGACTTTTATTACAGGTACTTGGGTTGTTTCTATCTACTTGATAGTTATTTTTTAGGGTCCTTATAACATTCATTTTAAAAATTAATACTCTCAGATCAGATTAAAATCTAAGTATCTGGTAAATAACATATATCATGAACGATCACGCTGTGAATGAGAATGTTTTTATGAGTGTAATAGCTATGAAATCTTATGATTTGTCATCTAAGTAGTGCTATTAGAATGAAAGCTTTTAAAGACACCTAACTTCTCACTTTCCTAGCAATTTTTTTTTCTTTTTATATAACTATGTTTTCTGAAAGTGCTTTGAATAGTAAATTTTTTTGGTCTGAGATTAATAACCACATCTGCTATCTGTTTACTTCTGTACTTAGTACTAATAATGTCATATTTGCATAGCACGTCTAATGTTGTGCTTTCACGTCTTTTGTGACATGCTGTGCTTACAACAACCATCATACAAATAAATCACTTCCTAGTTAGGATCGTTTTATATGAGATTTTTTTATAACATAAACATTGAGTCACGTGTCTGGATTTGCATCCAGTCTGCACCCAGACATCCGAGAATGCCTACCAAGTATTGAGCGCTTCCACCTGCCAGCCATTATGCTTTACATAGTTTATTCTCTTTAATCCTCACAATGACCCAGGGCATGGGCACCTCTACCATTTTTTCTTTATAAATTAGGAAACTGAGGCTGAAGGAGATTAAGTAATTGGCCCAAGTTCACGGAGCTCGTGCATGACAGAGCTAGAAACGGGACCCTGGCCTGCCTGAACGCAAAGCCCGATTGTCATCACGACTCCAGACTGCATCCCTTTAAACCATGGTGACTGGGGACCCGGTTCCCACAGAGTAACATTTTGTTGTCATGATCTTCCCACCTGAGATCTAAACTGTGAGATTTATGCGAGCTGCAGAGGGAGCTTCATCCTTAGTTCTTTCTTACAACCATCGTTCCCTCTGTGGGAAGATTTGCCAGAGGGTTTTTCACCAGCACCATTCTAATGCTCCCCAATCAAATAGAAAACAAAAGTCCTAAAAAGAAAACTTCAAATTTCTCAGTCTTAGCATTACTGACTCTTCTCCCTCAGGGATTATATTTGGTTCTAAACGAGAGAGGTTGGATTCAGAAGCAAACAGCCGAAGTGTGATGAGGAAGAAGAGTTCCAGAGTAAACTAAGTAGGGCAGCCCAAGGAAGCCCAGCGTGAGGAGACAGCCAAAGGTGGTGGGTACAGAGCCATAAAGACAGAGTGACCGTCAAGTCTGAGTGGTAAATAAGAAAACTATCAAGACTGGGGAAAGCTGCGGGAAAAAAGCTTAGGTGAGCGAGTTAGATCTGAAGAGGCAGAAGTGTACTTGGTGAGGAAGGAAGGTGAGCAGAGATTAACTAACTTTACGACCATGTGCTAGGAGCTTCACGTGTGTGCTTTGTCTGACTCACCCGGTAACCTTGTTAGTTAAGAATAAGCATTCCTATTTTGTAAGAAGGAATAGACTCAGAGAAACAAACTAATTAGGACTAGTAAGGAGTGTTATATTTAAGCCAATGTCTGACAGACTCTACAACCTATTCCTTTCCCACTGCCCTGAACATAACAAGACCAGAGTCTTCCCTTTAGGTAGGGCCTGCAATAAGTAAGAATGTGCCTCTGAAAGAAACCATGCAGGGCTAGACATTAATGTAGTTAAATCATGGTCCAAATTGCCCATGCCTTTAAAATTCCAGGAAACTATTTTGAATAATTCTTATTATCAAGAACCATTTTTGTGAGAAGATAAACTTTTGGTCTTCTTGGACTGCCATGCATGTTAATCAAACTTGTCTGTACCTCTAAACAGACCTCTAACTAAAAACTCAGCCGTTATACTGGAACCCTTCCTTTCTTCAGCCCTCACGTTCAGTTGGAAGCCAAGTTACATGAGCCTACTTCTAAATGGCTCTTGAAATGTTATGCTCTTTTCGTTCCCGTATCTAATACCCGGGGAAATGTCAGTGTCATCTCTTACCTGGATGTCAGATGCCTGCTAACGGGGTTTCTGAGTAAATCTTCCTTTACCCAATCTCTCCTTCTAACTGCCACTCTACCTATTAATAATCACCCATGACTCCCTCTTACTTACAGAATAACTCCAAATCCCATAGGTTGGCAAATAAGGCCTTTCACCATCAAGCCCTGATCTATTTTACCAGGCTCATGTCTTGCTACTTTGTTTCCGAACAGTAATGCTTCGGTCCATCTGGATTTAGCCACAGTCAAGAGACTTGAAATTCTGAGATTTTACCCTATTTGTAAGGTAGCAAGTTGACCTGCAATAATTTCATGAGTTTTGTCAAAACACACGACATTCTTGGGTCAGAGACACAGGACTTTATTATTCACAGCAATAGTAGTAGCTAAAATAGCAGTATTTTTTTGCTTTGATTCCCAAAGCCCTAATTCCTACATAGTGACTCACAGGGGTCGGGTGATACCTGCATGTGCAGTGGGTTGAATTACAGGAGAAACCCCCTGAGCTTAGGGTAATTAGTACTTTATAATGGGCAGTAGGCATGGCAGCTTCTGCTCTGGAGGGAAATACTAATCTTCATTTTACTGGATAATAAGTATGCCTGTCTTTTGATCTGGAGAGAGAGACGCTATCTCTATCCATTTCCCTGTAAGGCTAAGGGGAATGGTGATCAAATCATGGTAGTAGCCGTCTTGTGAGGAATGGCAGACCCAGCAGTCAGTTAAACATAAGACTTGCAGCAGTTTGGGAGAACTACCTCAGGGTGTTTTTGTTCATAAAGAAGCCTCCAGGGTGGCTGACAAACCACAGATCTTAAGGCTGCTGTCTCTCCACTAAGATTCTCACCCATTTTCCTTCTTCTCATCCTCGTTCCAATGCCATGGTTGTCGCTTCTCCCCCAAAGCAATGAAATCAGTCTGCCCCACACCTGCAGCTACGGTGCCATATTGTTTCCCAACTATCTCCTATTTACGTCCTAATTTGTCATCTGGAAACATCAAATAGAAGAGGGACAAGTGCATCTCTATAAAATTTACACATTATGCCACCCGCTTTGGCCTACGTGGGCCGTATTACCGGGGACTTGGTGAGCAGCATGCTTAAATGAGCATTCATTTTCTTATCATCTAGAATCACAATAATCTAATAAGAGAATCTAGGTGACTGCACCACAGTTACATTTGAATCCCCTCTTTACCAGGCAGATTCCCAGAGGTCAGAGACACTAGCATACGTGGGGTTACTGTTAAGGGAAAGATGTATCATGTTCAGGAATGGTGGGGCAGAATGCCACATTTTCAAAATAGATCCACAAATGCCCCAGCTTTTTTGACCTGCTCATTGCTCATGAAGCAGGTGAGAAGAAACCATCCCTTTCTGAGACAACTGACTTCAGTGACCAAACTGACTTGCTAACACTGTGGACCAGGAGGAGGTAAGGGAGGTACAGTCAAAAATATTTTTGACTTGACACTTAAGGAAGCCTTTGCAGAGCTCAATAAAATCAGATCCTGTGTATGCATGGAAGGTCTGTTGAATATTGGCAATATAAACCCAAAGTTGAGTGGCTTTTTCAATAAAAGGTAAAGCATTATCAGAATGTAAATTGTTCGAGAAGCCAAAATGCAACACAGATCGTTTCAAGGACCATAATGGTAGAGCCAGAATCAACTGATCTGACTAGCACAACGATGTCAACAATGGTGAGGGCACCACCAACAGCTCAGAGAGGGAGATCAAAGTTCTTACAGAGATAATCTGCTAGAAGTGAAAGGAAGGAATGCCCCTTGTAATGTGTCTTCTTCCCCTGTGTGACAAATGGATCAAGTTTGGCAGAAACCACAGTCTGGCATGCAGAAGCATCTGTGTCTGAACATAGTATTTTATTTTGTGCTTGGTCTACGACTGCTGATGTCTCCATTTCCATTAAGATGAAGGGTCCACCGGGGGCGCCTGGGTGGCACAGTTGTTAAGCGTCTGCCTTCGGCTCAGGGCGTGATCCCGGCGTTATGGGATCGAGCCCCACATCAGGCTCCTCTGCTACGAGCCTGCTTCTTCCTCTCCCACTCTCCCTGCTTGTGTTCCCCCTCTCACTGGCTGTCTATCTCTGTCGAATAAGTAAATAAAAAATCTTAAAAAAAAAAAAAAAGATGAAGGATCCACTGTAATCATGGCAATCTAGGTGGTTTAGGGTCTAACAGTGCTTGATTCCATTCAGTCTCATTAAAGAACTGTAGATACTGTAGGCATCTATATGAGTGACCCAGACAGTCTGATCAAAAGTCACAATTTATTTCCACAGTTTACAACCTCAAAAAGGAGTGTCTTTAATCTGATAATCTGTAGTTTTCCAAGTGGCAGACCAAACACTGGCAACAGACTAAGAGTTAGTAAAAATATAACAAGATTCATCAAGGGGAGTAGCAAATGAAAACGGCTTTGCATTAGTCCCCCCGAGCAGAATTACCAAGTCTATTTTGGTCCCACACTAGCCACTGCTGAGTTGAACAGCCACAGCGGCTCAATGGACAACAAGATTCAGTTCAGCTGAACTATGAGTGAACCAGGCCCAGACATTTAGGGTGATTTCTGTCAAGCAAAAGCTCCATTGAATCAGCAGCTTTGACTCAGGTGGCAGAGTGGGGAAGAAGTTTCTCCCAAAGGGAAAGCTGCCACTGTTTCATACAAGGCTGAAATGCTGTGGCCGGATGGCCCTCTTCTTGGCTACACCATTTCTATTTGACAAGGAAGGCTTGTTGAATCTTTCCCATCTTGTTAGTCATTGAAGCTAAGCTGACCTACCCTAAAATGGTAATATCAGACAAGAGACTTACAAGACCTCCTTGGGTCAGGTGTTCAGTTTCAACAGGAACCTAGCAGTAAGTAATATCTGCTTTTCAACAAGATGGACCTTCTGGTCATGTCAGGAAGGTTGCCACCCCTTGCCAGAAGCTCCCATTGGCCAAATCATCGGTCACAGAGATTTAAAGCTCAAAGAGGTCACAAGATCTGTGGGATTCCAAAGATAAAAGCACTTTTCTACATGCAGCTCTTCCTAATCAGAAGAATCTCACTGCCACAATTGGGAGGGAGAGGCACAAGCAGATAATATCTCAATTCCTACTCTACATTCAGATGTAAAACCAACAAAAGCATTGAGTTGGCCCAAATGGCCATGCCCACCTGTCATGCTTCCCTTCACTTCTGTGAAACCTGCCCAAATCCCATTAGCTTTTGAGACATACAGCAAAGGGAGATCCATGGAAAAGTTTTACGAACCATCTATTTTCCAAGAACACAACCTGCCTTTATGCTCTGTGCTACTGTTCATGAGATTCCCTCTGCCTGTTATGTCCTTCTCATCTCTCTCCATCTGGCAAGTTTTGTCTCTTTTAGAGCCCATCTCAGGTACAGCATTCTCTGTGAAGGCTCTGCTAACTACATCCATGGGGCTGTGCATACTGCTGTCCCTTCAGGGTTCCCATGGCCCGTTTCTGCACGGTAAGAATCACACTGCTGTAATTATTTGTTTACACACAGCTAGCCTGTAAGGTTTTCAGGGCAGGGGCCATGCCTTGCTCATTTTTTTTATCCTTGCTGTCTGGTGTCTGTTTGTGTACTGAGCCCCCTTCTGAGTGGTGGGATAAGTATCAAAAAGTCAGCTCCTACTGGAGGAGCACCAGATCTACCTTTCACTTTTTGATATCAAACAAAAATAGTCTTAATTCTGTCCTGTTACCAGAATGAAATATACTTTCATATAGAAGCTGAATATAATAAAATGATAATGTTAGGAAAGCACATTTATGGTTTATAGGTGAGACTGCTGATATGATACTAAAAGTAACAGGATTCAAGTCAGTTTGTCTAACATCAAACCTGCTGCAAACCTCATTTGGCTACAATTAGTTTTGACAGACAAATTAAAACTAACAACACTAGAGTTTTGGGGAAGACGGCAGAGGAGGAGGATCCGAACTCACTTCATCCCACGGACACATCACGATAACATCCTACATCTAGACAACTAACTCCGAAAACAGCCTTCAGATGCAGAACAGACCTTCCAAATCTAATCACAGAGGAAGGCCACACTGAAAAGGGTAGGAAAACAGAGACATGGTTAGGAACCAAACCCTGATGAGACTAAACACAAGCAGGAGGGACATCACAAGCAAAGGGATGTAAGAGGATCCAAAAGTAAGAGGATAGGCTCCCCCAGCACTGGGGTCTACAATGGGAAGATGAGCCCCCTATTTTCTGGCTTTGAAAACCAGAGGGGCTTAACTCTGGGGGATTTAAAAACCAGTGGGGTTTAACTCCAGGAGAGCTGGAAGTTGATAGGAATCTCTGCCCTTAAACCAGCCACCAAATGACTCAGCTAAAGACACAGGATAGAAGTAGCAATTTGAAAAGCAACTGGAGCATATGTGAAGGAGACTTATTGACTTATCTTAGAACATATACTGGAGGCCAGAGATCTACAGGAAATTTCTCCAGTAACAAAAGTGCCAGCAGGCACTATTTCTCTTCCCCTCCCCTAGCCTAGATAGCTGGAAGCTTGTAGAAGTCAGCCCTAACACTCTCCATCCACTTGTTAATACCAGTAACCCTGCCCCCATGTTCCCCTCTAGACCCAGTCCATCAAACTCACCCACTTGGGCAGGTGCACCTCCAAAGTAGCTCCTGCCCTGCTATACTGAGCAGGCAGCCCAGGCTAGGACTGGCACCACCCCAAAGTGACTCCTACCCGTGAGAAGAGGGGGGATAATCCCATATACCAACACACCCACAATTCCTGCAGCCAGGCCTCTTAGCTGGCTGTGCAGGAAGCAAGCCCTGCCCATTGGGGCACCTGTGGCTATGGTAAAGAGGCTAATTGCAGAGAGCTAGGCTGACTTCCAGCCCTGCCCACCAATGAGTCAGCAGGGGCTGCAAACAGGCCTCTCAACAGCATGGGGAACAAACTTTGTCTAGCACACCCAGAGCAGGGAAAGCAGGTCACGGCAGCCAACTGGGCCGAAGGCAATCATGGTTCAGTCACAACAGGAGGGCACATGCAGCCCACACAGGGGATACCTCTGTAGCAGCTGGTTCTGGTGATCAGGGGGATTGTGCTATAGGCACCACAGGATGTCTTCTACACAAGGCCACTACTTCAAGACAAGGAGATGTAGCTGACCTACATAAAACACAGAAACAAACACGAGAGTTAGATAAAATGAGGGGACGGAGGAGTATGTCCCAAATGAAAGAATAAGACAAAAATCACAGTAAAAGACCTACATAAAATGGAGAAAAGCAGTATACCTGATAAAAAATTCAGAGTAATGGTGATAAAGATACTCACTGGACTTGAGAAAAGAGTGAATAAACTCCATGAGAACGTTAACAAAGAGATAGAAAATATGAAAAAGAATGAGTCAGAGCTGAAGAATTCAGTAACGGAAATAAACAGTACACTACATGGAATCAACTGCAGATTAGAGGATGCAGAAGAAAAGATCAGTGACCTGGAAAACAGGGTAATGGACAGCAACCAAGCTGAATAGCAAAAAAATTTAAAAATAATAAAAAAACAGACTATGTTAAAAGAATTCTGTGACATCATCAAACTTAATAACATTTGCATTATAGAGATCCCAGAAGGAGAAGAGAGAGAAAGAAGGGGGTAGAAAACTTATCTAAAGAAATAATAGCTGGATCATTCTTCAGCATAGATCACCTATTAGGCCACAAAATAAGTCTCAATAAATTTAAGAAGACTGAAATATCAAAAGTGTGTCTTGACCACAGTGGTATGAAACTAGAAAACAATTATAAGAGAAAATAGAAAATAGAAAATAGAAAAACACAAACACATGGAGGCTAAACAACATGCTACCAAATAACAAATGGGAAAACAAAGAAATCAAAGAGGAAATAAAAATACATGGAGACAAATGAAAATGAAAACACAATGGTCAAAAATCTTTGGGGTGTGGCAAAAGCAGTTTTAAGGGGAGAGTTTACAACAATACAGGCCTACTTCAAAGCATGGTGAAAATCTCAAATAAACAACCTAAACCTACACCCAGAGGAACTAGAAAAAGAACAACAAACAAAGTCCAAAGCTAATAGAATAAAGAAAATAGGGGTGCCTGGGTGCCTCAGTCAGTTGGGTGTCTGACTTTGGCTCAGGTCATGATCAGGGTCCTGCCAGGGTAGTTCAATATTCATAAACCAATCGATGTGAAATATCACATTGACAAGAGGAAGGATAAAAGCCATATGATCATTTGAATAGATGCAGAAAAAGCATTTGACAAAGTACAGCATCCATTCAAATAAAAACTATCAACAAAGTGGGTTTATAGGAAACATACTTTAACATAATAAAAGTCACATATGAAAAACCCGTAGCTAACATCATACTAATGGTGAAAAACTGAATTTTTTTTTTTTAAAGATGGGGAAGAAAACAAGGATGTCCATTCTCACTACTTGTATTTAACAGTACTAGAAGTCCTAGTTTCAGCAGTCATGCAAGAGAAAGAAATAAAAAATATCCAAATTGGTAAGGAAGAAGTAAAAGCACCACTATTTGCAGGTAATATGATACTATGCATAGAAATCCCTTAAGACTCTGCGAAAAAACTATTAGAACTGGTAAATGGATTCAATAAAATTGCAGGACACAATATTAACATACAGAAATCTGTTGTATTTCTATACACTAATAATGAAGGAGCAGAAAGAGAAATTAAGAAAACAATCCCATTTACAATTGCGCCCAAAAGAATAAAATACCTAGGAATAAATGTAATCAAGGAGGTGATAGACCTATACTCTGAACACTGTAAGACGCTGAAGAAAAAAACTGAAGACAACACAAACAAATGGAAAGATACACCATGTTCATGGTTAGAAGAACTGAAATCATTAAAACGTCCATACTACCCAGAGCGATCTAAGGGGTTAATATAATCCCCATCAATATACCAATAATATTTTTCACAGAACTACTACAAATAATCCTAAAATTTGTATGGAACCACAAAAGACCTCAAATAGTCAAAACAGTCTTTAGAAAGAACAAAAATGAAGATATCACAATCCCAGATTTCAAGATATAACTCTGATGGCTATAATAATCAAAACAGTATGTACTGGCACAGAAAACTGAGGCATTGATCAATGAAACAGGATAGAGGGCCCAGAAATAAACCCACATCTATATAGTCAAGTAATCTATGACAAAGGGGACAAGGCTATACAATGGGGAAAGACCATCTTTTCAAGAAACGGTGTTGGGAAAACTGGACAGCCACATGCAAAAGAATGAAACGGACCATTTTCTTACACCATGCATGAAAATAAACTCGAAATGGATTAAACACTTAAATGTAAGACCTGAAAACATAAAACTCCTAAAAGAAACCACAGGAAATAATCTTGGATGTCCGCTTTAGCAACATATTTACGGATATGTCTCCACAAGCAAGGGGGGAAAAAAAGCAAAAATAAACTCTAGGGACCACACCAAAATAAAAAAGCTTTTGCACAACAAAGGAAACCATCAGCAAAACAAAAAAGCAACATACTGAATGAGAGAAGGTATTTGCAATATAGCCAAAAGAGGTTAATATACAAAATATATAAAGAACCTAATATAACTCAACACCAAAAAATAAAAAATCTGAATTTTAAAAATAGGCGGAGGACCTGAAAAGACATTGTCCCAAAAAAGACATACAGATGGCCAACAGACACATGAAAAGCCACTCAGTATCACTAAACATCAGGGAAATGAAAATCAAAACCACAATGAGATAGCACCTCACACCAGAGGTGTGAAAGGCTAGTACCAAAAAGAGAAGAAATAACAGGTGTTGGCAAGGATGTGGAGAAAAGGAAACCCTTGTGCACTGTTGGTAGGAATGTAAACTGATGCAGCCACACTGGAAAACAGTTCCTGAAAAGCTTTAACAAAATAGAAATATCATATTATTCAGTAATTCCACTGCTCGGTATTTATCCAAAGAAAACAAAAACACTAATTCAAAAAGATATATGCACCTCTATGTTTACTGCGGTATTATTTACAATAGTCAAGATATGGAAGCAAGCCAAGTGTCCATCTACAGATGAATCAACAATAAAGATGCGGTATATACATATAATGGAATATTACTCAGCCATAAAAAGAATGAGTTCTCGCCATTTGTGACAACATTAATGGACCAGAAGGTAGTATGCTAAGTGAAATAAGTCAGGCAGAAAAAGACAAATACCATATTATTTCACTTACATGTGGAATCTAAAAAACAATACAGACAAACAAATAAAAAACAGACTCTTAAATATCGAGGACAATCAGGTGGTTGCCAGAGGGGAGGCAGGTTGGAGGTAGGGCAAAATAAATAGAGGGGATTAAGAAGTACAAGTTTCCAGTTATAAAATAAATAAATCACTGAGATGAAAAGTACAGCACAAAGAATATGGTTAATACTGTTTTAATAATTTTGTACAGTGACAGATGATGACTATACTGCGGTGAGCACGGAGTAACTTACAGAATTGTCACATCAATACATTGTGCATCTGACGCTAATATAATGTATGTCAATTACACCTCAATAATAAAAAGTTTATTTAAAAATATTATAAAGCACTCACTGAGCATTTATTAGGTTATAAGTGAAGTACAAGTGATTAACTGAGATAAATGTAGGGCAGACTGAGTTTGTTTCCTGATTCTATTAACTATAAACGGAGTCAAGTTATCTCACTTTTCTATTTATTTTTTCCTCCAATTAGGGTAAATAGTAATAGCGTCTATCTCAGAAGATAGTCATGAAGAAATAGATAAGCACATAGACTAGGAGCACAGAATAATGCCTGGTAACAATATGGCCCCAGTAAACTACACGGCAAGTGACTGAGTAATGATGGGGAGCCAAGACAAATGGGCACTCAATATGTAACATTTGCATTAATGGGTATTAATACCCCTTAGATAACATTTGTGTTTTTAATGTCTATTATTTTATTTGATCCTTAAATACAGCTGTGAGACGAGTAGTATAAGTAGCATTCCTTTATCTTATTCGATGGTCAGAAAACAAAGTCTCAAAACTGGTGACCTGGACATTGTCACATGGCTTGTTATTAACAAGTCCAGACTTTTAGCTATATCTTTTCACGTCACTGTCTCTACCCACTGCCTGTAACCACACTGTCTTCATTTATTTCGCCTCAGCCAGAATAACGCTCAATGAGTCTATTCACTATGGGCATATCATCCTCTAACAATTTCTGAGACTTTTTTTTTTCTGAGACTTTAAATTGAAATTAATGATCAACAACCATTTCAATGTGTATGAGTATTTTCACCAGATTTCTCAGCTCAATTTAAAATATACAACCAATTACGAATTACTGCAGTCAAATTTGTAAGATGCATTGAATTTTAGTGGCACCAGATCCTTTTGGAAATAGGAGCCTTGTAAACAGAAACTGTAAAAATAAATTATTTTACCAGGATCTTCTTTCTGGGGGGTTTATAATGTTTTCCCGGTGCTGCTCAATGTGTGGCTCAGTCAACCTACAGTATTCTTTTGTCTGTGTTTTGACATTTTCTTCTAAAGTGCCCCACGCTGTCTTTGTTGCTCAGTCTTTGCTGCTGCTTCTTCTGGGAATAGTTTAGTCTGTGTTGCTTTGCATGTTTTAGGGGTTTACAGGCTTCCTTTAGCAATAATTCAGTGTTGGCTTGTTGTCTCTGTTATCACTCGGGTACACTGGCCTTATTGCAAAAGCCTATACACTCATGTTTCACCACTGTCTAATGTCTTTTTTTTTTTTTTTTTGCACTTAAAATTTTTTCTCCTTTTTTCAAACAAGATCCCATAGTAGATACTTCACGCATTTAACTACTCTGGCTTTCTCATGGCCAAATACCCATTTGGTATTTACACAGGCTCCAATGGCAGAATAACTTTCTTTACTGACTGTACAGCCTAGGAAGAATTCCCACCCACCCTTCCCCCAGGGAATCCTCCATTTGTAGCTAGAAAGAACTTCTGTCGAGCAGAACCACCAGAAAGTCAGGTACCCTCAAGAACCAGCAATACTGTGCCTACTGGTCACTTCCATTCCTTCATTTTGTTAGTATACTTTGGCTACAATTAAAAAAGGCTACACATCAGAAGTTTGTAGCAATACGCCTAATTTCCTCTCTGTTCAACTCTGCCATGCATTAGTTGTGGTTTAAAAATACACGAAAAGTCCAATAAATTCATTTTTAAAAATTTCTCCTAGAGGCAAGACAGTAGGACAAAGTGAGAAATGTCACAAACAAAACGCTTCTATTTGTTATTGTCACAAATACGCACTATATGTTTTTTCAACAGTAGGAATATATTTGTGAAATATAGTGAGGGTCACTCTAGTGTTAAGTTAGGTAGAGAATAAAGGTGACTTGGGTCCTCACTAGGGTCCTCTTCCAGCTGTCTCCACTTTATTAAGGGAAGGAGAAAAGGAAAATGTATAACTGGAGGAGAGTCTGGAATATTTGCAACTTCTCAAAGATTACTGTAATTAAGATTAAACAGTAGATTTATTTTATTTGGCCTGCATGCATTCTTTTTTTTTTTTTTTTCCATTTAGGCTTATCTTCAAAGGATTGTTTCAATAGTTGTGAAAGTTCAAACTCTCATACCTTAAACAAAACATTGATATTATTGGTTGGTACACAATGGCTTTATGGAAAACTAATCTAACCAAATATTGGCACTGAGTGCAGAAATTTCTATAATCTTGAACAACACACAAGAGGGTCTAGGAGGGGTTGGGCAGGAAAGGGTGGAACTCGAACACCAACAGCTACAGAAAAATATCTCTTTCTGATTTCCACAAAGGGTGGCAAACATCTGTTTTACTAGTTTCTTCAGACATGCTCCTGGGGCCTCCCTGTGTGAGGGCCTAGAATTCCACTAACCCCCTTTGTCATTACTAAGCCCTAAATACACTTAGAGTTAACTTTTCTTTTTTCTTTTTTTTCCTCTTTTTTCTTTTTTTTCTTTTCCTTCCTTCCTTTTTTTTCCTTTTCTTTCTTTCCTTTTTTCTCTTTTCTTCCCTCCTCCCTCCCTTCCCTTCCTCCCTCCCTTCGTTTTCTTTTCTCTTTCTTTCTTTCTTTCTTTCTTTCTTTCTTTCTTTCTTTCTTTCTTTCTTTCTTTCTTTCTTTTCTTCTGTTCTTAAATCACATCCTTATCATTTCAAAGGTCAAGGCCATTTCCTATTAGAATGAAGGGACGGCTGGGACAATGATGCTACATTCCACAATATCCCTTTGCACAATATCTCTTTGCATAATATTTCCAAATGATACAAGATTCACAAGGAAACCAAGTTAAAAACATACCTCTTTGTGGGTCGGATGGGATGCCATCTAGTGTCACCTGTCATGTCTTCTTCTCCAGAAGTAGACCATAAACCTAGGGGAAAAGATTTTCTAGTTATTATACTATTCCCAGAGCTACTGATAAAGATATTGGGAAATACTCTCCAGGAGTTCACAGGCTGTATAATTTATCAGTGAAAGGGTATTTCCTATGACTCCCTCTTTGCCACATCATACCTGATGGCTTGCATGCTGAAACACTGAGGTCAAGAATCCCTAATCTCCTTGCCCCTGAGAGCTCCTAGGACTTTAAACATTTTTTAAATTAAGCTCAATTAGCCAACATATATAGTACACCATTAGTTTTTGATGTAATGTTCGGTGTTTAAATATTTTGAATGTTTGCTTACATTTAAAAACAGTGATTTTCTACATGCAAAAGCTAAATTTGTGTCCTTTTCTCAAAGTCTGGCACCATGGGGCCTGTGAATCCCACGCCTCCACAAAAGATGGAGCTGGGCGATATGTCTCTTTATATGAGACAGTTCCTCATCCATTCAAAGGAACCAGCTCATCTTGAACATGTATTTACATGTCTTGACTAGCGCCCCTGGGCATTTGAGTTTGGCACAAGTGAAGGTCATTATCTCATACCATTAGCCTTGTTTTGAAGAAAATTTTTATTGAAAAAGAATATACATAAATCATGCACATAGCTGTGTATACCTCACTGAATTTTTACAAACTAAACATACCCATGTAATCAGCATCAAGATTAAGAAGCAATATTATGAGCACCCAGAGACTCATGAGTGCCCCTTCCAGGGCCACTCATCCCTAAATAACACTAACTGACAACTAACCAGCCCTGATTTTACCACACTTCTAGAATGTTTGCCAAGTGTTTGAATATATTTTGTCTCCTATGATCCTTACAACACTGGGAGGTAGGTGGGGTGGGGCAGTTAATCAGACAAAGAATGCAACTTCATTTACTCAGTGCCATCTTTCCTTGCCTTCATCATGGTATTCCATAATTTGGGCAGTATATTCTGGGAATAACCTGAATAAAATCCACGTTAAAATCCTCCTACCCTACTGAAATAACTACACTTGAGATGTTATATAACAGATAATAAAACCCGACCCACTGAAAGAGCCTGTTATTTCAAGCAGTGGGAGACTCCAGTGCAGAACTTCTCTTTCCCCTCCAGCCTTTATTCATGGTGCTTGTTTTGAGGGCTCCCGGGTGCTGCTCTGATTAGAAGTGAAGAATACAGTTGTTAGAACACTGCTGCAGCTGTATGCTCCGCTTTCAAAGTTCCTATATTACAGGGATATTGCAATGGCTCTGAAAATACATAAAGCATTATTGTTATGCTTAGCATGAGCCTTGTAATACTTCCATTTGGGGAATTTATTTTGATGGAAATAGCTCATTAGACCAGAAAATGCCTGTTTTGTTTTCATTTCATTTAAAAAAAAAAAAATCTGTGCATGTTTGCATAGCAGGTAGAGTTAAAAACCCAGTATAGCGAGATTTTAGCTGTTTTTTCTTCCCTTTCAAAAACAATAACAGAAAAGAGACTTTATATATAATATACCCCAATTTACTTGAAAATAATGAATGCATACAATTTTGCATCCTCAAGTATTAATTATAGAGGAATTTATAGTAATTTATAATGCATTAGAAGATTATTTTTTTAAGAGAACTTGGCCAAAGCCAATGGTAACTTTAGCTCTCATTTATAATAATGGAATAACTGCACTGAAACTTGACTTTTTATTCTAATCATATAATTGAAAAATAACATTTAACATACCCCTAACATGATGAACTCATTAAAAAGCTTTTTATTTGTTATTTCACAATAGTTAAAATAATTAACTTGCTTTAAACAAAAATTTCAGCCCTTATTTTCCTAGTTCTTTACAGACTAACAAATAGTAGTGGAGTTGTTTCTTCAATTATGTCACCATATATGTCCAAATAAACTGCAAATATATTGAATTATAGTGCCCTGATGGTTCTGTTTAAGAAACCTTCTATAACTGCAAACTTGCATGGTATTGTGTCTCTAGAATTAATAGGCATTTTTTTTTTCTTTTATGTAAAAGAAAACCAAGATCTTCCAAGGTTGGTCTAAGGAGGCTGAATCAATTGTAGAATAAGGGGCAGGTGGATTTTTATGGTCTTCTTTTTGGGGATTTTACCGTATTTTCCCCTACTGTACTTGTAACTCTAACCCTGATCCCAATTTTGTTCTGAGAAGTAGGTTTAGGGCTTTTCTGTTTATTCCACTTTGACCCGCCTTCACCTTCATAACCTGCAATGCAGCTTAAGTAAGGCGTTCGAAGACAGGACTCTAGCTCTTTCAGATGGAAATAAATGAGGGACGTAGATAAACTAGACTATTTGGCTCATGAGGCAGAACTTAATTTCAGCTAGAATTTTACTATTAGGATAGGATAGGTCGTTTCTGGGTCCCCAGAGGCCTGTTCTTAATAGAAGCCATATCTGACCACTGCCCCTTGGAAACACCTTCAAAAATATCTAGAAGTCTCAGCGTTAATAGGAAGATGGAGAGGCAGAAATAGAGTTGGCTCTTTTTTTTCTTTCACATTTCTTATCTAGAGACAAGAAATCACTCTTCGGTGAGTGATTGGTCCTCAGACCTCAGGAGAGACCTCATCTGCCCACAGAAGCGGACC
This sequence comes from Ursus arctos, assembly GCF_023065955.2. Lineage (NCBI taxonomy): Eukaryota > Metazoa > Chordata > Mammalia > Carnivora > Ursidae > Ursus > Ursus arctos. Next base: position 68,817,253 of record NW_026622985.1, read on the forward strand.
CTTGGCTTGAAGCCTCCACAGGACAGATTGGGGTTGAACAATACAGTAACATTACCTCTCCCCTTAGCTGTCACACCAAAGGTGCACTTATGCAGAAAGGGGTGCTTGCTTTGTGTTTTTAACCCATGAGAGAAAGCCCTTTATTTCTATCCCCGCAGTAAGGTACCCAAATTCCTTGTTATCCTCTGGCAGAGAAGGGACAGATTTAGCCTTAATGAGGGAGAAAAAAAAAAAAAAAATCCTTTTGGGGGAGGGGGGTGAGACCTCCACAAAAGGGCTGATCAGCTAAAAATAAAAATCTTGACAAAATATTTGTATAGCTAAGCAACACGGTTATCTCTGGTCCCTTCCAGATCATGGTGGTTGATATTTTGTACCAACCTTCTCCTTCTCTGAGGCCTTACCATCTACCTGTTGGGTGTGCTTTCTCTAATCTCTGCCCCATGGTAGATAGGGGTTTGCTGTGACCAGGTTTCTACCAGCTTTGTGTGTGTGTATGTTGGGGGGTGGGTGGAGTAGGGAAGGTGAGATATGTGCATAAAGGTAATATGCACGTACCAATTAGGACTCTTTTTACTGCAATTTACAGACATCTCATTGGACCAGATTAAGAAAGAGGAGATTTGTTGGTTTATGTAGCTGGAAAGAATACTGGGGTAGTTAGCTCTTTCAAAGAATATTCAGTAAGGGCAGGAACCAGAGATCTAATGCTATGTGCTCTAACCTTATTTCTGTTAGTCTCTCATGTCTGCTGCTCTCTGACTGGTTGCATTCTATAGTCTCTTCCAGCTCTGCTGGAGAAAAAGTTCATTTCCCTCAGCATCCTTCCACATATTCTAAGACTGGACTGTTGGTTTTGCTTCTGTCAGGGGCTCCTTTCTTGGGCAACTGCTTTTGGAATTCAGCCCCACAGACATGGAGTAGCATCTGGGACCAGAAGAAGACACGTAGGTTGAGAAATTTTGCTGCCTATCAAAAACAAGCAAACCAATAAACAAGAACAGTATATCCAGCAGTTCTCTCTGCAGAGTGTGCATGCATCCTGCTCCATCTCTCACTGTCAGTGAGGGTTCAAGCCTGTTTCTTCCTGAGTTTACCAAGTGCAAAAACAATTGTCATGAATATATTCCCCCATGAAGAAGGTGTATTCCTGCTAATCACATGCCACCATTGCTTTGGCACCATTCCTTTTGAAATATCTCTGCCATCATTTACTGAAAGTGCATTGGTCTTATTGTTGGACTCAGCCATTTCGAAGGGCCTCCCTTTAGCTAAAAAATGCTTCTGTCTTTAATCAGTATTTTCTTTCTGAACCTTAAGTTTCTCTCCGGATGATGGTGGTATATGTATATTTCAGCTTTCCTTATTACAGTTACAAATGGACAACTGCGAATGTGTGCTTTTTTGAGAAAATAGAGAAAATCTGGCTTCAAGATGTGTCTTTCAGAAAAATTCACAGAGAATGACATGGAGTGTCTTTTCAGAAAGCACAACAAAAGTTCACTAGAATGCCAACTAAATATTTCCTCATCTGAATATTAATTTTCCCCTCAATCCTACCTTAATACTTCAACCTCAGAAATTAATTGCTTAAAATAGTTTGGCAACATAATAGAAGCAAAGCACAAGCATGAAAATGGACAATAAACTGGCTATTTAGGATGGGGCGAAATGAAGGGAATAGTTTATGTTGACGGCTTAGTAATCGCTATAGATAGTAATGACTCATTTGCTGGTAGACATCAGCGTTGAATAAGAAAGTGGCCCAAATGCAGAGTGACCATGCTATGACCCAGCTCGCCCATGGGGCACAGTTTATGCTACTTTGTCAGTTAATCTGGGGAAAAGGGATCTGCAGGTGGGACACTTTCCCGTGAAGGTCACGTATTCAGGCACAAGGGAGAGAACTTTCTTCCCAAAACTTGTTGCTGATAACCAAAGGAAACAGATACACTTCTCGCTTCTTTCGTGACAGAGAGCTATCACTATTGGCATGTATTATTTTTATTAAATCTCATTCTTCTTGAGACCATTGATTATTCCTTTTGTGAGAAGAAATGTCCACTAATTTCAAACATTACTTTAGAAAGGAAACAGACAATTTACATAAAATAAATCACAGAAAGCCAATGAACTGAGAACTCTTTTGCTGAAAGCCAATTTGCCAAATGACCAATTTGCCTAAAGCTAATTTGCTAAAAATCAATTTACTGAATGACCTAGTCTCCAAATTATTGAGGATAAAAACAAGTTTTGGTTCCACCACTACTTCTGCCACTGCTCTTTGTCATGACCTTTGCCCCTGCTTGGGTCTTTGCCTTTAGGGGCAAAACAGCTATCAAAAATTTGCAAATGCCTGTTTCAAGGTATTTATCAGACAGTCCCTAGAGGCTATGTCTTCCATTTTAGAGAAAAGGAAATTGAGGTTTACAAAGTTAATTAACTTGCTTATTTAAGTCAGTTAAATTTCCATACCTAGATATCTCTGGGTCCAAGGCATTCACTCGCTCTTAACCATCATTAACCATTATATTGTTATTCACTCATTTTTAGAGTATTTCATCTTATGACCATACCTAAGAAGAACTAGGGCAAAGCAAGTTCTTAATGACCAGGAGCTTTTAGGAAAAGAAAGACAATATCAGTATATTAACCAATGTTCTGTGAAGAAATGGCATATTTGGATTGATTAAATATTCTGTTTAAAATAATTATGTGTACTCCACCTTGGAGATAAATCCATATAATGCAGAAATACACAATTCTACATCTATACGGAAAGAATGGAACTTCATTGTTTATTTTAGGTTGATTTAAAAAAATATCCCTGAGCTTGGAGTCACTGTTCTGATCAGGAGGAAGCCAAATCCTGAGTTCATACTTGGAACCAAGATCCAACAAATATTCACTGAGAGGACAAAGATATAAATTCGTTTGATATATGGTATCAGCTGTCAAAAAATGTTACTGATTAGTAACAACTTACTTGTTGTTACTTATTAGTGTTATTAGGAACTTTTGAGAACAGTCCTGGCAACTGGGATGGGGAGGGTAATCTTGCTTTGGAAGAGGAGTTCATTGACAGAGTCACATCTTCCAACAGGTAAAGGTTGCTGTCCCTGCCCACAGAGCCTGAGGTACAATTAATAAGCTGTGGTCAACAGTGAAACTGAAGCTGAGATGTTACAGAGGTGATATACCGAGGCATTCATGAGCCCGGGCAAATTCATGTCATTTTTTCCCCAAGAACTATGTAGTACAGAAGAAACAATCTGTTCATATCACCACATTTAATGCCTGCTCTTTTGCAAAGAAGGATATTTTTCTGGCTAAGTGGTTATTGGCTCTTTAGAAAAAAGAGGATTTTTTAAAACCTCTCCCAGAATTCAGGTGGGACATAGGATCACTGGTGCCATATACGGCACTCTGGGGTACCTATGAATGACTGAGAAAATGGACCCCATCAAGGATAGGGGACATATTCAGATTGGCTGGCGGCTTCTGGGCTGGATCCAGCTCCCCTGTTGCCTTGGCTGAGAGTCTTCATGTGGGGCACAAGCTCTTTAACCATGTTTTCTTTCCTCATTAAGAACTGTGACCAACAAAAAACCATACTATTTACAATCTAGTTTCCAAAAGTCTGCTCCTCATGTCAATTCCATATACTCATCAAATATTTTACAATTAAGTTCCAATTACTTTCTAATTGCCTAGTTGTTGATTTTAAAGTGTATTTTAAAGTAAGTTTTTTGATATAAAATGGCCCATGCTCATTATGTATGTTTGTGTGTGTATATATATATATAGAGAGAGAGAGAGAGAGAGAGAAACACGCCATACATATAAAATAACAGTACAGAAATAAAAAAATGGACAAAGGAAAAGCAAAGTCTTTCCCCACTCCCAGTCTCATCTTCTGGAAATATCCACTATATGACTAGGCACGAGGGGGAGGGTAAATAACTGGCCCAAGCTCTACCCACCAGTAAGCAAGGGTTGGACTCAGGGTCCTTGGACTCAGAGTTAGTCTCTAAAACTCTACACTCATTGCCTCTTAACACTTTCAATCTCTTCATTCCCCCCCCCCTTTGGATTTTTCTCAGTTATTGGCAAAGAAAAACCTCATTTCTCTTAATTTTATCCTCCCTTCCTTTTGCTAGTTGGGAATCCCATATGGTCCCGGTCAAGTCAAGCAAGTATAAGAATAGAGCTAATGAAATGTCTTCATTAAATAAAATCAAAGTTTTATCTTTTGTAGTGAGATTAGACAGTATCAGGAAGCAATGGCATCAACCTTAAAATATCTCGAATCCTCTTCAGAATCTATAATGATATCTTCTACTTTCTCTTTCTCTTATAATTAAAATTTTAATTTAATTTACCTTAAGCACTAATGTTCAAGGGAAATTTCTTACTAAATTTTATTGTACCTCTTATTTTCCAAATTTATAGCAACTTCTACCTCACTTTGTATGAATGAACTTGAATACTGCTTCAGACTTCTTTCTTAAACTCAAGTATCTCTTTGGAATACATAAAGTACATAGAGTATGGGATAGAATCATAAAAGTGGCTCTATTTCTATATAGTTGATTGATTTACAGAAGGAGTTTCATTGCATTGTAGTCAACATAATATGCACTACCGGATTATATTACATTTATTTAAATGTTTTCTAGTATGTCACCTCTCATCCTTTTAAGTAATTTTTCTTATTGCATTTTGAAATTCTCAAGAGCAGAACCTCTTTCTACTGCTTGGCATGTCTGTTTATGATATAGACTATGGTGGCTTATTTTTACATAGGTTAATAAATTTTATTAAATTTTGTTATATAATTAGCCATCAGATGTGAAAAGATTTTCTACTACAGAGGTATTTTTTATAACGTGATAAGCTCTTATATTACAGACTTTATTTATAGTGGGTAGGTAATAAGTTTCACTAATTTTATCCAAAAGCTTTATGATGATAGGGGCGCCTGGGTGGCACAGCGGTTAAGCGTCTGCCTTCGGCTCAGGGCGTGATCCTGGCGTTATGGGATCGAGCCCCACATCAGGCTCCTCCGCTATGAGCCTGCTTCTTCCTCTCCCATTCCCCCTGCTTGTGTTCCCTCTCTCTCTGGCTGTCTCTATCTCTGTCGAATAAATAAATAAAATCTTTAAAAAAAAAAAAAAGCTTTATGATGATAAATTTGGGGAGGAAGCTGGGGTAAAAGCTTCAGTCCAACTCATAGCATCTTGTCCCTGATTCAGATCACTTCTGACCTTGATTTCTTGCACTATTCATTGAGAAGGGTGAGACCCCAGGAATCCTGGTCCGCAGAGCTGTGGCTTCTCCTTTGAGATAGAATGCACTCTATGAACTGATAGTTTACTTTCCCATATGCAGCTAAAAAGTAGGGAATGTTATTCACTATAACGATGACTATGCTATTTTAAGATTCAATGTGGACCCAACTCTCTAACTTACAACATTTAAGTTCTGAATTTTTAAAAGCCAAGTGTTACTTCCCACCAATTTCTCTTTTTCTCTTTTATCCATTATATTTTATGTATTCCTGCATTTTTAACTTGCAAAAACCGCATGATACTTAAGATCCTGAATTGTTTCTTTTTTTTCTTAAGACTATGTTCTGAAGATCTACCCATGTTTGCAATTTGCATTTCTAGTTCATTGCTTCTAAGCAACGCATAACATTTTATAGTATGCATGCACCGTGCTTTACCAATCTATTCTGTTAGTGATCTTATTTGATTCAAACTCTGCCACCACCACTCATGTGACACGTTCTTCTAAACGTCCCCTTAAGCAACTGTGCGAGAGATTCTCCAGGGATAGGCCTCGGAGAGGGATTGCTGGGTCATCGGTTATACCACTTCAATTTTCATTAAGTACTGCCAGATTGTTCTTCAGAATGACTGTACTAGTTTTATTTCCACATTTTGGCTAACTCCTGGTATTGCTCAACTTCTAGATTTTTACAAATCTACTAAATGTGAGGTGGTACTTTAATTTGCATTTTTTCCTAGTAATTAGTCAGACTGAGCATCTTTACAAATACTTACTATTTATGTTCCCATTGAATTTCTCTTCCAGAATTTTGCTCAATTTTCTTTTCCTGTCAGGTTTTCTATCTTTTTTTTTTTTAGAAGTTTCTTTTAGAATGTAGATACTAATCCCTAGGTAATTTTTGGTTTTGAAGGATCTTCAGCTTTCCTGGTTCTGTCAACCATTAGTCTAAGGTAACTGATAAACAGAAATCCCAAATTTGGTTAGTCTTCATCTTGCTGAACTTTCTTTCTTTTTTTTTTTTTTTTTAATTTTTTTTATTACATTATGTCAGTCACCATACAGTACATCCCCGGTTTCTGATGCAAGGTTTGATGATTCATTAGTTGCGTATAACACCCAGTGCACCATGCAATATGTGCCCTCCTTACTACCCATCACCAGTCTATCCCATTCCCCACCCCCCTTCCCTCTGAAGCCATCAGTTTGTTTCTCAGAGTTCATAGTCTCCCATGCTTCACTCCCCCTTCTGATTACCCCCCTTTCTTTATCCCTTTCTTCCCCTACCGATCTTCCTAGTTCTTATGTTCCATAGATGAGAGAAATCATATAATTGTCTTTCTCTGCTTGACTTATTTCACTTAGCATTATCTCCTCCAGTGCTGTCCATGTTGCAGCAAATGTTGAGAACTCGTTCTTTCTGATAGCTGAGTAATATTCCATTGTATATATGGACCACAGCTTAATCCGGTCATCTGTTGAAGGGCATCTCAGTTCCTTCCATGATTTAGCTATTGTGGATAATGCTGCTATGAACATTGGGGTGCATATGGCCCTTCTCTTCACTACGTCTGTATCTTTGGGGTAAATACCCAGCATTGCAATGGCTGGGTCATAGGGTAGCTCAATTTTTAACTTTTGAAGGGACCTCCACATTGTTTTCCAGAGTGGCTGCACCCACCCTGCATTCCCACCAACAATGTAGGAGGGATCCCCTTTCTCCACATCCTCTCCAGCAATTGCTGTTTCCTGCCTTGTTGATTTTTGCCATTCTAACTGGCGTAAGGTGGTATCTTAGTGTGGTTTTGATTTGAATTTCCCTGATGGCTAATGATTTTGAACATTTTTTCACATGTCTGTTAGCCATTTGTATGTCCTCATTGGAAAAGTGTCTGTCCATATCTTCTGCCCATTTAATGATTTGTTTATTTGTTTCTCGCGTATTGAGTTTGAGAAGTTCTTTGTAGATCTTGGATACCAGTCTTTTATCTGTAGCATCATTTGCAAATATATTCTCCCATTCCGTGGGCTGCCTCTTAGTTTTTTTGATTGTTTCCTTGGCTGTGCAGAAGCTTTTTATCTTGATGAAGTCCCACATGTTCATTTTATCTTTTGTTTCTCTTGCCTTTGGAGATGTGTCATGAAAAAGGTTGCTGTGGCTGATATCATAGAGGTTGTTGCCTATGTTGTCCTCCAGGATTTTGATGGATTCCTGTCTCACATCGAGGTCTTTCATCCATTTGAAGTTTATTTTTGTGTATGGTGTGGAAGAGTGGTCAAGTTTCATTCTTTTGCATGTAGCTGTCCAATTTTCCCAGCACCATTTATTGAAGAGACTGTCTTTTTTCCACTGGATGTTTTTTCCTGCTTTGTCAAAGATTAGTTGCCCAAAGAACTTTCTGAATCTTGATTAAGAAGTCCTTTCTCATTCCAAGTCACAAAGATTTTCACCTGCAATTTCTTTTACTGGCCTTACATTTTCTCCACTAATTTTCACATAATAACATAATTTTATTGAACTTCGGTGGATGCTACAGCCTTTCCTCAAGTGAGAGATCTGAATCCCTCCATGGTGTAGTAAACCAAATTCAGCATTTGGGCAAAAAGCATATTCTGAAGTAAACTTTTTTCATATTTAACTTGAATTTAGATTTAAAAAACTGAAATGTGAGAAAGATTTTTAAAGAGGTCTGTGCTTTCTTCAAACAGGAAGGAAAAAAAATTTTGAGAAATGTTCACCATCCTTGGTCTGAGTCTGTGACAGTAGCCAGGATGGGGAAGATGCATTCAGACAGACAGCCTCAGAGCAAAGTCCTTAAGGTAAGTGTTTCTATTTGCTTGGAACAGTAGCAGTCCCATTAGGTGCAGGAGTTTAAGTGCATGCCCTGTTGTGAATAGCATTATTGTTTTCAAACATTTTCCATTCCTTCCTAGCCCCCTTTCATTTTGTGCCTTTCAAATGGTAAAACAACTTACATTTCAGAGCTGTTGCAGTGTTAAAGTTGTGGCTTCTTAAAAACCGCAAGCATATTTTTTTTTGCTCTACGTTTTGATTTTTTTGTGTGTGTGAGTTTGTTGTCTCTTTCGGTTCTTAAATTAACCTAATTTATAAATTGAGCCCTATTCATTTCCATTTATTTTTTTATTGCCTGAAATTTGTGTCAAAAAACTCAGAGGATAAAGCCCCAGAGGAAACAACCTATTTCCCAATTTTAGATGCTAATTCACTACTAAATTTCTTGGATTCTTACATATTTATTTATTTTGGATCCTACATCTCACCTTGGACGTACGGTCTGGACAGAGCACTTACCGGGAGGATTAGCCTAGGCCCTGAAGAGAGGTATAGAGGGTGTATGGAAAACTGTCACAGCTCACGTCACCTCTGTCTTCTGGGGAGTTTCTTTCCTGTACTTGCCATTCCTGAAATAGCCAGGGACCAGGGAGCAGAGCCCGAGGGGAGGTACAGGGGGCTGATACAGTGACCTTCCAAGCCAGCTGTGCACCTGCCTCCTTACCTTCCAGAGAACCAGGCCCTGCAGCAGCTGCTCGCCAGGGCGTGCTCCTGACTGCACTGGGGGACTCTTGTCTGCTCTTTGATTCCCCCCCCCCAACCCTTTTGTAAGCACAGATGTGTGCTCAGATGTGAGACAGCTGTTCAAAGGACATCTCAGGATAAAAAGCAACTTTTATTCAGTTATTAGTATCAACGATGTCATTAGTCTAGTAAATATATATGGCATGACTCGAGCAAATCTTCCGCTACTGATCTATTTTTTCTATGGGGTTACTGTTAACAAAACTTAAAAAAAAAAATCCTGTAACTATTCTTATGCTTAAATATATATGTTTAATAATCCCCTTCCTGCCAGGGCTGGTCCTATCCCTACCTTGCATAATTTAAGGGGTGTAGAAAAGCTACTCTGTTCATAAATGTTTCACCAGCTTGTTAGGAAACCTGCAATTTCTCCAGGAGAGGCTCGTTTAGCTCAGGCGTCCCCAGCTAAACTCACATGCAGGGTTGTCTTACAACAGGGTCATCTTACTGCAGCCCTGCAATGCGAAAGCATCCTGCTGTGAACAAAAGCATCCTGCTGTGAAAGGATACAAATGGGCACAGGCAAGTACAGTTCCTGCCCTCAGGGCGCTTGCAATCTGGGGAGGCAGGGCACAAATGCCTATGTGAAATTAACAAGACAAAGGAGCATCTGTGTAGATTGTTACATCCCCTTGTGTAAATCATCACTTCTGTAGAAATCATCACATTTTGGGGGTTCAGAAAGATCTCCAAGGGCTGGTCCTCAGAAAAAGCATTTTTAGATAACTAGGTGCAGAAGCCTGATCCAGATGGAAGGTAGGGCTTGGGTAAAAGAGAGAAGATAAGGAATAGTCGAGACCAGGAACAAAAGTTAATAGTGTGGAAACAGGCCAGGCCAGGGTGACTGGAATGGGTGAGTTCATATAAGAGGTTCCCGACAGTGAGGATGCTGTTGAAGACAAAAGCTTGCCTAACAAGGTCAAATAAGTGGACATTTCTTGTTTTCTATTTTAGATCTAACCTATGAAAAGCCTGATTTTTAAAATACACATAAAGCAAAGAGAGTCATTGTGTTTATTATTTAAGCCACAGAAAGACTTAACAAAGCTGTGTATAAATGACACCCAGGGCCCCTCCTAAGCAAAACTGTGGATACATCAAATCTGCCCTTGATTTCCTGACATCCTCTTTTTCTAGGAACCTGATTTATTTCTCCATTTGCTGTCCCTTCTACCGGAGATGATTCGGCTAAATGCCTTTGGGATTAGCCCATTTTTTTGCCTGTCCATGAGGTTTTTATCAGAAATCAGGAGAGAAAGAAAGCCACTATGTCTTGTCTCCCTGCTGTCCCTAGATTCTCTACATCGGAACCCTCTTCTCTGGCTCTGGAATCTTCAACCCAGCCTGCTCTGTGCCCCACCTCGCCCGACTCCTCTTCCACTGCAGTGTCCTTCTGAACTTTTCAGGGAGCCGCCTGAATCCTCAGTTACTCCTGGCATCCGCAAAACCTTCATTTAATGTTTTCTTCCTTCCTGATCTTACTAGAGACCTAAAGGCCTCTTACAGGTACGGTTTCCAAGGCTGCTCGTTACACCGATGTTTCTCATTCCCTCATGCACCACACATCTTAGGACGGAGTTAACACCCTTCTCTCTTCCCAGTTTCCCTTTGGATCTTTTTTTTCCCCCAAATAAAAACCCTTAGTCCTTTGAAGCCCTTTATTTCCTTCTACCAACCTGAGACAACCAGCCACTCAGGTGTTTCGTCCTGATTTACTACTTTCCCTACTAATGCAGATCCTTCCATCAGCCTCAATGACTTTGCTGCTCACACTGATGTTTAACCCAACTTTTTAGCTCATTTTCTTTGTCTTCCTTCCAATAGCCTTTATGTCCAGTTTATTTCAGGTACCCAATTCTATGACCACATTCTGGACATTGGAATAATTTGCAATGGTTCCTTTTCTGGAACAACACATTGAAACATTCTCCCTATGATTATAACCTAATTGTCCTTCTAACTCTTCATCCAATTACTAATGCTCTTCTCAACCCTTGCTTGCTTAGGGATATCCAGTCTTTTCACTGTTGTACTAGTTTTCCAGGTATCAGCCCACATGTCGCTTCACTCTCTTCTCTATGCTGACTGGATACCATAGTCCTTTTTTTTTTTTTTTTTTTAACTATACTGTTGTCTATATCTCTAGAATCTTTAACCCATTGTCCTTTTGTCTCAATCACCTGATAAAATTCCAACCCTGGGTCAGTGCAGCCATGTGCTTTCTTCATAACAACACATTAATTGGTGAACTGTTAGAAATACACACACACACACAACTTCATGGACTGTTGCCACCAAAATTCATGTTTTTTACCATCACTTGGTCATCCATGCCGCCAGCATTTTTTCTGGGGCCCCTGTTTAGCTCCCCTCTATTTCCCATGGTGCCTCGTTCAAATCTTCTCCATTAGCTTCTGACTTCTGTTACCCCACCCTCACCTCCACCGTCTCATTCACAGCAAATGAGCTTGCCTCTATCCTCACAGGAAAAAAAGAAAGAAACTCTTTTCTTTCCCAAACGAACAAACTTAGCCACTTTATCTCCTGCTGTATCAGAGAAGACACCCCTCTATTTGCGGATTTTCCTACTCATGGCACTGTGAGTCCCACCCTTGTATATGACGCTGCTAGTCAGATTACTAGTCTCTCCTGTACCTTCCATCTCCAACTGGCTCATCTAGTTATCATCACTTCTATGCCTCCTCAAGCCCACATTCCTCTCACTGTGGCTCTGTCACTCTTCTTCACCTCACCAGCAGAATTCTCCAGCGAGTCGCCTCTCCTTGCTCTATGCCATACTCACTTCTGCACCCACACACTTGTACCATCTCCCTTTCACTCTCCTGCCACCTTGTGAGTCCTCTCTTTTACAAAGATGAAGTTGTTCATTCCAAAAGATATTTGTAAGCCCTCCCCTTCCTTGTCTTCTCTGCAGCACTGACAATTCTGCCTTCTCTCTCTTTTTTGACAAAGTGCCCTCTTGCACTGCAATTTGCTTCGTAACAGATGTGGGAATGCATCAGCTTGCCCACAAAACCCTCACCCATCCACTATCAGACTTCCTTTCCCCCTCCTGTTGTAAGAGAAGATGTGACCTCTTCTTCCTGAAGCTAAGTCTCTCACCCCCAGGTCTGAATCCACTCAGCCAGAAACCCAGACATCTTGACTCTCCCTCTCTTACCTGTCTTGATATAATCAGGCATCATGTCCTACCAATTCTGCCCCATTTCCCATCCCTTGACTCTCTCCAATACCCTCATCCCCACTTTAAGTATTTCGGGTCAGTGTACCATCATCAGGTCCATACTGCTATTTCAACAGCCTCCAGACAGGCCGACTTACTGCTGAGCTAATGCTGCTCCAGTACGAAGGGTCTGTACTTCCCCAGGCTCTGCAAACACCCTGGTCTTAGAATGTTGTATTCTTTGTCTTAAACAGAACTTCCGAATTGCCTCAGCTTTAGTACCTACCACCCTTGCGCCTGCCCCCAGGCCCACATACTGTGCCGTCCCCGGTACTGCGCTCACCGTTATAACCCCTGCTCCACACTGCCGACAGTGTCACCGTTTGCAGGTGAAAATGATACTGTGTCACTTCCTTGCTTAAAAATCTTTCCAATGGTTTCCTATTGCTTTTAGGTTTTAGGGAAAAACTCCTAAATACAGCTTTCAGGTCCATTCTGACCTGACCTCTGCTTTTCTCTCTGATGTTCCCTTTCATTACACATTTTACATGTTTTCAGGGCATTCTCTCATCTACACTGTGGTAAGCAGGGCGGCTTCTATCTTTCTTTGAAGATGAGAAAAATAAAGCTTGGAGGGGATAAATAATCTTCCCAGGTCCATGGAACAAATGACTTCTGTGGCTGAGATTTGGGCTGAGCTCTTCCGATTCCATCTGCAACTTATTTTTCCATTATAACATGTAGTTTCTATGTACAAATGTGCTCATTCTGTGACTATGCTGAAAACAGAGAAGTCTTTGTAATTTCTGGGTCGCTTATTAGTTGGTAAGGTTTTTACAATTTGATTTGTATGTCAACAAAATCAACTGGTTGTTTTGTTGTTGTTATTTTTAATTTAAATAAACTCTACACCCAGTGTGGGGCTTGAACTCATGACCTTGAGATCAACAATCACATGCTGTACCAACTGAGCCAGCCAGGTGCCTTTCAACTGTTTTTTTTTTTTTTTTTAAATTAATCTTCTAATTATTATATTTTAGTGCCTCCAGTAATCTAAATTTTCATATTAACTTTTTGCAGGCTGGCATGTTTTAGGGCATGTGTTTCCCAAAGAGATACATTTATAAAGGGGATGGTTTAAGCTGGGATGCTCCCAGTTCTGTGTGAGGTCATCCTAATTTCAGAATAGTGTACTGACAGAGATAGTCTGGAACTTGCCAGAACTTTAGCCTGGTTTCTTCCTGACCTCTCTTGTTTTAGATCATTTGCTTAAAAAAACTTGCAACTGTAAATTCTTTCTCTGCCCTCTGAGATGTAAAACTTCTCCCAGAAATATAATATTGTAATATCTTGAATAAAGTCTTCCTTGCCATTTTTATCAAGTGTCCTGTATAATTTCTCTTTTGTTGTGTCCATCGTTGAGAACATTTATAAAAATATGGAAAAATATATTTAGAGATACAACACCGATACTGATCTGGGTCCCTTTCATTGCATTTCACTTCCCAACAAGATTTTGTCCTATGTATTTGCTACTTGTACACAGAAAAATATTTGATGTATATTTCTCAAAGATCACATGCACTATTTCAGAGTTCACTGATTTGTTTAGATCCCCCTTTAAATGGCTTCCAACATAGGGTGTCACTTTGGCTTACATGCCTTTTTTTCCTTCTAGGTAGTAGGTTTTCTTGGCAATGTTTTTCTTTATATAAGAGCAGACAGCATTGTTTTCCTTGCTGATAGTGCCTTGAGTTATTTTATGACATAGTTTCATTTGTCTCCATAAAAGCAGGAGAATATTGAGAAGGCTGGAGTATAAGGAGAGGCCGTTCAGCCCACCAGGCTCTTTTCCCTTTAATGCACCCTGGAGAACATTTAATTGCTTCTTGAATGACCCCCAAGGTCTTCCTAGAATGAGCTTGTTGTCTTCTTTGTGGAGGAGACCATCCCCATTTCATTCGAACTCATTGTGACTTAATTATAGGATACATATAATAAATTGGAGGCAATCAGTAATCCTTAATCAAACAGGGTAAATTTGTTTCACATGCAAGACACAATGGGCCCTTGTGAAATAGATGGCACACTTTCATTTACTGAACGATACCCAGATTAATTAACTCACCTGATAGCTGTGGTTCCAATTTCCCAACTGCAACTCAAGTCTATCTTACGCTTGCCCTTCTTTCTTCTCTTTCTTATCATTCCATGAAACTGTTCCTTAACAGACTTTCAAATTCAAAGATGAGCATTTCTGTCCACATTATTTTGTCATTATGCAAAACAAAGCACATATATCTGAATAGCACAGGGTATATATGTATATGTAGAGCCTATACGTGTATCTGCATGCATGCGTGCATATGTGTGTGCACAGATACGCACACTCACATGCATTCGGTGGGGGAAACACTAACATTTCTTTTGACGTGGCATTTCCTTAATTACAACTCTATCACAAATCTGAGTTCAATAGGTCTATTTCCAGAATTTTACAGTAATTTCCTCAAGCCTCCAGCAGTGCCTAATCACTTTCTAGAGCACAGATTTTAGCTGTTTGGAGTCTGCCGGCTGTTTTCCCTGAAAATTACTGTAAGAGATTTAATTGATTTATATTTCATTTATCTTATAAAAAGTTGAGGTTTTTATTAAATTTAAGTGCCTGTTTAGTGCCTCTCATTGTGTATCCTGATTACTTTTGGTGACTCAGTGTAACATTTAATAACTATTAGTTTTCTTTTGGAGAGTTCTTAACCAGGAAACAAGAGTTCTTACAGCTACATAGATAATTAACTTGAAGCTTGTCTGTCTCCTGAGAGACATCAAATATGTAAATGAGGAACTTAAGCCTTAACAAGACATGGTAAGGAAATCACTAAAACTTTTATCACATGAAAGCTAAAATCCTCAGTTAAAAAATACACCAATATGCTTTGAAGAACTAATATATGCTTCTTGCTTAGGATTTGTGAAATTTATGGGCTTTAAATTCTTTTTCAAAGCTGCAGGACCTAGTCAGATCTGTTAAGGAAAAAAACCAAAGAAGATAATAAGGAAACAAGGACAGGAACCACATTTAAATGTTCCACAATGCCTACCATATTATTGGAGCTCAAATATATTTAATAAACATACACCAAGGTTTTCTCGTTCATTTTACAAAATCCTCATTTGCAGTATCTAATACTGTTCCCATCTTTTAATTATAATGCCTTTCAGAGCAAACCAATACATGATATCTTTGGACTGGTTTTTTCACTGAAGACCTGAAACAGAAGGAAGAGCCATTCATGTTTGATTTTTTTAAACTGATTAATCAGTTCTCTTCATTTTTCTGTACATGCCTCTATTATATAATGTATCTAAAGAAAAATATGGAGGAAAAGACCCTTTAAATGTCTGAGCTTGTTTTAATATGAAAACATTTTATCATTATAAAAACTTTTAGTTACCTGGATAACATATTTTTTTTGTTATAATTGATGGATTATGTTTTCTTGAGACGTGGAACTAGCGAATGGAATGGGTGAAACTGAGAAACTATTGTAAATTCACAAGAGAATGGCTTTCTAGAAAAGTCGATAGGTTTTTTGATTTTTTGAAAAAGCAAATCATTTGAAGCTTTTAAAGACAATTTACCTGGCTCTCCGTGGCTTGTGTACTTTTAGTGGAATGCATGTCTAATTCTTTCCTCAAACCTTGCGTTGGGTGTGCGGATTATGTGTTTGCTATTCTATTGCTATAGTTAGGGATGACAGAGAGGCACAGACCTGCCCTAATTCGGACGTGGCTGACTGCTCCTGTGCTTGGTGCAGCGACGTGTGTCCCGTGGGGGACAGGCATCCACTTGGTGCTCGCACAGAGCCACGGCCGCCGTGCCTTTTCCCTCTGCAAGTCTGGGCCACGTCGCCAGGCCTCACCTGGGCTAGCACCAGGATTAGTATGGAATGTGCATGATTTCCTGGAGGAAACTGTCTGACTCTTAAGTAAACACATTGAATGGCACCTGGTCAGGAATAAAGGGCATTTGTGTGCTTGATCACTGCGCCGCCGCGGAACTCCGTGAGTGCCTCCCCCGTCAGCTGTGGCGAATTCCGTCAAAGGCGACGTGAGTCAGGAAGGAAAGGCAGCACGGAGGAAAGGGCCACAGCCATATTTTCTTTAGGATATTCATGCTGGCTTCACTTCCTTTCTGCCCATCACGCTACTCCATTATGAGGTGGGCGTGTGTTTCCCTACGTCCTAATAGCTCTCAGTTTCCCAAGGGATAAGCTATTAGTGGGATTCTAGTCATAACAGCAATACAGTTTTTAAGGACAATTAGGTTTTTTTTCCTTTTTTCTTTAAGCTTGTTTCAAGGGTCTCCTAAGCATGACGTTCTGAAGCGCTCGGAGGGCCCCGGGCCGTGGCTTGGTTACCGCTGCTGCGCATGCGCTTCAACACTGCAGGGGGTGGAAGACGTTTCTAGGCTCCAGAGAAGTTTACAGCCTCACAGGGGAGACGAAGATCAGATTATGCATATTCGCTGCCTTACGTGACATGGATTTGGTTCCCTCTTGACTTCCAACCTCTCCTCAACATCTTTTAGATCTCTTAAATTTATAAAAACATCTTCCGTTGGTACTGTGCTTGCCGATTCATAAAGCTCTGTCATAGCCCCAATCCCACGATCCTCACGGCGTTGCTATTCGCTGCCTACTTACGCTTCTGCCTCATGAGCTGAAGTCGGTTTCTAAACCCATTAAACACATCTAGAATGAAGATGAACCGTGTCGCCCTAAAAAAACACCACCACCGCAATGCATCTGTAGAAAAGAGAGGACTGGCTCTGTTGTAGGACAGCAGTTGTGTGAGAATTGTATTTGGGCTACAGGAGCTAATCTAAATAATCTTTGGTCGTCCATTTATAAGCGAAGTTGTAGATATCTGGACCAGTTATCCTTTAATTCTTACTTCTTTGGCTTGCCCTCTTCAGAGCCATTCTAGAAAATGCATGATAGGGTGGCTGACTCCATGGGAGGGGAAAAATCAAATAAAAAAATAAAGACTTGCCCGGCTTCCTGTTTAATTCATTACCTAATATGTTCCTTTTAATCATATTAATGATTTTAAATTTTGTTACAAATATTTCCAATTAAAACTAAACAAGGGAACCTTTTCGGGATAGAAAAAGGAGTTTATGGTTCAACATTTGGCCTTTTTAAAAGGTAATTTAATTTTGTTTCCCTTCAAAGTGAAGGGAAGATTTCAGAGCTTTAAATTATTAGAATACTTGGCTTTTGGGAATATAGTAAGAGGATTATTTTTGGTTAAATTACTGGGACCATCCTTAATAATTCATAATAGCTACATCATTCATGACTTAAGATTGCCTTAATTAGAGAGGATTTTTATCTCATCTTACTTTTTACTATTAGCACTTACTGCCGTTTCAGTTTTCTCTTTGACACTATTGGCATCAGAGCCATCTTTTCATGTGCCAGATACATAATTATTATTTATATTTGGATTTATGATGTTTAGAAAAACACATAATGCAGACATATAAAACCTAAAGGAAGAAGGTAACTTTCCTTGAAATTCATAGAAATGCATCAATTCTAATATCTTGGGGGTCTTGGTGATTTTAGTTTTACTTGTCTAGCTAAAGAACAATGTGTTTTCTGACTATTTTCTTTGGTTGAAGAGACACATTAGAGAGATACATGAATTTGGGAAGAAATAAAATTTAGAATATTTCCAGGGAAGTTTTAATTTGTTGACTCTCTACTGAATTGTTTATAATTGTTAGACATAAGAATAATTACAGAATATGTACTAACTCCATCCTTAAGAAAAGTTACAGCTGTCATTGGCTATGCTCAGTCTCTTTCCCTGTATTTCCTGTTTTGTTTTGTTTTTTTTTTAAAGATTTTATATTTAAGTAATCTTTATACCCAACACAGAGCTTGAACTCACAGCCCTGAGATCAAGAGTCACCTGCTCTACAGGCTGAGCCAGCCGGGCACCCCATCTTTCCTTGTGTATCTTGCTGGGAGGGCAATCATTTGCAAAAGCATCTGTATTTTGTTAAGTGGACAAATGAAATATATTTTTTAATTACTTTCAATATGATCAAGTCTGTGAAAAAGTGAGTGCAACCATTCATATGGTTGTAAATTATTTTAAGACTGAGAAAAGTAAAGTGCTACAGATTTCAAATCCGAACTCAATCACAAAACATTTAATGCGACAAAACTTATTTGGCAAATGTTATTCACTGACATAGTAACCAAAATAACTAGCAGAGAACACCCTTGTTTTAGGATTCTAAAAATGGAATAAGGCAAACGGGAACTTAGTAAGAAAGTAACCCATAGTTCTTATGCTATGAACTCATAGTTTTTATGCTATAAAAGCCAAGATAACACCGTACAATAGATGCAATTCTCTTTCTTCGGGTTGGGTTCTCATGGACATTTTCTATATATACTCAACATCGTGCATTAGTCCAGTAGTATTTTTTTTAATACACTATGATTGTAACTGGAGGTTTGTTCAATAAGTTTGGTTTTAGAGCTTGTTTTGTGTGCAAACATACTATCTTTGATTTAATTTTTTCTGACACCATGCCCACTGCACAGTAGAGAAAAAAAGTGTAATTGTAGTTTTGTCCTTTATAGCACAGGACAAATAAATGTCAAAATCAAATGGTGGTGTCCCCCAGGGGAAAACACACTTCAGTGATGAAATATTCTTCCTCACTTCCCATTGCTATTCCTCTGAACACCCAGGTGAAGCTGCCTCAGGACCTAATCAAATGCTACTAATTTGCATATAATAAAAACCTTGTCATGAGATTTTAGAATGTTACCAGGGAAAGTGCATCACATCTCTAAAATGGTAAAATTATGAAGATATGCACACATCTGCTCTAAAGCTACAGTTTATAAACACTTGGAACGTTTGACCGGACTGAATCAGATACGAGCACCTGCTTATGCTGTTGGTGTAACTGTCGGTTAAATTCTCTGCTTAATAAAGATCCTTGGAAGTGGCATACTGCTATTTCCTATGTTCTTTGAAAATGCTGTGATATTGATAAAATGTCAGATTCCTTCTTGGGAATGACGATAACAATCAACTTTGCAAAGCAATCATTAAGGTAGCTTTTAAAAGAGTTACATGAACAAACAGTTTTCCTGGGAATTATGTGTACTTGTAATAGTACTTCTGTTTTTCAAAAATAACAGTTCATATAATAAATGTAAAGTTTTCTTGCCAGAATCATCCCCACCCCAAATTATTTGAAATAATGTATTTTTAAGTCATATGAATTATTTTTGGAGTAAATTCTTTGAACTTTAGGACTGTGGTTGTTTTGATAATTTCTGCAAATTTATCAGGTGGTTTAAAAAAGAAAACAAACTCATTTTGCAATATTCTTTTTGAATCTATAGGGTGAGACTGAACCTTTTTTTTTTTTAATTACAGTTAACATCAAATTCACAAAGTATTAAACTTCTGTTCCCTAATCCTAACATTATACACAGAATTTTGAAAAATGTCTTCTGGAAATTATGGAAGCTACCTAAGCATTTGAAATGCTTGATTCTATTTTTTTTTTCATTATGAAAAGGCTAAATCCCCTTTCTCTGAAATTGAAATACTCAACTGGTAAAGGAATACACTTGAATTCTGAGATAATCTCATGTTATTCAGTACTGTAGAGAGATACTAGTTATCATTTCATTGCATTTGGCATGGGACATAATAAATATTCCATTTTATGTAGCCACAGTAAATATTGTTTTTAAGGACACAGTAAATTATGGAGAATGATTTGCTGTTCAAAGGCCATATGGTCAGAAGGAAGAAGGCTTAACTGAAACATGAGGAGATGAGGGTAGCTAGAAATTTCCTGTCTAGGTTAGAATTAGAGACGTTACTCCGGGTCATTTTGGAATTTCTTATATTAAAGTTTTTGAAAGCACAATTGGTTCTCATTTGCCAGTGATACTCTATCTGGAGGGAGAAGAACAGACTAATATTTAGCAGTGTGTCAGCAGACTTTCATGTAACAAAGTTCATGTGACAAGAACTTAGTGTTCTGCAGTTCAAATCATGTCTTCTGTAAAGCAACAATTATGTAGAATGGGAGGCTGTCTGAAAGCAAAAATAACAAGACAAGAAGAAAGATTCGTCTCTGCTCCTGATAGCAATCTTCTAAGGACTATTGGGTTACTTTTATTTATTCTTATTTTACGATTTTATTTTAATTCCAGTGTAGTTGTTAGTCTCAGGTTGGGTTACTTTCATTTAAAGCAATCATTAGATCATTCTTCAGTCACAAGCAACCGAATTTACGTATCTGGGGAATCCCAGTGGACAAGGATTATGTCCAATTCCTCTTTTTGTTCCCAGAATCTGCGCACAGGGCCTGTGGTATAACAGGCTCTCCATCAATGTGTGTGGATGAATGAATGATGTAAATAACAATTGATTAGACTTACTGATTGTTCTGAGGCTGTGTCCTTTTTCAAGGACTGGAGCTGTAGTTTTATTAATTCAGCTACTGAAAGCCCTTGGGGTACACATGGATTTGAGGTTTTCTTATGACGATCCCACAGCGATCCTCTCTCCTGAATGGAACCTTCTCTCTTGAGTGGCTAGTCGCCAGATGGCTTTTCTGTGGTCACCAACTCCTTGTATCCTTTACATGTCAGCAGGTATCGCACCGTGGATGGAGCGTCAAAGGGGCACTCAGAATGAACTGATCCCTTTTTTCTGCTTTGTCTAAGTGAAAAGATGGACTGTAGCTGCTGACACACTACTTGTTTCCCATCGGGCTGTGCTCATCTAAAGTCTTTCATGACCCCCTCCTCCATTAGGCTACAAGTTGGCCGTTTCTTGTTTTCCAACATGAAGAAAAAATTTGGATTCATGAAAGTGCTATTACATAGAGACCCCAAATTAGGCAGAGTCATTTATTTTAGGCCCTTTGAAGCAAATTTGAATTTGAGTTTATGCTTTTCCTCTTGCGTCATTATCACTTTCAATTTCTTCTGTGGTTCTTTTCTCATTCCCCATCTACTGCTCTCTAAGCTGAAGTAGTTTCTTCATATGAGTAATCTGCTTTGAAAAAATATTTTGGATTTACCATTGGTGACTAACAGAATTCCATGGAAAACCTAGTGAGATGTACTTAACTTATTCTGCCAAAATGTTGCCTTTGTACACTATAAACATCTTCAGAGTATCTTCTATTGAAATTGGCTCTCACTTATTGGAAAAGCCTAAATTTCAAAGCCGGTACATGGCTGTGGTTTTGTTTTGTTGTTGTTGTTGTTGTTTTTCCCCCACAATGCATGCATAGTTTCCACCACAGTTTGGGCTTTTATTTTTATTCTACGGGCTTATTAATTGTTTTCATCTAACTTCTTGAAGGAATTGTCTCAAAATTCATGAAGGAAAAAATCTTGGATATTATCAAGGGTTGCAGTTTTGTCCTATTCATGAAATGTTCTGTACTTTTTAGAATAACTTAAAATTCTTGACAACTTTAAAATCCAAGATTTTACAACCATTCGTGAGTACATTTTTCCTTGACACTTTTCTCCCCGTGCAGAAAAAGTAGGGCAGTAATAAATGATGAGGAGCTTAATGGAAAACGTGAAGGTTTTTTTTTTGGTGTCCAAGGCTTATATTTTCTAAATTAATGTTTTTGACCAATACATATTTTGATTATTTCATCAACTGATGAATCATTTATTAGCTCTTTAAAATGTAGGGGTGCCTGGGTGGCACAGCGGTTAAGCATCTGCCTTCGACTCAGGGCGTGATCCTGGCGTTACGGGATCGAGCCCCACATCAGGCTCCTCCACTATGAGCCTGCTTCTTCCTCTCCCACTCCCCCTGCTTGTGTTCCCTCTCTCGCTGGCTGTCTCTATCTCTGTCAAATAAATAAATAAAATCTTTAAAAAATAAAATAAAATAAAATAAAATAAAATAAAATAAAATAAAATAAAATGCCTAGATCCTTTCCCCTGATCCACTCCTTTAAATGTCATATTCTTCCCCCAGAGATAAAATGTCTGTATTTCATGATGTTTATGCCAGATTGACCAGAACTCCGTTAGCAATGCTCAGGAGGTATTTTATTTTCCAATAAAAGGTGCCTTTCCTACCCTGCCATTTATTTGTCATTATCTAAAATCTTGAGATAACTTTACATACGGTAAAGACTAAACAATAGGCTTTTTGATGTGTCCATGTATGATTATCAATTATTTTCAGGACAAAGACTTCTTTTATTTTTTATTTATTTATTTTATTTTTTTTTAAAGATTTTATTTATTTATTTGACAGAGATAGAGACAGCCAGCGAGAGAGGGAACACAAGCAGGGGGAGTGGGAGAGGAAGAGCAGGCTCCCAGCAGAGGAGCCTGATGTGGGGTTTGATCCCATAACGCCGGGATCACGCCCTGAGCCGAAGGCAGGCGCCTAACCTCTGTGCCACCCAGGCGCCCCCAAAGACTTCTTTCAAAGGGAAAAAAATCAAGGGTTTACATTATATAGTAGTTGTATCTTCCATTTGCATTGTTTCATAAAAGTCCATGGTGACAAAAAGTGGCTTTAAATTCAATAATGCTTCTAACTTTGTTACCACAACAGCATTTACATATGCCTGAAAAATATAGGTATATAACAAGACAAGAATACACCCACAATTATTTTATTATGCCGTCTATGGGTCATGTTGGGGAGACCTTTGTCCACGTGGATCCCCTGCAATCATTTCACAGCTTTCCCCATTCCGAGAGGATTGTGACCCACAGGATGGACACTGCAGGTTTAGGAAGGACCATAGTAGTCAACTCATCTCATCCTCCTATGGTCAAAAAAGTAGGCCACTGGGCATTTGTTTTGGTGCCCATTTGATGGGACAAATCGTATAGCAAAAAAGAGAAAAATTAAAAGCAACGGCTGTCGAAAATCTGGTTGTCGGGGAAGATAAGAGCCAGAATTCCTAGACATTATGGAAGACAGTGTTCACAACCTTCAGAAGCTTGTTTTTCTCCACAGAGAGAAATGTCATTATTTCCTTTTCCCTAGATGGGCCCAATTGTGGTATTCAGAATACATAAGATTTCACAGCACTTTACATTCTGATTTACTACTTATTCGAGGGTTGGACATGAGCTTTCTTTATTGGTGAGGATCATGGTAACAGCCACTTCTGGACTTTAGACAACTACTTTCTCCCGGGTTCCTACTCAGGGGCTAGGACTGATGCCACTTAGCCACTGCTTGGAGGGAGAAACAGGAAATTGAAAGTGTCAATGGATTTTTGCCACGTGTGCTGACAATACAAGGAGAGATCCTTAATTCTTTCACTACGAACTTGTTGAGCACCTGCCAGTGCCAAGCATTGTGTTGGATCATGAAAATTTACAGTTAAAGAAAAGAAAAGAAAAGCATGGCACCTGCCCTGAGAAACACAAGTCTAGTGGAGATACAGATGTGTTAACAAGCAATTACAATCACATGGAAGCTTAAAGAAATTTAATATAATAGAAAGAAATAGAAATTTGGCAGGAAGACAAAAGGAGTCTTATGACTTATTCCAAGTATGATACTGACCAACTTAACAATTAAAGATGAAGAAATAATTATCTGCCATTTCAAGTCTCTTTCTAGGATATGTACGTGGCAGAAAGTGCCTGTTGGATCAATTACAATGTCCTCTGAGTGGAAAGTTGAGTTTAATATCCTGCCACGGACTAAACCTCAAAAGCATTTCCAAGTCACATCAATGGCTCTTCTGGACCAAAGCTGTCCTCATGACCACAAACCAAGACAAAATATTAACAAGCCACACCACTGATAAAAATACTTGTATCCAAAATGTATAAAGAACCCTCCAAACTCAAAATTAAGGAAACAATTCCATAAAAAATCGGCAAAAGACTGGAATAGACATATCATCAAAGGAGATACATGGATAACCAATAAGCAGATTAAAAAGTGTTCAACATAGTCGTTGGGGAAATGCACATGAAAACCACACCGGGATACCATTTTACATCTATTAGAATGTCTAACAATAAAAAAAAGATGACCACACCAAGTATTGGTGAGGAGGTAGAGGAACTAAACCTCACATACTTCTAGCGGAAACATAAAATATTTCAACAACTTGGGAAAATATCTTGGCAGTTTCTTGTAAAGTTAAACACACACATACTCTATGCGATTCAGCTACTCCATGTTCAGGCAATTCCATGAGGAAAACGAAAGCATATGTCCATACAAACACTCAGACATGAATGAGCAGAGCAGCTTTGTTCAGCAACCCCAAACTGGAAACAACCCAAATGTCCAACAACAGGTGAGTAGATAAACTGAGGTTCATCCATAAACTAGACTACTACACGGCAATAAAAAGAATAAGCTGGTGATATGTGCTATAACATAAATAAATCTCAAAATTATGCAAAGTAAAAACAAGCCAAAAAAAGAATATATACTGTACGATTCCATTTATATAAAATTCTAAAAAAAAAAAAAATGCAGACTAACATAGAGCAAGAGAAAGCAGTATTTGTGCCAAGCATTTCATTTATGCCATCTAAGGGGCACACTTGGGAAACATTTCGGCACTCAGACAGCTGAGAACACACCGAGGCTACAGGAAGGGACGGCACAGAGGAATTCTAAAGGGGCACCAGGAAACTTTTGGGGATGACGAATGTTTATCACCCTGATTGTGACAATGATGTCACCAGAGTATACATATGTCAAAATTTATCAAATTATGCCCTTTAAGTATGTATGTATATTTCACGTCAACTATAATTCGCTAAATCTATTTTTTAAAAGCAGTTGGAACATTGCTCTTACACTGATTGCTAATGTTGGAAAATGAGAAGTAAGCAAAAAGGGTTCTGGAGGAAAAAAATAGATGCAATTTTCTTCTCTGCCCTCTGTTTTCAGTCTAATTTGTCGATGGCATCACATTGACTGACGACACTGGTCAGTCACTAATTTATGAAAATTTCGTTGAAACACACCAGGGTAAACCGTAGATTAATATATTTCTTAAGGGGAACCTCTCCAGTCTTCGGCTGCCTGGGAAATCCGTTTTAATGGAAGCTTTCATTGCACTCAATACATCAGAGATTAGAAGCCTTAGCTACCTTTTATTTAAAACATGTTTGCTTAAATTACAAGAAGTTATTTTACAGCTAGACATATGAATGCCACGTGCTAAGTAAATTGTACATTATGTAGAAAGTGTTTAAAAATACCCTGAAGTTGTAGAAATATGAGATGCATATAGAGAATGATAATTTAAGCAGATTCAGTTATCTCACTGATGTGAAACCGAGCTTTCTGTAGTTCTTGCAGCAGAAGAGACATATGTCTTGAATGTATTTTAAATATACGCCAAAGCCAGCCCTTTTAAGGGCATCATTGAATTGATAATTTCAAACAGTTTGTCAAACTTAGATATGTTCCAGAGAGGGAAGAGGAATCTTGAATGCATCATTTAGTATATTTTATAATGTCATTTT
The DNA here is from genome assembly GCF_023065955.2 of Ursus arctos. NCBI lineage: Eukaryota > Metazoa > Chordata > Mammalia > Carnivora > Ursidae > Ursus > Ursus arctos. The sequence continues at coordinate 68,842,886 of NW_026622985.1, forward strand.
TGAGGATTCATGTTTACTTTGACTGCCTGTCCCACTGTACCCAAAATATGAATAAATAAAGAACAACACTTGGTTTCTACGTCCTTCCACTCCACTATATTAAAGCTAATATAGCTGGATACAAGTCATATCCTCCAGTCATCACTGTTAATTTGATAATTGCTAAATACTGATCTTAATGAAGTTAACATGCCTGTTATCTGTAACCATAAAACGTTCCTGATATAAAACAGTTCCACAGTAAATCAAAGAAAAATGATATGGTCACACATATTAACATGTAAGGTGGTGAACAAATTTAGTTGAATTACATGACACTGTCAGCTCGGTACAGAAAATTCTAATTTTGTATAAAAGGTCTTGATTTCTAAGCTCTTTACTCGAACAAGAAGATTTAATTTATCTGTTATTTTATGAAGCATTTTTATGTGTAGAAAAAGTGCTACTTGTTTGCACATGCTGGTTATGTGGCATTCTTACATGATTTCATGCTTTGCTGATGGAAAATTAGACCCTTGTGTATTATAAAAGAATAGAAGATGGCCATAGAATCAGGATGCAATTGCCTCAGGACATTCTGTTGACAGCTAGAAATATATACAGACAAAGCAATGTCACTGGATGCTAATGTGAACTATACCATAATGAGTACTGTAAATCCCTCTAAAAGGAGAAGCCACAACCCTTTTATTGAATGGGGGTGGGGGTGGGGGGGAGTTACCTTAAACTTTGACTGTGGAGGTAATTTCTACACTTTTGTACAATGAAACCACAATGAATATTTTATAACTACATTATGCCCACGAATTCACACCTATGATCCCAGGGGCTGATGTATCTGGATAAAGCCACATATAGGTACAAGAGCCTTCATTGCTGTTATCTATGTATTAGACTACTGATATGGTGTCTTTCATGCACACTGAAGACGAATCATTCATTTCTCGTATTAGCTTGTACCATGCGATTTCTTACACAATAATTTCCTTGTCAGAAGTTTTCCATTTTCTCCAGGGTGGAAGTGAATGAGAGGTATACTGTAATTTAACTAACAATATGTACAAGTAATAATATTTCTAACACTGCCTTATAGGAAATCTCGTAAGAGATGTCAAAACAGCCCTAGAAGCGACAGTGTCTCTGTTGGTCTTTTTAACCTTCCAAGTCAACTTTCATAAGCATCACAGATACTCTAAAGAGCAAAGCTCCGTGCAAAGGTGTGAATCTGAGGCCAGTAAGGCAAATTCGGAAAGGATCGCCTCGCTTCCTCCCCATGTGAAACTATTTACCTTACATTTCAGAAAGCATCTTGCTGCCTATCAACACAGAGTGGGGATAAATTGATCTTGACTGCTTCAGCTCTATTTCCACAGGCCTGCTACACTTTATAACTTGTGGCTGAAATATTGGAAGGGAAAATGTACAGTAGTCAAGTGCAGAGGTCTTCTTTGGTGATGTCAACATTCTTGGTGGGTTTGGCACCCGGAGCAATTTTCCATGATGATGCAACCGTAATATGAGTGGAAACATTTTCTTTAACCAAACACCCCTGTAGGCAGGCTGTGCGTAGTGTTCCTTGAAATGAGTTTGGAAAAACAAAACAAAGCCCTTCCTTGTTTCTTCTAATTGTCACACTCTGAAATGAACTGTAAGTGAAACCTGGGAAGTAGAGATGTCAGGACTATTTGGTTTTCCTACAGCCACTGCTTCTTGGTCGTCAGTATCAAAGAGCAGCGTGCTGCCAGGTTCAAGAATCGACTGAAAAGAATACAGAACAGTCCTTGAAAATCATGGCAATTATTCACAGCAAAAAGACTCTGGCCTAGAAATCCTAATGCCAGTAGATGGTTTTGGAATTTTTGTTTGGGGCGTGAGTAAAACAGAAGAGCTATAGGAGCAGCCCTTTATAAGAAAAGTCTTTTGTTGCTATCCTTAGGCTGACCCTACTTTTAAGACTGCCATAGACAACTGCGGGGGCATAAATTGAGCAAAATGAACAATGAGCCTCAACACCTCCTGGGACAGAAGATCAGGGACCCCAGTGAGCATTATTTCCCATTTTAAGTCAAATGATGTACTAAAATAGAATAGGGACTCACTGTACAAAACAGTCTCAATACGACACAGTGGAGTGCTTGGAAGCAATTAAAGTTCACATGATCTGTTTCTATTTCAGAGACATTTCCTTTTCTAGATCAATTTGACAAACACTCTCTTCAGTTCTAAAATGGAAAAACAATCTTACCAACCTGAAAATGACTTTGTATACAACGAAACCAGAAGGAGGCAGGTTTACTAACAGTCAGGTAGAATGATTTTACCTGTACAAATATCTCAAGAGAAAAGGAATATCTTTGCAAACACGGATGAAAGGAAGATGACCTGACGAGTTAGCCAATTATCTCTCAAATTCATCAGTACTATTGTTCTTAACTGATGAGCCTGTTAAGCAGGCCCAGCTGAAGAAGACTAAACCGTTCAAGTTTTCTCTAAGGTGAGTCTTCTTTCTGTGATGACTGCCACCGCCACCTTCCGGGTCTTCCTACCTCACGGCAGTCTGACCACAATTATTATTGCCAACTGGGACTGTGCTTCCACTCGAGCTCCCAACCTTTAGCCCAATTTGTCGTATTGTTCCCTCTTAATTTTTTAAGAATAGTATATTATTATTTCAACCTTGTTCAAAGCACTCCCATTACCCTAAGAAAGTAAAATCACCTAGTCTAGAGCTTGAAAGCCCTCCACAATCAAGAATAAAGTACCCATTACAAAATCCCTTTTCCTCCTTACCCTGCTTGATCAAAGGAGTTCAAAAAACTTATTTTCACTTTCCAACAAATGATTTAGCCATAGTCTCTTGAATTGCCTTCTGTCTTTTCTGCCTAGACAAACAGTACTCATTTATTTCATTCAACAAAGAATGACACACCCACTGTGTGTCAGGCCCAGTGATAGGCAGAGAGGATACAACAGTGAATAAGACCAACAGGGTCCCTGCTATCTAAGAATCATGTTCTAGTGAGGAATTCTGGGGATAGCAGCCATACTGCTATTTTTTTTTTTTTAAGATTTTATTTATTTATCTGAGAGAGAGCACAAGCAAGAGAGCACAAGCAGGGGGAGCAGCAGAGATAAAGGGAGAAGCAGGCTCCCCACTGAGCAGGGAGCCCAATGAGGGACTTGATCCCAAGACCCCGGGATGATGACCTGAGCCGAAAGCAGATGCTTAATTTACTGAGCCACCCAGGTGCCCCTGCTACTGTTTTTAAAAAAGATTTATTTATTTATATTAGTGAGAGAGAGAGAGAGAAAGCTCACGGGCACGTGAAAGAGAGAATGAATGGGGGGAGAGGCAGAGGCAGACAATCCTTGAAACCACAAGCAGACTCCCCACTGAGCACGGAACCTGATGTGGGGCTAACCTCAGGGTCCTGGGATCGTAGGCTAAGTTGAAACCAAGAGGCAGCTGCTCAACTGACTGAGCCACCCAGGTGCCCCAGGCTGTTACTGTTAAAAAGAGATAGTAAAAGTGCTGTTAAAAGAAATAAAATAGGTTCATGTCCTATGACCAGCTGGGTCACTTAGATTTTGTCATCAAGGAGAATCTCACTGAAGAAGTGCCATTTGCTGCAATATGTGCCCTCCTTATTGCATGGAGCACTGGGTGTTTATACGCAAAATAATAAATCATGGAACACTACATCAAAAACTAAGGATGTACTGTATGGTGACTAATACAACATAATAAAAAATTATTATTAAAAAAAAAAAAAAAAGAAGTGCCATTTGAATTAACTAAATACCAGAAAAGCAGCCACACAGAGACTGGGAGCAGAATTTTTCAGGGAATGACAAATGCAAATGCCCTAGGTAGAGACAAATCTAGCACATTCGTGGAAAGAAGAGAAGGCAGTGAAACCAAAGAGGAAGGGGCTGAACTTCAGAGAACTCTTAATTTTCTGTGTCAAGTACCTGGAACTTACCCTGCCCTCTTGAAATATTCTGGCATGTTACTAATTAACTCCTATCTTGTTTTCTATCTTTTTATTTGGGTGTGTCATTGCCCCAATCAGACTTTGAGTTGTCCTTATGCTGAAAATAAAGTCACATTAGAAATGATTACGCAGGGTTACAGGATCTTCCCGAGTGCTTTTCACAGAGAAGGTTTTTAAACACAGTAAAGATATCAAATCTCCCCAAAATCATACATAGGTTTAACATTATTCCATCCAAATCCAAGCAAAATCTTCTTGTAGATATAGAAAAGATCATCCTAATATGTGTATGGAAAAAACTAAGGAACTAGAATAACTAAAACAAGAAGAAAAGATTGAAAGGAATCATCTATTCAATTTGAAGATTTATCTACAGTAATCAGTGCTGTGTGGTACCAGTGGAGGGACAGACACAGAGCAATGGGACAGAAAAAAAATCCCCAAAATAGACCCACGCAAGTTCAGCCAACTGATTTTTGACAAAAGTACAAGAGCGATTTGATGTAGGAAGTACAGTACTTTCAACAAATGGTGCTGGAGCAATTGGACGTCCTAGGGGGAAAAAAAAAAGAACCTTAACCTAGACCTCACACCTCTTACAAAAATTAATTCAAAATACATCATGGGCTTAAATGTAAAGTGAAAAATTATAAAACTTGAAGAGAAAAAACAGAAAATCTTCAGTATCTAAGGGCTGGACAAAGAAATCTCAGACCTGACACCAAAAGCACAATCTATAAAAGGGAAAATTGATATGTTAGCCATCATTAACATTTAAAGCCTTTGCTCTGTGAAAGACCCTTTTAAGAGAATTAAAAAAAAAAAAGACAAGCTACAGACTGAGAGAAAAATATTTGCGAACCACTTATCTAATTAAGGACTAATATCTAGAATATATAAAGAACACTCTAAACTCAACAGTAAAAAACAACCACCCAATTAGAATGGGCAAAGGCATTAACAGACATTTCACTGAAGCAGGTATACAGATAGCAAATAAGCACATGAAAAGATACTCAACATCATTAGCCATTAAGGAAATTCAAGTTAAAACCACAGTGACATATCATTAAATACCCATCAGAAAGGCTAAAATACAAAACAGTAATAACACAAATTACTGACAAGGATGTAAAGAAGCTTAATTATTCACACATTCTTGGTTGGAATGTAAAATGGTACAGACATTTTGAAACAGGTTGGCAGCTTCTTAAGACACTAAGAATCCTGCTACCATACAACCCAGAGCCATAAAATATGATCTTAGGCATTAATTCAAGAAAAATGAAAATTTATGTTCACATTAAAACCTGTATTTATAGAAGCCTTATTTCTAATAACCCCAAACTGGAATCAACCCAGATATCCTTCAAAGGTGAATTGTTAAAACAACAACAACAACAACAACTCTAGCGCATTCATACCATGGAATATTATCAAACTATAAAAAGGAACAAACTATTTATACATATAACAACTTGGATAAATCTTGAGAGAATTATATGAGTGATAACATCTAATCCTGAAAGGTATATATTTATAATAAAGGTTATATGTGCTCTATGATTCCATTATACAACTTTCTTAAAATTACAAATTTCTAAAGATAGAGAATCAGTGGTTACCATTAACTAAGGAGGGGTGGAGGTGGAGAAGAAGTGTTTGCACTGACAATAGGAGATATCCTTGTGATGAAACTGCTCTTTATTTGACTGTATCAATGTCACTATCTTGGTTATGAAATTGTTATATTTTGGTCCATTTCCATTTTTCCTTCAAGCTATCTGACTTTTCCCCATCCAGGTTCGAATGTGTCTTTTTACTGTCCCCTGGATTTTTTCTAAGCCTATTTCTCATTTTATCGTACATTCTCTACCTGAACAAGTACATTCATGACCTCAAGTATTACTGGTGGGGCTTGAGTGAGAAACAATAAGCATACTCAAAAGGCTTTAACTTGACAGAGTGAAATGAAGGAACTAGTTAAAAAGCTTTGTGAGGGTTAAAGGAACCAAGAAAGGATGGTGAAACATTAAAGAAGCGGTAGCCATCAGAAGCCATTACCATCCCTAGGCCTGAAGGTACAAAGACAGAGCGTAATGACACGAGGTCTAGAGAGAGAGCTGAAGTCATGGATGAGTTGGTAGGTGCACTGCAATCAAGGAGTGTATATCATCATGTAAAACACTTAGGACAAACCGCCAGCCTCTATCTGAAAGAAGTCCAATTCAACCTGCCACTGGGGGGGGCCAAACTGCCCTGCCCTCCTGACCCCCCACGATGCTGTCAGGGACTAAACTGGCATTGGCCTTTGTTGCTGGGGGGTCCAAGGAGTGCCAGATTAGCCATTGTGTACAGTTCATATTGTTGGTACGACAGCCAGCTTCCATCCCTGCTGAGATGGAAGCATCAGGAGCCTCCTCCCCTGTGGATACCCTCTGCTGACTACTGACGTCAGAGCAAATTCTTCACGCTGCTCTCCGCGCATGGTTTATTCACATGCGTCTCCCCCAGATAAATGTAGCCAATCTTCCAATCTTATCAGGTCATGGTAGACATTTATTTCTAACTTTCAACTTCAGGTAACATTTTTCTGGGCACACTTAACCTTAATCTTTTCTTTAGTTTTCAGCCTATCATTTTTCTCCTTTTTAAAGTACTATCTTTTTATGGGTACTCTTTATGACTGTTGAAATATTAAAGGAAGAAAACTGCTTTAGTGCAAGAAAGTGAGTTTGAGCATTTACCAAAAAAGATTTGGTTTGACTAATTTTATACATAACTCTTACTGATGTGATGTTTCTACGCTTTATATATTTCATTCAATATAGAGAATGGCCGAGGACATTTCAGGAGTCCCAGAGTAACGAGTGGTTTGTGTTTTTCATAAAAATATATGAATGATATAAAATACCAAATACATAAATGCCATACTTTTCAGGAATAAGGCATAATATGAAGACAGAAAATATGTCATATTATATATTTATTGGTATATTCATAATGTTTGTTTTAATCAATTTATACTGATGAAGTTATGCCAGGCTTGCAGTTTGACTTCATTATGCTCATTAACATCTGTCTTTGACTTAGAAGGTTTGGAGTGATGACCTCTTTGATTTTATACCACATGTACTCGAGAGCCATCATGGACTCTTGCTATTCTATTCTCTTCCAGGATTATCTTTTACAGTACTTGGAAACCAAATTTTGGATGGCAAACTATTTAGTGAGAAGCCTAATTTTTATCCATGAGCTTGAAGATAAATTGTTGCTCAACTAGACTGGCCAGATATTGCTGAATTCTGTACTGGACCTAAAATCTTTTCATATTACATCATTCATCTTCCAGGTAGTATTTATAGCATCTTAATAATGGTGATTATTTCATAATCTTCTACTACTGGCTTATTATTCTATGGCCAATTCTTTTCTTTTAATCTTACACTAAGACTTACACAATTAGAAATTAAACATTTTTGAGCTAGAAAACTAAGTCTATCATATCCAATGATTTTTTTTGGATATATATATATTAGAAATAGATATATTTATAAGATCACCAAAATTCATACAATAAAGTACAGGCATTTCCCTTATATTAAATTTATCAGATAGCAAAATGGGTAACACAGACAAAAAATGATGGAGACATTGTCACCAATAAACCTACAGTAAATGAAATGCTAGGGAGTATTCTTTAGGTAGAAGAAGCTCAGAGGGAAGCTAAGAGAAACAGGAAAGAGTGGCAAAAAATAATGTAACTGTAGATATATATAAATGAATTTTAATGATATAAAACAATAAAAATAATATCTTTAAGGATTTTAAACATATAAAGAATTAAAACTCATAACAAAAATATATACATCGTAGTAGGTAGAGCAGTATTTTAAGACCCTTATTTCATGTGGGAAGAAATAAAAGAATTTACTTAATTCAGTCTTTGAATACTAAAGAATGTGCATTATAAGCTCCAGAGTATATTAAACAATAAAAATACTATATCAAATTATCAATTCAAAAGAAGAAGAGACTGAGAGAGAGCAGGTGGAAGAAATAAAAAGAAAATTTTATGACTACAGATTTATCCCAAATGTAAGAATAATTACATTAAAAATAGCATAGCTAAATGACCCAATAAAATATTTATAAATTAGATTAAAATTCAAAACAAAAGAAACACAATTATATAGTACAGAGAGCACATCTAAAATATAACACATGAATGTTGAAATTTAAATTATGGAAAAAAATATATCATGCAAACACCAAATAAGAGGAAGCTGGTGGAACTATATAATTATTAGATAAGTAGACTCATAAGAATCACAGAAGACTAACAGATACACTTCATAAGAAAAGTTTAATATACTAAGAAAAGTTTAACATACCAAGAAGATTAATGATTTTAAATTTATATGTACCAACAGCTTAGCCTATTTTTTTTTATATATAAAACAAAAGTTAGGAGAAGTACAAGAAATACTGACAAATCCACAGTCATGTGAGATTCTGGCACACCTCTGCCAGTAACAGAATATTTTGACCAAAACATTATAGCTAAAGAACATTTAACAATATGATTTTCAAAAATATAACCTAACTGACACATATTGCTGTACCCAACAACTGCAGAATACACATTACTTTCAAATTATACACATTACTTCAAATATAGTTCTGGCATTACTAAACAAATAGCACGGTTGCTTTTGTTTTTAAGTATTTGTTTATGTGCATTTTTTTTTTTTTTAAAGATTTTATTTATTTGACAGAGACAGAGACAGCCAGCGAGAGAGGGAACACAAGCAGGGGGAGTGGGAGAGGAAGAAGCAAGCTCATAGCGGAGGAGCCTGATGTGGGGCTCGATCCCACAACGCCGGGATCACGCCCTGAGCCGAAGGCAGCAGCTTAACCGCTGTGCCACCCAGGTGCCCCTGTTTATGTGCATTTTTTAAAGGCTGAAGTAATTTTAGTATTTCTAAGCTTTTGTGATAATGTCTTAAAATGGCATCCTGCTTTTAACTTTAAATATACATGAGATATTTATCAAAATTGATTATGTGCTATACCAAAAAGCCAGTTTCAATAAATTTCAAAGGGTTAATATTCCAGAACTACAAAGGAATTAAGTCAGTAATCAATAACAAAAGATAACTAGAAAATCCAAATCACAAAGTGAACTTTTAAGCAACCTAAGGCTCAAGGAAAAATCAAATCGAAATTAGACAAATTTTAATTGAATGAAAATGGAAGTACTGCCAAAGAAATGTGAGATCGCAATAGCAAGATGATGATATAGGAAGTCCTGGATCCTCCTTCACCCCAAGAACATATCAATTCAATAATCTGATGATAAATTTCCTTTGTAAAAAACCCAGGGAGGGGTTCCTATACCCTGAGTGAGTCCCAATCTGCCCATATCAGAGCTGGTAGAGAAATTCAAGACACCTTGCTATCATCTCTATCCCAAGCACAGCACCATATGATCAGAAGGAAACCTCTTAGCTCCCAGCTTCATTCTGGGGAGAAGGAAAAGGAGACTGAATGTCCAATGCTCCAACTTTTCTGGGAGATATCAGAGGGCTGGCTTCTGTCTAACCAATCTTGGATGTTAATGAGATGTCACATAATCTATCTGCCTAGATTATGCACCTGGGCTGCAATCCTTCTTCCTGGCTCAGTGGACAGTGAGCAAACAAAAAAACCCCAGCCCCCAGATGTTCCTTTGGGAGGGAAAGAGTTGAACCATGTGTCTAATGACCCAATTTTCCCAGCGGATACCCAGAATATTGCCCTTTTTTCCAGCTGGTCTTGGAGAGCTGAGAGAACCCAGCATAATCTACAGCCTCCTGACAGCCACTAAGCAGATACAGCACTTTGATCTACCATGAAATTATTTACCACAGCTCCTCCCTCCAGGTTACTGAGAACATTAATAGGTTAAAAACATCACATCCTAGTTTCTCCCCGGGATGAGGGAAAGAGTCAGATCAAGCATTTAGTGATTCAGTTTTTCTGGGTGTTGCTTGAAGATTTAGCTTCAATCTCACTCATATTGAAGAGCTAATGGGACCCAGCATACTTTAGATACTTGGGGATCTAAAAACAAAGAAAACAAGTTGGATAAGCATGATGATTGAAGAGACAGCCAGAATCTCCAGCCAGGCTGATTGGTGAAGTTTTTCTCCTGTAGGAGGCCAGTCTGCGAAGACTGGGAAAGGGACTGCTATGTCTAATGTACAGAACCAACATAGAGTCAAAGAAAATGAAGAAACAGGGAAACATCTTCCAAACAAAGGAGTAAGATATATCTCCAGAAACTGATCCTAATTAAAGACAATTATGTGATTGACCTGAAAGAGAATTCAAAATAACCATCATCAAGGGACTCACCAAGATCAAGAGAATAATGCATGAACAAAGTAAAAATTTTGATAAAGAGATAGAAATATTTTTTTTAAAGTACTAAACAGAAATCATGAAGCTGAAGAACATAACTGTACTGAAAAATTCACTAGCGGGGTTCAAAACAGACTAGACCAAGCAGAAGAAAAGACCAGTGAACTTGAACACTGATCATTAGAAAATATTCAGTCAGAGGAGCAAAAAGAAAGAATGAAAAACAGTGAAGAAATCTAAAGGAACTTCTAGGACATCATCAATCTGACCAATATAACACTGTGGCAGTTCCAAAAAAAAAAAAAAAAAAGACAAAGAGGGGACCAGAAAGTATATTCAAATACGGGCTGAAAATTTTTCAGATCTGGGGAAGGAAAAGGACATTCATTCAGATCCAGGAAGCCCAGTGGATATCAGGACTCCAAAGAAATTCACATGGAAATGCATTACAATCAAAACTTTGGAAATCAAAAACAAAAACAAAAATTTGAAAGCAGCATGAGAAAAGCACTTATCACATACAAGTGAACCCCATAACACAATAGGAATTTTCAGCAGAAGCCTTACCGGCCAGAAGGAAGTGTAATGATATATTCAAACTGTTGAAAGAAAAAAACCTGCCAGCCAAGAATATTATATCTGGCCAAACTGCCCTTTACAAATAAAGGAAAGGTAAAGACTCTCCCAGACAAAAACTGATGGTGTTAATTACCACTAGAACTGCTTTATGAGAAATGTTAAGGAGAGTTTTTCAAGTTGAAATCAAAGGATGCTAAACAGCATAATCTAAATAGCATAAAAAAGTATACAACTCATTGGTAAAGGTAAATATACAGACAAATGCAGGATAGTGTATTATGTGGTAGTTTTGGGTAAATCACTTTGAATTCTAGTATGAAAGTCAAAACACAAAAGTATTAAATATAACTAAAAATTATCAGTGGAAGCACAATGTAAATGGATGCAAACTGTGATATCAATAACATAAAGTACGTGTGTAGGAGGGAGTAGTAAAAATGTAGACTATATGCAACTGAAGTTAACATGTTAGCTTAAAACTGATTGTTCAAACTATAAGATATTTCATGTAATCCCTATTGTAACCACAAAGAAAATACTTAATGGAAGTTACACAAAAGAAAAAGAGAAAATAATTAAAGGTTATCAATACCAAAAACTTTTTAAAAATCAATGAAGCACAAAGGAAGACAGCAAAAGAGGAACAAAATAATTACAAGGTGGAGGGTAAACAATTAACAAAATGGCAATAGTAAATCCTTCCCTATCAATAATTACTTTAAATGCAAATGGATTAAACTCCTTGATTCAAAGACAGAGTGACTAAATGGATATAACAAAACAAGATCCAACCACTGCTGTATAAAAGAAACTCACTTTAGATTTAAGGACACATGTAGACTGAGTATAGGGACAGAGAAAGATATTCCATGCAAATGGCAACCAAAAGAGAACATGAGTAACTACACTTATATCAGATAAAATACATGTGAAGGTAAAAACAAGAGACAAACAAGAATATTTTACAATGATGAAAGAGTCAATTCAACAAGAAGAGATAACAATTATAAGTCTGCATGCATCTGACATCAGAACACCTAAATATATAAAGCAAACATTGACGGAACTGAAAGGGGGAAACAGACCACGGTCAAGTAATAGCAGGACTCTTCAACACCCTCACTTTCAATAATGGATAGAACAACCATGCGGAAAATCAACAAAGAAACAGTGGACTTGAACAATATGATTTTTTAAAAAATGGCCCTATCAGATGTAAAACATTCCACTCAATAGCACCAGAGTATATGCATTCTTCTCAAGTGCACACAAGACATTCTCCAGGATAGATCACACGTTAGGTTACAAAACAAGTCTTAACAAATTTAAGAAAAGTGAAATCATAGTAAGTATCTTCTTGAACCACAATGAAATTAGGGATCATAAGCAGGAAGAAATTTGGAAAGTTCAGAAATATGTAGAAATTAAAAACACATTTTTGAACAACCAGCAGGTCAAAGAACAAGTCAAATGCAAAATTAAAAAATGTCTTGAGACAAATGAAAATGAAAATATAACATAACAGAACTTATGGCATGCAGCAAATGCAGTACTAAGAGGGAAGTTTGTAGCAATAAAGCCAATGTTAAAAAAGAAAAAAAAAATCTGACATATGTAACCTAACTTTATACCAAAAAGAACAAGAAAAAGAACAAACTAAACCCAAATTTAGCAGAAGGAAGGAAATAAGAAAATAATAAAGATTAGAAGAAAAATAAAATAGAGAATAACAGAAGAAAAAAATCAATGATACTAGAGTTTGTTTTTTGAAAAGATAAAATTGACCAACATTTAGTGGGATTAAGAAAAAAAGAAAGAAAACTTAAATCAGAAATGAAAGAGGAGACATTACAACTGATGCCACAAAGATAAAAAGGATTACAAATGACTACTATAAACAAGTATACACCAACAAACTGAATAACCTGGAAAACATTTCATAAATTTCTAGAAACATACAGCCTACCAAGATTGAATCCTAAAGAAATAGTAAGTCTGAATACACCTACAAATAATAAAGATAATTACCAGTAATTAAAGCCTCCCAAGAAAGCAAGCCCAGGACCAAGCCAATAGATTCACCTGTGAATTCTATCAAACATTTAAGGAAGGAAGTAATGCCAAATACTTTTCAAATTCTTTCAAAGAATAAAAGAAGAGGAATACTTCTTAACTCATTTTATGAGCTCAGTATAAACCTGATAGCAAAGCCGGACAAAGACACCACAAGAAAATGACAGAGCAATATCCTTGATGAGTTCAGATGTTCAAATCCTAAAAAATCACCAAACAACCAAACAAGAACACACAAAAAAGTTAGCAAACTAAATTCAACAAACATGAGAAGGATTATACACCAAGACCAAGTGGGGTTTAGCTGGCAGGTATATATGGTTCTACATATGAAAATCAATTAATACATCATTTTAACAGAATGGAGGATAAAAATCACATGATCATCTCAATAGATGCTGAAAAAGCATTTTACAAAATTCAACATCCTTTCATGGTAAAACTAGGAATAGAAGGAAGTTTCCTCTACATAAAGAATGCCACGCGTAAAAGCCCATAACTAGTATCATACTCAATGGCAAAGATCAGGAACAAGGCAAGGATGCCCACTCTTATTACTTTTATTCAACATAATACTGGAAGTTCTAGCCTGAACAATTGGACAAGAAAAAGAGGTAACACTCATCCAAATTGGAAAGGAAGAAATAAAATTATTTCTGCTTTCAGATCACATGAATAGAAGCTCTAAAGAGTTTACAAAAAACTGTTAGAATAAATGAATTCTGTAAAGTTGCATGATAAAAAGCAGTATATAAAAAATCAGTTGTGTTTCTGTACAATAATAATGAACTATTTGGAAAAGAAATTAGGAAAACAACCAAATTTACAACAGAACCAGAAGTAATAAAATATTTATAAATAAAATTAAGTAAGGAGATAAATGACCTATACACTAAAAACTATGAAACACTGATAAACAAATTAAAGAAGATACAAACAAATGGAAAGATGTCCTGTGTTCCTCAATTGGGAGACTTGTTAAAATGTCCACCCAAAGTGATCTACAGATTCAAGGCAATCACTATCAAAATCACATTGGCATTTTCTACAGAAATAGAACAAACAAAACTAAAATTTATATGGAACCAGAAAAGACACCAAGTAGCCAAAATGATTTTGAAAAAGAACAAAGTTGGAGGCATTGTACTTCCTGATTTCAAAATACATTACAAAGATACAGTAATTTTGACAGTATGGTAATGGCATAAAGACACACAGACCAATGGAAGAGAATAGAGAGCATAGAAATCAATTCATGCATATATGGTCAACTGATCTACCACAAGGATGCCAAGAATACACAAAAGGGAAAAGACAGTTTCTTCAAATGGTGCTGGGAAAATTGCATATCCACATACAAAAGAATAAAATTGAACTCTTATGTTATTCCATACATAAATGTCAACTCAAGTGGATTAAAGACTTACACATAAAGCTTGAAACTATAAAATTCCTAGAAGGAAAAATAGGAAAATTCTTCATAATGTTGGTCTTGGCATTGATTTCTTGGACACGAAACCAAAAACACAGGTAAGAAAAGCAAAACAGACAAGTGGAACTATATCAAACTAAAAAGCCACACAGCAAAGGGAACAAGCAACAGAGTGAAAAAGGCATCTTATGTGATTGGAGGAAATACTTACAAACCATATATCAGATAAGGCATTAATATCCAAAATATATAAGGAAATTCTACAGTTCCCTGACATATGTAATAATGTGGATGAACGTTGAGGAATTACGCTAAGTTATAAAAGCCAGTCACAGAAGGACAAAGTGCATGATTCCACTTATATTAGGTATGCAAAAGAGTCAAACTCATAGAATCAGAGAGAAGCCAGGGACTGTGGGGAGGAGGAAATAGGGAGTTGCCAATGAGCAGGCATAAAGTATTAATTATATAGTTATTATAAATTTTAGAGATCTGCTATACAATGTTGCCCCTTTTATACTTGTTTTCATTCTTACTATGTCTTCATTCTTTTGTGTAAATCCAAGATAAATTTTCATCTGGTTTCATTTTCTTTCTGCTTGAAGAAATTTCTCTAATATTTTTAGTAGTATAGATATGATGGTGATGAAATCTCTTGCCTTTATTTTTCTGAAAAAGTATTCATTTCACCTTTACTTCTATTTTTTTCACCTTTACTTTTAAAGCATATTTTGATGGGATTAGAATTCTAGGGTGACAGCTTATTATCTTTGTCATTTTAAGGATGTTATTCCACCAAATTACGTTCTGTACAGTTTCTGCCAAGAAGTCTGCTATTATTCTTATATGTGCTCCATTGAATGTAATGTGTCTTTCTCCTGGCTAATTTAAATACTTAAAAAAAATTTTTTTAAATATGTTTTAAAAGTACTTTGATTATGATAGTCCTTATAATTGTCTTTGTTCTTATTCTGCTTGGGGCTCACTGAGCTTCTTGAATCTATATAATCTATATGTTTATTATTTTAATCAAATTTGGAAAATTTTCAGCCATTAATCCTTCAAATACCCTGCATCCCCTTCCCTTCCTCCATTCCCAAAACACACAAATTAGATTATTTGGTGTTATTCTTAGGGATCACTAAACTTTTATGCACTTTTTCAGTCTATTTCCTCTTATGGTTTCTGATTTCACCCAATTTGTATACAGATTGGTTTTCAGACAGAGTTAAGGGGACTTACTTTCATATTCTTTTTTTTTTTATTGAAGATTTTACTTATTTGAGAGAGAGAGTGAGCACATGTGAGTAGGGGGAGGGGCAAAGGAAGAGGGAGAAGCAGACTCCCCACTGAGCAGGGAGCCAGTCTTGGGGCTCAATCCCAGGACCCAGGGATCACAACCGTGGCTTAAGGCAGATGCTTAACTGACTGAGCCACCCAGGTGCCTTCCACTTTCATATTCTTAAAACTCTTTTTTTCCATATTTCTATGACACTCTGTTCTGCTGTTTCTTGCTGCCTTATCTTCCTAAATTCCAGTCTCAGACTTCTCAATTCAGAGGGATCACTGGACTTGGATTGCTTTTCCCTCCTCTGCAATGGAATTTGAAAATTTCCTCTACACAGAAATCTAGGATGATCATAGAGCTCATTTTATTTATATGCCTTTCCAGAAATCTTAGTCCTGCACTGTGTGCTTCTTGTCCCAAATAGTTATTTCACATATTTTTCCAGTGTTTTCATATTTTTATGATGAGAAGATAAGTCAGAATTCTGTTACTTTCTCAGGACTGGAAACAAAAGTCCAGAAGTACATTTTTATAGTTCTTGAGATACATAATCAATTTGTTTCCCAAAAGAATCAAACCAATTTATATTACAATTCCAATGGCTACTTAATTTAGAACAGCTTCACTGAATTTTCATCAATGGACTTTTATTTTAATAGCATACTTTGACATAAAGTGTGTGTGTGTGTGTGTGTGTCTTTTCCTTACAACTCATTTCTCATGAGTTAGTGTAGAGTATATGCTACTTTGCCATCAAAGCTCACATGGTTCTTTTTTTTTTTTTTTTTTGGTAAGATTTTTTATTTATTTGAGAGAGAGAGAAGGCACAAGCAGGGGGAAGGGCAGTGGGAGAGGGAAAAACAGACTCTCACTGAGCAGAGAGCCCAACACAGGGCTTCATCCCAAGGTCCTGAGATCATGACCTGAGCTGAAGGCAGAGCCTTAACCAAATGAGCCACCCAGGCACCCCTCACACGGTTCTGTCCATAAATATTTTAGATAACATTGCCATCTCTGGGATAAATTGTAGAATCATACAATCAGCTTTAGAATCTTGAAGCACTTTATTAATGTGAATCAACACATTATCATAGATTTGCAGAATATGATAATATATTTGTTTAGGTAATTAAAATATATGCCTTATTTTATATTCTATATTTTTATATTAATAAAATATATTAAAACCACCTCTATAGCTTCCTATTATTCTTTATTCATTAAAAATAAATTTTAATTTAAAGTTTTAAAGATAAATCAGAAATTGTAGAAAGTAGAAAAATGAAAAGATGAAAACAAGGAAAGGTTATCACCTTTAATATCCATTATTTTATTAACAATTACACTAAAGATAAGTACTGTCAAAATTTGGAACATTGCTTTTTATATGGTTGCAGTCTAATTTCATATTTTGTTTTCCCGCTTAATGAATAATATACTTTAAAATATTTTATATTTATCTTTAAGAATCACAGTATATTTATATATATATATATATATACACTATTGTTGGACCATTAACCATTTATGCTATTTCCAAATGATTTTGAATATAAATATTTAATACTTTTGTGAATCAAAATTTATTACTGTTTATGGGAGAAGAAAAAAGATGGCAGAGGAGTAGGGGACTGTTTTTCAGCTAGTCCCCTAAATCGAGCTGGATATCTACTTAGATCATCCTGAACACCCACGAAATCAGCCCGAGGCATAGGTAGATACATCTGGATCTCTATAAACGAACACCTCCGGCGCTGAGTATTGAGGTACAAAGCAGAGAGCCGTGAATCTGCGCACAGATATCGGAAGATAAACGGAAGGGGGAGGGAGCCGCCGCGCTTGGGCAGGAAGCAGTAGCCACTTGCACTGGGGAGATGCCAGACTCGCAGACCTACACTCGTGTGAGAAAGCAGACTGAGACCAGGAGCCCAGAACGTGCACACGACCAGACTGAAAACCGGAGCTCCAGAGCGCTCACTCTACCTAGACTGAGACTGGGAGCTCGGGAGCGTGTGCGCGTCCAAACTGAAAACCAGCGCCGGGGAAGGCTCACTGGAACAGGACTGATACTGGGAGCTCAGGAGCGAACTTGTGACCAGACTGAAAACCGAAGCTCCGGAGTGCACACTCGAACCAGACTGAAACCGGGAGCTTGGGAGCGCACAAATGCACAACCAGATGGAAAACCAGCACTCCGGATCGCATGCAAACCAGACTGAAACAGGGAGCTCGGGAGCGTGCGGAGGAACCAGGGACGGCTGGCGGCTGGCGGTGTTAGAAACACAAAGGACAGAGACCTGCCGGCCCTGGAGGTGAGGGCTGGGAGAGCGGCTGTGGGGCGCACAACCCAGGACGCTGCAGGGTTTTTAGCAGCACCGACAGAAACAGAGTAAAAGTGGCCAGGAGAGCTCAGCGGAGAGCGGACTACTATCTCTCTGTTCTGAGACAGAGGCTAGGATACAGCCACTGCGGCTCTGACTCTCAGAAGAGTCACAGAAAACTGCCAGGGAAAGCAGCCAGAGAACAAAAGCCCGGAAATACCAGTTCACATTGTGCCTATCCCCATCCCCCCCTCACAGGGGACGGGGCAACTCTACCCAAACAGGGTTGCCTGAGTATCAGCGCAGCAGGCCCCTCCCCCAGAAGGCAGGCTGAAAAAGCAAGAAGCCCACATTCCTAAGGTCCCTATAAAACAAGTACACATTGCCTGGGTCCTAGTCAATAATTTGGGCTCTGTACATCCCTGCAACCTCTCCTTATCAGAATGACAAGGAGGAGGAATCCCCAACAAAGAAAAGAAATGGAGACTGTGGTCTCTGCTATAGAACTCATGGATATGGATATAACCAAATTGTCAGAAATGGAGTTCAGAGTAACAATGGTCAAGATGATGTGTAGGCTTGAAAAAAATATTAACAAAAATATTAACGAGAATATAGAATCTCTAAGGGTGGAAATGAGAGCAAATCTGGCAGAAATTAAAAATGCTATGAATCAAATGCAGTCTAAACTGCATGCTCTGATGGCCAGGGTAAATGAGGCAGAGGAACAAATTAGTGAGTTGGAAGATGGGATGATATAAAAGAAGGAAAAAATGGGAATTTGGCTCAAAAAATCCAATATGGGAGATTACTGACTCAATAAAACGTTCCAATGTCAGAATCATCAGCATCCCCAAGGGGGTGGAGAAAGAGAGAGGTTTAGAAGAGATATTTGAACAAATTGTAGCAGAGAACGTCCCTAACCTGGCAAAGGAAACAAGCATTTGTGTCCAAGAGGCAGAGAGGACCCCTCCCAAGATCAATGAGAACAGACCTACACCATGTCACGTCATAGTGCATTTTGCAAATATTAGATCCAAGGATACAGTCTTGAAAGCAGCCAGGGGGAAGAGAATCCTGACCTACAGAGGGAAGAACATCAGAATAACATCAGACCTGTCTACAGAGACCTGGCAAGCCAGAAAAAGCTGGCAAGATATATTCAGAGCACTAAGTGAGAAGAACATGCAGCCAAGGATCCTTTATCCAGCAAGGCTGTCATTCAGAATGGATGGAGAGATAAGGACCTTCCAGGATCGGCAGAAACTAAAAGAATATGTGACTACCAAGCCAGCCCTACAAGAAATATTAAGGGGGGTTCTATCAAAGTAAAAAGACCCCAACAGTGATACAGAACAGAAATTTACAATCTACAGAAACAATGACTTCACAGGAAACATGACATAATTAAAATTATCTATCTCAATAATCACTCTCAATGTGAATGGCCTAAATACTCCCATAAAACACCACAGGGTTGCAGACTGGATAAAAAGACATGACCCATCCATATGCTGTCTACAAGAGACTCATTTTGAAACTAAAGATACATCGAGACTGAAAGTGAAGGGATGGAGAACCATTTTTCATGCCAGCGGACTTCAAAAGAAAGCTGGGGTAGCAATTCTCGTATCAGACAGGTTCGATTTTAAACTAAAGACTGTAGTTAGAGATACAGAAGGACACTATATTATTCTTAAAGGATGTATCCAACAAGTGGATACATCCCCAACAGGGGAGCAGCTAGATACACAAGCCAACTCTTAACCAGAATAAAGAGACATATAGGTAATAATAATACGTTCATAGTAGGGGACCTTAACACTCCGCTCTCAGCAATAGACAGATCACCTAACTAGAAGGTCAACAACAAGAGCTTTGAATGACATACTGGACCAGATGGACCTCATAGATATATACAGAACACTATACCCCAGAACAACAGAATACTCATTCTTTTCAAATGCACATGGAACTTTCTCCAGAATAGACCATATACTGGGTCACAAAACAAGTCTCAACCAATACCAAAAGACTGAGATTATTCCCTGCATATTCTCAGACCACAATGCTTTGAAACCGGAACTCAATCAAAAGGAAAAATTTGGAAGAAACTCAAACATTTGGAAACAAAGAACCATCCTGCTTAAGAATGATTGGGTAAACCAGGGAATTAAGGAAGAACTTAAGCAATTTATGGAAACCAATGAGAACGAAAACACATCGGTCCAAAACCTATGGACACTGCAAAGGCAGTCCTAAGGGGAAAATACATAGCCATCCAAGACTCTCTCAAAAGAATAGAAAAATCTAAAATGCAGTTTTTATATTCTCACCTCAAAAGTTGGAGCTGGAACAGAAGAACAGACCTAACCCACGCAGAGAAGGCGGTTGATCAAGATTAGAGCAGTAATCAATGAATTAGAAACCAGGAGCACAGTAGATCAGATCAACAGAACTAGAAGCTGGTTCTTTGAAAGAATAAATAAGATCAATAAGCCACTGGCCAGACTTATTAAAAAGAATAGAGAAAGGACCCAAATTAATAAAATTATGAATGAAAGGGGAGAGATCACGACCAACACCAAAGAAATAGGAAGAATCATTAGAAACTATTATTAACAACTATATGCCAATAATTTAAACAACCTGGAAGAAATGGATGCCTTCCTGGAAACCCACAAACTACCAAGTCTGAAACAGGAAGAAACTGATTATTTAAACAGACCAATTAATTATGAAGAGATTGAAGCAGTGATCAAAAACCTCCCCAAAAACAAGAGTTCAGGGCCTGACGGATTCCCCAAGGAATTCTACCAAACATCAAGGAAGAAATAATACCTATTCTCCTGAAGCTGTTTCAAAAAATAGAAGGAAAACTACCAAATTCATTAGGCCAGCATTACCTTGATACCCAAAGCAGGCAAAGACCCCATCAAAAAGGAGAATTACAGACTGGTATCGTTGATGAATATGGATGCCAAAATTCTCAACAAGATCCTAGCTAATAGGATCCAACAGTAAATTAACAGGATTATCCATCATGACCAAGGGATTCACCCCTGGGTTGCAAGGGTGGTTCAACATTCGCAAATCTATCAGTGTGACAGAACACATTAATAAGAGACATGAACCATATGATCCTTTCAATTGATGCATGAAATGCAGAAAAAGCATTTGACAAAATACAGCATCCTTTCCTGATTAAAACCCTTCAGAGCGTAGGGATAGAGGGTACATTCCTCAATTTCATAAAAACAATCTATGAAAAGCCTATGGCGAATATCATTCTCAATGGGGAAAAGCTGAAAGCCTTTCCCTTAAGATCAGGAACACAACAAGGATGCCCACTCTTGCCATTATTGTTTAACATAGTACTAGAAGTCTTTGCAACAGCAATCAGACAACAAAAAGGAATAATAGGTATTCAAATCGGAAAAGAAGAAGTCAAACTGTCTCTCTTCGCAGATGACATGATACCCTATTTGGGAAAACCCAAAAGACTCCATCCCCAAATTACTAGAACTCATAGAGCAATTCAGTAATGTGGCGGGATACAAAATCAATGCTCAGAAATCAGTTGCATTTCTATACACGAACAATGAGCCTGAAGAAAGAGAAATTAGGGAATCAATTCCATTTACAATAGCACCAAAAATCATATGATATCTTGGAATTAACTTAACCAGAGAGGTAAAGGATCTGTATTCCAGAAACTACAGATCACTGTTGAAGAAGACACAAAAAGATGGAAAAACATTCCATGCTCATGGATCAGAAGAATAAATATAGTTAAAATGTCTATGCTACCCAGAGCAATCTACACTTTCAACGCCATCCCGATCAAAATACCAATGACATTTTTCAAAGACCGGGAACAAATAGTCCTTAAATTTGTGTGGAACCAGAAAAAGCCCCGATTCATCAAGGAAATGTTGAAAAGGAAAAACAAAGCTGGGGGCATCATGTTGCCTGATTTCAAGTTATACTACAAAACTGTGATCACCAAGACAGCATGGTACTGGCACAAAAAAAGACACATAGACCAATGGAACAGAATAGAGACTCCAGAAATGGACCCTTGGCTCTATGGTCAACTAATCTTTGACAAAGCAGGAAAAAACATCCAGTGGAATAAAGAGAGTCTCTTCAAAAAATGGTGCTGGGAAAATTGGACAGCTACATGCAAAAGAATGAAATTTGACCACTCTCTCATACCATACACAAAGATAAACTTCAAATGGATGAAATACCTCGAGGTGAGACAGGAATCCATCAAAATCATAGAGGAGAACATAGGCAGTAACCTCTTTGACATCAGCCACAGAAATTTCTTTCATGACACATCTCCAAAGGCAAGAGAAACAAAAGAAAAAATGAACTTGTGGGACTTCATCAAGATAAAAAGTTTCTGCACAGCAAAAGAAACAGTCATCAAAACAAAGAGACAGCCCACAGAATGGGAGAAGATATTTGCAAATGACACTACAGATAAAAGACTGGTATCCAAGATCTATAAAGAACTTCTCAAACTCAGTACATGAGAAACAAATAATCAAATCAAAAAATGGGCAGAAGATACGAACAGACACTTTTCCAATGAAGACATACAAATGGCTAACAGACACATGAAAAAAATGTTCAACATCATTAGCAATCAGGGAAATTCAAATCAAAACCACATTGAGATACCACCTTATGCCAGTTAGTATGGCAAAAATTGACAAGGCAAGAAACAACAAACGTTGGAGAGGATGTGGAGAAAGGGGAACCCTCTTACACTGTTTGTGGGAATGCAAGTTGGTACAGCCACTTTGGAGAACAGGGTGGAGGTCCCTTAAAAAGTTAAAAATTGAGCTACCGCATGGTCCAGCAATTGCACTACTGGGTATTTCCCCCAAAGATACAGACGTAGTGAAGAGAAGGCCATATGTACCCCAATGTTCATAGCAGCATTGTCCACAATAGCCAAACTGTGGAAGGAGCCAAGATGCCCTTCAACAGACGAATGGATTAAGGAGATGTGGTCCATATATACAATGGAATATTAGCCATCAGAAAGAACGATTACCCAACATTTGCAGCATCATGGATGGGACTGGAGGAGATTATGCTAAGTGAAATAAGTCAAGCAGAGAAAGACAATTATCATATGGTTTCACTCATTTATAGAACATAAGAAATAGCAGGCAGATCTGTAGGAGAAGGAAGGGAAGAATGAAGGGGGGGTAAACAGAAGGGGGAATGAACCGTGAGAGACTATGGACTCTGGGAAACAAACTGAGGGCTTCAGAGGGGAGGGGAGTGGGGGATTGGGATAGGCCGGTGATGGGTATTGAGAAGGGCACGTATTGCATGGAGCACTGGGTGTTTTACGCAAACAATGAATCATGGAACACTACATCAAAAACTAAGGATGTATTGTATGATGACTAATATAATAGAAAATTTTAAAAAAACTTTATTATTGTTTATGATGTTAAATCACTACTACAGGAGGTATATTTAAATGCTCAGAAGGTATAAACTTTTTAAAAGGCACTTAATAAACACTGTCAAATTTTTTTATGAAATTGAGAAAACAATATATAGTTTCACAAATAGCACATGAGACTAGTTGGTTCCCTGCATTCAAATTAGCTTCCACTGTT
The DNA here is from genome assembly GCF_023065955.2 of Ursus arctos. NCBI lineage: Eukaryota > Metazoa > Chordata > Mammalia > Carnivora > Ursidae > Ursus > Ursus arctos. The sequence continues at coordinate 68,866,630 of NW_026622985.1, forward strand.
GTTATTTTTTTAAAAATCCAGGTTGAAATTGCATTTCACATCTGACTCCAGTAAATTTCTATTCTAACCAGTGCTGTGTTGTGGGATTCTGGATCCCTAGGAGTTAGGGATTGTTTGATCCAGGCCAACAATCCTGAAAGGCCTGGATGTTTTCCTTTCTCCAGCATAATTAATATAGGTCAGTTTAAGCCTACTTTGCTTAAGGGGTTCTTAGTATGTAAACTGAGTTAAGCCTGTAATATGGGTGAGGAGCTATGACACTTTCTTACCCCTCCCCAGGTTTCTGCATTTCCAGATCTAAAGTTGTTTTGATGATATACTCAAGTAGCCTCTTCATGGGCTGCTTATTCATATCAGTCTTAGGGACCTAATAATCAATTAACCAGCACCAATAATCCCTGCCATTCATACAAGGCTGATTACTAGCAGACCATATTTCCTATTAGGGTGATACACAGAGCATGAAACCTATGAAGAACTTTTCTCTTATACAAAAGTTACCTACTGCTTCAAAAGATCAGTGGAGGATAAGTGGAAATTGTTTACATCTGAGAATAAAAGCCTCGACTTGCTTCAATTTTTAATTTGAGAGAAATATTCACTGCAATGCAAAATATCCCAACAAAGAACTTGTAGAGTAAGTGTTCCCATAGGACAGGTACAGTCATTCCATCCCAATTCCACTGTGAAGCAGGCCTGAGAGGCAGAAAGGGTTCTGTCTTCAGGGAAGGAAAAGAGTTTGTGGCAGATTTTAGGTCCCCTCCTCCTTTCTCTCTTTCCTAATGATGGAATGGAGGATTCCCAACTCAGAGGTGTTCATAAAATTGACAGGTATTCTGGAAATGGTGGCAAAGGCAGCTATTGACTTTGTGTGAGAAGCCAGGAATACATAGAAGTGTTCTGTGGCAAGCTATGTATAAAGCAAAATAAAACTATGATATGGAAAACCTGGCATTGGTGAGGGTGGGTGGAAGAGTCCAGTACCACTTAGCTATAGGCACAGAAGGCATTCTAGGTTTTTGGTATTCTCTACAAAAATATTAATGCAGGGATATTTTATGATCCAAGAAAGGGGAGGATCCAAAAGAGAATACATGTGTAGTGGTGGCTCATGGGTGAAGTAACTACCCCTTGAGAGGTCTTACCAAGGCCTTAACGTCAGGTAAAAAAGAGCAATGCCCACGAATGCACAGGGTCTACGCCAAAACACCCACAGGGGACAGAACACTTGTATAGTAAAAAGATCACAATGATGACTGACCAGTTATCTTCATCATTTTAAGCAAAAGCAAAAAGAACTAATAATAGAAGTAACTCCCGATTTCCTCCCTCCAAAATGGACAGAAAATAATATTTTCCCTCCTCGGGAATAGTGAAGAGTGATCCTGACATAGAGGGCATCCTTCCTTTCAAATCCAACAAAAAACACATCTAAGTTTTCTTTGTGGAAATAGAGCTGACCAAGTGATGCTGAATATATTGTTTTGGCATGAGTCTTTTTCAAAATCAGTATGGAGTTACCACAATTTGATATCTAACAGTAGAGTGCCCCTTCCATGTTATTCTAACTGTAGAGCTGCATTCGTGCTCTCCTACAAATCATCCTGGACTTCATCTGACGCTCCACTATGGGACTGCAGTTACTCTAGACATCTATCCCAAACCACATCGTTTTTTTCAAATAGATCATCTTTTCTAATCATGGAATGGTAAAAATGAAACCAGTTACCACTTCATCTATCAAATCAAATCAATCAACAATAATGAATAGAGTGGTAACAGATGTCAGAGTCAGATTGCTCTCATTTTTCAGGGATTTATGCTCTCACCTACTTCCTTTTCTCATCAGCAATGTGCCTGTTGTACTTCAAACTACTTAGTATCTGAAGATGCAGTCTGTGAAGACGGAGCCAACTGCCTGAACTCAACTGTCCCATGACAATTAATACTATTCTGCAAGGAAAGTGACCCTCAACATGGCAGGTTGGAGATGCACTCCGTAGACCATCTACCCTAACACTCTTCTTTCAAAGGAGGGAAATGGATTTAAAGAAGGTAAAGAGATTTGCCCATGGCAATTTTCGGTAAATACTCTTATTTTTTCTTTTCTTAAATGTATTTATCCTTGGAATTAGGATACCAGCTTTGGGGTTAACTGAATTAGCCACAGATTTTAGCTTTTCTATACTTTATCTCACCCTTTTATAAAATAGGAATGATAATACTTACGTATTATCTTTCACACAGTAATTTTATGAAAATAAATGTTCCAAATGTATGCAAATAATATAATGATAGAAGACAATTATTGTTTGGATTATAAATGAGCTTTATTAGTTGAGGTTATGTCTGCCTATACACAGCAGAATATCAGATAGAGCAAAAAGTTCTAATGTGAAGTAATGGAAGACATACAAGGCAAGAATTGTACATTTGCGAGAACACAATAGGGCCCTTAGGCTATAATCTGAATGACAGCAATAGGATTTGGTGTCTAATCTAGCACCCTAAATTGAGTTGTAACCTGCATTTGGGTGGGAGACTAAATGAAGGAAATTAAAATTATGAGTACCTTACTATCGGTCAACTACTTTAGGTTACATTTTAGTTAATCATGTTTGTGAACTTCTTCTGAGTCTACCATCTTGGAAAAAAATAACATTTTAAATAAACTGTTTCTTTCAACAGTTGTTCCTAGATATTAGACTTTTGGTGAAGATGGCAGACTTTTTCCTCAAAGTTGAATCATCAGAACATACAACCACCGAATAGGCTTTGTCTTAAAGTACTGAATTTTGACTGGCCTTGGCAGCAGTACGTTTTAAAGGGGCAGATGACCACATATAACCTGTCTGGCTCAGCTGAAACCACTGTTAACATTGTAAACTGACAATTTTGTCTTCTTGAAGCGAAAAAACCAACCAACCCCCCACCCAAAAATACCCCACCCCAACACAGTTTTTCTTCCCAACAAAGGCTTTTTTATAAAAGCAGTAAGGTAATGGCATGAAGTGTGCTTCTCATGCTGTAATCACACCCCAGGGGGAATGGGAGGTACGCCACTGCACCTCTTGCTTTGTAATGACCCAGGGGTGTGATTATCTTACGATAACCACACTCCCTGTCATGCCTTATTGCTTATATATTCCACATGTCATAATGAATCCTGAAGCACTTTCTAGGTCTCATAGCAAAGGCAATGACTTTGAAGTACAGGAAGTAGCCAGCTTTTCTAGATACACACAGATTAATATTGTATACATTAGGGGGAATTATGAATGACTACTTTTAAGTGCCAACCAAGCCACAAATATTGGGGAACTTTGGGCTTAGGCCTTAAAAAAAAATCTTACTTTAGCTACCTTTTAAAAAAGTTTTATCCCCCTGTTCTAATTTTGATGACTATTAAATTATTCTGTTTCTACAAGGAACATTATCCTTTTCCAAAACCACCAGGGAAATAACATCTATGACATAATTATCTTGTAGTTACTTGGTATGATGTTTTACTATGAAAATTGGAGAATGATGAGCTTTCCAACACAAAAATTAGTTTCATTTGATTTTAAGTGTCCATTATTCAAGAATTACAACCATTCTAACTACAGATTTCTAAATCTTCAGGTGTAATATTTGAGGGAGGGACATTGAGGGAGCATTTTAATTTATTTCACATGATTAAGGGTTTATTTTTTTCAAATGCTGGAGTTCCTGCATTAGCTCTAGTTATAGTGTCGATTTTATCTTATTGGGAGATAACAGGTAAGCTTTGAGATTCTTCACTGCAACTGTTAATATATTCAAATTAAAATGGGTAGGGTTAATAGTAGACCTATAGGGAAGAAGAGAGATCAAGAGTAAGAGATTTCTGAATTTAGCGTGAGGCTTTAATATAATAAGACAACAAGGTAATAAACTAAGCAATTATTTTTGATGCAACTTGCATGATTATCATACCGCAGGCTGAATCCGCACCTCAGGGAAAGGTTTCCAAGTAATTTTGTAACCTTCGAATGTACGCAGCAGTCAACATCTAAGTCCTATGGTCTCTGGCAGAGAAAAATCTGCAACAGTCTTTTTATCCTGTCATTGTAACCTAGGTGATGAAGAGGGTGGCCTTTCACTGTGACCGCTGATGAGCTGATTCAATGTCTGTGTCAGCTTCAGGATCAACCATGTTAACCTTAGGTCACTTCAAGGAAAACTGTGTGTCGAAAGTGACGATTACTTAGCCGCCTACTGCCTAAGCAGAGATTCTTCTGATTACCATAAAGGTCAAATATGCACATTTTGACTGCTGGTAATGAGTAGTTTTAAAGATGTTTTAGCCTTTTCTTAATCTTGCAGTGTCACTAGGCTTCTATTGTTATGCATCAATGAACGTGCCTCTAATTGTACCATTTGCCCTATTGTAGCTTGTACATAGAGCCAGTAGTGTGATGTTACTGGTGATAACCGCCTACCACATGTCCTAATAATTATTAGCCTTCAATAAATTGTATAATAAGGTAACTCAAGTCTGGAAAAACCAAAGGTTCTTAAAAAGTTGAAAGCAATATTTAAGAGGCTCATGTATCAAATTCTAATAATAGTGGAGAACAAAATAGGATATAAAAATACTTTTCAAGGTGTGAAAACCTTTTAAGAATTAGGAAGTATCCTAAAGGACTTCAAATACTAGAATCGTGTGCATGTGTGTGCGTGTGCATGGGTGTGCATGTATGTATATAAACTCACACATGTACAATATGCACGTGTTTATGTATATGTTTATGCATACTTATTTTTAGATTTAAAAGTTTGCTTGAAAAAAGAGGCTTTTTGTCAATTTGTCCCAAAGTTAATCGTTGTCACGAATTATCTTACAAACAAATTACATCAATTGAAGCTGCATGTAAAATCTAGTTTTTTAGAGGAGAAATGATAGTGTCACTTAAAATTTATAAGAAATGTGAAGTATGTTTCCACATTGAACGGATCCATGCAATTAATTCTTCAGGTATTTTCAAAGAAACTAGCTTTAAAATCAACAAGTTCAAGTAGTTTCAAATACCATTGTACATACACAAAATGGAACAGATATGCAAAATACTACTTAGAATATCAATCTTAACCAAAATCTGATTCTGCTCAATAAATTGAGTGGGAATAAAACAATTTCAATTTTTTTCTTTGTATTTCAATGACTTCTTGGGTTTAATAAGGGCACTAACTAACCTTTTTCATATTCTCTATTTTAATAGCTGTCAAACTTTTCAAAATCCAGTATAGGTGAGTAAATACAATAGAAAAACTAAAAGTAGCTAGGGAAAACACAAATTGGAATGTATGACAAATTAGATTGAAAACATTAAAATGTAGATTAATGATTCGAGTTTCCATCTTTTGTAGATATGTTTAAGTTTCTAAAGATGATGAAAATGTGTGACTATAAGTAGATTCCATGTAAGAATGAGGTTAAAAAGTGGATTTACTTTTGGCTGCTTTTGAACTTTCAGTCTTATTTCCCTAAAATATGATAAGATGCTGCTGTGTCTAGTGTATGAATTTATACGAATTGGTCTGAATTTGTATCTGTTTGCTGGACTGTACATTCTACCAAAAATCTAGTTTAAAGGTGAACATATTTGTTCTGCATATCACTGAAACACCCCTGACCAAATTAATATTTATTTATAGATAGGTTTATAAATCACATTTGGATTTATAGGAATTCCACTCAGATTGGAAATCTGTTTTTCCTTGGTTATAAGAAATAGATAATGAGAAAATGTAGGAACTTAATTTCAAAAAAATATTGTTTGTTAAATCATTTCTAAAATGTTTTAACAATTTAGAACTAAGAAAATACCCAAATTTGAAAACATAATGGATTTCTAGCTATTAATTGGGTGTTTTTTCCCCCTTCTTGTAGTATTTTGTTTGGAAATGTGACTTTTCTTAAATTTCCAATTGTACATTTCAAATTAGTAGTTGAAACAGGCTAGTACTTACTATTGGTACTCTATTTAGGGTATTGGGAAATGTTGATTCTTTGTTTTTTCATTTACGGTATCTTTAATCTACAAGTTTCTACTCGGAATCCTTTTTCCTAAACCTTACACCTACAATTCTTTTATGTCATTGTGTATGCGTATATGATTTGAAAAAAATATGTAAATTAATAAGGCTAGCAGACATATTCACTAATAGCAATTTTCAAATATAAAGTAGAATAAGTTTTAACTAGTTTTCATGCCCTCAGCCTAGGTAAACTGCTTCTCTTAAACTTATTTATTTATTTGACAGAGAGAGAGCACACAAGTAGGCAGAGCAGCAGCAGAGGGAGAAGCAGGCTCCCCATGGAGCCCGGAGCCCCATGCAGGACTCGATCCCAGGACCCTGGGATCATGACTTAAGCGGAAGCAGATGCTTAACCGACTGAGTCACCCAGGTGTCCCTCTTGGACCTTCTTTGCACTCTGTTTTCCACCGAAGTCTGTGTTTTGGTCTGTACATAATTTTTTTTTTTTAAGATTTGTTTATTTTAGAGAGAGTGTGTGGGCGAGTGGGGTGAGGGGCAGAGGGAGACAGACAGAGAAACTCAAAGAGACTCCAGCTGAGCGCAGAGCATGAGAAGGGGCTTGATCTCACGACCCTGAGATCATGACCTGAGCAGAAAAGAGTCTGACGTTCAGCTGACTGAGCCACCAGGCTCTGCACATGATTAAATTTTTATGTACAGAGAATGCCACTGTCCCAGTGTTATAGTGGACTCTACTTGTTCTGGCCCATAAGAGCTTTTAGTTAAATTAGCAGGAATTTTGCAAGCCAGTTGTTAAATATACCATTACAAATTTAAATTATATAAATGCATACTTAAATAAATTTAAAACAAAAGAAGAAAATACTCAGAAGTCATCATTTTTTCATTTTACTACCTTTTACCATTAAATCTGCTCCTAAGGTTACTTATATCTCTTTTATCTATATGGTGAATATACCTGATAGTGGTGGGCTACAACACATCTCTTTCTGGTCTGTGTTCAATGACTTTACGTTGTCACTTGAAATTGGCCATGGTGGGAATATTTAGATTTTGGAAATTGGTAATGCTACAAATTAAGGCTTGGTTTATTGTTTTGTGCATTTTTTGCATTTGAAGAAGTACTGGAGAAAATGCTAATAATGCACATTAAATTTAAGAGGTGTTATATCTGTAGCCTATGCTGTGAATAGCACAAAGAGCTGAGGAAATCTTTTCTTTTTTTAATATTTTATTTATTTATTTGACAGAGAGAGAGAGAGGGAGGGAAGGAGGGAGAACAAGCAGCAGGAGCAGAAGAGATAGAGGGAGAAGCAGGCCCTCTGCTGGGCAAGGAGACTGATGTGGGGCTCGATCCCAGAACCCTGGGATCATAACCTGAGCTGAAGGCAGATGCTTAACCTACTGAGCCACCCAGGTGCCCCTGAAGAAATCTCATTCTAGTATTCAAAAACTACCATCCCATTCAGCAAAGTATTCATTTTCATCATTGATGAATGAGTGAAGTTCTGAATTAATAAATATAACTTCATGAATACCTGCTTATTGTTTCACTTTTTCCTTTTTTATTAGTGTAGGTGAAATGATCAATCAACATTCAGGTTGGAACTAGATCCATTCAACAACTGAAACCATGGGTTCTCTATGGATACAACCATTTGGCAAAAATTTTAAAAAGAATTGTGTGAAAATAACTGGCTACATAGAATTTACCAAAAATATGATCTATTTTGCTATTTGTAAATTATGTTCTATATATCCTTCTATTGATAAAATATATAATAAACTTATATAGTATACACATACACACACATTTTTATTTCCCTGAGAGTCACTGTGTTAAGAGAGATGCAGAGGAATTCTAACTTAGCAATAGCTCATTCTATTTTTTAGGATGTCCAGTTATTAGGAAGTTTCTTATGTTTAGAAAATTCTGCTTGATTCAACTACTACCAGTTAATCTTTGGGAGTTACATTAAAAAAATCATTTTTAAATGGTGGCCCTTTAAATCTTACCCTGATGTTCCCACATCTTTTTTCTCTGGGAGAAATAGCCTTAATTCCTCCAGCATATACTCCTGAATTGATTTCTAAGCTATGACAATCTAAGTAAGTCCTTCTTTGCGTATTTCCATTAGTCAACAATATGCTTAAAATTTAAGCTAAAAAATTAAACAAATTTTTGAAGGTAACAGTGGAGAACTTTGCCTCTCCTAGAGTACTTATTTCTATTCATCTGATTAAATTGGCAATCATTTGACCCTGTTATATCTAGAATCAATTCAAATCTCCAAGCTTTTTTTTTTAAGGTTGTATTTATTTATCTTAGAGAGAGAGAAAGTGCAAGTGGGGTGCGGGGGAAGGAGCAGAGGGAGAGGGACAAGCAGACTGCGTGCTGAGCACAGAGCCTGATGTAGGGCTTGATTCCATGACCCTGAGATCAGAACCTGAGCTGAAACCAAGAGTCAGAAGATTAACTGACTGAGCCACCCAGGCGCCTCTCTCCAAGCTTTCTAATAAGCAAACTCTTGTGAGGTTAGGTAGTATCTATACTGATTTTAGTATTTTTTTATCTTGATAATTTGAAGTTGATGTTTTAAACCTGGTGAAAGAATTTAGGCTTATCCTCTCATTTCCAGTAGTTCTTCTATGCTGTCAGAAATTAGGTATAACATTTCAAAAGTATTTTGATAACATTACTACTCGGGATCCAAGAATAGTCAAATTTCGCCCTTCCAAATATTTATACACCTGCCCAGAGCTTCTGAGGAGACTACAAACAGAGAGAAATGGGAACCAATGTCACAGTTAACATTTGCATGGTCATATGCAGCAGAGGCTGTCGACCACAGCAAGGCCATCCGTCCTCCCCATTTCTGCAAATTGAACTTGGGATCTGTGCTTTCAGGTTTGCTACCTAGATTGAGGAAGGAGAGTGATGACTGTGTCTGCAGAGCAGACCATGGTCTGACTTGCTAGCCAGCTGAGTGCTTGGAGGAGGTAAGAAAGGAGCTACCTGGTGAGCCCACCTCCCACGGGGCGGCCCTGCTGTCCTGAGTCAACTCAGCAGGCACAGGAAGAAAAACTATTGGCCTCTGCAACACAGCAGCCCTCGTAAACACACTTGGTAAATATGCTGGACTCTCTTTGATCAGCTTGGCAAATTTCTGTCCCTTAAAGTGGAGACAGGCATCAGGAAAGAGGAAAGAAGTTTGTAGATAGTGAACCCAAGAGTCTTTTCTCCCGCCTTCCCCTTTTCTTTAACCCACTAGACTTAAGAGCCAAACTGCGATCAACTAGAAATGTGTTGTGCCCCTTAGGACAGGATTCCAAAAGCTTACCCAGGGTGTCCTGCTACTTTGCTCTGGCCTTGTGAGGCTTCCCAACCTCCCCACCCCACCACTGGCATTGTGACATGGAGCCTCCTGTCAACGGAATTAGCATTTCTACCGCTGCTCCAAAATATTTGAAATGGGTCTGCACAGAACATTTAACTCCACAGTTACACTGTATATCACGCACACCAATGACCCACCTCCACTCTTCTATCGCAGGTATGTCTAGCCGTTGTCTAACCTCGCTTGACCCAAGTGGTTATTCAATGGGTCCAAACGATACGGTTAAGAATAAAACATGTTTGAACAATATAATCCCTAAATTCGCACTAAACTATTTATTTGTATATGATACAATTTTTTTTAATGTTAAGTGTTGACCCACCACAACTCTTTCCTCCTGGAGCAAACCTGCCCACGGGAAGTATTCGCTCTTCAACTCCGCTCCCATGCCCCCTACATCTCAGCGCGTAGGCCTTCACCTCCCGGTCAGACGCACGAGCTGGGGAATGTGCAGATATAAAAACTTTCTGACTCTGCATAGAATATATAGGTGTACTATTTATAAAAGTAAATAATACTCAGAAGTATATGAAAGAAAGCAAAGATCACTTGAAATCCTACCACAATCAGATACCAGCCATCAATGTTGTACTGATGATACTTCTCACGCATTTTTTCATAAATACCCAGTCATTAACATCTCGTAAGAATAGAAACATGTCATGCATTTGCTTTTATTCTTGAATCTTGTACAAAAAGGTACAGCATTTTTTTCTTTTTAGCTTATTCTGTCTCTCAGTTTCTTCACACTCCTGTCTCCCCCTACCGCTGCTGTAGCATACATTAACACCTTGGTGTGCGTTCTCCATCCCCTTAACTGTGGCCCTGTAATCTTATTGAAGTATTTGTATTCGGTCTTGCTTTTTGATGGGAGTTGAATAATAACACCTCTTTTCACTACCTATGTTCTGAACAAATAGAAAAAATACAAAAGATGTAGCAAATGGAGGATAACAATGTCATTACTGTCATTATTGCACAGGCTAAATTGGAGTTTGTGAAAGCCCAACGAGTGCGTTGTTTCAGGTCGTGGCTGACTTAGCCACCCAATAGGAGGCGCTGCTCAGGGGGGGCAGATTCCTCCCCTTGTGTGTCTGTCCCGGGAAGGTGAAGGCCTGCTCCCAGTAAGATTTAGGGTACAGAGGAGCAGAGTTGGGGAACCAGCACCCCCTGTGGGCAGGCTTGCTCTACAAGAAGGGCGGGGTGGCTAACAATGACCTTGCGTAGGCCAGTAGCGGCCCGCGGAGTTGCAGAGCAGAACGGCTTTGCCCTGAGAGTCCTCAAACCCCAAATAAACACAATGTGGACAGGGATCAAACATGTCCTGCTTATTTTTTCCAAGCTGACCTACTGATGTCACTCCACCTGCCCAGGAATTATAGTTCAAGATTCTTATCAACGTCAGAGTAACGTCAGGAGTAGCAAATAAGAGCTTCTCCCAACACATCGGTGGTGGATTTCTTTTTCGTATCATTTAAATGGAATCATATTTGTACATACCTCTTTATTCTTACCTTTGCACTCACCAATACATCAAAGAAATCTCTCAATATTTACAGGTATGGACCTAAATCTTTGAAATTAAGTACAGACGAATAGCAAGGATGCACCGCAATTTATTCAACTAATTACTCTATTTTTTATAGTTCCTTTGCCTTATTCAATTTTGATTTTTATGCAGTTAGTATGTCAATCTTTTATATATTCTGAGTATCCATTTTAATCAAAAAAGGTCCATCTAAATATATATGTATGTTCTACAATTTTTGAGACTTCACTCTTATGTTTAAGGCTTTATTTTATCAAAAATGGGGTTGCCTATAAACAGTAAACTACATTATTGCTACAAAAATATTTATCAAACACCTTCGGACATAGGTCTTTCATGTGCTGGTCTTGTTACGTCTGTGAGATAGATTTCCTGGAGTGAGCCGATTGAGTTGAAGGACGTATGCAATTTTAATAGATATTACTAGGCTTTCACGCGGATTGAAATGGTTCGCATTTCCACCAGCAATGTATAACAGGATGTATTTGCTTGAATACCCACTAGCACTAAATATTCCCACTTACTTTTCATATTTGCCAATCTAACAAGTATAATGTGATAGCTTCCATTTATGTGCTGGCTTGTGCACTGAGGTCTCTGATAAAAATTCACTTCATTGGAGAGGACTTTCCAGTCTAATAGATCTGTAATCGCCAACCTCCCCAATCATCAGACTCTACACCTTTATCCTGATTTTTAACTTTTGTACTACTTATTTTCAGGTTACATGCTTTTATTTGTATATCATTTCCTCCACATTCACTTCAGATATAATCTTCATGGGAGTCACTTTGTACTTTTTTGGCCTGATGATGAATTCCTAGAACTTGATTTCAATAAGCAATCAATTTGCATTTACCTGTATATAAATTGAGCGTTTTTTCACTGTTCCCTGGCTGCTTGACTTTGCTTTTTTGAGTTGCTTATTCATATTATTAACCATATTTGCAATCACTCTCTCAATTTCCAAGTGTTTTAGTATATTATAGATACTATTATTTTACATACACATTGCAAATGTTTCCCTCATTTTTAAATTTATGATCAACTGTCTTTTACAGTTTTAATTTTTATATAGCAAATATGTCTTTCTTTTCTGTTACATATTCTGGATAGCCTATCTTAATTAAGATTCACCATCTATATCAGAGAGTAAGAGAGAGGGAGGGAGGGAGAAATAGGTTTTATTTATTTTTACATTTCAGGCTTTATTCTATTTAGAATGGAGATGAGCCCAGTTTTATTTTCTTCCAAGTTGATACCTACTTATACAAGCAATGTTCTCGAGTTAATCATTATTCTCCACTCAATGGAATTACTATCTTTGTCATGTATTAAATGCCTTACCCACTTGAATCTCTCTCCCAGCTTTCTATACACTTCAATTAGTCTATTCGTCTATTTCTACTTTGATTACAATACCTTTATAGGTTATATATTTTTAACATTTTTATTTATTTGTCAGAGAAAGAGAGCACAAGCAGGGGGAGCAGCAGGCAGAGGGAGAAGCACGCTCCCCACTGAGCAAGGAGCCCGATGGGGGACTCAATCCCAGGACCCCGGGATCATGACCTGAGCTGAAGGTAGATGCTTAACCAACTGACACCCAGGCGCCCCTATAGGTTACATTAATGGCTGAAAAAAGCATGTCTACTTTTATTTTTTAAATACCTTTTGGTTATTCTCATGAACTTGATGTTTTATAGGAATTTTTACCTCATTAAAAAAAAAAAACAACAAAGCACTGTTGGGTATTTATTTGAATTGCATTTAGGTTCTCAATTTAAGCGGTAATGTATATTTTGTATGATAGTAAATCTTTCAATCCAAGAACACATGTATTAGTTACCTATTGCTGCCCAACAAATTATCCTAAAAAGTGGCTTAAAAAGACAATTATTAGTTGTTATCTCTCAAATTTCTGTGGCTCAGGAATTTCGGAGTGCCTTGACTGGAAGGTTCTGGCTTGGGGTTTCTCATGAAGATGCAGTCAGATGATGGCTGGGGCCAGAGTTACTCCAGAGCTTCTTCACTCACATGTCCGATGCCTGGGCTGGGAAGAAATGCCAGTCCCGCATTGTAAGGTGGGCTGCATGTTGCTGCAGCCATCACTGGAAATTCCCACCTCACACACCATGGTGTATCTTTTCATTCATTCTGTTCTTGTCTCATGGACTTTAGTAGGATTTTCGGTTTTATGGATTCTTCACATTTCATGTTAAATTTATTCTCAAATATTTTATAATTATTCCTATTACAAATGAAGTATTTTCCTTTTTTATCTCTTTTTTCTAGTATAAAGAAAAGCTACTGGGGTATTTAAATACTTATTTTAATCCAGTTATTTACCACATTACCTCATAAGTTCAAGTAGGTTTTTAATAGAATCTTTCGGGTTTTCTTAGATATTCAGTAATATTTATTAGCAGAATGAGATGATTTTCCAAAACGATAACTGATTAATTTTTCTTCTATATCCTAGGCATGGGCATCTCTGAAGAAACGCTGAATAGTAGTGGATAGCCAGCATTCTGTTCTTGGTCCCTATTTTAAAATAAATGGCTTTGTTTTATCAGGTAGATTGATGCTTGTTATTTCTTTGGTAAATAACCTTTATCATATTTAAATAATGTCTGATTCTACTGTACTTGAATGCCTCAAAACATTGGCATTATCTCTATTTTACAGGTTAGATGGAACTATGAAGCATCCGGTATTGGTGTCTTTTTAAATCATCAATATTTTTATCATTATTTGATCTCTTCTATGGCTCTTTTTCTTATTTTGTACTTCTAATTGTATTCACTTTTATTATTTATTTTTTGCTATGAAATCATTGATTTCTTCCAGATTGTCTACTTTATTTCTAGATTTACATTTCTCACTAATGTATCCACCCAATTCTTTATTTTTCTAGATCTCAGGTTGAGAGGGTCATCCATTTTTTTTGTTTCTTGAGCTCTATAGCTCATGGCTTTTTATGTTCTTCCTACTATTAGCAATGGCTTAATTCATAGTGACTTTGTTATGCAGATGACCTCAGTGCCCTATCTCTGTCTCTTCTTAAAAGGGTACTAATCTCATTCATGAGGGCTCCACCCTCATGACCTAAAGGACCCCTCTAAGGCCCCACATGCAAATGCCATCACATAGGAAATTAGATTTTCAACATATAAAATTTGGGGGGTACATAAACATTCACCCCATAGCACTTAGAGAAAATGAGAGTGAAAATAAGCATAAGCTAAGAAGAGAGAGTTCTCATGGGCCAGACAGAAAGGCTGGCTCACCAGGGCATCCCTAACAGCATGCTCAGACAGTTGGATATCAGGTCCCATTTCTCCCTCAGGAGAACCAGTAAGAAAATAGGCAGATAGAAAAAATATGGGGAGGGGGTCAGAAGAGACCACTCTTTTTAAAGCATTATCACTTTCTATAATTCATTGCAATTATTTATATAAATCTTAGTTTTCCTACCAAATTGTAAATATTTTTAGGATAAATGCTTCATTCTTTTTTGAAATTGTATTCTTCTTCTTTAGTGTATCAGTGTGTATCCTAGTAATTGACTGAATTCATCACTGGTTAACGCATCTTACAAGTTTCTGCTTGTTTTTTCATCTTTCAAATTAGTTTTTAGTTTTTCTTGTGTCATCCAAGAGCTAGCTATTCAGTGAGATAAATTTTGAAGTGTCTCACATGGTGTCTGGTCCTTAGGAAGAACTAAATAAATGGTAGCTATTATTGGCAGTAATAGTGTTTGTGTTATACACTGATCTGATGAATGTATAAGAAAGGGGATTTATGTAAGAACTAGTAAGTTCTCTCCAAATTACAACATAATTACTCCTTTTTGGATATGATAATTTTAAAAACTGAGTGTAACTGAATGTTCAAACACCCAGTCCACATGCTCTGCCTTTTTTAAAGGGGAAATATTTTGGAAGACATGATGATATATTTCAGAAACCAAAATACATTGTGCTTATTTCATTTCCCTAATTTTTTGAAGCATATATAACATATAATAAACATTTATGGAGAATTGAAGTCATGGTTACCAGTTTGTGTAATGTTTTCAAAATAACTCTGTACTTATTAGCAAGCTAGTTTTCCTTTCACACCCTATGCATTAAGCCATGATACTAGCGTCAGGAAGAAAAAGTGTATTGCTGAAGTAACATCCTTGCTAGAAAGAAGAGGGAAGAAAATCCTGTCTCTTATAGTACAAGTGAGGGACAGCTATACTTTAAATATTAAAGGAAAGATAAAAGAGAAGCAAGTGGTAAGATACTTGTGTTCTAATCTCTTTTTTGCAGCATTAAGAGAGATAGAGAAGGCTGCATAGGTGAAGAGGACAGCAAGGGGTCTTTTACTTTACTTCCTGTTGGTAGTTGGTGAGGGTCTACCTTACAGGTGGATGGGCCAGATGGGTGGGTGCATCAGACGGGAAGAGGTGGCATAGCATCACTGAACAGTGAAAGAGAACTTGAGTCAATACTGCATAGCTGTTCTTGGCTTCCTGTGGTATAGAAAAGATCTGGAAGGTCCTGTGTACTCTATGAGAAAGCTGAATCTAGCTGACCAAGGAGAATGCCAGGAAAGGTGGCAGCAAATAGGTATAAAAGTGACTCTTTAGCCAAGCAAAATGGGACAGTCTTCCCAGGCAAAGGGTCAGCCCCATTTTGAGGATTTATGGTTCAGGGGATAGATGAGGTAGGTTGAGTCAGCAGTGAGAACCACCATTTCAAATGACGCAAAGAGAAGACAGATAACTAGATCACGGACCCTCCAGTCTCTTGGTGCCTGAAGGGCTGAGTTTTCCCTTAAACCTCTATATCACATCTCCAGCAAGCTCCAGAGCCAGACGTTATGGTCCAGAGGGCTATGTTTTCTATATTATGAGGGAACCATATATGATAACAGCTAGTCTGAGCCCTTATCATGATAAATGGTAGCTGATGGAATTTAGTAAATCTTCTCTTAAAATAATAGTGTGGCTTCCTGATATGGTGCCTTGCTGAAAAATCTCATTTTGAATGTCAAAAGTGAAATACTATTTTCATACAAATCCTAATATCCCACTAAGGAAATGGATGCCTTAGACCAAAAAAGGGCAAGCATCTACTTGGAAAGGGCAAAGAGACTCATTAACAAGCTTCAAAATATCATCTCTGTTATACTTATTTTTGAAACTAGTTAGACTATCACTAAAATACTATAGCTGTGCATACTACTTATCATACATAAAAGCAAAGATGGTTAGACTTGAAAGAGACATTATAAATTATCTAGTCCAAGCTCACACAAAGAATCCAAAGAGCTTTAGGTAACATGCCTTGGGCCACACATCAAGTCTAGAACAAAGCCAGCGAAGAACCCATTCTTGATTCTCATTCTAGGGTCTCCTCTCCTGCCCCTCATCTCTACAAAGTTGATGACTCCTTATCCTTGAATATTTAGCCATCCGTCTGTAAGTGTATCAAGACACAATGCTTCATTGATTCTTTCTTTTGCAGATTCAATTTCCTGCTTAAATTCTGGCTCTAAAAGGGGCTTGCTCAAAGAACAACTGCTGGGCAAATTATATGATGATCTTAGTAATTTAGAAACATCATGCCGATATTAGACTTCTTAATTCTATTTTTTTTAATTGCAGTTATCTAGAGAATTCTCCATTCTGGTCAAGAAATTTTCATGGTAATGGTTTTGATTTTTAAAGACACTTAAATGTTTCTTTTAAAAGAAAGACCTAGAAAATTCTTCCACTATTATTAATTCTCAGAAAATAATTTAATTGAACCTTACTGAAGCTAATTAAAAGGATAATTTCTCATTTTGCTTTGTGGTCCCATGGACTTAATTCAACCAAAGAAGTATTTTATTTTTTTATTTTTTTGGAGGTAACCGTGTGCTCAGAGCTGCATCAGGGGAACGAGATGAGAAATGCCCTCATATTTCTATTCTTCTTATCTCGTGACAAAAAACATTTTATACTAGTTGACTTTTTCTGAATAATTTCACTCTCGCTCATGGATGCTTTAATTATTTCATTTTGGATGCTACTGAATATCTTTAAGAAATATTGCTTCGTATATTAATAATAATCCAATGTAATTCAGCAAACATGTATTTACTTTTATTTAACATGTTGTAGCCTTTACTATGCGGCAGGCACTACTGTAAATGCTTCATTAAGATTAACTCAGGTGTGTACTATTATATTACAGAACTTCCTGTTTTATAAATGAAGAAACTGAGGCACAGAGAGTATAAGGTAACAGTAAACAGGTACTCACTATATAGGTTTAACTCTTAAATGCTGATTCTAGGAGCCAAGCCTTAGGTTGGTATGAAGGATATCAAGATGAATGAAGTATTATCTATGCCCTCAAGAAGCTTGGCTTACAAAGTACTCTTGGTAGAGAGAGAGATGTATAAAAACAGTACTGTTTACTAGTATGGAGACATGTAAAAAGTGGTATGGGAAAATAGAAAAAGAATTTCAGAGGAAGTAACACTGAAGTTGTGCCATGAGAATGAGGAGAAATAGAATGTTATTTAAGCAAAGGTTAAAAAAAAAAAAAGGGAGAGCAAATCCCAGCCAGTGGAAAAGTGCAAGACATATTCCTAGAAACATATTCATCTAGTGTGGCTGGGAGTTGAAAAGAAGTGACGAAAAAACAGTGTGAAGTGTTAGAGTAGGGCCAGGTTAAAAATGACATCCAAAGTGAGAGTCAAGATTCCAAATTTATCCTGGGGGTGGGAGTGGTTATCTAAGTTTTTTTCACATATGAGAATGATGTGATCACTTCTGAGTTTTAGAACTTGAATCTAGCAGTAATGTGGAGAATGGATCTGGGTGAGGAAAGACTGATAGGCTAACAATTAAGGGGATACTGCACTAGTCCAGGCACAAGATAATTAGGGCCTAAACAAGGATAGTGGTGATGAGAATAAAGTAGAGGAAAACGGTAAAAAGTATGGGTAGACAGGTTTGCAGGACAAGAGAATCTGTTCACTTCTGGAAATAGTAAGTTTAAGGAAAATATGCCTCAAATGTGGTTACAAATATTGATGAAAAAGAGATCAGGGTATGTAGTGTGGATTTGGGAATCATCAGGATTTCTACCAATGGGAGCTGTGGGACTGGAGAAATGGGTGTGATAGGACTGTAGAGTTAAAAAGATAATAGAATCCAGCAGAAGAAAAGATAGTAAAGGAGGGTAATCATGGGAAAAGAGCACCTGACAAAAGTCAGAGAAAATTTCTCAAGCAGCAGAAGTGGTTATCCACCTTAAATGCAACACAGAAATGTTAGCAGGAGGACCATGAAATTCGGCAGTTAGGAGGTCAATTAGTATAAAATTCCCTGTGGGCTTCAATTCTTTATTCTTCATGTGGTTTGCTAAATCATGGCCCCCAAAAATGTCCATGTCCTAATCTTTGGCACCTGTGAATTTTACCTTATATGGCAAAAAGGATTTTGCAGATGTGACCAAGTTAACGACCTTGAGATGAGGTGATTATTCTGCATTATCCAGGTGGTCCCAATGATGTAATCACAAGTGTCCTTCTAAGAAAAAACAGAGGGACATATACTAGAGAAGTAGGAGGCAATGTGAGGACTGAAGCAAGGTGCTATGATGCTGATCTTAAGCCAAAGAAAGCAAAGAATACAGCCTTAGAAGCTGGACAAGGCAAGGATAGGATTCTCCCCTCAGCGACTCCAGAGGGAGCATTGACCCTGCCCCTCCCTGCCATCTCTCTCTCTCTCTCTCTCACACACACACACACCCCACTTCTCCACTGCAGCCTAAATCAGAGCAAAGTTGAGGGGAAGGGGACAGCTTAACATTAAACTGGACTGGACTTTTTAGTATCTGCGATATGAAATTATTTGTTAATACCCAAGAATACCCAATATGCCTGAGATTTCATGAAGAAAGAATAGCAGATGAGATGGCTGTCAGTGAGAAAGAACAATATTGCTCTCATCTTAAAACTCTAGACTCCAATTCATCCAACACTACCTGTACTGGAAATGATGTAACTGAGACCCACCAAGTGTGGTCAACCTGCAGGTTGAAAGATTAAAGGAAAGACAAATATAGATGGATGGTGGTGGGAGATGACTAAGGAAAAGGGAATGAAATATTTCAAGATCAGTAGTTCAGTAGAATGTCTTAAAAGCAATAGCAGATAGATACCATTTTTTTTTTTAAGATTTTAAGTAATCTCTACAAATAATGTGGGACTCAAACTTATAATCCCGAGATCAAGAGCCTTGGGGCCATGATTTAGTCTATCACGGTCACCAATAGCAAAATTATAGTATGTTAGTCAACATAAAAAGGGCTAATTAAACACACCGATGAGACAGTCATCTTATAAGCTGTCGGTTTGTAATTTTTGGAACTATTTCTTGGGTTCTTGATTTATTTTATTCCTCTGGCTTTTTGGGGGATGTCTTACCCAACAAAGGGTCGCAAATGGAAAGAGGATGTGGAGTAAAAGGATAAGTGTAGATAGTGGAGTTTGTTTCCATATCATTCTGTGAGTCAAAGATTGTATGGGCAATACTCTCAAAAATTTTGTGGGTTTTTGGGGGGAAGAGGTAAGGACTTTCCAGATGCATTTCAATTAAATATATTCAGAACCATCTGAATCTAATTTTCTAATGTCTATGACTACAATATGATTTGTGGTTCTCACCTCACACAGCTGTCAGTCAAAATAAACATTAAGTGATTTTCATTTGGGGAAATATTATGATTTATCAAGAATTTTTACACTGGCAAATTTCTTAAAATACTTATAAGAGCAACATAACACATGGCACATTTTACCTCAATTGTCCTTTTAATTTTTTTTCTGGTCTTTTTGGCATTATACAAAATGTTATAAGATTTCTAACAACAAAATGGCAGTGGAAGTCAAGGCAGATGGTCAAAAAAAAAAAATAATGCATGTGTTGCTTATGTCTCAGAAGCAAGTTTTGTGTGAAACAGAAGAAAAACCTTTTGTTCTCTAGTTAATTACCTCATTAAGTTGTAGGTACATAATTCTTTCTGAAGAAACCAACCCATTTGAAAAGAAATCACAAAATATTATGGATTATATATCCAAACCACGCAGAAATATTAAAGATGTTGCCTTTACATAATAAAGGATTTGTGTTCGTGTGAAAGAATTTAAGCTTAGGCAACCAGTGCTTCTGTAATGTTTTAATTTCTGTCCACATAAAAATCCTCTTTTGTTTGTAAATAAAAAGGGGAAATATTTCATTGTGGCATGTCCATCTGTTACCTGAACAGTCAGTGAGGTCGTGCAGTTAATCACTGCATTTCATAATGGGATTTGAAGTTAAAGCTATACTCAGCTTTCTTGTAGGCAGGCATAAAACATTTGCTCACCAAAACTAACTCATTCTCTCAGCATTGTGTTTGGCTTCCAGTATGAGACAGTTCGACACTCACAGATACAGACTTCCTATGCAGTTCTATTTCCCTAAAGACCAGTCTTCCAAATGGGTGTACAACTTCTAATGGTAAAACCAGGGATGGAGGAAAGGATTCAAAAGCAAAATCTGTTTGACTGCAAAGTATTCAGAGAAATATAATCTCCCATTTATTTAACGTGACTGCACTATCCTATGTGAAATCGCGGGAGGGAAAAATCCTTGCAACTAGCTCGCTAGCTGAGACTGCCCCAGCTTTCTCCTCTGCAGTGCCTTTGGTCGTCTCTTCTGAGAAGTGTGATTCAAAGCCGTCCTGTGGGCCTCCCATTCCTTAGCAGAACCTCCAGTGCAAGGCCAGCGATTTCAGAGCTAGGTGACTTGCTGAAAGAGGATTAAAAAAATACCAGCATCCTCCTGAGATGACCGTTTCAGAAGCTGCTCCTATGGAGCAAGGAAATAAAGGGTCATGTGTTTAGGAGGTGAAATTTTTTTTGAAAACGGGCTACTTGGCTCTTTAGCAGAGGTTACATTTCCATTACTCTTAGTATGGCCAACGGTGTAGGGAATGCTATAAAACCATGCCTTTGTTAGGGAATTCCTAAAAGAGCCAATTTTTTTTAACCCCCCCAAAAACACACACAAAAAACCACACACACACAAAAAACATGCCACAAAAAATCTATTTTCCTGGATATCAGGAATACTTCTTTTATATTTCTTAGAGTGGAAAACAAAGTGTTAAAGAAAAACTTCCCAAATTTAAATATACCTGGAACTTTTAATTAGGATTGTAACTTCCAGTTAAGAAGGAAAACAAGAAAGCATATCAAACATCACATACAGATAAAGGTATGTGTCATTATGTATCTGTTGGTTAAAACACGTGGTACTTAATAGAAGATGATAAATTATCTTTGGGACACATCTGAAAATGCACACAACTACAAGGACGCGGGACTTAATTGATCACTAGAAACAAAACAGGGAAGATTTTAACTTTTTGCTGATGATATTTCTAATCCAACCCTAAAAAGGAAGCACCCTCTGCTGGATTATGTAAGATATAACTGTGACCCAAAAAGTGAAAGTGAGTTAGAGAGTCTAGCTACAATCAGAGAGATAAGTTATTTCTGTGTATCCACATCCATCATGATATTTACCACCTGACCTGGATCTGAGACAAACTTCTGAAGACTGAAAAAACAGCATTTATTTTCTGCATTTTAGTATGAGGATTTAATATTAGTGACTAGGATGTGTATGAAGGCACAAAAGGTCTAGGGAAGCTAATCTTTGCAGGTTAAGACAACAAAGGAAATGCATAGTCTAATATATATTTCAGTGGTTACAATATTTCAAACTCAAATTACATATAATGGTTAAAGATGTAAAAACTTTCAAAACAGTCTTGCAAATTCTTCTATATGTGGTGGTAAAACGCTAAGTATTTTCCTGATGATAAAACCATAAAAATACTAAGGAAATACCAAATTATATTAGAAAATAATATTCATTCATTCATTCATTCATTCATTCAGTAAACGATTCTTAAGAAACTATTTCTACAAATGTGTTCCTATATTTTAACTAAGATTTTTCATCTGATCTTTTTCCTGTTTACTTCTTTGTGAATTAGCATTTAATGCTGGTAGAAAGTATCTGGAAGTGTAAGGCAACTTGTTTCTTTATTGAATAAATAACTCAAAGATACACAAAGACAAGCACATATGTCTAAAGCATATATTCACGTAAAGTCTGGAAAAAAGCAGGTCATTATATGTCTTTGCAGCTTCAAATTTAGGCAGAATCTGATGTTATCTGGTCCAGCCAGATTACTGTCTGTATATATCCACAGAGAATCTACTCTCTATCCATACGTTGAAGGGTTTTGATACTAGACAATTCAAAATTTTACTGTAGTTAAAATTTTAAGGATTTTTGAGAAAAAAATTCTAGCTTGATGTCTCATAAAGCATTTTTGAAGAATATTAATCATTGTTTTTGTAATATCGGTTTTTAAGTCCATATAAAGATAAAATAATCATGCATCTTCATAATATAGATTTGAATTCATAATGCATTTATGAAAAAAAGAGGCACCATAATATTTACCTAACTCATTTCTAGACTGCTACAGTGGACAGTAGACTAAAAATAGGATACAGGTTTCCCTCCTTGTTTCTCTGGAATTCTCTATTGTAGAGGGCTGAAAACAGTGACCATGTCTTAGTTGTTGAATCTCCAGCTCCTAGTAAAGTAGCTGCAGCAAGCTCAGTACCAAATAAACATTTACTTCCCTCAACTTAAATTTAGAATCTAAATTTAATTTCCCTATTTGAAGAATAATAGCTGTTACTAGCCTGTTGAGATTCTTCTGGAACCCTGCTCCCTTGATTATTCTCTGTCCGTCTTATTGCTTATACTTCTCCAGCTCCGTCGTCATTGGTTCTCCTGTCAGTGCCTGGCTCGACATAAATCTCTGTCATGAAGCACCAGCACCTGGCACCGTGCCAACCACAAAAGAGATCCTCAATAAAAAACTGTTCATGACATAATGAGCTTCATGCTTCGAATTAGGAGCCATTAAGTTTATGTAATTAGGGAAGAATGAAGTCCAGCTTTTAAAATAACAGTATAACCCATCAGAAAGGTAAAATTGACAAGTACACAGATAATGCGCACACAGTAGTCTAGTTATAGCACTCCCCAAGTTAGAATTTCTCAATAGTTCTCCATTGCCACAGGTTAATTTCACACACCGGCATGCCTTACGAGACCCCCAGGCCAAGCAGTGGACTGGATCACAGAATTGGTGCAGATATGGAAATGCACGGACTAGAAGTGCAGTTCTATCTCTGCTTCTTGGCAGCCCTATTACTCCACGGAGCTTCCATTCCTTCACCTGTAAAACTGGATTCATATTATATGCTCTTCAGGGCCATCGTGAGGATTTGAAATAATGCACAGAGAGTGCTTAGAAATTAGGAAACAGGAAACTTCACATTAATATTACTTATTTGGCATCATTTCCTCTATTGCCTGGCAGTTACTCTAAGCCCTGACCATCCCATTTCACTCGTACGGGCCAATAAACATATTTTTTCTTTGCGTATCCTACTACTCTTGATGAATTTAGAGAACTCCTAGTGATCCCTCAACACCCCAATTGAATAATATATCTTATAATGCCTTTTTTTTTTTTTTTTGGCTCTCCCAAACAGGGTTATTGCTACTTTATGCCAATACTACTTACTCCTCATGCATTACTTCATTATAGCTTTTGCTATGCTGAACCGCAATTACTTTACCTGACACCTATCATGCAATAGGTAATAATAACATTGCATTGACTGAGTAAATAAAAAAGATAGAGCTTTGGTTAATCCATACTGATTATGCATTATTACATATCATGCATTATTAAGTGCTGTAAACAATGCAAAGAAAAGAAAATATCTCAAAGGGAAATGAAAAACAGGATAAAAAGAAATGAGCTATTCAAAGGAGTACAATATATAATAAACTTCAACAGGAAAGGTGTAAAGACAGTAAGAACTACATAAGACAGAGTATAAAGACAGTGTTTCATTAGCAAGACATTGTTGAGATGGAACTGTGAAGACGTGAAGTTTTAGATGTGACAGGGTTCAGAATGACAGCATGATTTCTAGGTTTGGTAACTGGAATGATAGAAAAATACTCAATACAGAAAACGTTAATAAGAAAAGCTAACGAATCCTGCTCTAAACAGCTTACAAAAACGAAATCCTTTGATCTCCATAACAACCCTATGGGGTGGACTCTAAAATCATGATTTTACATCTGCAGAAGTAAATGTCCCAAAAGATTACAAGAGCTGCTAGGAAAGTAGATCTTAAATGTTCTAACCACAAAAAAGAAATGGTAATTATGTGATGTGATGGAGGTGTTAAGCTAACATTATGCTGGTAATCATATTGCAACATATAAGTGTATCAAATCAACAGGCATGCACCTTAAAGTTCTACAATGCTATGTATCAACTGTATCTCAATAAAGTTGAAAAAATTAAAAAGATTACAGGACTTTCTTCCAAAGACACTCAACCTGTGACAGATTCAGGATTTAAGGCAAGGCAGTTCACCTCCAGAGGCCAAACTCTCCTGTGCACTACTGCCTCATGTGCAAGTCTATCCTGAGTCTGTGGGGCATGTGTGGCGGATGGTATGGTGCCGGTGTGACGAATCATCCCTCAAGGGCGATGAATCTGGCTGCTGACTCTGTCTTCATGTTCAGCTGACCCTTTGCTGTTGACATCAAGACAGCGTCTCATTTAGGCAACTTACGGTAGAGAAGGGGTTAACCCTAGGCCTGGCAGGCTGGTGCTGATGAGCCTTTCTGCACACTCAGAAAAACGGGGACCCACCACTCCCCACAAGGCAATTTGGATGCCATATGGTTCAGGCTGCAATGAAGACAGTGTCTCCTTTCTAGGTTGCTTCTCATGTTCCTCGATAAGTGTCATCTTTGTAGAAAAACAAGTGGGGTTTGACTGTTGATTTGTAGAGTGGTCACCTGATCTGTGCCCTCAAGTCACCCTGAGACAGCTATGAGCCTCACCCTACAAGGTTTGTATTCACAGGGCTGAGATATTTAAGTGATATCCGAATGAGATGTCATTGGTTCAAAGGAAAGAAAACGTGGATTGCACGTAGATTAACCAGGTATTGGTTTAAGTACTGAATTTTTAGGTAAAATATGTACTATTTTGCTTCTTAATTAATAGAGTTCGTATGGAATCATCCAAGCGGTGTTGCAGAGCTAGAAGTGACCTTTTATAGACATAGGGAAACATTTTCAGAATTTAAAAATTACTCTTTTTTCAATTTAGGAACTTAACGTGTTATAGTGCAAAGGACACGAGAGGGATAACCAGGAAATTCTAGCTTCTGGAGTGTAGTCTTGGTTGTGCCACTAATTAGCTAGGTAACTTTTGACAAGTTACCAGCTCAGAACTATGAAATATTACAGCTAGGAGGTACAGAGCCTTCATCCTGTGCACCCTTCTTACTCAGCTAAGAAACTGGGGCCCAGAAAGTTTAAATAACTTGACAAAGAGGTTATATTTTTGGCCCGTGAAGTTCAGACAATTTTTTTAATAACTGAGTAATAAATAATCTGTAAGATTCTTATAGTTTCAAAATTCTATGACCCTATGAGGTTTTAAGTTTAAAAAATAATTTCCCCATCAATATTAGAAATATAAAAATGTGGATTTTTATGAAAACCCACATTTTCATATGACTGTGTAGATGTACTTAATAATTTCTAAAAATTGACAGTCTGCCTTAAGTGATTAGGCAGATAGTCTCTAATTCATCTTGCCTGGGGTAATTCCCACTGACTTCAAGCCTTAAATGAGGTATGGAGGAAAATGAGAAATGAGCCCATAGAGTTATAGTATTAAAGAATCACAGAGATTGTAACCATAGAGGATTTTGACTAACTCACATTAATTATCCAATTTGTGAAAGAAATAAAAGAATTATGGAGAGCTTAATTTCTGAAAAATGAGTATTTCCAGTAGTCTTCAATGAAGTCATGGATTTCTATTTTACAACATTTCCTAACCTTGTGTATCATTTCTAAGGTGTTTTTTGTTTTTGCGACTGTCGATCTGTGTTCCCTCATATCAGCTCTCTCAGAAAGTCTGCTTATTCCTTGGAGGAGAGTTTTACTACCAGTGGAAACTGTCCGGTATTTATACGGACGTTGGATTTTTAGGGTAAAACAAAACAAAATCAAGAAATGAAAGAAAGGCTCTCCACACACTGGAGTACTGAGGAATGCCTGCTCCCAACACACATATACACACACCCACAGCCGGAACTATAAAGAACAAAGGAGGGATGGGGACAAGATTTACTGTTTGTCTCATATGTTCCAGGCACTGTGAAAAACACTTTAAAGACTGCCTTGAGATCTCACAAGTTTTGACAAGTTCAGATTGTCATCAAGTCCATCTGATCCAAGGGAGGCTGTCAAGGACTCTTCTCTTTAGACAGCTATTTACTATTTGTGTTGGCTCTTCCAGAAATTTAGTTAGAGGGGTGCCTGGGGGGCTCAGTCATTAAGCATCCACCTTCGCCCCAGGGTGTGATCCCAGGGTCCTGGGATCGAGCCCCGCATTGGGCTCCCTACTCCGCTGGGAGCCTGCTTCTTCCTCTCCCACTCCCCCTGCTTGTGTTCCCTCTCTCGCTGGCTGTCTCTCTCCCTGTCAAATAAATAAATAAAATCTTTAATAAAAAATAAAATAAAGGAATTTAGTTAGAAATCCAGGCTCGCTGTTGTCACTGTTTCAAAGACTTCAAATATTTAAATTTCATTTTAGCTAAATGATGTTGGGAATGCCCTCCCTTCCTAATTTAAAAACATTATTAATCTAGGCGTTCACCTGGATCATTGCTTTCCTGGTATTCTATACGTTTTGCTTTTCTAAGCCAACCGCTGCAGTGCCAGAGGACTGTTCAGCTTTCTTATCATTTTAATCTAAGACTAACATGTTATTGTAAAACTTATGACATTATTTACTTAGCCAAGGCAAAAAAAAAAAAAAAAAAAAAAGAAAGAAAAAAAAAGAAAAGTGGAGGAGTTTGGGCAGGAGTTTGGGCAGTTTAGAATACTGATCCTAACTCACCTGTTTTCAAATTCTTGTCCAGTCAATAATGGGTCATTTCAAAATTGTAATGTCTGAGTTCTTTAAAAAAATTTTGTGCAAGTTCATAAAAGCCAAAAAATACTAAGATAGTAATTAAAAATATACCCTAAAACGATTTAAAATAAATGAAAATCATTGGCCTCTCTCTCTCTCTCTCTCACACACACTCATACTCACACATCACCAAGAAGAATTATGCTCCAGTATATAAGGGCTGAGAAGAGAGGAATCCAGAAAACTTGCTGCAGGTAGAAAACTTGCTGCAGGTAGAAAACCAGTACCATAAGACTCAGGCAGGTAAGACCACTCTCTGCCCTTCCTATGTTACAAGCTCACATGGTATGTGGCAAATTTGTATGTAGCATGGGGGTGATTTCAATATTTATGGTGGCTGGTGTGTGGTAGGTTATTTTACCTACAAAAAACAATTCTGAAGGTTGTCAATTTTTAATTTCCAGATGAGAATGTGGATTCTGAATCACAGCGTTGTCGGTGATCACAGGAGGTCTCAGAAAGGAGACCCAGGCTCCAGGGATATGATGCCAAGAACTATAGGACTGGCCTAGTGCAAAGGAAGAAGTCACAAGGACCTGGAGACCCAGGAAGAAGAGACTATTAGAGAAACAAGTCACACCTGTTGGTGACACGTTAGACAAACGGCAGTCTAGTCATTTTACAGACACTTCAGAGGAGTGTTGGGGACTGCGTGAAGAGGCAGCAACATAATTTCCACACCCTCCTGTGGGTAAGACTCCTAAAGTTGATCCAACTTGGGTTTTGATAGTTCAAGGGCTAGCCCAGAAAACAGAAAGAGGCCAAATTCATTACCATTGCTAATGTCAATTAGAGGTAGGATAGGCATAGGTGGGGCTAACCACAGCATTAACATTTCCATTTCTCCACAGAGAAATAATAGGACATAACGTAAGTAACCTGGCCACTGTTTCCTGAATCTCACAGGTTGGACAGGTACTGTGTCCATCTTAGCCAATATCTGTATCTTATATTGAAAGTCTAAGAAATACATGGTAGAAGAACAAAGCAGTTGTCCTACCTTTGACAATTCTCAGTGCGTTATTCTTTCAAAACTTTTAAAACTTAAAAAAACTTTAAAAAAATCTCTAGTTTTGAACTATAAGAATTAAAAGACTTTCAGTGGCAGTAGCAGCTTCAAATCTTATTTGAAAATAATTCCTTAGTACCTTGATGTATTTTAATTATTACAGAGAGAGAGAGAGAACACAAAATATTATCAAAAACCACAAGCTCTGTTGTCAGAGAGATCTGAATTCAAATTCATTTTCTATTAATTTTTTGCTCGGTGAGCCTCAGTTCCTTCACCAATAAATTGAGAGAGAATTATACTAACTTTGCTGGGCTGTTGTGAAAATAAATACAAAAGTAGCTAAAATATCTGGCTGATTGTAGGTACTCAACAAAAAAGAAGCCATCATTAACGAAATCCTGTGTCTATAGGAGTAGTATTATTTAGTTTAACATTCAATTTTTACTTGGGCAAGAATCGTAATGATCAGTTACCAAGATTGTCTATCAGCTGTATCTATATTTTTCCCAAGGAGGGGAGAGATCTGCGGCTCTTAGAATGTACCCTGTATGAGGCAAGTTTCCTGCAGGAACATCAGAAGAACCTGTGAGAGCCACGTTGGATTGCAGCATTCCGTGACTGTTCAGCTCATTTCTTCAGTGGGTTATGGTGCCGTCTCTGCGTGATCCAGCTCAGTTGGAATAAGCCACCCAAAACTTCCTTGAGGTCTGCTTATCTTTGCAGGGAGAAATTTCGATGGTAATCCTTTGCAAGTTTCCTTCTCTGACACGTATTTCCACGTGAAAACAGAGGGCAGACCTTCCCAAGAGTTATATCTGCTTACAGCTAATTGGGTGAAGCATTTACGCAGGGATTTTGCAATAACATTGGCTTGTTTTAATTGGGTTTTGAAGACTAATCCAAGGACAGCTGGACCTTTTCCTGTTACCAGGAGAGACTGCAGAGCACTCTTCTCACCTCTCAGGGATTCAAAACATGAAATAAAATACTAAGTTGCTATTGTCCACAGAATCTAAGAAGTATAAAATCTCAGGAATTGCACTGATACATAATTACGACACCCCCAATCCTGAAGACCTACTCTGTGAAAGATAATTTGGAGGATAAAATGAAAAACAGGATGTAATCTTTGCTATGAAGGAATTTCCCACTTGGTGAAAGAGAAAGCAATGCAGACAATAAGCTATCATGCTAAGCAGAGTTTAGCTCATGTTCTAAAGGACAGAAACAATGTGGTGGTGAGTAGAGATTATTTATAAACCAAGAAATGGAAGAACTGCTCACAGAATGAGGCCACATTTAATTTGAACCAGGAATAAAATGAAGATTTGCCACGGGGAGCTGTACGGGCTCAGCAGGTAAAGTGTCCCGGCGTGAAGGGCGAGAACACGGAGCACCACCGGGCAGGGCGGGAGCGCTCCTGAACGACAGGTGCAGCTCCATCAGTGAAACCTGAATAAAATGCTAGGTTGAAACTGGGGCAGAAGGTGAGAGGCAGGTGTGCAGGGGTGAGGACGATGGAACTGTGTTCTGAACATGTTCAGTTTGAGATCTTAGCATAATCTCAGGTTCTCTGTGTCTGAGAGACAGAATTTTGAGCCTGGAGCTTAGCAGGGGGGAAAACAGGAACTGAAGATAGTTGACCCTCAACAGCATAAATGAGTCACGATCACTGTCCTAAAGGTGGCAGTTACAGTCCTGAGCACTAAGGCGGTAGCTGAAACCATGGAAGGGACCAAACAGGAAGTTAGGGCTGAAGACCAGGGGAAGCAGAGGAGAGATCCTTGGTGTACTGCTACCTTCAGGGCACTGACAGAAGAAGTTGGGCCCGTGAAAGACACGGAAAAGGAAAATTTTGAGAAATAAGAAGAGAGCACAAAAATGCATCATGCTAGATTCCAAGGGGAGAGAAAGCTTTGAAGCGGAGCTGGCTGTCAAACAGGTGGGGGATCCTGTAAAAGACTGAGAGTGATGAGCAGAGCGCCTGCAGTGACGGGACTGCTGAAGGTCAGGTGCCAGCAGAGCCAACTAGTGGAAAGAAGACAACACACTTGAGTGGTACGCTGAAAAAAGAAGGTGGAGGGGAAGGCTGCTGACGGGTTTTCAGGGATGTGAGTTCCAAGTGTCTCTTAATGAGAGACACATCGTGCTAAGGGTGCTGACCTTCAAATATTGTTTGGTCTAAGCCCTGGGAACTTTGTGTCTAGTTCCTGGGAGATGATACAAGCCAAAAGAGCGTATGATCTTTGGAGAATAATTAAGAAGGTATCATGGTCATTCCCACTGCCCTGGCACAGGGGAGACGAGTACTATCAAGGATGAGATTGCCAGGACAGGAGCAGAAATTGGCATTTAAAACCAACAAGTGGTAAAATAGAAACAAGTAAAGACCAAGGGACACTCTGTTTCCTCAAACACTTGTAAGTCTAAGCCTGCTAGGGAAAGTGTGGGTTTGGGGAACCCAGAAATTCAAACACATGAAAAGTTGGAGATTTTAAGATTAAGAAAAAAGATTTTAAGATTGGTCCCTAGACCCTTGATTTTCTTCTCTCAAGATCGATATGGCTTTTGACCAAGACGGCCTTCATGTTCTCCTCAACTTAACTAAACTTTAAGTATGATTCCTTCTGACTATAAGCCCCTGACCTCCCTTTTCTGCATATTTGCTTTAGAGAACTTGCAACTGCAAATACCTTCTCCGTCCCTTGGAGATGTAAATCTTCTCCCAGGCTCTAGCTAGTTTTAAAACCCAGGGATGCCTTTCTCAAGGACCTGGGAGCCATCCCTTTGAAATGTAATTATCAAGAAAGACGGGGCCCCTAATCTCTCAGTATCTGTGGGAGGGTAGGGATCTCACGTCCTAAGTGCCAATTAGCAAACACAGATGGCTTAATCATGTTGACCAACCTCCCCCCAATGTCCTCCAGTCCTTTTCCACTAAGTCACCTCAGTGCTTAAAAATCTTCCTGCCTTTTGTTCCAATAAAGTTGAGTTCAACCTCTCTTCCCTGCTGCCATAGTCTTGACTCCTATTGCAATAACCTTGAATAAAGTCTTCCCTTGCCTGTTCAATTCTGTTGGCTGTGTTCTTTTTAATACTATTGAGAGGCATATTTGGTTATCACTGGAGCTTTGATTCTTATTCTTTTCTTCTTCTGTACATGCTCACTGTCTTTCTGGGTTGGCTAAGTCTGGAGAGGCAAGGATAATGTCCTTTTCTGCTGGTTACTGAATTGTCCAGTAACTGAGAAACATCATCTAATACAATGGAAACTGAGAGATATACCCCAGCCAGCAAAGCAGAAGTATTTTGGCCCTTTCCTGGAATGTAGTCTACACAATACACAGTAACTTAAAATGTGTTTTTAAAATACCAGAATGACTAGTAATAGTTCCTGATATTAAGGGGCTTGTCATGCATATCTCTGCATTCGAGAAACTTCAGAGAAGAGGAATCCGGTCCTGAATAATGGAACCTGAGCTCCAGGATATCCACTTGGTTTAGGTTCAGCTGCCTCCCATATGCACTAAAGGATAAGACCATGCTTTAAAAAGATTTATGAAATATTTATTGAAAAAAAAATACAGCACATGTGAAGAAGCTGCTTTTCCAAACAAAATAACTTGGTCATTTTATTTTTATCCCTGAAATGCCTACAGGCACCAGTCAACATCATGGGCTAATGGTTGAAAACGAAGCTGTACTTGAGTCAGATGAGGCCAGAAATAAAAATAAAATAAAATAAATAAGCAAAAATGCACTTTCTTGTGTGGGTGAAACGCTATCATTTAAAAATAGCCGAGAGGAGTTTTCTGCAAAATTTATTTGCAACAAATGTAGTTCCTGGGCTGTGTGCTAACTTTTAGATAACTTCAATTTTGACTAGATATGAAAACATCCTAGAAGGAGAAAAAGACTTATAATGGAAATGCTGACTGTCAAGGTATTGTTTTCTTTGTATGTCATATGATTCTGACCTGGCATCTAGTATCTTGGAAATAAGTAAACACAATCAGCAAAATGCTCATTCTAAATCTAAATAGATTTGGATGTCGACTTGAAAAAAACACCATCCCTATTTGCCATTTGAACTTCACCATATAGTGGTATCATTTTACAAGATCCCTCATGTTCTAGTGACAAATTTCTGTGGGCAACACCTTTCCTGGGTGTTACGGTACTACAATAAAACGAACCTTCTCCTTTTATTTTGATTTTTATTGAAGAGCACGGTGTCAGGATAACACAGTTTCAGATGATACAGGAGAGAACTGAGTAAGAAGTAAGAATGAAACGCATACAGCATTTTCCTCCTGCATTCTATCATTAAGGCATCAAGGGAACCAGCTGAATGTGTTCCCTATATACACTCCTGAAGTATCATACGAGGACGACAGGACTTTCACAAAAATTTATAAAGCAAATTTCACACTGAATTCTTTTATCATTTGAAGGGGAAGGTGTAACTTCAACATTCAAAAAAAAAATCTACAGAGGCTGTGTTTGGGTTAAGAAAAAAAAAAGATATGTATCCTTGACAATCTGCTCACACCACGTAACTGAGCCCACGTTTCTTCCTATTAAATGTGCCTGTGTGGCTCTGTGACGGGTCACCCAAAAAGCTACTCTGCGTTTCAGCCCCTGCAGCGGGGACACATGAGGTGAGTATCAATGACCAGAGAAGTCAAAGAAATGAACTTGGAAGCCACTGCTTACATAACTTTAAAAATTCAAACCCTACCACTTACTGGGACATAAAATTCGGAAAACCATTTGTAGGGGTATCAGTGAGGGCCTGGGTATAAAAGGAGAATTATGCTTTGCAAAATCCCCCAAGACTTCCTGAGCTTTTTCATGGTAATGAAGAAGTGTCTGTGGAAGTTGATGGGCCGTGCCTACGGATGGGGGGCGGCGCGGGGAATGGGAGGGAGTTGCCAGCATACGGAATTTTTACATCTGAAATGTCGTTCCGTTCAGGAATCACTTGTGTACGCCCAGCTCAAGTCTCAAACTCTGCCTCTGCTATTAAAAATGGTCTGCAAACAGGTCAGTCTGCTGTAAAAAATTGATTTGACAACAGCAATTTTAAGTTGTTGATGGCTTGAAGTTTGCAGCATTTCCCTCTGCTGTGATGTGGTGTGAACGGGAGGATGTTTATCTGTTACTTATGTAACAGCCTGATGAAAAAATGCAGCATGTGCTTCCCTCCTATTTGTCTTCTGCATTAACCTCCTCTCGGGGTCAGGCTGGAAATGCTATACGAACTGATCGCTACACGTTATCAACATTATTGCTTAATGTGCCATCAACCACAAGTGTAAGTGGGCTCATAGTCACTGCCACGGTCCTCCCAGGAATCATTTATCTGGGACTAACTCTGAAAAAATCATTTAAAATTGTGACATTTAAAAAATAAAGATTAAAAGTTCTGAAAGGAACAGAAGTCACCCACACCAGGCACCGTTGGCATATAAATCAAAGTTTGTTAGAGCTGCAAATCGGGGTAGCCTAACACAGACATCCAGCCTTTTACTGTGGCTACTCGCCTCCCGTGTGCCCACCCTACCTCCCCCATGTACAAAGCCACTTTTATTTTTGAACACTATCGTCAGAATCTTGAGCGTGGTTTTGGCAAACACACAAAAAGCAGTTAGGTTAAAGGGAGAAACTCTGGGCAGTGTGAAGCATCATCTCAATGGGAATACCAAGTTCAGTCCAAATTAGAAATAAACGTTTGTTGCTGGTTCTGGGAGGACTCCCTTGTTTCCTTTGGTCACCAAGGCCTAAAGGCTGTCTGTGTCACCTCACTTGGCTTCTGGGACAGAGGTCCATGCTGTCTGTGCCCTTACCGGCTACAAAGGGTCCCCTCTGGAGGGCATCCGGAATGTGCCCTGGGAAATTGGCTGCTCTCTGTCCCCCCACCCCCACCCCGCACACAATTCTAGTCAGAGCTTTTTATTCTAAGGGAATATAGAGCTTAGAAACATAGACTATCTGCATTGAGTTTTGGAGTTTTTGAAAATGACAGAATTACTAGGAAGATGGATGTTTAGGCACGACTTACACACATGCTATGACAGACGTTCCTTTTTCCAAAGAGTGGGTTTAGCGCCAAAAATTAGTTACCATATCAGTATTAGGAGCTTTGTTACCAATTCCAAATAACCTACAATGCATTTATACGCAAATGTTCGCAAGCCCCACCTCGCGTGTCATTGAGCCTGTAAGAGGTTTCGTGAATTCAGTAATCAATGACTTAGGAGGCTTGATAAACTACTATTCTTTTCTCAGAAAAATAGTGGAGAAAGAATAATAGTGGCTGTTTATAGTCCTATCTTACTCGAAAAGAGAATGAAATTATTTCTCAAATATTTGTGAAGGAATTTATCTTTCTAAATGCATTTTAATGCTTGTAGATAAATACTTCTGTTGTAAGAAGGCTTCGGTGTTGCAAGAGAAAGTGAAATAAAGGGCTCATGTGGAAAGAACTTTGCAGCATGCTGCAACTTGATTGTTCACACTTCAAAGCAATCCTAAGAAAAACTGTAAATAAGGACGAGGCATAAAACTCTGGCGGCACCTGGGAATACTCAGCCCACTGCCCAACAGAACACAGTCTGCATTCTGGCACACAGCCAACCTCTGAGGATAAATCTGGAAAGGCTTAATGTACACTGAAGAACCAATACACTCAGAAACTATGTGAGTGTACTTAGCTTCGTGCCACTTAGAGAATCATTTGACTTCCCTGAATATAAAATAGATCTGGTCATCATGTGTTACACCAGACTCCAGTACCGCCGGCACGCCCATAATAAAATCCGGAGTTTATAGGAAGGGCGCACCTTTCTCAAGAGACACTTCTCCCTCTCTCTCCTTTTAAAGGCACATTTGGACTTATTAGAATCTCCGCAGCCATTCTCAAACGTTTTAACAAAATGAAGATACACTCAGGAAGGTAATTGGGTGAGGATTACCAAGTCTGAGTCATGTAATAACAAAGGCTTCGAGTGAGTCATGCGCCCGAGTTCCCAGTTCCCATAGCTATCCTAGCTATCCGCAACACAACACCGCCTTTCTCTTCGCAAGTGGACAAACTGCCACAATGCCTAACGGCAAGCAGCTCAAGAGTTTTTGCATCGCTCATCTTAAAATATTTCCAGTTGTTTAAGTTTCTGTCATCTACTCTCCAGATTAAGACTCTTTGGAACAGAAACCACTGCCATAAAGATAGGCAACAGATCACTTGTATATTTTCAAACAGGAAAGGCACAGCCATCGCACAGACTTGTTTTTTTTTTCCCCCATGATAGCCTGGTAATAAAAATTTTTAAAACAAAAACCTTTCATCTTCAAAGGGATCTGAAAAAAAAGTAATTATTGAATGCAACAGCAAATGTTAGATTTCTATTAAGTTAGCTCAACTTTCCAGTTTCCCTTTTCCTTCCTTCAGCATGCATTTCCCCATTGCTGGCTTCGCCAGAAAAATAACAGCTTCAAATTTACCCCCAAGCTAAAACCCATCAAATAATTGACGAAATCTTAGCTAACTTGAAAAGTGACTTACATAAAACCCCGTTTGCTATTTGGGGGCATATTCTGCTCTCAGTAAATGAATGTACCTTTTTTCCCATTTATCAGCAGCAGGAAGAGAATATTCTTCAAACGTGAAACTTTCTTATAAAGCTAAATATCTTTTGTGCTACTATGAGTCATACCTGAGCAAGTCTTTTATTCCTTTGTGATTTTATCAAAGTTCACATATTTTGAGAAGATTGTGGAATTTTCCAAATTGGGTTCACGTACTACATTCTTCAGCTGTGCATTTTTTTTTCCCAAAAAGCTATTAGGACTAATCCAGAGCCTGACATACTCTCTTCTTGTGTTTCATATCCAATCAGTCAACGTCTTAAGACGGCAATGACTTCAACGTTGCAAATGAACACGTTCGAATGTGCTTAAGGCCAAAAAGATACAGGCAGTGAAACAAAAAGGAACTGACTGAATATGGCTTCTGCTGGTATACGTTGCTAGATTCTTATCAGAATCTCTGCTGGTTCGTTAATATTGGGTGCACAGATTACAGGGATGAAGTTCATCTCATGTCATCACTATGGTTATATCTATTGTTAAAATACTGAAAAACTACTACACAGATTGCTAGGTAGCTGCTGACAGAGTCTCTCTGTTCTGTCCTGCTGCTCTGGTCCCATCCCGGGACCGCCAGGCCCCCCTTCTACCCCAGCAACTGTGAGTGCCTGTATACCATGGGCCTCTGGTGCTCTGTGCCTGAGCTAAATTCAGTGTCTATTCTGGTTGACTGTTGCTCATCCCACAAATATGTTTTAAAACTCACCCCAGCTTAGGGGCACCTGGGTGGTGCAGTTACGTGTCTGACTTTAACTCAGGTCATGATCTTAGGGTCCTGGGATGGAGCCCCGCATTGGGCTCCAAGCAAGAAGTCCGCTTCCCCTCTCCCTCTTCCTCTGCTTCTGCCCCTCCCCTTCCTCCCCTGCTCCTCCTCTCTCTTTCCCAAAGAATAAATACAATCTTAAAAAAAAAAAAAAAAAAAAAAAAAAAAAACCTCACCCCGGTTTGTGGGTATGGAAAACAACAGGGTCAGACTGTCAAGGTTGAATCTGTGTCCGTATCACCTTCTTCATAAAATGGAGATAATAATAAAACTTAGCTCACAGGGGTTCTGTTCACATTAAACAAGATAATATATGGGAAATGCTTAGAATAGCACCTTTCAGTATGTTCAGTATTGTCTTCTTTGCTGCCTGAAGGAGGAATGGAACCTAAATTTCTTGATTATGAGCTTGGAATTTTTCCACTAGATAATACCTCTCCAGCTCAAACATTGCTAGTAATATAATAAGGTACTACTCAAGAGCAACCATTTGAGTGAGAAATGAAACCCATTTCCAATTTTCATTGATTTCAAAAGATGATTCACTTTGGAGTATCGCATGCTGATTTCCATTATTTACAATAATACAACGTAAATAGACTAGAGTTAAAACTCGCAGCCTCTGGAGCCAAGTAGATTTGAATTTGACTGAAGGGGAATGTCAGGGAGTACTTCACTGCCATCTAGCACTGACCTTCCAGAAGGATGATTTGAACACTTACACTTCGGGAAAGTGCTGCATTAGCTGACCCTATGGCAGCTCCACTGCCTGGGTGGAAGCAGGGGGTAGCGAGTGGTGACGGGACCACCCTAGGGGGAGGTGGTCAAGGGAACTGCGCGGTCTTTGCTTTAGCCTCTCGAGGATTCATCCCTGATGGCTGCAGGACTGCAGCAGCATGGATCCTGGTACTCTTAAGTCAATCCAATTGGTTCATTTAAAAATTAGCTCCTGTTTTCAGCATAATTGCCAAACTCTGTCACTTTTGATGTGTGTGTGGTGGGAGGAGAGGGGGCTGTTAAGAGGTGGGGATAAGAGGAGAAGGATAAAAGGGAGATGCCAGCTAATCCAATTAAATGGCCTGTCTTCTCGCTGTGAATTCAGTATCACCTTCCCTTTGCCCCCACTTTCTGTGAGAGGGCATGACAAGCATTAGCCACAGGAGTAACTGATTATTCTGTTGACACCTACTGCCTTGCCAGATGTCCCGGGCTGTGATGCACTCCTTCATTACTGGACTCCGCATCATAAAAATAATTTAAATTGCATGGCAAAAAAATAAACTGGATGTGTAAGCCTGGCTCAGTATCAGTCACAGAATTAGCCACACATGTGCGTTTTAGAAGAAGAAAGGACAGCACGGGCAAATCGGTGTTGGCCATATTTTGGAACATGGGTGGAACAGAAAGTTACTTTTTCTTCCCCCTAAGGATAGCCAAATTCAAACTCTATTTCTAGGTTATCTGGCTACATTATTTACTTATGTATATTTATGAATGGGTTCTCCTCTCAAAAATGACTCTTTGATGAAAGTGTAATTGTTTTGACAGAGAAAATGGGATTCAATAGTGACATGACCCCAATTGCCTGTATAGTAAAAGTGAATTTTTAATTAAAGAGAGAGAAAAGTGAATGATGTGTGTGGACAATCAATGATTAGATTTCTCAGCCAATCATTTTCTTTTCTATGATTCATGAAGATACATGCATGACCATGGGTGTGATGAGTCTGAAATGAGCAAATGTGTGGTGGAGTCTGTTTCTGCTCCTTAGGGGCCATATAACATCTTCAGAGCCAGAGCTAGGTCTGGATTAAAACCTTCAGTAGCCAAAGCAGCAAAATCCATCATGAAAACTTCTGTTTCCACTTTTCCACATTAAATTAAAAAAAAAAAAAAGTTCAACTCTTCAATGCATGTAAGAAAGTTGGACAAAGTTCTGATTTCCCCCACATTGACTTGTACTGTTTTTTTTTTTTTTTTAAGATTTTATTTATTTATTTGACAGAGAGAGACAGCCAGCAAGAGAGGAAACACAAGCAGGGGGAGTGGGAGAGGAAGAAGCAGGCTCCTAGCAAAGGAGCCTGATGTGGGGCTCGAACCTAGAACGCTGGGATCACACCCTGAGCTGAATGAAGGCAGACTCTTAATGACTGCGCCACTCAGGCGCCCCTGCTTTTTCTTGAAATATCAAAAATAAAGCATTTCTGTTTGTCTAAACTGTTGTGCCCCAGCTTTTGTGGAGCCTGAAAATGTGCTTCATCTGTCTATTGGGTGGTTAAGGGTTTTCATTTGAGAAAATAGGAATTATTTTTTAATTAAAATTTTTTACTACCCTTCTATTACGCAACTTCTGATTCACAACACGCGCCTGAAACAGGTTCATTTAAAAGTGGTCACTCCTAACTTGTTTCTGCATTTTATGTCCTGCCTGCTTTCCAAACCATCCACTACCCAGGAAGCCAGTGATTGTCTGTTCACAACCCTCTCCTTCCTGAAATCCCTAAATGGATTCCCATTGTAATGATGATGATGATGAAGATGACAGCAAATAGTGAAAGAGCATTTTGCTATTTGTCAGGTTCTATTATTAGTGCTTTTCATATATTAACTGATTTGATCCAGAGAACAATTCTACAATGTATGTACTATTATTATACCCCATTCACAGATGTGAAAATTGAGCATAGAGGAATTAAATATCAACCACAATCACACAGATGCCAAAATGGCAGAGCCAGGACGTAAACACAGCCTGTAGTTTCAAATCTTAGGTATCATAAAAATTCAATGTCTTGTTTTTAAATAGAAGAAGATAAGAATAATGACTTCTCAACAGCAGTTTTAGACACTAGAAAGGTATGGAACAACGCTTTCAAAATTTCATACGAAAATTATTCTCAATCTATACTTCTATACCTGGAAAAACTATCAATTAAATGTGATAGCTAGAAAAAAAAGACACTTCAGACATGCAAATCTTATAACAAAATGCACTACTCATGTTCCTTTCCTCAGGAACCTACTAGAGGATGTGTTGCACAGAAGCAATGAGTAATCCAAATTAGAGATAGATACAGAATCCTAGAAACAGGACAACCAACCCGGGAGAGAAATGAAAGGAGTTCCCAAGATGACAGTAAAAGTAGTCTAAGGGTGACAGAAGAATAGCAGTTCTAGAGAGCAGTCTGTATATGACTAGCAGGCTGGAGCTTCAGAAAAATTGGAACTGATTAATTACATGAAAAATCTGACCCACTAGAACATTATATTGAGAGACATTTTATAGAGCTGTTTGAATTCTGAAAGAGAGTGGAGAACTACCCAGCAAATTTTTAAAATCCCTAAAAAAAAAAAAAACCACTTAGTCTAGGAAAACAAAAAAAAAGTAGCACAAAAATGGAAATGTAATCAAAATACTCCATTCATTAGTGAAGAATATGTTCATGCTTATAAAAGTGAAATCACTGAATATGGATTTAACAAATAATTGTGATTTAACAAAACTTGGAAGGGAAAATCTTCATTGATTATAACAGAAAGTCAACGGACAGTGTCTAATTGATTAATCAGAAGGTAGTATTATAATACACACACACACACACACACACACACACACACACACACACACACACACACACTTTAGAAATAGGTAAGCACTGGAAGAAACGACAGTGTTGAGAATGACTGATTCTGGCCTAAAAGGCAGGAGAGAGATTGCTGTTTTTAGTTTGAGACTTACAGGCCCAGTGGACTTTTCAAACAATGTGCATGCATTACTCTGACAAAAATAGTAAATATACTTTTTAAACTTCCAGAATTAATCATGTTAGATATTAAACCTTTTATTTTATATAAACCCAACATTATGTTCATAACTGACAAGATAATAGCTACCGTGAATGGGTGCTTACTCTGTGCCAAGCACTATGACAAGGGCTTTTACACATTATCTCATTTAAAAGTGTGGCCCAATCCCGTGGAAGGTAACATTTTTGTTCCCATTTAATGAACAAGAAAACTAAGAACCAGAGAGGTGGAGGGACTTGTCTAGGGTAAGTACCTAGGAGCATGATTCTTGGATCCTGTAGTAAGACTATATTTAACTTTGCAGGAAACTTCCAAACAATCTTTTAAGGTGGCTGTCCCATTTTTGTATTTCTACTAGCAATACATGAGAGCTCTTATTACCCTACATCCTCCTCAGCAATTGGTTTTGTTCATTTTTTCATTTTAGCCATTCTAATAGGTGTGTAATGGAATCTCATTAATTTGGAATTCTATAATGACAAATGATGTTGAGAATTTTTCATAGGAGTATTTGCCATCTATATGTTATCTATATAATTTCATTGGTGAGGTATCTGTTCAGATCTTTGTACATTTTTAATTCAACTATTTGTTTTCTTATGTGCTTTTTGTATGTTAGACACAAATCCTTTATCATATATGTATTAAACAAATATTTTCTCCCACTATACGTATGGCTTATATTTTTATGCTCTTAATAGAGTATTTCACAGAGCAGAAGTTTTTAATTTTAGTAAAGCCTAAACTATCAATTTTTTTCTTTTACAAATTGTGCTGTTACATTGAAAACTTATCACTAAACCCAAGATCATGTATATTTTCTTATATATTTTTATATTTTTCAAGAAGTATTATAGTTCTGAATTTTACATTTAAGCCTGTGATCCATTTTGATTTAATTTTTTGTAAAAGGTGTAAAATCTGTGTCCATGTTTATTTATTTATTTATTTTGCGCATGGATGACCACTTGTTCTGGTGCCATGTGTTGAAGAGACTGACGTCTGGTCTATTTCATTTATTTTGCTTCTTTGTAGATGATCAGCTGACTCTAGTTGTGTAGGTCTGGTTTTTGGATTTTCTAGTCCATTCACCTAAACTATGTGTCTCTTGTTAACACCATGCTGTCTTGACTACTGTAGCTTTACAGTAAGTCTTAAAATCAGGGGTGTTCTCCACCTTAGTTCTTCAGTATCTTGTTATTCTAGCTCTTTGTCTTTTTACACAAACTTCAAAATCTGTTTCTCAATATCCACAAAATAGACTACAGAGATTTCAACTGAGACTGAATTGAAGCTATAGGCCAAACTGGAAAAAAGTGACATCTTAACACTGTTGACTGTTCTTACGTGTAAACTTGGAATATCTGCACACGCCAATATCTCTGATTTTTTCAACAGTACTTTGTAGTTTTCTGTATATATGTTTGTGCATAGTTTATTAGATTTATACCTAAGTGTTTCACTTTGGGGGTGCTATTGTAGATGGTAATTTTTTTTTAAATTCTAAATTTTGATTGTTCTTTGCAGGTATTTTTGTATATGAACTTTGTATCCTGAGAACCAGTTATACTCAGTTATTAGTTCCAGGAATTTTTGTTGCTCATTTTGGTGTTTCCACCATAGACAATCCTACCATCTGTAAATATAGCCTTATTTCTTTCTTTTCAATATGTAAACTTTTATTCCTTTTTCTTATCTTATTGCACTCACTAGGACTTCCACTACAATTTTGGATAGGGCTAGTGAGTGAGGACATAATTGCCTTGCTCCTGAGCTTAAAGGAAAGTTTTCTGGCTTCTCACTACAAACATGTTGTTTGCTGTAGTTTATTTGTAGATGTTCTTTAGCAAATTGACGATGTTCCTCTGTATTCCTTGTTAGTCGAATGTTTTTATCTTGAATGGTATTGTATTTTGTCAAATGTTTCTTCTGTGCCAACTGATGTGATCATATGATTTTTCTGCTCTACTGCTGTGGTGAATACATGATTCATTTTCTAATGTTGTCTACCTGGAAAAAATCCCACTTGGTCATAGTATAAAATTCTTTTTACTGTATTTGTTTTGTTTTGTTTGTTTTTTAAAGATTTTATTTATTCATTTGACAGACACAGAGACAGCCAGCGAGAGAGGGAACACAAGCAAGGGGAGTGGGAGAGGAAGAAGCAGGCTTCCAGCGGAGGAGCCTGATGTGGGGCTCGATCCCAGAACGCCGGGATCACACACTGAGCCGAAGGCAGATACTTAACGACTGAGCCACCCAGGCGCCCCTGTATTTGTTTCTGAAGCATTGTGCTTAAGATAATTTTTATAAGTATAAAGTAATTCTTGAACCTAAGAGAGAGGCCTATGTTGGTGGGTCTCTGCTGAGCTGGGAGAGGTGACACTTAACGAAGCACTGGTGTATGCCTCAGCTCTCTTAGAGCTAACATAGTGCCACAATGTTCCGTGAAAGCCTCACTGCTTTCTTTGGAAAGGTGGACCTCAGGTGACTGTCAAACTATATGACCTAATGTTTCAGAGAAATTTAAAAATATTTTACCTCATTGTTATATACGGCAATATGTTCTCAAAATTATTTCCAGGACAAAGGGGGAGAATATTCCAGAAAAACATCTCCGAGATTTTGGGGATCCATATATAGCCTTCCCACAAAAATGATATAGAGAAAATAAAGCCAGTGATGGTTATAGTATAGAACTTCTGGTACTCTCATACTTTTCATAGGTAGGAGGAATAATCAAGAAATAAAGTTAGATGGGCTCCCTCCTGAATCAGGCAGTGACCCAGCTTTTTGGTTAAGCAGATATAGACATCCCCTCTTGCACTTACCTCCTCCATGGCCAGAAATGCCTGCTAGGCAGGGGAGAATTTGAATTGATATCCATTGCCCTGCTTATGCACAAAAGTCTGCAGAAAAATGGAAGATTCACAAGCCAATCTCCCTGACAGGAAAATTTTAGCCCTAGGCTATAAAAACCTTGTAATTTATAAAACTACACCAGTTATTCTTGTGATTTTTTTTGTGTCTATATCCAGATAGACTACAGATGTGGGTAGATTCACTATCCACTATGTGATGATGCTGGGTGAATAAACATACCACCTAGGCTATGCTTAAATATGTATAGAGAGATCATATATATAGAAACAGCACTTTTACTGCTTATTGGTGGTTACAACATAATAATTCAACATATTGTATTATCAGTATATCACTTTGTATAAAAAGGCTGACATATAGGAAAATAGAGATGATGTATTCAATAGCAAAGCTCACACTGAAACTTTACCAGGCTCACAAATACTAAAAGCCAAGTTTTTACACAAAATATGAAAAAGACATCACTCATACAAGATGCTTCTATTTTGATATCATGCCCTCAGCCTCAGACACGTCAGAATCTCAGTAACTTTATGACTCAGGCATTATTTTATAGTTATTGGCCTCAGAACCAAAGTTCTTCTTAAAATATACCAAGTGTATTATATATATATATGTTAATTATTTTTAACACAGAGGCAGATGCAAATTAAGATATTTAATATTCAGGAGTTGAAAAATATTCAAATTCACAATCACTGACTGATTTACTTTTGGTATTGGTATAAAATAACACTCATTGTCTGAGTTCTTACATAATTTGATTTTAAAGAAGCTTCTTATACCCATATTTCATTGGTAATATGTACAATGAAAGCATTTAGATTGAAATGTAGAAAAAAAAGGGATTGTAAGGACTGCCATTTAAACATCTAAGTTTTAGTTAATTTAGTATACTATAAGAAATACAGTTATAGGTTTCTAAAAGGAGAATATTTTAAAATATTTTCCCTCCATTTTCTAAACTCACAGATTTTGTACATAGACAGTTCCCTGGACAGTTTTCTGCTTTAATGTGACCCAACAGTGGGGCTGAAGCTTTCTAAGAAGTTTCTCAGAATTGGTAAGGCTGCAGATTACTAGAAATAAATGGAAGAATATGCCATTTTTTAACACTGTCAGTAAATAAAAGCCAATGAAATTCAAATATCTCTTAAAATAAGGAACTCTAGAGGATTTGTGATTTACGAATATGGTCCTTATAAACACAGGTAAGAAATATTCCAAATGATACAATATTATGCTTACAATAAAGACAGAAATTTCTTCTACCTTCCAGTTTCAAATTTGTTTCTTCATAGCACAGAAGAAATTAATTTTTTCTTATTTCTAGTTCAGTGTCCCAAAGAACCATTTGAAATATACTTGTAAGACTAAGGTAATGTATAATGGCTCATTCACAACACAATTTTGTTCAGAAAGAATGAATAAAAACATGCAGTTCAATTCAGTATATTTATTGATCCTGTCTTTATTGTTTATCTTGGATTTTTAAATTAAAATGTGATTTCTTAAAATATTTCATTAAAATGTTTACCTTGATTATGAGAAATAATCATCTTCTGTATTTTTGTACCCAAGGCATATACCTCACTTGGCTCACCCTGGCCCTGGTCCAAGCGCTTTTTCAACATTGAGTCTATCTACCAGGTAGCACAGTGGGCTCTTTACAGATTAAAAGCACCTCTG
The DNA here is from genome assembly GCF_023065955.2 of Ursus arctos. Taxonomy (NCBI): domain Eukaryota; kingdom Metazoa; phylum Chordata; class Mammalia; order Carnivora; family Ursidae; genus Ursus; species Ursus arctos. The sequence goes on from NW_026622985.1 coordinate 68,911,616, forward strand.
ACTATAAAGCAGTAAAGAAGGAAGGTAAAAGAATTTTTAAACTGTATTTGGTATTTAGGTGCAAATTAAGTATATTTTGAAGAATAAGAAGGATTTTAATTCCTTAAAACACATATTAGAGTTATAAAAATGATTAACAAAGGAGAGTACAACACTATAGTCTTCAGATTTTAGTGATATATATACAATAAAAAATAGAGAATATAGAAAATGCAATTAATATCTAGTTTAAAAACTCTCAACAAAGTGGTTATAAAGGGAAAGTACCTCAACATAATAAAAGCCATATATGATAAACCCACAGCTAATATGACACTCAACAGTTAAAAACTGAAAGCTTTTCTGCTAAGATCAGGAATGAGACAAGGATATCCATTCTCTTCACTCTTATTCAACATAGTATCAGAAGTCCTAGCCAGAGCAATTAGGCAAGAAAAAGAAATAAAAGGTGCCCAAACCAGAAAGAAAGAAAGTAAAATTATCACTACTTGCAGACAACATATTATATATAGAAAAACCTGAAGACTCCACCAAAAAAACTGTTAGAATAAGTAAATTCAGAAAAGTTGCAGGATACAAAAATCAATATGTAAAAATCTGTTGCATTTCTATATACTAACAATGAACTATCAGATAAATTAAGTAAACAATTCCACTTTCAACTGCACTGAAGAGAATAAAATACTTGGGAATAAATTTAACCAAGAAGGTGAAAGAAAGACTTATACGCTGAAAACAAGACATTGAAGAAGAAATTAAAGAAGACACTAATCAATGGAAAGATATTCCATGCTCATGGATTAGAAGAATGAATAATACTAAAATGCCCTATTAACCAAAGCAATCTACAGAGTCAGTGCAATCCCTACCAAAATTCCAGTGGCATTTTTCACAGAAACAGAACAAAAAATCCTAAAACTTTTATGGGACCACAAAAGACCCCAGTCAAATCAATCTTGGAAAGAATAACAAAGCTGGAGGTATTACACTTCTTGATTTCAAAGTGTATTACAAAGCTACAGTAATCAAAACAGGATGGTATTGGCATAAAAACAGATACATCAATCAATGGAACTGAATAGAGAGCCTAATATCAAATCCTCACATATACAGTCAACTAATTTACAAAAAGAAAAAAAAGAGAGAGAGAGACAGACAAGAAGGACAGTCTCCTCAATAAATGGTGCTGGGACTGGGAAACCTGAACTGCCACATGCAAAATAATAAAATTGGACTGACATCTTACCGTGTACACAAAAATTAACTCAAAATGGATGAAGAACTTGAATATAAGACCTGAAACCATAAAACTCCTAGAAGAAAACATAGGTGGTATCCTGGACATCAGTCTTGGTGATGATTTTTTGGATTTGACACCAAAATCAAAGGCATCAAAAGCAAAAATAAACAAGTGGGACTAAATCAAAGCTTCTGTACAGCAAAGGAAACCAACAAAATAAAAAGGCAACCTACCAAGTGGGAGGGGATATTTGCAAATCATATATCTGGGAAGAGACTGGTATCTAAAATATATGAATAAAATATATGAAGAACTCATACAACCTAATAGCAAAAAAATAAAATAAAATAAGCAATCTGATTAAAAAATGGTCAGAGGAACTGAATAGTTATTTTTCCAAAGACAACATACAGATGGCCATTAGGTCAACGACAAGATGCTCAACATCACTAATCATCAGGGAAATGCAAATCAAAACGACAATGGGATATCACCTTACATCTGGTAAAACGGCTACTATCAAAAAGACAAGAAATAAATGCCGGCTAGGATGTGGAGTAATGGGAACTTTTGTGCACTGTGGGTGGAATGTACATTGAAACGAGCCACTGTGGAAAACAGTTTGGAGGTGGCTCAAAAAATTAAAAATAGAACTACCAGATGGCCCAGCAATTCCATTTTTGGGTATTTACCCAACGAAAATAAAAACACTAACTTGAAAATATATCTGTGCCCCATGTTCACTACAGTATTATTTGCAATAGTCAAGATATGGAAACAACCTAAACGTTCATCAATGGATGAATGGGGAAAAACACACACACACACACACACACACATTATTCAGTCATAAAAAAGAGGGAAATTTTGCTATTTGCAACATGGATGGACCCTGAGGGCATTATGGTTAGTGAAATAAGTCAGAGAAACACAAATACCTATGGGCAAAAGATGGGTAAAATGGGTGAAGGTGATTAAAAGACATAAACTTCCAGTTATAAAATACATAAATCCTGGAGATAATGTACATCACAGTGACTGTAGTTAATAATACAGTATTGTATATTTGAAAGTTGCTATGACGGTAGATCTTAAAATTTCTTATCATAAGAAAAAACTTTTAATTATATATGATGACAGATGTTAACTAGACTTATTCTGGTGATTTTTTTGCAATATATACAAATATCAAATCATTATGTTGTACATCTGAAACTAATATAGTGATATGTATCACTTATACCTCAGTAAACAAAGAGTAATTTTATTGGAACTGCTGCAAAGTCAGGGGTGAACTGCATTTGTGATTATATCAATAGATCACATTTCAAATGCAATATACGAGTCAGGGAATCTTTTTTTTGCTTTTCAGTACTTTTCTGCATTCTTAGAAGATTCAGATATTTAATAATCCCATTTGTTATCTGGTAATAGCATTGGTGACTAAAAATCAGAAACAGAAAAGTAAACTTTTTACTTGACTCTGAGATCCCTAGCGAACAATCCCAAAGAAAGAGTGTAGTATTTATTTCTCTTGTTTAAGCCACTAGACTCCTATGGCATATCTAGATTAACCTCTGTCCTTGTAGGTAATATTTTTCAGTGTTGGAAAAATATTTTAACATTATCAGTCATATAAATATATATTAATTAAGTTATCTTTTATTAAACCAAATATAAAATGAACTAAAGAAAACATTTTAATGACCCTATTAAGGCTTCAATTATATATTTCTTCACTCCAGATTTTCAGAGTTTGGTGGACCTTTGGGATTGTCTAGTCCAGTTCTCTCGCTTACCAAGGAAGAAGCTAAGAGAAGCAAGTGACTTAGTTGAGATCACAGAGCTAATTAACTGTGGAACCTAAATTAAAACCCAGGTCCTCTGGGCACAAGACAGTAAAATCTAGGGCTGAGGTGAATGGGAGGCGGTATTAAGAATACCTCCAATCTGATATCACTGTTTTTTCTTTTTACTTTTTCAGTTAAAAATTTCAGGTATAATTTACTTACAATAAATTGGACAATCCAATTCAGTGAGTTTAGACAAATGTATATCTTTGGATTCAGAATGTTCCTTCGCTAACACAAAACAAAACAAAAAACAAAACATCTTGTGCTCCTCTGAACTCAATTCTGGTCTACCACTCCTAATTGCAGGCAATTACTGATCCATTTTTTTGCCATGATGACAAATATAGATACAGTATAGAATTTCACAAACAGGTTTATCCAGTATAGATCTTTTGTGTCTGGATTCATTAGTTCAGCATATTTTTGGTCAGGTAGAATTCCATCGAATGAATATCCCATCATATGTTTATCCATTTGTCTCAGAACTTGAGCTGTTCCTACCTTTGGGCTATAAATAAAGCTTCTGTGAACGTGGGCATACAAGTTTTGGGATGGAAATAGGTGTTCATTCCTCTGGTGTAAATAAATGGAGTGGAACTGCTGAGTCATATGAACTTCTGTTTGACTTTATTAAGAACCTACCAACCAGCTCCCTAAGGCACCATTTTACATGCTTGCCAGTGATGCAGGAGAGTTCCCATTGCTCCATATCCCTGCCGATGCCTAGTGTTGGCCAGACATTTTCATTTTAGTCTTTCCAATGGGTGTGGATTTTTGTTTTTCTTTTTAAACTTTAAAATTGGATTGTCAATATGTACAAATCATCTCCTGGTATTTTTATTGAGATCACATGAATCTGTAGACGATTTGGGGGATAATTAACTTGCATATATTTTAAAAATTTATTCTTAGGGACAAATCTTGGTTTTCATGCTCTTATTTTCATTTTTCTTTCTAATGGTTGATGCCGCATATGTAGAAGCAGAATTGATTTACATATATGTTCTTGTATTATATCCTTACTAAACTCCCTTACTATTTCCAGTGGCTTCTATGTAGACTTTTTTACATACATGTTCATGTCTTCTGGGAAAAAAGAATGTTTAATTCTTTCTTTACAATCTATTTTTCTTTCATATACCTTTTTTTTTAAGATTTTTTTAAAAAGTTTACCTTATTTATTTGTCAGAGAGAAAAGTACAAGCAGGGGGAGCAGCAGGCAGAGGGAGAAGCAGGCTCCCCAAGGAGCCCGATGCAGGACTCCATCCCAGGACCCCAGGACCATGACCTGAGCTGAAGACAAACACTTAACCAACTAAGCCACCCAGGCATCTGTCATTTTCCTTTCTTACTTCACTAAGACTTACAGTACATTACTGAATGGAAGTGCTGGATGGAAGTAATCATCTTTCCCTTGTTCAAACACTTAGAGAAAAGGTATTTAGTTTATCACAATTAATTCTAACATTAGCTGTAGTTTTTTTAAAGTTGCCCTTCAAAATCTGACAATGTTTCTTTTTATCCCTGGTTTGTTGAAAATTTTGTTATAAATGGGTGTTGCATTTTGTTATTTTTTCCTGAATCTCATGAGATGATTATATGGATTCCTTTTTTTTCCTTTAGTATATGCATTATTACTGATATGGATTGCAGAGATGATTTGCTTGAAACTTTTGTTGAGCATTTGATTGAAAACTTATATGTCTATGTTCATGATTATTAGTCTGTGATTGTCTTTTCCTATAGGTTCTTTGTATCATTTTGATATCAGAATAATAGTGGCCTCAGGAAAATAATCAGGACACATTTCCTCCATCTCTATATCCTGAAATAGTTATGGAAGATTTATATTAGTTATTCCTTAATTTTTTTTTTATAAGCTTCACCAGTGAACCTATATGGGTGTAGAACTTACATTTTGGAAGGTTTTCATTGCAACTTTATTGTCTTTAATGGATATAAGGCAATTCAGATTTTCTGAAGCAGCATAATTTCATTTCAGTTTTCATAATTGTGTTTCAAGGGATTTGTTCATTTCTTATAAATTTTTGGGAATATTCCCTAGTTGTCCTTTAAATATCTGGAACTCAAGTTATTTCTTGATATTGGTAATTGCTGTATGGTCATTTCCTTTCATATTAACCATTCTAGCTAGATGTTTATCAATAGTATTGATTTTTTTTTCTTGTTATTGAAGTATAATTACATATAATATCCTATTAGTTTCAGGTATATATCATAGTGATTTGATATTGGTATACATTCTGAAATGATCTTCCCAGTAAGTCTGGTTATTATGACTTTAAGAAAAAAGCTTTAGATTGCATTCTTTTCTGTTTATTTTTTCTTTCATTACCTCTGCTCTTATCTTTATTGTTTTCTTTTACTCATTTTTTAAATTTAATTTTCCTCCCTAGTTGTGATTTTATAAAAAGACTTAAAAGTGATAAACTATATTTTTAATTTACTCATGTTTAAAATGTTTGTACTCTTCCAAAAATGTGCATTTGAATTTCCATTTGGTAGAATTTTCCTTCGGCCTGAAGAAATTCCTCTTAATATGTTTTATAGCACAACTTTGTTAGGGGTTTATTCATTTTGTTTGTATGAAAATGTTTTCATTTTATTAGCATTTTTTATGGGTATTTTCATTGTATATAGAACTTTAGATTCACAATTTTTTGTTTTTTTTTAGCACTTTAAAGATGTCATTTGCATTGTACTTTGTTTTGCATTGATTCTGATGAGAAGCCAGCTCTTAGTTTTTCTTTATCTGCAAATATTATGTCATTTTCCTTGTTTTTTAAAGACTTTTACCTGTATCATTAACTTTCAGCAACTTGGTTTTCTTTATGCTCTTCCATCTTGGGAATCAATGGAGCTCTCAGGTCTCAAAGGTTCTGATTTTTATCAAATTTGGAAATTGTTTGAACATTTTTTTTGTTTTCCGGAAGTTTTTTTTTTTTTTAAACAAACTTTTTTTTTATGTGCACAGCAAAAGATTTCCCATATCCACCCTGCACCCACTCATGAATAGCTTTTCCAATTACTAACATCTCCCAACAGAGCAGTACATTTGTTACAACTGATGAACCTATATTAATAAATCATTGCTCCCCAACGCCCATAGTTTATAATAGGGTTTATTCTTGGTGTCATACAATCCTTGGGTTTGGACAAATGTATTATGTGTATCCACCATAATAGTATCATACAAAGTAGATTCATAGCCTTAAAAATCAATTGCACTCAACCTATTTATCCTTCCTCCCTAATCCCTGGCAATCACTTATATTTTAACATCTTTATAGTTTTTGCCATTTCCAGAATGTCATATAGCTAGAATCATATAGAAGATCACCTTTTCAGATTGGCTTATTAGAATTAATAGTATGCATTTAAGGATCCTCCATGTTTTTTCATGGCTTAATAGCTTGTTTCTTTTTAGCACTGAATAATATCCCATGATCTCAGTGTACTACAGTTTATCCATCACCTACTGAAGGACATCTTGATTGCTTCCAAGTTTGGGCAATTAAGAATAAAGCTGCTATTAACATTGTGTGCAGGTTTTTGTGTGAATGTAATTTTCAAGCCCTTTAGGTAAATACCAAGGAGCACAATAGAAGGATCATAATAATGTGTTACATAAAAAATTGCCAGATGTCTTCCGAAGTAGCTATACTATTTGCATTCCCACAAGAAATGAATCCGAGTTCCTGTTGTTCCACACCTTTGTCAGCACTTGTGTTGTTACTGTTTCAGATTTTGGCCATTCTAATAGGTGTGTAGTAGTATTTCATTTTATTTATCTTTAAGATTTATTTATTTATTTAGAGAGCGAGTGGGGATGGGAGTGGTGGAAGGGGCAGAGGGAGAGGGAGAGGGGATCTTAAGCAGGGACCACATCCAACACAGAGCCCGATGCAGGGCTTGATCTCCCAACCCTGAGATCATGACCTGAGCTGAAATCAAGAGTCGGACACTTAACCTACTGGTACCTCAATATTTCATTATAATTTGCATTTTTCTGAGGACATATGATGTGAAGCAGAGTTTGTGGGGTCTTTATCTCATTTTTAAATCAAGTTATTTTCTTATTTTTGAGTTTTAAGAGTTCTTTGCATATTTTGGATAACAGTCCTTTATCAGATGTGTCTTTTGCATATATTTTCTCCCTGTCTGTGGTTTGTCTTCTCACTCGCTTGACCTTGCCATTCATGGAGTAGAAGTTTTTTTCATTTTAATGAAGTTCAGCTTATCAATTACTTCTTTCATGGGACGTGCCTTTGATGTTGTATCTAAAAGTCACTGCCAAACCCAAGGTTTTCTCTCATGTTAACCAACAGGAGTTTTATAGTTTTGCATTTTATATTTAGGTCTGTCATTCATTTTGAGTAATTTTTGTGGAGGATGTAAGGTCTCTCTCTAGATTTTTTTTTTTTTTTTTGCATGTGGCTGTCCAGTTGTTTGACCATCATTTGTTAAAAAGGCAATCTTTGCACAGCATATTTTTCCTTATTCTTTTATCAAGTAGTTTTGGATTAGATGCTATACATTGTGGATGCTATGCTGCTGAATACCTCAATTTTGTTGAATATTGTTTTGGCAGGCATTTAAGTTACTTGCATATCAGCTTGGTCATTTCTGTGTTTAAGCTTTATAAAAGGGGTCTCAAGAGACCTTTACTCTAGGGTTTGTTTACTACTAAAAACATCTTTTTATGGGTACTTTATTAAATGCTGTGAGTGTTCAAGAACATCTTCATATTGCCTGATAAGAACCTGAATAGCTCCAGTCTATACTCTGGAGATCATGTGGCGTCAGCACACCCAGCTGTTCTCTCCCCCTGCCTGGTCTTGGGTACTCTCTGCACATGTGAAAATTTTAATATTTGGATGAAGACTCAAACAGACCCCTCCACAGATTTGTGGAGTCTCTTTTCTGTTCTTCAATAATTCTGTTCCACAAATCCTAATCACTTCAGACTCTGTGAATTCAAATCTCTGTCCCTTCCAAATAGGAAGATTGCTCCATTTGGAGTTGTCTTTTCTACATCCATCTCTAGAAAATGATTCCAGGCAGAAAGAGTATCCACAGAGAACACCTCCTTTATCTCTCTTCCCTTTTTTTTTTTTTTTTTTAGATTTTATTTATTTATTTGACAGAGAGCGAGCCAGCGAGAGAGGGAACACACCATAGGGAGTGGGAGAGGAAGAAGCAGGCTCCCAGTGGAGCAGGGAGCCCAATGTGGGGCTCGATCCCAGCGTCCCAGGATCATGACCTGAGCCAGAAGCAGATGCTTAAGGACTGAGCCACCCAGGCGCCCCTCTCTCCCTTCTTTCATAGTTAACAGTCCTGTACAGCCCAATTTCTGGTAATAGTGCTTAATATTTATTTTTTTTGTTATTCATGGCAAGAGAACACCTGGTTCCAGATACATCAAAGCCAGAAAAGATATTTTAAGAAAAAAAATTTTTGCAGTTTTATTTCAAAAATTTGTTCCTAAGAATTTCCAACTCTTATAACTGCAGTAAGAGTAAGGCTGCACTGAACAATTAGAATAGAGAAAACAATAGTCAATGATACTGTAATAGTGTTGCATGGTGACAGATGCTAGCTATACTTGTGGTGAGCACAGCATAATATATAGAGATGCTGAAATCACTACACTGTACATCTGAAACTAATACTGTGTCAATTCTTAAATTAAAAAAAAAAAAGAAAAGAAATGGGGTGCCTGGGTGGCTCAGTTGTTAAGCATCTGCCTTCAGCTCAGGGCGTGATCCCGGCATTCTGGGATGGAGCCCTCCCAGCAGAGCAGGGAGCCTGCTTCTTCCTCTCCCACTCCCCCTGCTTGTGTTCCCTCTCTCGCTGGCTGTCTCTCTCTCTCTGTCAAATAAATAAATAAAATCAGAAAGAAAAGAAAAAGAAAGAAAAAAGAAAAGCAAAAAATGGATGCACAGAAAGTTGGCTTGAGTTTCATGTTCAAAAAGAACAGTTTCAAAAGAGTAAGATTTATTTAGTGTCCTTTCATTATCTGATGTGAAAAATGAAGTCTGTAATTCTCAAAATTTTTAAAAACTTCTCCAAGTAAGTCAATGATTTAAAGCAATCTCTCTCTCTCTCTCACACTCACACACACACACACACTTTTTACTTTTTAAACTGTCAGATTGTTCTTTTCCAAGACCCAGCTATTTGTTAGGTAAAACTGAATGCCAACACCTTTTAAAACATGATATTTTAAGCTGAAAAGTTAAGCTGTGGGAGTTTGGGAAAACTTACTTTAGAAATATAATTGCTTTCAAAAACATTTTCTAGGACTTGAATGTCACAAAAGGAATTTAAAATGAGGGGGAAAAGTAGACTATGATCCTGAAAACATTTGGGGAAGTATTTTTTTTCTAGTTTCACGATATTATATATATATTTTTTCCTCTGTTTTTTAGGCCTTGGCATGCTTTTCCTTTTGTTTATGGGCTACCATTAGATAAGAACCAGGGTGTAACTTTTTGTTTGTTTTATTTTGTGTTTTTTGGCTATTGGTATTAAAAACAAAAAGAGAAAACTTGAACTGTTTGGTGATTGTTTCATTGATTCTATCCCTGTCCTTTAGCATACGCTGGAATGGCAGGTAAGTCCAGCCTGTTAAATGCTGATGTGGTATCAGGGGATTCTTGATCCAATTTTTCACTAGAACATAGTCTCTCATCTTAGTCTGACATTCTACTCCACTCACCACTGTCAGTGTCAGAGGAAGTGTCATTATTTGAACAATAGCATCTTCCAGAAGAAAAGACACAGTGTTTACTTTTAAGAATGTCAGTCGTTGTACATTCAGAAGCATTTTCTGGGGTTAGCAGACACGTATCTGACTAGACTAAAAGCAAAACTCCTCGGCCATGCTGAGAATCACTGACTCAAGACTGGAAGGGACTTTAAGAAACCAACCAGTAGTCTTCTGCTTTCAGCTAAAAGAGAAGAGACTTTTCTGTTTGATTTTTAAAGGTCTCCATGAAGCACATTCTGCAATTACTTTGTTTCTTGGGGATTCAATAAGCTTCTGGTTTGCTTTCTTACAATCGGATTTACATCAAAAGAATATTTGTTGGCAAATATATATCTCAACTGCTTTTATCTCTAACCAGTAAAATTATATGCATAAATCACATTCTTACATAGTTGGTAGTATTCTACCACGGGGGTCAGCAAACCTTTTCTGTAAAGGGCCCAACAACCTCTGTTGCAATGCTGACCATGAGATCTCCGTTGCAACTGCATAGCTCTACATTGTGCCGTGAAAACAGGCATAGATTACATGGAAGTGAATGGCTAGACTCTGTTCCAGTACAAGTTCATTTACAAAAGCCTGCTGTGGGTCAGGGCCTGAAAGCAGTAGTTTGCTGACCCCCACTATTCCATGGTTTTGACAAACTTGCTCCTGGGAAAGGCAATCCCATGTATGCAGTCTTTTGACTCCTACATGGCCAGGTAAGAATGTGCCTTGGGCCCAGAATGTTCCCTTTTCAAATAAGGAGCCCTCACAGCTTGTGATGGGCACATTTCTTTGAGAGGATCTTCCCCTGATCCAGACCTGATATGTACTTCTCTCTTCTGATGACACATGTGTGCCATAGAGGGTACATGGTCAACCTCACTGCTGTATCTGTTCCCAGAGGAAAAGTAATGAGGTTCTTAGCCTATAGGACAAGAGGCATATGTGCAGACCGTCTCCAGGCTTGGGGATTTCCGAGTGAGGTCCACTAGCCATGGAGGACTGATGCTCACTACCAACAATCACTAAACGAAACTTGCTTTGTCTCTTCTCCATGTGAGTAGATATTATTCCATTCAATTTTGTGTGACTTGCCTTTCTTGGCAACACCAACACCTGAAAACTATGGAAGGAGTTGACATTCCGGGACTACAGCTCCTGCTGGCAGACACCTTGAAGCTATTTGCTATCTTCCAAGCAGTGGGACTCCTCCCTCGGAGGTGGTAAGAGATGCCATTCAACACAACATTTTGTTTTTTTACTATTACTTGAAAGATACAATATTTTCTATAAAAATGAATCTTTTAATTGTGGGATCAGTTTAAGCAACTGCTTTTGGCGAAATCTCTTAACAAACTGTCTTACAGAAAGGCTAAGAATTGTCATGAATATTCTAGACCAATATGAGTGTCATCTAGGTGTCTTATTTCTCAAGAATCTTTGATTATTAGGTCAATATTCAAAAAATAAATTGCATGTTGGTTTTGACATAGTTCTGGGATATTGTACTATGTCCTAGTATTTTATTGTTATTGAGACTTTTTATTAAAACAAGCATATGTAAAAATAAATAAAAATAAATATACACAAGTACTTAAAATTGTTAAATAACATGATAAATGACATTTACAACTAATGGCATTTATTCAATTTTTTTTTTTTTTAGAAAGCAGACTTTCTTTTATTCTGTCCTAGTGCAAATTTAGCTATCAAGTCCTTAAACTTCTGCTATTATGAGATTATTTAAGCCAAGAAAATTTTTGGATAAGAATATTAGTGAAAACTTTCACATATATAAGTAATGGTTTGGCAGGAAAATGCATACAATTGTTTAGATTTAGATATTTTTCCATCTGTTTTCTCTGAGAAGTGGTGAAGTTCAATTTTAAATAAGAACTATATAATTTAGATTTTGTGATTTGGGGAATTTTCATTAATATTTGGATTCTTCTGGTAAGATTTCATGTGGTTATCTTGAAGTAGATTTTCTATCTAAATCAACTTCGAAATTGATGAACTATTTTGAAAAATAAAACAGGATATTTGTTATGCTGAGAAATAAAGGAAATATTTTGTAAATATGTTTAGAAATGCAGCTAATGTAATTAAAAAGATAATCACTTATGCAATTTTTTAGTTTCACTTCAAATTCTCTGACTGAAATCTCATTAAGTTCCCTTTCATATCGTGATAGGTAGAAGTGAGCATAATTCTTACAATATCTGTATTTTTATCTGCACAATGAAAAATAGCCACTTGGATCTTTTTTCTTCTTTTGTATGAAACAATAGTATTCAGTTCTTTTTGGAGCATGATAAATATTCTTTGCTGAGTGAGGACTAAATTCACTAAGTTTGGTTCCCAAGAACAACTGTGGGAAAACATAAATGCATCACATAGTTACAACTTTTGTGGGCATGGTAAAACACAGACCTGCATTCTAAGAAATTAAGAATATGTTGTCATCACAAACTCTAGCAGGACTGTTACCATCCTTAGAAACTGGTTAAGAATGAGGTAAGAACAGAGACAGAAATCAACTTCCTATATTAGCTTCAGTGCCTTCTATAGATTTTTTAAAAATTATGTATTCTTCATTTACATATAGTCCATTCATGGCTTATCAACCCCAAGCATAAATTAACATCATTCTGAATGAAGGTCATGTCCACGTCCACTAATGTTTGAATAGTTTGAAAAACAGTCAAATCAGCACAAAAACCAGATGCCAATCAAAAATAGTCAAAATGAAAGCTGCCAACTATTTTTTTAAATGTAAAACTGCTACTTGACTAATTATTTTCGGTTTTGACTGATACTCTTGTGGGTTGTTTTTTTTAAATTCTTTTAAAATCAGCTTTTGGAGGAGTACTTTACATACAATGATATTTATTCAACAATTGTTTATAAGTGTGTAATTCAATCTGAGACTAGTGATTAACCACTGCTAAATTCTTAACAAAAAAACCCATTTCCATCATCCTTCAATTCCCCTTCCATTCCTTTGCAGTCAGTCCTCTATCCAATGCCCACCCCTGGCCACCACTGATCTCTTTTCTTCACTCACTTTCCATCTTCTAGTATTTAATATAAATGAAATCATGCAGTATATAGTCTATTGTTTCTGACTCTTTCGTGTAGTTAGATTCTTTTGAGATTTACCCATGTTGTTTAAACAAATGTTATAAAACCCATAATACATTGATAGCATTTTTGCTTTAAATAATCATCTTTTAACAAAATTATAAATGAAAAAATTATTTGGTAGTATATTTACCATTTCTGGTGCCCTTCATCTTTGTGCAGATAGAAATTTCCCTCTGGGATCATATTCTTCCTCTCTGAAGAATATTGTCCTTATAATACACATCTGTATGTGATTAATTCTCTGTTGGCCTAAAAAAGTTTTTATTTTGACTTTTTTTTTTTTTTAAGATTTTATTTATTTGACAGAGAGAGAGACAGCCAGCAAGAGAAGGAACACAAGCAGGGGGAGTGGGAGAGGAAGAAGCAGGCTCCCAGCAGAGCGTGGAGCCCGATGTGGGGCTCGATCCCAGGACCCCGGGATCACGCCCTGAGCTGAAGGCAGACACTTAACGACTGAGCCACCCAGGCACCCCTATTTTGCCTTCATTTTTGAATGATATTTTTACCGGCCTAAGAATTGTTGACATCTTTTTTGTTTTTTTCACCAATTTTTTTTAAATGTCCATTCATTGTCTCCTGTATTGCATAGTTTTAGGCAAAAAGTCAGCTGTGATTTATTTTTTTCCCCTCTCAATATATAGGTATCTTTATTCTCTGGTTGCTTTTAAGATTTTTCACCTACCATTGGTTTTAACCATTTGATTTTTAATACATTTTGTCATGGTTTTATTCATGCTTATTTGGCTTGGTATTTGTTGTGTTTTTTGATCTGTTAATTTAGTTTTCATCACATTTAGAAAATGTTTATCCATTATTTTTTCAGGTATCTTTCTGCCTTCACTGCTTTCTCCTTGTGGAACTCTAATTACAAGTGTGGTAGATGCTGGACACTGCTCTGCAGAACACTGGTGCTCTCTTCATTTCTTCCAGTAATTCTTCTACCTTTCATTTTGAATTATAATGTCTGCAAATGTATTCATTTTCTCTTCTGCAGTGTCTCATATACTGCTAGTGCCATCCAGTGTGTTTTTTACTTCAAATATTGCACTTAAAAAATTTCAAGATGTTCTTTTTGTCTTCTTCGTGTACTTCATTTCTCTCATCATGCATGTTTTTCTCTACCTAGCTGAACAAATGAGCATGTTTATAGTATCTCCTTCAACATTCTTTTTTTGCACTTCCCACTCTCTCTTATATCCGTACTAGTTTCTATTGATTTTTTCACTTGGTTATGATATTTTCTTGCTTCTTTGCATACCTAGTAATTTGTGGAGTTTTGTTTTTGTTGGACATCGGGAATTTTATCTTGCTACATGCCCTCGAATAGAATCGGATTTTGATCTGGCATGGAAATTAAATTCCTTGGAATCAGGGGGATGCTATTAAGGCTTGCCTCTAAGTTTTATTAGGAATAGGTCTAGAGCTCTCTGTAGTCTTGGGCTACGCTAAGGAGATATCCTTCTGTGGATTTTAGCTGATATTCCATATCTTACAATGTTTTTCCAGTTGGGTTGGTAGGAAATGCAAACTACTCCAAACACCATGGCAACCCCTGAAATTCTTCTGCAAGTTTCTTTCTATTGGTTCTCTCCTCAGCCTCAGGTAGTTTCTCTGACACATTTGTAGTGCAGCGTGAAGCCAAAAACTATGGAGTGTCCCCGTATAAAATCCAGAGTTCTCCTTCTGTGTGTCCCCCTCCTCTACAGTAGTCTCTTCTGGAAATTTTAACTGTTTTGTCTTGCCAGATCTTCACTCTGACTTCTCAATACCATGATGCATCTGGAAACTTTCTGGGGTTCCTCTTGCTGAGAGGCTGCCTGGAAACTGCCTCAGTGAATTGAGGGCTCACCTTATTTTTTCCTTCATTCAGGGACCACATTCATCAATTGCTTATTGCCCAAAGTTTGAAAAACAGTCTTTTATTAATTTTGCCTAATCCTCTAGTTGCATAATGCAGGAAGATAAATTTGATCAGTGGAAATCCTGATTTGTATGTGTGTGTGTGTGTGTATACATATATATATGTATATATATACATATATATACATATATATACATATATATACATATATATACATATATATATGTATGTATGTATTTTTACCAACAATATATTAGGAATCACAGCTTTGACCTGCTGGTACTATCATCCTTCAGACAGATATCTGGAATCTGACTCTTTCCTCACCAACTTCACAACTATTTTCTCAGTTCAAGCCACTGTCTTATTTGTATCACTTTCATACTCCCTAATTGTTCTCATCACTTCCCTTCTTCATGCTCCACAATTATGTCTTCCACATTTTCAGTGGTATCTTACTAAAATGTAAATCAGATTATATCATGCTCTGCATTTCCAACTCTTCAATTTGTTTCTCTTACACTTTGAATAAAATGAAAGGTTCTTGTCTTGGCTTACTGGACCACATATACTTCTATTTTCATGGCTATGTCTTCAACCAAATTCCCTATCATGCTGTTTTTTGCTTATTCTGTATGCTATAACTATACAGATCTCCCTGCTGTTCACTGAACAGCGCAAGGTCACTTCCATCTCAGGGCCTTTGCACTTGCTATTCCCTCAGCTTTCACTGTTCTTTCTTCAGATAATCACATAGAATGTCCCCATGCTTCATCAAATGTCTGCTCAAGTGTCACTTCCTCAGAGGTTATTTCTGAGAACTCTATCTAAAGTAGGACTACCTCTGTTATCCGCATCCACTTATTTATTTTCACCTGCTTTATTTTCTTCTTCATAGCACTGCTGTTTGACATTACATTATGCATCTATTCTTTTAGTTTTTACATTTCTCCCCTAGAATATAGGTTTAATATGAATGAAGATTTTATTTTCTCATCCATAAAATTGTTTTGATGAAGGACCACTAGTTACATAATGAGTCTAAAAGAAAATTATTCCTGAACGTTTAAAAATTAAATAGTGTTGGGACGCCTGGGTGGCTCAGTCATTAAGTGTCTGCCTTCGGCTCAGGGCATGATCCCGGCATTCCGGGATCGAGCCCCACATGAGGCTACTATGCTGGGAGCCTGCTTCTTCCTCTCCCACTCCCCTTGCTTGTCTCTCTCTCCCTGATTGTCTCTCTCACTGGCTGTTTCTGTGTCAAATAAATAAATAAAATCCTTAAAAAAAATTAAATAGTGTTATAGGAAAATCAAATACAACAACACAGAAAATTTCCTTCAGGCTCCATAGAGAATGGATTCCCCAGACAGGAAGGTGAGTGGAAGCTTCTACTGGTTTCCAGATTCCCAAAGAGCTTATGTCTGCTTTGGGAGAATTACTAGTTTGGAGTACACATTATAAACCACTAGTGCCTTCAGTTTATTTTTTAAGGATCTATGAGAATTTAAATGAGGTAACATGGTGAAATAGTGTTTTGCATTTTTGAAACTGTAGCACCTTAATTTTTATTTTACTACAAAAATCCCTTTTTTAAAGACATAGTTATATCACTTTGTAGAAGCTTATATTTAGCTCATGTGTGCTTGCTTTTTCTTTCTGTGTCTCTCTCTTCACAATAGCCTTTTTTGAAATCTTGAGATATAAGGAGATAATGGGCTTTAAAAAAATTAATGTTTATATTCATAATCTAGATCACTATTCACAGGTTTTCCTGTGGGGCACAGTGGCCTCTGCCAACCACCTCTCCAGCCCCAAGTTAATGAAGGGAAATGTTCTCTGAATGTTCACTCTACTTTCATTTAAGAGCTTTAAGTATTCCTCCCAAACATACAAACACATTTTTGTAGTATATTTCTGAAATCTATTCTCTGAAATATTCATTAGACAGACTTCCTGAAATATTCTCAAGTAATTCTGAGGTCTTCTAAAACTAATCACTAAAATGTTTGGCCTCTTAGCAATAATAGAAGTACAGCAAGCACTGGCTTAAATATAGAATTCAACAGTATGTTGAATCTTAGACAGAAATACAGACAAGAATACCAAGCAAGAATGTTTCTCATTTTCACTGTTGCCTCAATAATCATTAAGCTGGATTATAAATAACTGCAGTGTTGGCTGCATCCTCCTGGCTCTGGAAATCTGGAAATACTGTCCCCACTTCCACTCTTGGAACTATGCTAGTTCATATCCTTCCCAACAGGTTCTGTGAGTGACCCAAATCTTATTTCCCATGCCTCTCTCTGGCCACAGGTTTCTGCACCCAAGGGAGCTGGCTAGATTTTACCTCGGAGCATTTAAAGAAATTGCACCTCAGCCCTTTTCTACTTTCTATGAGATATTCAATGACAGACAGTATTTCATGGTTCTAGTAGCTTTATTGAAGTATTCAAAAGTTACAGGAATTGCTGCATGAAAAACATTGCCTTCCAGACCCCACACCCCTGTATGTGAGCCCTGGGACACGGCAATTGCTGAGTGAGGAGTCCAGCCCTTCTGCTTCCTACTCTCAGAGAAAGCACCCTCTCTAGGCTGTACTGACTGCCAGACACACCCTAAAATTCAATAAACAGTTTCTCCTTATTGATACGCATAATTGTAAACTTCCATTACTTGTGTACTTGATAATTTTCCTGGGAGAATAAAGAAGAGATATGAAATAATGTTGTTTTTGCTCACTAGTGAAAATACTCCATAAACATCCTTTCTTCATCACCATCGTCCTACAATTTTTTAATGCTACTTGCAGATGACCAGCAAGTTTCTCTTGGCTGTGTCTATTTCTAATTTGACGAATGTGGCTGATCAGTTTATTTATTGGCCAGTTCCGTCCAAAGCAGTAGTACATTCCCCTCTCTGTGTGGTCATTTTCTGTGGGAGGCCAGGCAGTTTATTCACTGGAAATAAAAAGTACTCAGAGAGTACAATTTGTGCATTCAGTTCTCTCTTGTTTACTGTTAGTCATTTAGAAAATTAGTAGTTGAAGACAGGGAGCCATAGCATGCAGAGAAATAGTGTCACTCTTTCTGGAGTGCTCTTTACTTCTCTCATGCACCTGGAAAGATGGTGCCCACTCTTTACTGTTCAGCAAACAGGTAAATATTTCTCACTCTTTACTATTCAGTTAACAGGTAATTACTTCTATAAATGGTTTTATGACACCTAGAAGTACAATTGGCTTCATTATGTTCTTTTGGTTTAACATATCTCTCCCCATCAAAGAGACAGCTCCTTGAGAACCAGGATTGTATCTTTGATTATACAGACTCAGACTCTCATAAGATATTCTCAGTAAATAACCAGGGAGTGGCTAAATGAATAACAACCGTATTCAATACATAATACAAACTAATCGAGGGCTACATATAAAAATGAAGAGGAATATTGGACATAATTGCAGAACGTTTCATTAGAAAAGACTCTAGAATTGAGCATTAAGAGTATATTTAGATGGAGAAAACTTCTAGGACCTTCTGGGAGAAGAAGTATAAATGGATGCAAAGATGGAAATTGGAGTATGATGTGGGATATTAAGGAGACTGAATTGATTTAGTCAAAGATATATTTTGGAAAATTTCAACAGATTCAGACATGTTAGATAAAACTATCCAGATCCCTAAGCTGATGGCAAAAATGTTTGGACTTAATGCAGTAGGCAATAAAGAACTGGTAATAATATGATTCAATTCTTGCATCCCTGTCCTTTTCTCAAACAGGAATAGGACTGCCTTCAAAAAATAAACTTTAGTCTTTATTTTGACTGTAAGTAGTAGCTAGGAATGGCTATAATCACCAGATGATAAAGAATTGGGAACATTGCAAATGGGGTTATAATATGATCACTCAAGTCTGCTCACTAGTGCTTTTCCTGCAGTCGGAATCTCAATGCCAGGCCTCTGAACTTGCTTGCCTGACCTGACTCCATCACCAGCCTCTTCTGCTCTTGTCCACATTGACTCAGAAGAAGGAGGGCCTGGAGTCCAATGGGAAAGCTATAAAAGTACTCCAAATGAGATAGAGAAAGCTTAAATTATAGTCCTATTAGTAGGAAGAAATAACAGCTGGCTAAGAGAGACAGCTGAATGGAAGAACAGACAAGACTTAATGATATCACTTAGGACAGCTGTGATAAGAAAAATGCTGGTATACTGATAGAGGTGGTAGAGTGAGGACAGTTTGAAGTGGGTAGGAGAGAAGGACAAATTAGGGTTTGCAGATGTTCAGTTTTCAGTGACTCCAAAAGGAGCTCGGTGTAACACAATAAACTGAACTAGAGATTTCTCAGGAGAGAAAACAAGTGCGGAAGAGAGACTCAGAGTCCAGGAGAGAGGACATATACTTCTACAGAGAAGATTAAAGGTATGAGAAAAGATGAGCATTCTGTGAGTGAATGTAGTTGAAAGAAAACAGAGAACCCATTTTGGTATTTTGTTTTTGAAGATTTTGTTTACTTATTAGAGAGAGAGAGAACAAGCAGGGTGACGGGCAGAGGGAGAAGCAGACTCCCAGGGAGTCCTATGAGGGGCTCAAACCCGGGATTCCAGGATCATGACTTGAGCTGAAGGCAGATGCTTAACCAACTGAGCCACCCAGACGCCCCCCCACCCCCATTTTGGTGTTTTATAATCAAATACATCATTGATTCTAAATAGAGGTCAGTCAACTTCACATTGATTCTCTTAATTGAAAACTATTCTGTGAAAGATGATTACAGGCAAAAACACTGAAGCAAAGACTAGGCCTAAGCACCATGAGAGAGAAAGAAGAAAATTAGTCCCCGCTGGTAGAGACCTTAATATAGACGGTAAGAACCAATCACGTTTGAGTCCCCTGACAGTGAAAATAAGCTATGTTCTATACACAGAAATCTGCCATCAACCTGAATGCATTTGGGGATGACTGAAAGAGAATAAGGGGAAGAATACATTTCTGGAAATGCATTTTCACAAAAACACTCCTTCTTACTGCCAAGGGACTAAGATTTTGCATACCAGTGGGAAAAGAACAGACAGCCAGGAGACAATCCATGTGATTTTCTAAGACCAAGAAATCTGCAGGCTTAAACTACAGAGAATTTACTGTCCGAATACCCTGTAAGGTCTCTTTGCTAAAGCTGGTGGCAACAGGCTTTAGCAGGATTTTCGAGAGAGTGTAGTAAAAAAGGTTAAGGATACTGACATTGCTAGAGGCAAAAGTGCTGGGAACGCCACACTGCGCCTGCGCTTCAAGGAACGCTCTCACGTGGTCTATGTAAGCCACCTCGTTCACGGAGCAGAAAGTATGCCAATCCACATAACCCTAATTATTTGTAAGTGAACGATACTTGGCTATTTATTCACAGGGAGATGGAAAAGAAATTTGATAGAATGTGTTCTAATAAAGATTCAAAGCTCTAGATCAAAGCTCTATAAATAGCTCGTTGCAAACTTCACCTAGAATAAATGTAATATTTCATTTCATAACATGAAATTCTCCAAGATGAACACCAAGTTCTGCTTCTGGAAACTGCATTGTAGAGACATACGAATCCCAATAGAAATCACAGATTTTTTTTTTTTTTTTTTTTTTTTAATAAGGAGAGAGAAACTGAATTCTGTTCCTGGTCACAACTGGTAGGAAGCAATGGATCAGATGTCCCAAAGAACAAACCTTTTATAACATGATTGGAGCGATGGAGAGGAACAATTACTCTTCAGTATGGCCACACTCTTTGGGGGTTAGACTGTAAAAAGGCGTGATAAAGGAGAGGAAATTGTTCTGAAAGCATTTAATTTGTGTATGCTTTTAATCATCAATCATCACCATATGATTGATTTTCAAATGCAAAGACAATTTCCATTTCCTAACTTTTACAGAATTGTGAAAGGCAGAGGAATTGTAAGTAGGTGACTTCTAGGCTCACGCTTTTTAACCACCGAGGAACTGAATCAGAATAGTAAGGCAAAAAGTGATACATGGAATCTAAATATACAGAAAGGCCCTTTTTTTTCACTACTAAGGCAAATTAGGTAAAACGTTGCAGAAAGGTTGAAGATTAATGCAATGGGAAGATGTTGATTTTTTTAATCCATCTCAAACACACTGATGACTTCCCTTTTTATCAAAAATTCTAATAAAGAAACCAACTACTGTTAACAAAATAACATCGTGAAATATACAATACACACCTAAAAGTTCATAAAACATGTAAATACGATCTATAAAATAATAACGCAGTGAATTTTTGTGTCCGTGCCACATGGCTTAAAAAAATCGAATACGAGCTTCTAGTTTCCGCTCCTTCTGTAAAAGGACTGGAAGTTTTACTCTAGCCTCACAACAAGCTAAAAAGTCGAATAAACTGAAAAATCAACAACTCTTTTCTTAGCTCTGTAAGAGAAATGAGCTCAAACCACTAACCTGCAGGATCAGAGGGACACACAAGTGAACACACAGAATCACACTTACCAGAGCCGAGACTCACAAGCCGAAAGCCCCCTGGAAGCCGACGGAAGCCAGAGCCCGGGTAAGAAAGTCAGAGCCGCAACAGAGGAATTGCTGGAGGTTCACAGTGGACTAAGGCTTAGAGTCAGAAACTCCAGAGGAATCCCGTCAAAAGAACCCCACACTTTTGTGAGGTTCACATCCATGAACCTGACCAGGTTTCACAGTAAATTCTGCAGGAAAAAATTCCCCCAGGCTTTCGGCAGGACAGAGGGAAAACAGCCATTTTGACGCCCTCCAGCGAACTCGGCTCTTAACTCTGTTCTTAGCGTCTGCCCTCAGGAGAAGCCGTTTAACCAGACCCCAACCAGCTGGGGCTCTATCTGAACCTAAGTGCCTCGGGGGGAGGAGTAGATCCAACTCCAGCCAGCTGAAACCTTTCTAGGGGGAGAAGGGAAACACCCAACTCCAGCTAGTCCAGCCTTCCTGCCCTACCCCCGCGCCCCCCCCCCCCCCGAGGGTGGGGGGGGGCGGGATCTGAGAAACACTTGTTCAGTTTATGGAAGCATAAGCTTGCTCAAAGACCCGGAAGAGCCAACACCTCGAAGGAGAAGAATAAATGTGAAGGGCTGATGCTAGTCAACCTCAAGACATTACAAAACTACCATAATCAAGACATATATTACTGCTTAGAATGAGTTGGGGATTGGTCCCTCTCTTTCTTTTCTGGAAGAGTTATTAGATGACTGAAATGATCTATTCTTTGCAAGTCTGGTATGTCTTTTTAAATTGTTGGCGGGAGGGCAAAATGGAACAACCCTACTGGAAGGGGCTCTGAAGAATCTAACAAATCTATACTATATGCGTATTTACAGTTTGCTTCAGCAATCCCCTGCTAGAAATTTACTCTCAAAATGTACTTCTAGGAGCTCCTGGGTGGCTCAACTGGCTAAGTGTCTGCCTTCCGCTCAGGTCATGATCCCGGGGTGCTGGGATGTAGCCACAAGTTAGTCTCCCTGGTCAGCAGGGACTCTGCTTTTCCCTCTATCTTTGCCACCCCCCCCCCCCCCGTTCGTGCTTTCTCTCAAATAAATAAAATCTCAAAAAAGTATATATACTTCTATAAATCACAATGGCATATGTACAAGATTATTTGTACCGCAAAGTATTGGAAAAAATATAAATCCTATTTACAGGAGACTAATTGGATAAATTATGCTATATCCACACATCTGTGTTGCTATGTAAAAACAGTCCATTGTTTCTAATTACTGCATGATTCTTCACCATACTTAACTTATTCCTGCTTCAAAGGATAGATGCCCAGACTGCAACCAGTTCCTCATCACAACTAATAATGCTGTAAGCAGGCCTGGTGTTGAAATATTTACAGCAGGCACATCACAATCCTTGTCCAGTCACAATAGTCACCTGTCTTAGCACAGGGGCAGGTTCCTAGAAACCTGGTTCGGTTCACCAAGCAATATGGGTATATCTCAATATTTTAAAAACAAGTGTGGGGGCGCTTGGGTGGCTCAGTCGGTTAGGAGAGGGACTCAATTTCAGCTCACGTCATGATCTCAGGGTTGTGAGACTGAGCTGTGTGTGGGGCTCTACACAGTGTGGAGTCTGCTAAAGATTCTCTTTCCCTCTTCCTCTGCCTCTCCCACCCCCCCATGCTCTCTCTCTTAAAAAAAAGACAAACAACACACACACACACACACAAACAAAACAAAACAAAAAAAATAAAAACAAAAAACAAGTGTGCCATCCTGGTACGTGCTGGCTGGTTCATAGGTTCAACTCTGAGGAACATCGTTGTGCACATTCCCACCGTGAAGACTTTTTTGAGATCTAAAATCTGGAGTGGGATTGCTGTGTATGGCGTGCTCTCTGGACTGTCTGGACCAGTTGATAACCGCACCTGTGGTGGCCTGTGTTCTAGCCCCACATTCCTTGCCCTACTTGGGAGTTTAGAAGGAGTCAAGTCTATCCCTTGGTTCTCACTTACATGTCTCTAATTTCTAATATTCTTAGGCATCCTTTAGGTGTGATTTTTGGCAAATTGCTCCTTTCCTTGCTCCTTTTCCTATGAAAATTTTTTGTCTTCTTTGTTGATTGTTAGGGATTCCTTATAATGTGGATATCGCTACTCTGTTGTTTTTAATATGGCAAATATCTTCTCCTCTGTCCCCTTTTCTTTTTACTATGTTCTTCACCGAAGATAAATCTTTAATTTTTCTGTATTTAAATAACGTATTCTTTTTTGAACCCTCTTATTTATAGCTTTGTAGTTTCTGTCTTTCCACATACACTCAGGACATACAGCAGCTGCTTAGATTTTCTCCTAGGTTTTGAGGCATGTGGTGTAAGAATGTTTGATTCTTCTTTTACAAAATATCTACTTGGAACAAAGTGATAACCCACAAAATGTCTCAAAAATTCTTGGCTTAGTTAATGGTCATAATTGCTTCCAACATTTTGTTATGAAAAATTTCAAATATATGGAAAAAGTGAAGAAATTATTACAATAGATATCTATAAGCCAATGGCCCATGTTCAATAAATGTAAACATTTTTACCATACTTGCTTTGGTTCTATCTAAGTAGTTTCACTACTGAGTATATCTGAAGATTTCTTAGAATTCCTTTTCCTCTTAGAGTATATCCACTGAGGATATAGAGTCAGAACATTGTTTAGATGACACTTTGAAGAATCTTTCTTCTTTTTCCTCTTTGTTGTCATGTTGCCAGTTTGATATACAATAAGGTTTATTTGTCTCAATTTGTTTTCAGTTTTTAAGTTTATGTATGGTTTAAGAGTCAAAGCAATGTAAAACAATTTATGAGTGAAGTTTGTTGTCATCCCTGTCCTCTCCACCTTGTCACCTCCCTTCCCTG
This sequence comes from Ursus arctos, assembly GCF_023065955.2. Lineage (NCBI taxonomy): Eukaryota > Metazoa > Chordata > Mammalia > Carnivora > Ursidae > Ursus > Ursus arctos. The sequence goes on from NW_026622985.1 coordinate 68,935,882, forward strand.
TAAGAGACCATTTTTTATTACATTCTGGCATACATACACACATTCACTTTTTCAATTTTTAACCCAAAAGTGTCATAATCTATTCATTGTTCTATGCTTTGATTTTTCCCTCTATAATAACACCAGATATCACTCCATATCAGTATATATAAATCCTTTCCATTTTTTAAATTTAATGGTCATATAATATTACACTATGCCCACGGAACATAGTTCTTTGTTGTTTTTTAACCAGACAACTATTAATGGACATTCGTATTATTTCAAATTTTGTTTTATATTTGTAGAGGTAGACAGGACAGATTTCTTAGGGATGGCATTTCCTGGTCTACCTACACATGTAATCATTCAAGATATTGCCAGTGCACAGGACTTGTAACTATGTGCACTCTGACCAACAATGTGTCACAGTTCCTGATTCTCTGCAGCCTCACTGTCAAACTTTTGGAGTTTTGCCAATCTGATAGGTGAGAAATTATATCTCATTGTAGTTTTAATTGATGTTTCTCTTATTACAAATGAGGATGATTATCTTTTCATATATTTAACAGTTCATAACTTTTGGGAACCACCTTTCATATTCTGAGCCTCTATGGTAGAGGAGGGCCTCATTAGGTTAAGTGAATCCGCATAGCCTATTCCCTTTGCTACAGTGATTGGTTCGGAGATGGTCACTTGGCACGTCTGGAGCCAATAAAGTCAGGACTAGAACGGCATTGTGCTTTTTCTTGCAGATGGCTGGATTGATTCCTATTTCATTGATATTCTTTGTCACATGGGAGCAAAATTATTACTTCGCCTTGTATTGTCAAAAACATTTATGCAATAAGTTACCATATTTAAGTATATATGTAATTATTGCATTCCCTGATGAGCTTAAACTACATGGGAATCAAGCAAGGATATAAAATATAATGATTGACCAGAGCAAGGAGATAAATTATTTTGGGTGTGTGGTTTTGTTTATATTTTCATTCTAGATGATGGTCTCTGTTAGAGTGATTTAGAATATTATACTCTCTATCATAGGTGTTTTGTTTTGAAAAAAAAAAAAAAGACTTCTGCGAATCTCTCCTGTGAAATCTAAAATCAAACATCCAGATGGTTTAAATCACCCTTCAGTGATAATCATTTTAAAGAATATTGAATATTTACTTAAAAGAAATAAAAATGTATTATTTTTGAAAGCAGAAAATTTTACGAAGTCCTTAATATAATTGCAATGGATATTCACTCTTGTTAATCATTGTCCTTTATACTGGTTTATCTGTCATATATAAATGAAATGAAGCATGCAAAATCTAGGCATTTTGATTAAAAGTGAATTAGGCATTCTGGAAAAACCTTACATTCAGCAAAATTGTACTTACCGAGAAAGAAGGATAGGAGTCAGCCACTCAAAATTCAGGCATCTCTGTTTCCAGATTGCTGACAAACACAATAAAAAGTGATAAGACACTAATATACCTTAAAGGATAGATCAATGTCCAAGACACTGAAAAAATAATAGTAATGGGGACTTTTTTGCTGGCAGTTTCACTTAGCTTATTTTGTAGTTAGCTATGTTATCTGTGGTGTAAAATATTCACGTGCCTCCCCTCCATCTCATAAGAACTAACAGAATGTGTTCTTTATGCTAATATCATTTTCCTATTTACTGATCCATCCTTGAACTAATTTGTGTTACAGAAGCACATTTTGCATGGAAATAGAATTACGTAAACCCTCTGTCTGAAACAAAATAACCACTCAACTGTTTAAGCTTCTGTTTTTCTCATTATCCCTATCAGCATTAGGAATATGTACCATTTTGATAGTTTACTGTTCACTAAAGGTTAAATTGTAGATATCTCAGAGATTCTCAGAACATGGTACCATAGGGTCAACTAAAATTAGTTCAATAAAATATTATTACAATAATGTTATTGTCATTATTGTTATCAACTTCATTCAGGACTCTGGGGGGAGCTTGGTTTACTGAAGAAAATTTACACACGAAAAGGACTACAGATCATTTCAATCAGTTTCACCAAACTTTCGAAAGTTTACCAAATGTTCTGTGTCGTCATATTTCTAAACACGGAGTATCTATCTTTATGCCAACATTTCCAATGCAGATCTTGCGAGAGAAGAACGTCAGTATATTTAGTGAGTTTAGCCTTCTTAGACATGCTTCACTATGTGTCTAGTTCTGTCAACTCAAGCTGAATTATAAGCTGTCTTGCACCTAGAAAAATGTACATGTAATAAATGTCTTCACTCCCCCTGTTTTTTAAAGATTGTAAACATATTTTCTTAACATAAAGAAATGAAAGAATCATACTTTTCCTCTGGGAGCTTATGGCCTGGAAGGGAAGATAAGATTTCTATATTCTGTGGGGAATGTTGTGGTAGAAATACTACGCAGTGCTGTGAGACTTGAGGTGGGGAGGATAGAAGCCCGCCCGAGCGAGACATAGCAGAAGCACTTGCTAGGAGAGTGGGCGACAGAAGGAAAAGGTAGAGGACAGGAGTAGAGGAGAATATCCCAGGCAGACGGAGAGGAGTGAGCACATGGCATGATGCAGCTGGACGCTAGTTCCACACGGGCGCAACATGAAATGAAAAGGAGAGACAACCAGTAAGAGATGAAGCAGAAGACATAAAATCAGATCACAAAAGACCTTGTGTGCTAAGCAGTTTGAATTTATCCTATCAGATTTTGGGCAGAGGGACGATGTGCTGATTAGGTCCCTCTGGCAGGTATGTGGAAAACGGATTATGGGTGAGAGACAGACTCTGAGAACTTGTAGCATTTTCTTTCGATTGCTATTAAGTAGTTGTAAGTGACTGATAATCTGTGTAAACTAATAGCATTTATATTGCTTTTATTAGGCATATTGGTTATGGAAGTAGCCATCTCTTTCTAGACCGATCTCCCTGGGGGAGACTGTCTTAACTCATCTTTAGAGTAATAATGAAAACCATTCAATAATTGCATTCTATTTTCTAGATAATGTGTTAAATGATTTTAAAAATGTCATCTCAATGAATCCTTGCAATAAGGTTAAGAAATCAGGTTTGGTTTTGCCCATTTTTTTTTTCTTTGCAAGGAGGAAACTGAGTTTAGAAAAATTAAGAAAATAAATAAAAGTGTTTTGTATCAGTCAGGGTCCTGGCAGGAAACAGACCACACATAAAGCAGGTAACTGAGGAGAGTTGAATAAAAAGACTATTTACAAAGGAGAGAGCAGGGTTAAAGGAATCAAGGGAGGGACGCTGAGCACACCGAGGTTAGTGATGGTCGGAAGCAGCTGGTCCCCCAGTCCCAAAGTGGCAAAGGGCCGGCGGTATTTACAGGAACCTGCAGTGAGGATCTCTAGTTGTAAGAGACAACCACCTGACAGGAGGTGAGGCTTTCGGGAGAGAAATGAAGGCGACCATGAAGAATAAATACTCTGAACTTATTCTTTCTCCCATTAGCCTCCAGTCAATGTCACCCAGAGGGCAAGTGAGTCCACTAAACTCCAAGGCAAGGGAGTCTGTTAAGGGAGTTCCCAGTGCCCAATGGTTATGGTCTGTCAGCACAGAGCAGAGCAAAGAAGCTGGAGAATGGATCCATGGGAGCAATGGGGAGATGTGCAGCACAAGCTAAGATCAAGGACAGGACTCTTGCCCAAAACCCATGTGCTTCTGAGGATTCCCAAGTCCTTGACTAGTGTTCACAAGTGCTTGCCACTAAACAATGACTATGTGTCTGCATTCATGGCTTGGTCCCTCATCTCTTCCAGTTCCTTATTCAAACACCCCTTGTCAGGGAACTCTTCTGACCACTGTAATAAGCACAGCAACCTCATCCATAGTCCAGAACTCCCTATCCCCTTTCCATGTTCATATTTTTCCATAAATCTTATTCTCTTCTTCGTATACGTCACTAATTGATGCTTTTAGTATATATCGCCCACTCTTTCTAAAACTAAAATGTAACCCCTTGGAAAACAGAGAGTTTTCTCTGTTTGGTTCACCCCAGTAGCTAGAATAGTACCTGGTACCTCGTAAACGCTGAGTGAATGAATAAATCAATCAATGAATGGGCCGCATGAATCGAACACAACCGAATACTTCAGAAAACATGCATATTTTTGGTGGATAGTATTTAAAATCTGGTGCATCGTCTATTCCGTGAAAACTGGATTGGTGCTCTTCTATATTGCATTTTTTTCCCACCAAGCCCAGTGGGTCAGCTCATTCATATGGACATGGCTATTGCCTAGTGGAAGACAGAGCACAGTACACTCTTCTACATCAATGTTGTTATTTTTGATTAAAATATTGCTCATCACTGCTAATATTGCCAATCATTGGAAAGCTCCATGCCTGGATTTTCACAAAAAAAATCATAGAATTATAATTAAATATTTCAAACTGTGTCTCTACGTTGTTACTTTTACAGCATCATATTCTCTCACTGCTCTTCTCTTATCCTGCAATTTCTCCTATTTTACCAATTTTTTTTTTTTTTTTGCTAGCATTTTTTTCAAGTTGTAAGGAACTGAGCAGTGTTCCAGTTGCCCCGGGCATGGGGAGCTGTGCTAGGCTTACCTCTTAGAAGCACCGGACACCACGCTGGCAGGCAAAGAAGGCCTCACGGAGGTCCATCACATCTTTCAGATTGCAACAGGGGTTCCCTGACCCAGGCATCTTGCTTTCCTTTCAAAATCTAACTTCAATTGCTTCCTCTGGGTGATGCCTCCATTTATTTATTTATTTTTTTTTAGAAAAACTTTCTTTTGATGTATAACATACATACAGTTAAGTAAACAAATCGAGGCAGTTTACAAGGAAACACACCCATATGACCACCGTTCTTATAGCGATAAGGAACAGTATTAGGACTCCAGAAGCATTATTTTGCTCCATCTCAGTAAACATCCTTTCAAAGGTGAGCAACCTTCTAGTCTATGAATACAGATTAATTTTTTACAGTCAGATTGGTTGAGATATAAGCTACACACCAAAAATTCATACTTTTCAGGTCTAACAATAAAGCAGCTTTGGCTGTTTTTGAACTTTATATAATTCAAGCCTTTAGTGCCTGGCCTCTTTCAGTCAATGTTATGTTTGTGAAATTCATCCGTATCATTTTGTGTAGCCATAGAGCACCACTGGTTTTTTATTGCTGTATAATACTCCATTTCACAAATATATGATGATTTATTTATCCATCCTATTGGTAATGGACTCAGGTGGTTTCCAGATATGGGCTATTATGAGTAATACTTCTATAACCATTTTTGTACATGTCTTTTCATAAACATATGTATACATTTCAGCTAATAAATATCCAGGACTGTAATTTCTACACATAAACTAGGCATGTGTTCAGCTTTAGTAGATACTACCAAAGAATGTTCTAAAGACGTGTTAACAATGTATATTCTCATTGGTTGCCCCACTTTTCTACCCACACTTATAACACCAATATAAGAGCACCGGGTGATGTATGGAAGTGTTGAATCACTGTATTGTACACTTGAAACTGATATAACACTGTATGCTAGCTAAGTGGAATTAAAAACATAAATAAAAGAAAGAAAGAAACATGTGTAGAAGCATTAAAAAAATATTAGCCATTCCGGTGGCACCTCATTTTGGTTTTAATTTACATTTCACTGATAAATAATGAAATTAAGCTTGTTTGCCATTTGGGTACCTTTCTTAAAAAGTGCTTGCTCTTGCCTTTTGTATATTTAAAAAATTGAGTTAACTGTCTTCTTCTTATTGATTTGTAGCAGTTCTTTATTAATCCTTAATACAAAGCTTTTGTGCACACAAGTTTACATATACACATACACACATGATGTATATGTATACATGCACGTGTGCTTGCCTATATATATGCCTATGTGTATGTATTCTCACTACGCAAGGATTTTTACAAACTAACTCCATTTGTAGCAGCGACTCTGCCATAAGCAGAAGCAGAATTCCTTCTCCATTTTTGTCTTAGCTGTTCTGCATAATTTCTTCTCTGTTGCCTAAATATTATTATACTACATTTAATGTATGTATATCCTCCATTTAATGACCTTGTGACAGATTGTATTTTCTAAGATCTCCCATTCCACCTAATTTTTTTTTAAAGATTTTATTCATTATTTAAGAGAGTGCACGCAAGCTGGAGCAGGCAAGGGGCAGAGGGAGAAGCAGATGCTGAGCAGTGAGCCTGATGAGGGGCTTGATTCCAGGACCTTGAGATCATGACCTGAGCCAATAGTAGACGCTTAACCAACTGAGCTACCCAGGTGCCCCTCCACATAATCTTCTTATAACGTGACTTCACCACTCCACCCACGAGAAATAGAATCTTTGTTTCCTCCCTTTGAACATGGCCAGATTCAAGAGGGTGGTAGAGTGTGCTATGTAACATCCAAGGCTAAGTTAGGAAAGACAACATAGTGTCTTTTAATGTTTGCTCTTGAACTCCAACCACTGTTCTGCAAGGAAGCCTAACCAATCAAGCCCATGCTGAGATGCCACATGCAGTCCACATGATGGTGTTCTGGCCGACAACCCAACTGAGGTCCTAGCTGACAGCCAGCATGACCGCCAGCCATGAGAATGAAGATGCTTCTAGATGGTTCTAGCCCCTTGCAGCCATGTCACTCTCAGCCTTCATCATCTTCCTACCTGGAATGCTAGGCATTGCGGAACAGAGAAAATCCACTCCTTCTATGACTATTCAAATTCTAGACCTCATAATCCATAAGCATAATAAAATGGTTGTTTTATGATACTAAGTTTTGGGGTGATTTGTTACACGGCAATAGCAAAAGAAAAAAAAACTTCTCTAATGCTTTGCACTTAAAAGTAATCTAGGACAATCTGTATAGTATGGCTAATTTTTAGATGTAAGTTAATTTTCTTTCTGTATTTCCACTTATTCTTCTCTCTCATTCCTCCAAGTGACAAGTTTCTTAGAGCAGATGTTTAGCAACACTGTCAGTTCTCCATCCAATCGGTTATGATCAGTGGAGTATTATCTTATCTCAGAGACCATTATTCTCAGAAGAGAGCAATGCCTTGTGGCAGTTAAACATTTGTGGACTGTCCAGCACAAAACACACCCTGTACTAATTAAAAAAGAAAAGTTTGTTAGATAATTTGAAAATAAAATTCAATACTGTAGGTTAAAGGTAGGCTCTCTTGGCACTAGCAGACCCCGACATGTAGGTCAATAGCAGACTACCAATTATAACAAGTAGAACCCCAAATGTATACTGGTACAAACACAACAGAAGTCTATTTCAGGCTCATGTGACTATTTTGGTGGGTAAATAAGTCAAAGCATAGTTCTCTCCCGTGCAGTCATTCAGGGGCCCCGACTGTCAGAGGCCCTGCAGTTTTCAACACATGCCTTTCAAACTGGAAGTCAAGATTGTGCAGAGTGACACAAAGGGAGGAATTTATGGGCCAAGTATGGGTCTGAAAGTGGCACATGTTACTTCTGGTCACATTCTATTGGTTAGAACTTAATAATCTGAACATACTGAACTGCAAGAGAAACATAGCGTAGTTGTATACCCAGGAAAGAGCAAAGAACTTGGACTTTATGAGCAGCCAACAACCTCTGTCCCAAACACAAATAATGCATTTAAATGAAATTTAGTATATTTACTAATAGTGACTATTTAGGAAACTGAAATAGAATCAAGTTCCAAACAGCAACTCTTCTGTTGTTTTCCTTCTTGTATTTGCTCTATGACAACACTGGTTGAAGTCTGGACTGATTCCACTCCTAACTATACCCTTTCCAGGATGTGAAAAACTGAGAACATTTCTTTAATCAGAGTCTCTCACAGCATAGAAAGATAATTCAAAATGTGATTGCAATAAAGAAAGGCACAGGTACTGTGGACTTGAGTGGTCATTCTCTGGTTGACTAGTTAGCTAAGGGATTACACTGACATGACATTTTTATCTCTTTCTCCATTGCATTTTTTTTTGTGTGTGGATTGGAAAAAAAAAAAAAAACCCTCTATATATTTCTCTTCTGTCTTTGTGCTATATTCAAACCCTTCACCACTGAGACGATTTGAGTTGAATGATATGTATGACCACAAATCAGCACAGGGCCTATCTGGATTGGCTGGGGAAAAAAAAAAAGTGCAGGAATTTCTAAATACTGATCCATGGCAAAGTAAAACAATCTAGTGACTTATTTTTAAAGTTAGATGCTTTCAGGTTTTTTGTATTAAAAGCCTATGTAAATATAATAATACATATATATATATACATATACATATACATATATATATATATATATATATATATATATATATATATATACACATATACCCCTTTAAATATAATGGTAATGGCAAACCATATGCATTTAAACCATTTAAACTACATGCATTTAAAAACATAACCTAAATACACAAAAATTTAGAGATGTATGATATCCTCCCAAAGTTTTAAAATAATATCCTATAAACACCAAAATTTGAAAACTAGTGGCATCTAAAAATAAAAAGCAAACTACCAAAAAGGCCCACCCACAAAAAGGCATGTTCAAGCTTTTGCCTCATTTTTAGTATCATGCACTTAGCCTTCCAAGGAGTTTAATTACTTAGTAATTTGGAATCCAATTTTTATTTATTTATTTTTATTCTTTATGGGTTTTTTTGAAGATTTTATTTATTTACTTGAGAGAGAGACAGAGAGAGAGTGAATGGGGGCAGAGGGAAAAGGAGAGAGAATCTCAAGTGGACTCCACACGGAACACGGAGCCTGACATGGGGCTTGATCCAAGACCCTGAGATCAAGAGTCAGATGCTTAACTGACTGAGCCACCCAGACGCTCCTGGAATCCAAATTTTAAAACTTTTATCCAGAATATCACTGACAGGAAAAACATCACGTTCACATCTCTTTAGTAAAAATCATTTTCATTCTGTCACAAGAAATACTGATATTTAACAAAAGTAATGACAAATTACATTGCTTAGAAAAATTCAGAATTATTGTGGTTATTGTTTTTTTCTTAAAGGGAAGATAATACACTATTATTTGTCGTAACTCTGAAATTTAAGTAGAATTTTTAAAAATAAAAATCTATAGTTTTTAAATACTCTGTATACAGTATTTACTTTGAATGGAATTATTTCCTTAATTGATGTCAAGGACGTCTATTAAAGTTGGAAATACTAGAAGATTCTCTTTTGGTTTGAGAATGTTTAAAGTGCTTTTTTACCTTTGAGCAAAATAACTGCGTATTGAATAAAGATCACATTTTGAATGTCTGAATGCTGAATTCTTTGCAGCTGAGTTCAAATCTGAAGCAACCACGCAAATTACCTTTGGTTTTAAAGTTAGCTAAATTCAGAGCTCCTGATGCATATTTTAATAATACAATGTTGTGACCTTAACGAGGACTGCATTTGTCTTTAAGTCCACACGAGAGTGAAAGCTTAATATTAAAAAAAAAAAAAAAACTTTTGTCTAGCAAAAGTGATTTGAAGATGTTTTGCTCCATGCATGTGAACTCAGCAGGTGATTCTTGCCTATCTTTGATGTCAAACAGCACAAAACTTCAGTGAGTAGTAGCTTCAGAAATGCAATAGACATAGCTGAGTCTTCATATGAAGCTCATGCTTGAACTACATCAGAAGAACTGACATCTATTATGGTGAGCAAAGACAAGTGTTTGAAAAGAGATTCAAACAGAAGTGTCAGAATTTACAGTGCATAGTTTTATATAAGTTGATTTTAACCAAGCATATCTCTATGAACTCTGCAGGATAGAAAAGAAATTTCAAAAGGCAGAGAAATTGTTGTCATCTAAGGGCATGGAATGTTTTAATAGCTTAAGGAAGAACATTTCTGTAAGGTTATGTGGTGATCCATTTACTTTGACTGAGTAATAAGGCTTGTCATTGTGATAGTGCAGTTTTTAACCCTTAGAACAATGGAAATGTATGTGAGCCAGAGAGCATGAAGGGCCACTTAAAAACTCAGAAGAAACTTGTGGTCCATTTTAAAGTTTCAGCCTCTAGTCGCACAGACTTACTATAAATTTTCTGAATATCATCAAGCCACTAAAGAGAAAGCAAACAAGAAGCAGCAAACAAAAACCCCTTTTAGACCCCTATTGACCTTAAAAGAAATAAGGGAGAGATAATTCTCCAGTATTTCTACATTGGTACTTCTCGAAAGAAAACAAACATTAGTGGTTATGTTATGTTTCTTCGTGGGTGCTTACTTGTATTCCCAACAATGCACAGGCTTTGTGCACATTATTATTATTTTTTGAAAGTCTGTGTTTGTGTTTGTGAGTGTGAGTGTGCTTTGTAAGTGGAGGGAGGGAGTGGGATAAATGTTAAAGACCTCAAATGGAGAAACGCTTGTTTGAAATTGTGTCCTAAGGGCTTAATCACAGCAGTCCTCTGAAGCTCTCCCTAAGGGGTCTAGTGTCACAAACTAACTTAATTGTTTTTCTAGCAATGCTTTTCCACCCCGCACCCAAACAGACTCAAACAAAAGCAAAACTCCTTCGCTAAAGCAAAAACCACAATTCCTGTGCAGCAATTTCCAGCTTGTAATCAACATTTAGCAGTGTGAGATCTACCTCTTCTTAACCTACAATTAGCACAATTAATGCACCACATGTCAAACCACTTGTTTAGTTATTATATTCTAATGTTTGCTTTTAACAACAAATTTCCCTCCCTAGATTAGCTGCTAATGCCTCCTCCAAGGACAAACAATCTGGCTAGTCAAATTCAAATTTGTCACTCCCTTGAGCACCACATCTCAGTTCTCTTAGATTTAATTACTGAATTTATTACATTGCATTTACACAAATACTTTCTCCTTCTAAAATGGTCTAGACCTTCAGAAGGGAAGGAGTAGCAGATGCCATATGTTGTACTGGTCCAGTCTGGCTACGGACATACCACGTAGCCCATAGCCCTTTCTTTCATGTTATTATAAGACGTAGCTAATGCAAATTAAGCAACTAGAAAGTAAATTTAACAAATGTTCATTACACATATACTTTCTCCACAGCATGGGCATAGTGCTGTGGGGAACAAAAAAACGATATAATAACAACAAAATAACCACCGTTCATTGAACTGTAACTGAATTAACTCCTTCTATCCAGTTAGTATTTGTTTATGTCCTTCATAGCACTTATGAAATATAGAACAATTATGTTTGTTTCTTTACTTATCTAATGAACTCCAAGAAGGCTGAGACCTTACAAAGACCTTACTGCTCATCTCCAATACCTAGCAGATGCCTGTTCCATAATGGGTGGGTGGTCAAAACATTTTGTAGAATAAACTAACAGATGTGCTAAGTCCTTTCTATGCATTATTTCATTTAATTTTCACAATTATTATTATTGTGGTTTTATAGATGTGGAAATGGAGCCTTAGATGAGTTAAGTAGGATTGTTTGAGGTATAAATAAAATACAGGTCTGCTGACTCCAGCGCCCAAGATGGTAACCATTTCCCAGTGTTGCCAATTCCGAGAACATATACTAGGTTTCAGTTGCTGGAGGATAATATTTAATGAATGATGCCAGGAATTATAATCAGAGAGTAAGAGATGTACATAAATAAATCACAGAAGAGAGACCACAAATTGCTATAATAGAAGGACAAATATCAATCTGTGAATGAAGAGAAGGTTAATTTTAACTAAAAGGTGAGAATCTAGGTAAGTTTCCTGGAAAGGCATAATTGATTTCATATATATTATTTTGTAGTATAAAATCTTCCATTTGGCTCTTTTAAAGTAATTCTTTATATTTTAATTCATTGGCATACATATTTTTCTTCCTGTTCTTAAACAGTGTTACAATAGTTGATTTAAAATCTGACCTGCTAATTTCCACATGTAAGTGCTCTCAGGCTCAGTCTTCACAGATTTCTTTTCTTTTGAGAACGGGCCCTTTTTTCCTCTTCTTCCTGTTTGACCAATTCTGGATTATACCCTGGACACTGTGAAGGTTGTTCTGAAGACTGAATTTGATTACACTCCCCTGAAAAGTACTGACATATTTTTGTCTGTTTTTGCAGACAATTAACCTGGTTGGACTCGAAACAACAGACTCAGACTCTCGGCAGCCGCTCACGGTTCCTTCCCTCAGACTCGGCCGCGCTACCTCATATGCCCAGCGAATGAGCTGCTTGCGGCTTAGCCAAAGATCGGAGCAGAGTGAACACAGAGAATCTGGGACTCCTATGCCCTGGCTCTCTTCTTTCCTGGATTCCTTCTTACTTTTGAGTGGCTGTGGTTTCCCTGAATTCTCTATCCTGGTTCTTCAAACCATACAAACTGTGGGTTTTCTATCAGAATTTTGGTTCTAGCCTCCCCTCTCGCTGGAACCTGTAAAAATAAAAACTCACCAGGTGCTATTCCCTTCCGTCAAGGGTCAGTCTCAGAGTCTTCCTGCTTTTGGTGTTTGGTATTTATATTTGTCCAAAGCTAAGAGTTGTTATCTACAAGAGGCTTGGTTTGAAAGCTCACTTGGCCTTTAATGGACACGGAACCTCTCTGAATAATAAGATTTAAATGACCCTGATGACATTGACAAAAATAGGGCTGGGGAGGCGGTGCCTAAGGGGACTTCCCTACCAAAGGAATTCTTTGTATAATGGTGGTGAGAACAGAGTCAAAACATGTTGAGTTTGCAGTACTGTGAATAGCCAGTGTGGGTGTTTGTTTCTTTAAGTGGCTGTGTGGGAGAGTGTGAGGATACCTGATAGGTAGGCAGGTTGATGGGAAAGGGAGGCTGAGAAATCACTTTCTAGATGCCATGTAATCTTTCGGTAATGGGGAGCCCTCGAAGATTCTGGGGCATGGTAGAAAGACAATCCCATGTGTCTGGGAGACCCAGTGCAGAGGGTGGCCACCTCGGGTGGATGAACATGGCAGCCCTGGCTCTGTAGGCAAGGGAAGCTGCCGGGAGGTTACTGCAGAAACCTAGAGAAAAGGCCCAAATTGAGGCAGTTGCAGCATAAATCCATCTGAACTGAGCAAATATAATTAAAGTTTGGAATATTTTCCCATACATACGCTCTGTAATAGTGAAAAAGACATCTAAAATGAAATCTTGTCAACATGGGAATCTAATGGTGAGAATATTTTGATTGATATTAAATTGGTTATAAAACATTTATGAATCGTGATTTCAACTTGTAACTGAAAAACACTAAACTCCTTTGCAAATTTAAACATTAAATGTACTTAATTGTCAATTAATGGAGTGAGAATGTGAAGAAACTGACATTTATAAATTGCTTACTACTTGCCAGGCACATTATCACCTTCAGTGCCTACTGGATCCCCTGAGAAATAGTGATTTCTTTTTCCATTTTACAGATGTGGAAATAGAGAAGCACAAAAGTTAAAAGTAACTTTTCCAGGGTCACACAGAGAGTAAGTAGAAGATATTACGTTATTTAATCCCAGGTCTACCTGATTCTATTGTTTATTCTATTTTTCGCACAATTCTATTTTTTAAAGTGAATAGCGAAAGTAGCAGACAAGCTCTAACTCTTATTTCGGGAAGCAACTTCCAGATCTCTTCTTGTTCAGTGTCTTCTGACAAATTACAGAGCTATGATTTCAACAATAGTTATAAATTCCTTGGAAGAACAACACAAAGAGATGGTTCTAAGTAAACCATTTGGTTGTTCGAGCCTTCTTTTCCCCTGTGGAAGAAAATTGTTAGAATGAGTTCCTAATGGACTAAAATGTGAAGGGACAAACATCTTAATTAATAGTAAAAAAAAAAAAATACATAACATAAAAGAAGTAATCTTTATCCAGATAACTCAATTGTTTTGATTTTTTGTTTTTCATGAGTTAACACAGGGACAACTAGGGCTCCCCTGAAGAAGATAGCAAATTTTTTAGGATAAGTTTTTTGTTTTTGTTTTTTGATAATGACTTTTTTTTTTTTTTTAACTGAGTATAGTTGACACACAATGTTACATTCAGGTGTACAGCTTAGTGATTTGACAAGTTTATACATTATGCTGTGTTCACCACAAGTGTAGCTACTGCCTGTCCCATTCCACCCCCATTACAGTATCATCTGTTTTTTATTCCCGTGACTTACTCATTCCACAACTGGAGGCCTGTATCTCCTTCTCCCCTTCACCCATTTTGCTGAAACTCCCACCCCCTCCCCTCTGGCAACCATCAGTTCGTTCTCTGTATGTATAGGTCTGATTCTGCTTTTTGTTTATTCATTTTTTTAGATTCTGTTTATGAGTGGAGTCATATGATATTTGCCTTTCTCCATCTGATTTATTTCACTTAGCATAGTGCCCTCTAGTTCCATCCATGTTATGTCCAATGGCACGATCTCATAGGACAAGTGTTTTTGTTTTTGTTTTAGGGCAGATGTTTTTAAGGTTATCTTTCCACATGGAGAAAGCACAAGGTGAGAAAGCACTTAGTTCTTCATAAAGCCTTCAGATATTATATGTGTCTAAACGACCCTTGAAGACATACCCCAAATTTAACCATATGCTCCCTTGTAATGATTTCAATATTTGGTCGCTCAACGTTTTTGCAGCTGATACTCTCCCAGACCACTGGATGTATTTAAGGTGGGTGGGAGGCAGGAGACATAGATAGCACTATGGTTCTTCTACAACAGAAGACACTAGGAGCGTGGGGAAGAAATGTTACCTGTGTCTTAGTAAAGGCCTGACTAAATCTAATGGAAGGTGGTTTTGATTATTATTAAAGACTTTACTTCTCAAATTTTGGGCTTGCTTCAAAGTACTTTTTAGTGAAACTTTGGTAGAGAGTAAAACTGGAAACTCTGGCCATTTTCTTATGGAGATTCATTACAATTCTCTGTATTATTTGGGAAAGGAATTACATGAACTAATTCAGGTTTTACTTCATTATTACCAGTAGCACACACAATCCACGGAACAATGAATCTCAGGAGAATCGGGTCATGGTGGAGCTGAGGAGGGAGGCTAGGTGGTTGTAGAATAGCACACTGTAAAGAGCTCGTTGAGGAAATATTTGTGAGGGTCACGCTGATGCGGGTCCTGGACACCTGAGAAGACAGAATCATTGATATTGGAAAGTTTGGTCAAGAACTAAGCACAACTTCTAGTTCATGGCTGTGATTTCTATCTTTATCCCCAAATGGTCTTGTTTATCTGTAAGCAGTTCTGTGGGCTATTCTGTTTTAAAAATTAAGCTCCACAGATTAACTAGAGACTAGGCTCAAAATTTAAGAAAAATGCTGGAGATTTCACATTATAAATATAAATATGCCATTATAAATATAAATTTATATATATATAAATATATATAATTTATAAATACAAATATGCCATCTTCACAGTTTTAGAAAGATTCCTCTAGGCTCCTGGGAGTAATATCATGTCAGTGTTCCAGTTTCCACAAGACTTAGATAAATTACTTTGTGAAGGTTGTTCTGAGTTTATGGAAAATTAAAATATATATCGAATCAAGCATACCAGGTATTTTTTACTCAGCTTTTTCTTTTAAGAAGAGTCAAGTGAGAATTTACTTAGAGCCATTTTTTGGTTCTCTTTTAAGAAATAAATATATAATTTGAGCATACTCTATTCGGAAAGAAATATTTGGGGCTATTATGATATTAAGCTCATCTTCAAACTAGATAGTTTTCCCCTTCCAGCTTACTCAGGTGCTTAATACTTGGATCAACAAATACTCTTCTCCAGCTGTGCTCCAGCAAGACAACTCCTCTGCATTAGTACGTGACGCTACAATACTAGCCACCTTTACCAACTTAATGAGGACCTAACTCATGCCTGGACCATAAGAACTTGCCTGTCTAAGCAATTCAATAAAACCGGTTAGAGAACTTGCGTTCTCCAAAAGAAAGAAGGAACTGTATTTGGATGCTAGAAAGCACTGTATTTATATAAATCTGAATATTATATTTACTAAACAGTCCAATATAAAAGCTAAAGACATCTCTGCCAAATGCCAGATGACTTTATTATAGGAAATGTATATTCATAACAAGCCAATATACTCCTTCCAAAATTTTATGAAATGATGACTAAAAACATTCTCAATTTGTAATTGTTTGAAAGTCTCACTTACTTATAGAAACCCTCCTTTCCCCCAAAATAGACACCCGCTATATACAGCAGATATCTAATATACAAAACATACACGAATGGAGCGTCTGAAACATGAAATGTGAAACACCCTTATAGGCCAATCTGAGACACTGATGGAAAACCTTGAGAGAGAGCATATGAAGAATTTTTAAACATTTATTTATTCATTATTTTAGAGAGAAAGAGAGAGAGAGCACAGGTGCATGTGCTAGGGGGGAGGGGCAGAGGAAGAGAGACTCTCAAGCAGACTCCCTGCTGAGTGCAGGGCTCAATTCCAGGACCCTAAGATCATGACCTGAGCTGAAATCAAGAGTCCGATGCTTAACTGACTGAGCCACCCAGGCTCCCCATATGAGGAATTTTTTTTTTAAAAGATTTTATTTATTTATTTGACAGAGAGAGAGACAGCCAGCGAGAGAGGGAACACAAGCAGGGGGAGTGGGAGAGGAAGAAGCAGGCTCATAGCAGAGGAGCCTGATGTGGGGCTCGATCCCAGAACGCCGGGATCACGCCCTGAGCCGAAGGCAAATGCTTAACGACTGCACCACCCAGGCACCCCCCCATATGAGGAATTTTTAAACAAATACCAAATAAGCCTTTCTATTAATAATAGCAAGATGAATTTTTTTAAAAGACAGAAAACAAAACAAAACAAAATACAATCAAGAAAGGTCAAGTTAAAAATAAAATTTACTTGCCAACAGATTAAAACTTATTTTTAATTATTACTTTAGATTTTCCAACAGCGGTTTAACATAATTTTTAAATTTATGCTTGTACAATAAGAACAGGCTTAATCTAATTAGGCTGCCCTTAGCACCACACTTAAATCTGCCTACAACAGTAGATAATATTCTTATATGTAAGGAGAATCTGTGTGATGCATTTGGTACCCAACCAAGTGGAAAAGGGCCTTGATTTAAAAACTTGGGAGCCAAATGTGTTCTCTATCAAAATTAGAAGCTACTGTTCTGATATATTATTGGGTCATTTCATCAGCAGTGGACCACAGACACAAGCTTTATTAAAAAATAGTGGCATGTTTTAAATGTCCATTAATGTATGTTTAATTATAATGGAATGTCTATAACAGTCCATGTGACATCTATGCAAAGATCAAAACAATCAATTTTAATCAGTATTAACTTAATGGATACAGAATGAATTAGAAAGAAAGGGATGTTCCAAAGGAAATAAATAATACATATAGAAAGCTTGAATAAAAGTAATAATAGTGGGTTTATCTTCAAAGGAACCGAGAAAATTCAGATTTCATATAGATATGACTTAATTAATAACTCTTTTAAGTATCTATTTTTAACAGTTGCCAAAAATTCCAATTCACTGAAGTACATGAAAAGAGAATGTACATTCATTCATTTGTTTATTCATTAACCCAGCAAATATTTATTCAACATTTGTTAGGTAGCAGGCATTATAATAGTAAAATATACTACCTAGCCACAAGTTGCTCATAGACTGAGTTTAGAGAGGAATATAATTGCATAAATATAATTCAGTGTAAATAGGAACTATTATAATAAGAGTTATGTACACAAAGAAGAGAAGAGTCAGAGAAAATCCTTAATGGGTGCCCTCAAGAATGTGTGGTAATTTACGGGTATAAAAAATAGAAGATTATTCCAGAAAGGAAGGAGAGCGTGTGCAGCGTCATGGGTATGGAAGAACAGAGTGTCTTCAAGGAACTCTGCATTGCCCACATTGGATGAAGATTAAGGTTTGGGTGGACACTGTGGGAGAGGAAGTTAGCTGGAGGCAAAAAGCAGAGGCTTTTAAAGCTGTGCTGAGTAATTTGGACTTCCAGGCCCCAGGAAAGAACTGAAGAGTTCAAAGAAGGTGAATAACGTAATATCTTTTACCTTTTTAAAAGACCAGTATGTTTACACAGGGAGTATCAGTGAATATCAGAGAGGTTCAGATATAAAGACAGATAGACACTTACAGAAGGTACAACAACCCAAAGGATGAGACCCTCAGCCAAGGTGGCCGCAGGGGAGCACCAGTGAAGGGGTAGAAGTTACAGAATAAACACTGACGTGAGCTGGGGGGTGAGGAGGGGCATAGAGGGGATGTAGAATGACTCCCATGTTTTTGACTTGGTAACTTGTTAGATCATGGTATCTTTGACTCAAATAAAAAATACAAGGAAATAAAGGTCTGGGAGGAAATAATGAGTTCAGTGTTGGACCTGTTGAAATTGATGTGCCTCCAAGTTATACATGAAAAGACCTCAGACATCAGTTGCATATATAGAAATGTAGGGCTCAGAAGAAAAGGGCAGAATCAGAGTTGTTGCATTAATCACATTATGTCCATGCTTTGAAATGTTTGATCAGTATACATACATACCTGTTAGGCTGTAGTGTTTCGGATGTGTAAATTATGCCACCATGGACAAAGTTGAAAGAAGCACCTGTGGCAAGTTTCAGAGCAGAGAGCTACAATTGCGGCAATCAGAAGTCTGAGGCAAAATATGCCCGGGCTCAGTGGGCATGGACAAACTATCCTTTAGCTCAGCATTCTCACAGAAGTCAATCTAACATGTCTGAAAAATACAAAATGTATCAAATCAGAGATTAGCCATTTACCACCTCGACATTCAGTCACATACCTGTTCCTTTATTTTCATTGTCTGGGTACTATCTCAGATGCCAGGAAAATAGCAACAAACCAGAGGGAGAAAGTCCCGGGCTTCATGGAGCTTAGAGTGGTCAAAACTCACCATGAACACACACACAAGTAAATAACATAGCTTAATTCCAGACAGCAATAAGCATAATGGAGAGAAAGAAAGCAAGACAAAGAAACAGTGTGAAAAGTGGCACTTAAAAACAGGTGGTCAGAGAAGAAATCTTTGTTGAAGGGAATGGAACAAGGAGTCATGGGAAAACCCTAATGTATGCCCATGGCTGCTATGAGTGTGGCTATATTTAAATAAAATGCATTTTCCCGTCAAGGAATCCCAACAGAGGACACAAAAGATGAGACATAGTGCTGATGTCTATTTCTGATCCTTGTCTTAGCTTCATCATGTTTCTATATATAAGAAAAAGATGCAAGATAAGAACCTATGAAGTTTGGGAGGGAACGGTGGTATCATATATAGGGAAACAGCCTAACTAATACTTTAGTTTTTAAAATAGTCTTCATTTCAGAATGAAGAAACGTTTTGTTCACTTAAAAAATTATATATATATGTATATATATATATATATATATACACACACGCACACACACACATATATATGTATGTATGTATAACATTCATTTGAAGGCCAGTGAGTTCCTTGCTGTAGCTTAGACCAGATGAGTCTTATGGAAATAAGTTTTACACTCATGAAAATTGGAGTTTACTCAGGAAATACCGCAAGCGTCTTAATGAAAGTGCCATGCGTGCCCCTTCTGAAATTTAACACATGGAATGAACCTTTCCACATCTGTAGCAAATGCAGACTTTGCTGCCTTAAGGGCTTGGCATTTTCAGATAAAAAAGAATCAATGTCATTATACAGTATCTCTCTAGAGCATCGTAATTATTCTGCATGCATACAATATTTATTTAAAACTTAAAATTAAACTTCAAGAGGTGGTCATTTGAAAGCTGGCAGTCAGTGAACGGATCCTGTATTCATGAAAAAGAGAATATGTCTTCTAAAAGTTGAGAAATAGATCAAAACGGTCTTTCCAGTAACTGGCACTTTAGTCATATAGATGCTTTTTATGTGTCAGATTTATTAATCAAGAAGGTCCATGGGAACGAGAGAAGGAAATCTGGAGGATGTGACTGTCGGTTTTTGATATGTCAGGTATAATTTTGTAGCTGTGATTTTTGGATTGCAGTACACACACAGCATTGTACTGATGTTTGTGTATCTCTTTATCCTCATCATTTGTGATGACTGGAAAAGAAGATAAGGCGGAGATGTTTTGATACAGGATTGAAACTTGAAACTACAGTCCTTCAATTTGAACAGTATTCCTGTTTCATCTTTCTTTTCATGTTACCTTTTTAACTTTTGCCACTGATGTAAAAGGAAAAAAAAAAAAAAGAAAATTTGAAAAGATGCCAGGTGTTGGTTCTTATCTGGGTGAAGGATCACAGAAGTAGAGGATAAAATACAGTTTGTAGCTTGTCACAGCAGCAGACTTATGAAGATCAAACACTTGTCAACAACAACTGTTTGTCCTCCTCTGGCCATCACAGAATTATTAAGACGGTGACAGCTCTTCATAGTTGGTACGTTTGGCCAAGATTGTAGCATCTAATGTTCCAATTAGTTGAACAGGATGCATTCTGCTGTGATGAATACAGTCTTCCTTAATTGCTTTTGGCTGCTTCCTGAAATAAAAGAGCCTCGTTGTGTTACAAATGCGCTGGTCACTGTGAAATTCAGAATGGTATGCTCCCTTTTAAGTCGTCAAAAATAACACGGAACAGGTATCTCCAAAAGCTGAGGGAGAGCAGTTTATTTTTATGATGTTTGAACTGAGAAGGCAACAAAACTGTCTGCAAAGCAAAAGAACCAGGCCAAACTTTTCTTTGGTTATTATTTTATTCTGCCTGCCAAATCCCCGGTTTGATGTTTTCCTCTATTGGTTTTCAAGAATATGCCGGCTGTTTGCGCGTTACTTCGATTTTGTGATTTTGTACCGTGTCATGTAATCTTGGTGAAAATTCTTATTTGTGACCAAACCCGAATGACTCTTTGTTTTACGCAAACTTACTAAATTTTTTTTTTCTTTTTGACTCTGGCGGACATCATTCCATACCAAACGTCTGACAGTCTTGGTCCGTATTCAATTCAGATTATTTCTGGGAAGTGTATCTTCCTGAAGTCCAGAGCCAACACTGCCTTTCAGCATTTGCAGGGGCTGGTGTTTTGCAGCAGTGCTTTTTTTGTTGTTGTTTTTAAGATTATTTCTTTATTAGAGAGAGAGAGACAGAAAGAGCACAAGTGGGTGGGGGGAGGGGCAGAGGGCGAGGGAGGAGAGCAGACTGCCTGCTGAGCCAGGAGCCTGATATGGACTGATTCCTGCACCCTGAGATCAACACCTGAGCCGAAAGCAACGCTTAATGGACTGAGCCACCCAGGTGCCCCTTTTGCAGCAATTCTTGAAGCCCCTCTCAGGTTAGCGTCTCTTAGCCATAACTGCCCTCAGTAGCTACAGGAGGTCCTAGAGAGCCTGAGGGGCTGGTAGAAATTTCGTCACCATGTGGGCAAAGAGGAACAGGTATCAAAATCAAGGAAGGAAATTTGAACAAGAAAGTCCTGAGTAGAGACGAGAAGCCGTAAGACATAAAGACAGAAAGTTTTAGATGAAAAATATGCTCCTCTAATACCTTCAGGGATTTTATGTGTGGTTTTAATTCTTTAAGTGAGATTTGTACCTCCTTGTATGCCAAACAAAATCACTGGAGAAAACCAAGTTGAACAATAAAATTATGTGCATATAAATAAAATGACATCATATTTATAAAGAACACTTTACAAAGTGACCTAATCTATGTACCTATTGTAACTGCAAATAAGTCTGAATTTGCTCAGAGGGTTCATTCCCTGATATTAAAACAAACAAACAAACAAACAAACAAAACAAAAAACAGTGACCGGTGAAAAGATCAAGGTCACTACTTCACTACTGAACCTAAAACTCAGGACAATCTTCTCAGCCTCCTTCTTCCTACTAGCCTTTATGAGTGTGTGTTCAGCTTTCCGAAACTAATACATGCATGTAGTGCTAAAAAGGCTTATGTCACAATCCAGCAGTCCTTACTACCTTAGTTCCTCGGCTCTGTAAAGACAACCAATTTCAATGCCATTAACATGTTTCTTCTTGGTGTGGTACTTCTATGGTATTCATATAGATGTGTCATGTATATGTCCATACATGTCATATATGCATATGACATATATATTCTGGTATTCATAGATATATATCCATATATAGCACATGTATATCCATTTCTTAATTTAGCAGTTATACAAATAATATATTGACTTTTTGTTTTGGAAGTATAGAATTTACCTCTCTCTTATGCTCCCCATCTGCTTGCTCGCCCCAATCTCTCAATATAGTTAAATAATAATTTTCTGGTTAAAGTAATAATCAGTGTTTATATAAACTATTGATTGTTACGTAAATAGTTTTCACTCTGAGATTACAATTCTTTTCTAATAAAGCTTTTTTTTTTCTCCTGAAATTAATATTATCTCATTATTTTCTTTTCTCTACTTTTCATTTACGGTTCCTATGAAGTAGTTTTTGAAACTATAAATCTATAAAAATAAATACCCCCAAAATATGTCAAAGGGCTATTAACATTTTTTTTTTCTTTTAGAGAGAGCGAGAGAGAGAGAGAGCACACAAACAGAGGGAGCTGCAGGCAAAGGGAGAAGCAGGCTCCCTGCTGAGCAAGAAGCCTGATGTGAGAATAGATTCCAAGGCCCAGGATCATGACCCAAGCCAAAGGCAGATGCTCAACTGAGCCACCCAACCATCCCTAACATTTTTTTAAATGTTGAAACACAGTTTTAAGCAGTCTCCCCCATCCCCACACCAGTCCTCTGTCTCTTGCTCTATTCTACATTCTTTCTAGGTGTGCATAACTTACATACTGGTCCTTACCTCTGCAGGTCTCCTGTACTTGAACCCTGGATTCCTGAATCTTCGTTAGTGTTTTGTTTTGTTTTCTCCTGTATTTCTAAAGCAAATCTTCCAGTATCTTCCGGAGAAAGAGGGCACAGGAAGCACGTTTATTTAATTTAGATATCGAATATCTGGTGACGCCTTTATTCTACCCTCATATATGATTGATAACTTTAAAATCACTTCATAATGAAATTTTATAGGCACTGAACCACAGTCTTCTGGAACTCAGGCTGCTCTTAAGAATTCGAATACAATTTCTTGTTCCTAAGCATTTCTACATGACTTGCTTCTACTCTTTCAGGAGTTCTTAGACTCTTTTTCCACCCCTGTGTTTCAGAAAGTTCGTAACAATCTGCTTTGGTGAGAATCCTTCTCCGTTGTGCTTGGCCTTCAGTAGGCCCTTTCCGTGTGGAGACGTATGACCTTCAGTTCTATGAAATGCTTCTGAACTGATTTTTGATAATTTTGTCGCCTCTGTTTTCTTTGTTCTTTATTTCTGGGTTTGGTAGCTTTTCAATTCTCTACTTCCTCTTCTGTAGTGTTTGTCTTCCCCCGCACCCCCTGACACTTCCTTCCTTGACACTATCTTTTGTATCTTCTGAGAATTTTTTTCTGTAATCACATTTTAAATTCTAAGTGTCATTCTTTGTTTTCTGATTATTCCTTCTTATTATTACAACCTGTTTCTTTTAGGTACAATATCTTCTCTCATCAATCAGGATAATAATAATAATTTATATAATATTTTTTAAAGTTTTCTTTTGTGCTTTATGTTGCCTCCATTTCCACCCCCCCAGTTTATTCTCTTTACTTGTGTCACTCTGTATTTTCATATTTCCCTCAAATATTTGGTGTTTCTTGACTGTTCATTCAAACTTAGGAGGGAGACACATTTATAAATTGGAAAAGGAAAACTAGATGACATTTCTTGGTGTGTGGGAAAGATTTCGACATAGATATTTATGTGACGGGAACTTTAAATGTCAGAGTATGGGTTTTTCCACGAGAGTTCTCTATTTTCTCCAGAGAAGAGTCCTCTATACCTCCTGGGGGTGGATGGGAGGGCTCTGTGGGTGCAGGATTGGTGTGGGCACCACACTGGGCGGCCTGGGAGAGGGATCTGGGGTGGCTCGTCAGGCATCATGTGCACCTCCCCTAACCCCTCCCACATTATCTCTACCCTTCAAAGTGCCTGATGTTCTGGATTCTGTAACATTTCTGGTGCTTTTTTTCCCCCGCAGAGACTCAAGGTCTGGTCTTTGAGAAGGTCAACAGGGGAGAATCAGCCCCGAGGTATGTGACAGGTGTCACCTTGTTCTCTGAACACTGAAGCAAGCCTAGTTTTCATATTTTCTTGCCTGATGTTAGGCTTCAAATCTTTGGTAAGCACTTTATTAGGTAAAAGGTTTCACTTGCCTCAAAAGTTATACTTTTTTCATAAGATAATTTGAAGTGCATTTTGAGGTAAAACTTTATTGAAAGCTTTATAGCTGACCAGGTGCATTAAACTAAATACTTTCCCTTCATCTACTAATTTTGTAATTTTGTTAAAGAAAGGAGGACTTTGGTTTTTTGAGTGACTTTTTCTCCCTATAAAATCCCATGCTGCTACTGCTCTTGTTTCTATTATCCCATATAAGCTGTAGGGGTCTTTTCTTTCCACCCCAGGGGCCTCACAATAGACTTGCCAAATTGTAATTATCACGGCAAATCTCTTTGTTCTGACAAATAAAACCTATGTGTTTTATTTTATCCCATTTTCTGGAGCTACCTAGTTCAGCCTAAGTTTTTAAAAGTAATCACCAGTCTTTTTGAATCTTGGGAATGTATTTCTTTAGACCCTGTAATGTGCATAGTGTAAAACCATTTAGAGTTATACTAATTTTTTCTTAGAAATACTATTTCAAGTAATCATGCAGAGAAAAAAAAAGTGAAAATGACTATTTGTATCAACTGAGGACCTCAATGAAAGTTGCTAAAGGGTTGAGAAATAGGAGCTACAAAGGAAAATCTGAGGAAAGGAACCGGATTATTTAGCCAAGAGAAAGGTCTAACAATATCTACAGTTCAAGAACAGTATAGTAAAATAATCACCTGCTGTTCTCTACATCTAAAGAAGACATAAGAAAAGGAATTAAGTTTACAGTAAAATGTGGAAATTGTGAAACTTTGTAAGATGCACCAACTCAAGCTTTCACCAACACTCTCATAAAAAGGAATAAACATACAAGGTAAGGCCAACTGGATGTTCAGATTTAAAAGATATGAGTCTGAACAATCCCTACAACCAACTCATTGTTTAGGATCCTAAGACTCCCTAAACCCAATCAAAGGTATAGAGATTTCCATTTATTCAAAAGTATCAAATTTGGAATAAAGTGAAAAGGGACCAATGAATTCAATTGGCTTGGTAAAAGTACTTAATTAATGTTCATCTCCATTTCGTAGTAATACAAGAAAAAACCCTAAGGAAACAAATAAAGAAGAAGTGTGTGTGTTTGTATGTGTGTATGTGTGTGTGTGTTGGGCCCACTGTGTGAGGGACCCCTCAGAAGGCAGAATACGGATTATGCAGTTTAAAGACCCCAGCACTATGTGTCTCTTATCTTCTTGAGAAATGCCCATTTAATTTAGTGACTTGTGTCGGAAAATCCCTAGGTGTGCCCGTGACTCTGGTATTCAGTCGAGCTCCTGTGCATGCCCGAGGGCCCATTCTCTATCCACTCTTCCACAGACACAGAGCTGTTTGGTCCCACCAGTACACAGTATACAGAATAACTGTATCCAGAGCAAAGGCTGACCTGACTTTCTTAGCATCCCTCACACAGATTTATCCCTGAAAGATAATTCTAAGGCTGTAGGGTTTTTTAAACTTAGCTTTTCCCCCTTTACCTTCCTTTTTTTTTTTCTTTTTCCAGTCCAATTTTTTGTTTTGGATTTTGGGTACCTTATAGAACCTAAGAAAAACTGGATATAGCCTGGATTTTTAAAATAGTAAGGACTTACTAATATATATATATATATATATACACACACACACACACCATACACACACACACACAGATAGATGGACAGACCTGTGTTTTGAGCTGTCCATTTATATATTAGAAGCTGACTCATGGGAATAAGCATTTGTATTCTCACATTTGGTGATCAGTTCTGACCATTACTTATTCTAATAATAAATAGATTTGTCCCTCAGAGAGATTGTCTGGGGGTTGGTTCAGGGCAAATAAGTCATTTTTAGCTTATCTATCTTTAAGAAGAAATGTAGGACCTAGTGCTGAAGGCCGAACATAACATGGAAAACCAGACTTCCGGCTGTGGCTGCAGTTACTGGGTGTGGCCTGGGAACTGAATCCTGAAGGGACGAGTACACACATTCCTTATAAAGAGCCTGGGGGTGGGGGGCAGCAGAACGTATATACATACATATGTGTGTAGGTTCTAGCAACTCCAAAACCCTATAATTTCACAATTTTAATTCTCTATCAATGTCCAAATATTCCGTGACGATCTGACACACCATTAATTTAATTCTATGTTTAAACCTGATTGAGAAGACATTTCTCAATCACTAAATACTTTTCTCAGTAAACATGCTACATGAGATCTTCTTAGAAATATGTATTACATATATCTTGAATAGTCAGAGGGATGGACTTGCAAATGCTGCAGTGGAAAGCCAAAAGCTGTTGACCATCTCCTCGTCCCCTTTCCTCTTGCAGAGGACACCCTGGAAAGCTTTAACTCGTGGTTTCTCACCTTCTTGGGCAGTCAGGAGAGGCCACGTGGCAGATTTCTGCACCAGAAAAGGTCAGTGGAAACTTCCGCCCAGTCCTTCCCTTCTTCATGCTCAGAAGACAGAGCTGGGGAAACAAGTACTCACACCACCAGGCCGAAGGACAAAGGAAGGCCTACATGACAAGGACAGTGGAGAGTGCGTCTCATGATGGCCCTTGCTGAGCTGCTGTGCCAGCCCCTGACACCCTTCCCCTGGGCTTCTTGCATACGATGTGTGAAACTTAGATACCTTTCTAGTTAAGCCAGGAAAGCAGGGGTTCAGAGTGTTCTATTATTTTCGCTGAGCACACATCTCGCCTGCAAGAGGTTAAGTGATACAGTGAGTCAGGGTTAAATAATTTCAAGAAGACCTTGGATAAGCAAAGTTATATGTTTGTTTGTTTTTGTTTGTTTGTTCTAAGGCCGTTATCTTCCACCACCTATAAATCCTCCCAGCGTGGATAAAGGAGGGAAGATTTCTTTATGTGTTTGGCCATATACCTCCTTCTCCTCCCTCTCTCTCTTTTTTTTTTTTCTTTAGCAGCTTGATTGAGATAGAACTCAATGCTACATAAACTCACCCATTAAAGTGTACAGATCAGTGGTTTTTTATGTTCAGAGAGCTGCACAACCATCACCATGATCTACTTTTAGAACATTCTACCATCCCTAAAAGAAACCCAAAAGCTCCTCTGTTTTCTCACATCCTAAAGAAGGCATTTTCATAACATACTTTAATTTCATGGCAAATAATTCTATTTTTACAGAGGTATCTACTTTAAAAAATGAGCATCATCTCTCAAGTTGGCAACATGAACTTGGCAAGAAATATAATTAAGCCTATATCTAAATTTACACCTTTGGTATCCTAACATCTATCACAAAGTAGGACCAAAATGAATTCCACTGCCACAGATTAGATAGAGTCGTTATATGAAAGATGAGACTGTGATTTCTAAGCATTTGCCTATTGGGATGTAATTAGATTAGTATTAAATGGAGTCAAAGCACATTCAAAAAGAGATTCAGATAAGAGGATGGATGACCTGTACTTTTTTTTTTTTTTCTCTTATGAGTAGCTCTCCAAGCAGATTTGTGAAGAGAAAGTTCCTTTTAGCTCTCCTCTTTCACACTCCATTAGTTAGGATACAGCTGCTGTAACAAACACATCCAGAACCCAGCGGCTGAGACAGAACAGCCCTGAGAGGGGCGGGCAGGTAGGAGCTTTCCTACCTTCTGCTGTAAGAAGTCATCCAGAGCTGCTGGTTTCTTCCACTGTTGCACTCCGCTGTCACCTGGGGGGTGTCATCACCACTGGCTGTTAGGAACAGAACTGTGTACCTCCCCAAATCTGTATGTTGAATCTCTATCCCAAATGTGACTGTATTTGGAGATAGGGCCTAGAAAGAGGGCATAAAGATTCAATGAGATCATAAGAACGGGGCCTTAATCCCACAGGACTGGGGGCCTTACACAAAGAAGGAAGGGAGGAAGAGACAGCAGAGTCTCTCTCCAGGTGCGCACAGAGGAAGGGCCATGTGTGGACACAGTGAGACAACACCATTTATAGGCCAGGAGAGGCCTCACCAGAAACCAAGCCTGATGGCCCCTAGATCTTGGACTTCCAGCTTCCAGAGCTGATAAGAAAATATATCTCTGTGATTTAAGCTACCTACTGTGTGGTATTTTGTTATGGCAGCCCTAGCCGACTAATACCCTAGATTACTAGCACCACGTCCTCATTCTTGGACACAGGAAGAAGAAAAGAGACATAGTGGAAAATAAGAAGCTTCCTTTTAAGGATATGATATAGAAATTGCAAATATTATCTCTGCTAACATCTTCTTGTCCAGAATTTAGACACATGGGCATGCCTAAATGTACAGAAGGTTAGAAAATATCTAATGGGTTGCCTTGCCTCCTGCTAAAACTCAGTGTGTGTGTGTGTGTGTGTGTGTGTGTGTGTGTGTGTGTGTGTTAGTTTAACTAAAAGGCAGAAGAGGGGAATGTACACTGGGTACTTAGTAGTCTCTGCAACAAACAATCTTCCGCCCAGCTTTAGCATCTCTTTCATAGTTGCCTCTTGGTGACTCAAAAACTTCCCAACAAATGACTTTGTAGAACCGGCCTGTCGACAGTACCCTATATTCTGAACTTTGATTATTTGATCCAGCTCTTCAAAGTTTTTTGCAATCCTGTTTCATTCCTCGGCTCTATGTTTTTAGAGAGTGGTGATCTCACTAATTTATACTAAAATATTAATAGATGATAAATTAGTGGCTATTGAGTAATAATGCTCCCAAATAACCTCTTTTGTTTTTAATATAAACCTTCAGGAATTGCTAAATCTTAACCTAAATTGGTAAAATTCTACATATAAAGTTTCAGATCTTCATGCAGATAGATAAGGAAGAAATTTGGGGCCAGTGTTCTTTTTAGTCTCACTGAGATACTGCAGAAGTTGTTGCCTGTGCTTAGGATTTACTCCTTAGTTAAAGGTAAAACAATGACTAACATTATCTTAAAGTCATAACATTTTTTAACCAATTGTCCCTTTCCCCCTCCCATTTATTCTGTTGAGAGGAGGATTCTTCTTGCACACTTGTATCTATCCCACATTCAGAAAGACTCCATAACATCAACAGATAGTCCAGAGATGGCAAAGAACTGCATGCTCTAAGGAGAGAGCTAAGAGAACCCAGTGAGCTTATGACCCGGCAAGGGTATCTTCCTTTAGTAAGAAAGATGTGTTGGCTATGTACTATGCCAAGGTGCCAGGGGTACCTAGAGCCATGGCAAGACAGATCTGGACCCTGTCTTCATGGTGCTTAGAGATTTGCAAAAACTATAATAATGGGCTAGTTTGTGTCT
This sequence comes from Ursus arctos, assembly GCF_023065955.2. Taxonomy (NCBI): domain Eukaryota; kingdom Metazoa; phylum Chordata; class Mammalia; order Carnivora; family Ursidae; genus Ursus; species Ursus arctos. Next base: position 68,965,352 of record NW_026622985.1, read on the forward strand.
TTGCATTCAGAAGAAATTAACTCCTGTCTCTCGCAAGTTGTGCGGCTGAGAGGTAAAAGGGGGAAAACCCAGAACATTACGGTGGATACGTGTGCTTTCTCTACCTCTTTGTCCACGTTCCTCCTCTTGAAAGGCGGCTTTCTATGTCCCGTCAGTGACCGTACCCAGGTCCAGGCGAACATTAGCAACGCTGCCCTGAGCTCAGACACCCTCAGCCCGTGTTGGCTCCCTGCCTATCTGTCGTGCTTTGTGATTCTTTTGTAGTCACTGTACTCCTAGTGGACAAGTGAAAACATCTAGCACGTAGCAGATGTGAATAAGGAGAGGATCTTCAGAACCGATAATCTTTAATTAAAAGCATAACACTCTCTAGATTTACGTCTCAGGACCACATAACACATAAAGTATTTTGATAATGAAATTCAGCTGGTACTCTCTCTATAATGGCTCTTCTTGGATAGAAGCCAAATGGATTAAAGTTGTACCAAATTTGATCCTGTACCAGGAGGTATTATCATTAAGCTTTAATATATACAATTCAGCTTATGCATTTCTTCCAGGAGAGCCAAAATTAATTTAATTTTATGAGGGTCAAGGGACAATTACCTTGTGTGTGAGGGGCTCAGGATGGGGTTCAGCTTCCCTGTCATCGAGCACGTCAGCAGTGATGATGTTCGGGTTTCCTAATCCACTGAGAAGAGGAGCAGGCAGTCATTCCACAGGAAGGCGTGAGTGAGGGCACGGGACAACTGGGCTCTACCGAAGCTCCTCACAGTTGATCCCTCCCCCACAGCCTTGTCTGGGGGCCAGCACATTTTTTCTGTAAATGGTCAAACAAATATTTTAGGTTTTGTGGACCATAAGAACTCCGTTATACCTACTCAACTGGGTCTCTGTAATGAGAAAAGAGTTACAGACAAAACATGAAGGAATGAATGACTCAGGATATGTGCCTAGAAAACTGGATTTATGTACGTGGGAATTTGAATTTTAGGTAACGTTAGTATGTCATATAATATTATTCTTCCTTTGATTTTTTTGTTTTCAACCATTTATAACTGTAAAAACTATCTTTGCTCATAGGGCAAAGCCAAGCCCTGGCCTGGTTCTTCGTTCAACGAGAAATTACTGAGTGACCCCATGGACTATGCAGTGTTCTCAGAGCTAGGATCTCTGCAGCAAACAAACAGAAAAACCTCCCTGACTGCACAGAGCTTACATTCTATATTCGTCCCCTGTCATTGTTTATCATCCGGAAAAGAGTCACTCTAATGATGATGGGTGCAAGTCTAAGACCCTGTTACGAAACTTTACAGCCACAGGCTCATAGGGCCGTGAGTAAGTGAAGTTAGCAATCTGCAAGTTCCACGGCAAGCATGTTCTGTGTACATACTGTTATGATCATCTCTCTCGCAGTATATTACATCTCATTTATTCCTCATCCCTAGCACAGTGCCTGGCACAGAAGAGACATTCAGTACCGCATTTAAATGAATCTAAAGTGCTATTAGCATTAGTTTACGTACTAAAGAAAAAAAATTGTTGCCAATTAACCATAAGATGGTCATCCTTGTGAGAGGCACCCACATTTCAGAGTTGTTAAAATGTGAAAAAGAGAAATGTGAGACTTAGACTCTATGGAATAGGGCAAATGTTTCCTAGCTAAATTGTTCTCTATCCCAATTCATTCCAAAAAATGTAGAATGTGAATTTATGATGAGGCGCAGGAAAATCAAAATCCTCACTGTGGGTTGCGAGAAAACTGTCACCTGACAGTGGTCTGCCTGTCCTCCCTTGACTCTGTTGCATTTGTGTGCTGAAGACGCTCCCTCCCTCCTGAAAGGCCGCTTGCTCTCTGGAAGGTTCCTGGGCTGCCTCTCCAGTAGCCTTGCCTCCTTCTTGCCAGTCTGGTGGTGAGTGGTGCAGAAACGTTTTAATTAATGGTGAACTTCTCCAAGTTGAAGTGCAAACAATTACAGCTCAATTTTACTTTCGGCCTCATTTTCGGCATTTCCATTCTCTCCTCCCTCCCCATTAGATGACTCTGTTTCACAGTCTGTAAAGCTGGCTAATGGCTCTGCTTGCAAAAGAGAGGGCATTGTTTCTCTCTTCTGCAATTAAAAGCTGCAGAGCGACAAAGCCAGAACTCTCAGGCTCAACATCTCTAGAGGAGTCCTTCCAAAAGGTGGACACCTCACTCTTCTCTAGCTGGGGCATGATTTCTTTTTCCAAGAAGGGATCACGTCTTCTCTATAACAACTGTTTGCACACAAGACTCAAAGAAAGTTCATAGCACACATCACAAGTACATCTGATATGTAAGTGAAGTGATCTGTAGCACTGCTAATTAGACCTAAATTCTTGATTTACTATTTATAAAACAAAATTGATTATTACTTCATCAACAACATTTAAAGCATCATTAAGAGAGGTCTGCTCCAGCAGCCTCAGGTTAAATTTTTTAACAAGCACTTTAGTTGCTAATCTGTGTTATTGCCAACATATGTAAACTTCCTAATGCTAATTGCATTCAGCTGTGAATCAAACAATGTCTAATTCTCTTCAGGATTAATTATGCACATGTGCTGCCTGCATTCCTAAACATGGTTCTCATAAATAATAAGAGATATATCTAAGCAGATGGGATTTTTCCAACTAAATGATCTGTTTATCATGAATAAAACAAATGACACATTCTAGACTTCAAATGCAGAGTCACCGCAACTTCACATATTTTTAGCATTAATAATTACCCCCACAATTGTTTGTGTGAACACATTTTTGAACAATTGAGCAGCAAACCATGTTTGCTCACAAGCTATATTTATCTCTTACCACATTTAAAATTTTTTTTGAACTGAGAACTGGGAACAGAGTAGTTATTTCATGCACTAACTGGGTAAAGATAATTGTACACTGTAAAGATTCAACTTCTATGATCCCCGGGGAGTTATTTTTAAATGGACTTTGTAATTAAACTGATAAAATGTTATACGGTCTTCTTACTTTAGAGAACAGAACATGTTTGTGGGCATCTCTTCTAGCATTGCAATTTCTAGAATCATTTCAATAGTTCCATTCAATTCTTTGTTCCTGCAACAAAGATAATTTTGAAAGAAAATGTATAAAAAAGAAAAGAAACATAGGAAAATGTATAGAATTGTTGCTAATCTATTTTATTTCTGTGGGGTTTTGTTCACTTGTATAGTGTACCTGTAGTATATTCATAGTAATATGAACCAACGTTAAACTGGCATGCCTTGGCATTCCAAAAAAAATAAGAATATTTTCCTTTGAGGAGGGAAATCCATAACAGCTTTTTCTAAGTGGAGTTGAAAACTTAATACCAATTCCATGGCTGTCTTCCTTCTTCTCTATCCTTTTTATCCCATAGTGACCAAAATTTATCTGTCTTGTCCATGACCATCTAGGTAGCTAACCTACTTGATGTATTATTTAAACTATGGCTCTAAAGAGAAAATAAGTGTACATAAACCTTGTAACAAAAAGACCTGAGTCTGAATCCTGTTTCTACTACCTTACAGTGCTGTGAACTCTCAAGTTATTATTATAATTTATTAAAGATTTTATTGATTTATTTGACAGAGAGAGAGAGACACCCAGTAAGAGAGGGAACACAAGCAGGGACAGAGGAAGAGGAAGAAGCAGGCTCCCAGCAGAGCAGGGAACCCGATGCGGGGCTCGATCCCAGCACCCTGGGATCACGCCCTGAGCAGAAGGCAGACGCTTAACGACGGAGCCACCCAGGCGCCCCAACTCACAAGTTATTTAGCCTCACTATGAAATTTATTTCCTTCGCCTCTAAAAGATGACAACATCTCTTATTTGGGTCCTGTGAGGATTTATCAAGCACCTTCACAGAAGATGCTCAGCTAATAGGAATTCTCTTCCTTGTCCTTGTCCTTCCCCAACATACTATTTAGCTCCTAGCATTCACATGCAGACCCTTCACAAAAAGGGGACACATGGAACTTTCAGTGGGAGAAAGACTTAGGAGCAGTCTTTTCTGGAACTTCTCAATCTCACCCAAGTCCATTGTTTACCTACATGGCTTATAAAAAAAAAACCTTCCTTGTCCTAAATGATATAATTCTTACTTAGCTTAATCACAGTACACTCACTGTTTAAAAGCACAGACTGTGATTATACCAGTGAAACAACACAACCCCGCCATGGTTTTCACAGGAACACTTAAAAACATGACCTATGTGATGCAGTAATAAATTAGAACACTGGATCAAATACTAATTCAAGTTGGCAAACCTGGTAACTTAGGTTATCTGACTGTGGCAGTGACTATTTCAAGCTCTTAAGATCATACATTTTTGGCTAAGCAATCAGTCAAAGCCCTCCCTTCTGGTTTTATGAAGAAATCCTGGGTTCTGGTCTCATGTTGCTGTTTAGGAGGCGATGGTGTGAATGTGGTTGATGGCAGACGTAGAATGTAGAGGAAGTGCTCTCTGCCACAAACTGCTTTGTCTCAAACATTTCACTGGGAGACATTCTCACCTCTTCCCTTTACATCCCTCGACGGGCACTGGAACTCCCACCTCTCACCTCCATCCTCCAAGTGAGGGGCAATCTTCTTGCCCTCATTCAACATTCAACTCATCTAGATTCAGTGGAAACTGCTCAGATTCTTAAGTATCGGAAAAGGTTTTTTTTCCTTCTTTAATCAAATTTTTAGATTGAGAATTCAGTTGGATAGTAGAAAATCAGAACTAAAAGCAAAGCAAAAATAAAACAAAACTAACACAACTCTGGGTTTAGTACTGCCAATAACTTCCTTTGCCTAATGATACTTTCAGTACAATTAGTATTTTTGTGATACAATAACTGAGGCATTTATGATATTGAGACACAAACAGAAGCACAATTATATCCAACAGCTTCATTTCCCAAGCCAGGAAAGTAGGTATTGGAGATGGTTTCCTATCAAGTTAAAACTAAAATGGTTATTGAACTTCACCTTGCCTCAGTCTCCTCATCTGTAAAGTGGAGATAAAACTAGTAAATATAATACAATTTGGAGGATTAAATAAATAGTAATTGTAAAATGCTTAGAACAGTGCCTGTCAGTAAGAGCTTAATACTTGTTTTCTTCTGTTATTGTTGTCAAGAACTTACAAATTCAACCAACCCAAACTCTCCAACACATTTTTGACCTTAATATGACTTTCTTATTCACCATGGACTTGAGTAAATAATCTAAGAAGTAAATAATGAACGGGGATTTTAAAAAAAAAAATCTCTGTCCTTAAAATTGACAAGCATCTGAAAATACAAAAGGGAGAAAAGGAATAAAACGCTGGATTAAGGAAGGAAACGGTGCTATTGGAGACTCTGGTGGCTGCACAATGTATCTGCCCCCGGCACTGAGCCCGAGGGTGTTTTTATGGTTTTTTTTTTCACCCCTGCTTTTCTCTGGGCTCATGCCCACATGTAAATGCAAGCTCCATTCTCCTTCCCATTAGTGTCTTTCCAGACTTGATAAGGATATTCATGCTGTTCCCGAGGGTTTAATAATTGCCAAAAGATGCATTAAATGATAACACTGATTGTGAAGTACTTTAAGTCACTAAATTCTCTTTTTAACAATTAATTTCATAGCCTTCCAAAAACAATTTTAACTGCTTGGCACACAGCATATGGTACTTAATATTATACTGACATTTAAACAAGTCTAAATTTGCTAGTTTCATTAACTAGCTTTACGCTAAAATTTATTTGATTTCTAAAACGTACGTTTGGCAACGAATGTGCTATCTTATATAATGTAAAGGGTACATGGGTAGGAGGCTGCAGTCCAAACACGTTCAGTATCTTGCTAATGGATGTTAGAGAAATTTCTCCTGCTCAGTATCAAAATTTTAAGTCTGGGGACTTGAAAGTGAAGTGAACTTAGATGAATAAACAAACTCATTTCTATATAGTTTATTTGAAATATAAAATGGAAAAGCAGAGAAAATTGCCTGTATACCTTTAGCTTTAACTACCAAAAATATTGTCCTGTTGCTCATAGATATTACTAAACTTTTATACATGAGGTCCCAGCTTAAAAATAGCAAGGCTAAAGTGAAACACAACAAAGAAAATTATTATCAGTGTAATCTGTCATCAGATAAATATTTTCTTTTATCTTCATAAATGGACGGGTATCCTCTGATTTCTAAGGTTTCTTCTGGTTTAGAAATCTACCATTCCTAGTTCTTCTAAGATTTTGAATTTGCATATACATTTATTTTGTTCGGTCTAAGTATTTGGTCTAAATACTTAATTAGAAAAATGAAAAATATTCATCACAAGGCTGCATTACGACAGTCAGGGGCCCTGGGAAATTGTGTCTTCCTGGGTGCCTTCCTCCATTAAAAAAAAAATCATATGAAAAATTATATTTTACAGTTGTGCTTATATAAAGCCAAATATATTAAGATCATGTATTAAAATATTTTCTTCTACATAAAAGTTTATTTTTTAATTCTTATTTAATTTTCATTAAATTTTTATTCTTAACAATTTTTATTCTTAACGATTTCAAAGACCTCTTAAAATGTTGTGGGTTCTAGCTACCGTCTATTCTAATGAGTGATTTGGCCCTGATTTATCTACTCTATTTGGTGTATCTGCTGGCTCTCAAGTCATCTAGGGTGGTGCCTCTCAAATTTTAATCTGCATGAAAATCAGAGAAATATTGTTAAAATGCAGACTCTGATTCAGTAAGTATGGGGTGGGTCATGAGATTCTACATTTCTGACAAGTTCCCAGGTTATGCTAAAGTTGCTACTCCGTGGACCACACTTAGAGTACAAGGTGCTAACAAATAGTTATGATCACCATGCCTGGGCCCTCCATACTTCCATATATTGTTCTTTCTTTAGGTGCTGCCTTGTAACCACTGGTCACACTTTTCTCAGGCATGCAAGAAGATCCTACCGCCTGCTTCACACACATCTATTTACCTACTGACAGATTCATACCCAGACCCATACTTGTCTCTGAATCTGTGTCTGGAAGAAGGTATGCCAATATATTAGCAGAAATCATTCATTTGTGGTAGAAATCTAGAGATATCTAATGTTATCTGTGTAGTTCACTGTTTACCAGCTCTCTTCACTGAGCATGTGCCAATTTTCTAAATAAAATATTTTTTATCATAAGTGGTTAGAAACAATTTATACTACAAACATATCCATGAAAAGAAAGCAACATAAATCGCTCAAGGTACAATTAACAAAATGTCATTTTGGTGATCTTGTTGGAAAAGATGGGAAAAATGAAACCTGGCTATTAAGGGAGTAAAATTATATTTTAATATGAAAGTATATGTAATAGAATTCACAGTTTTACATTTACTACAATGAAAGCCAATTAAGTTTTAATAACATATTCTTCTAATAAACTGTGATTCTCCAGATTATATGATTTATCTTTTCACCTTCTGTGACCAATACATTCTAAACACTTACTATGTAATTGCTAAATCTTGCTTTTTAGTGAGTGAATAAATACATAAAATGTCTATTTACTTTAATATTTTTGGCAATGACCAACATAATCAATAATGAGCAAATCCAAGAAAATGGCTAAAAATTCAGGGTCTATTACACAGGTTGTTATCGTAACTTGAAAGACACCTACCACACTATTCATTCCAACTCTTAAATATCACTGGCACTTAAACTTTAAAAAATTTGTCTTTGGGGATCTACAACACTACCCAAAAGTTTACTTTTACAATTTTTTTTGAACTTAAAACATTGCTCATGAAATATGTTCGGTTTATCTGAATAACATAAAGTAGTATTACTTCACTTTTTCCATGAAATCTTAATGGACATTCTTTTTATCACCTCAATTTATTATAAAGTGGTGATTTTTTCCTCCCAAAACTCATATTTTAACTTACAGTACGTGAATATTTTTTTTCTAAATCTTTCTCTGATCATCCATCAGACGTTGATAGTTATAAATGCTAGCTTAAATCCAAATGATTTGAACAGAAAAGAAAATAAAAATCCATAGTTTGAGACTATGGACAAATATATTTTGCTTGGCAGTCAAGATCTCATATAACTGAATAATACAGTATGTCATCGCAACATAACAAATACAGTATATATGTATATATATATAATCTTTGAAGTTTTAATGTTCTCTTTGTGCTATACCTTTTAAAATTTTATTTATAACCAGTATATGACATATAAACAATGGAAAGCTTTCAAAGTTGAATTCATTACAGGTATTAAATGCACCCATAATTATACCTTTCTCCATTCACTTGAGGTGACCTGTTATTTGGCACTTTTTGGATGGAAATATTCTTATTCAATTCATGGAATGTTTTCAACTATATTAGTGCAGTATGTAGTAACCGCCTTACCCAGACATATAATTCTTACAGAAATCCTGGAATGGAACTCCATGAAATTAATATTCTGTGTTTCCCCTGCAGACCCTTAGAAAGAGGAGTTTTATATGATTTTTGCAGAAACCTGATATAAGCCTATATAACTTAAGGATCACATTCAGGTTATTTCCCATAATAACTTAGCACCAGGCCAACACCCTGTATACAATGCCATATTTATTTTAGGTGAACTATAGTTTTGAGGTTTTATAATTTCTTTGCGTAATGTGTATATTTAGAAAATATATACATACGGTTGACAGACGTTATAACTGTCCCTGCTATACAGTATAGCCATTGAGCCTTTGTCTCTGAATCATACAAACATAATCTTATGAACTGTTTTAAACTTCAGGAAACAGATTACTTTATCCCGTATTTCAAATTTAAAAATTTTTATGGCAATATGTATATATGCAATATTTATACATGTTAAAGAGATTCATAATTGCCTATGTAAGTCTGTCTAAATTAATTTATTCACGTATTCCCCCTGAAAGGCTTCACGACTGGTCCTTTGGTGGTGAGAAACATGATGTCATGGAGAACGAGTGACCTAACTACTAAGCACAGAATTGCTTCTAGAAAATTGAATCATTTAGGGATGCAGTGGTATGTTTAATTATATAAAATTTGAAATATAAAAAGAATATATGAAACATATATGTGAGTTAGGAAGCACAGTAAGAAAAGATCCCTGTGATTCTACCACACAACCTAAGAACTAGAATATTATTAAAGGTGTTTCATCTATGCATATGTTCCCATTCTTTTTCCTCCCCAGAGGTAATCACTATATTGAATTTTGTGTTTACTGAATCCTTTTAAAAATAGCTTCATCACAATAAAATGTGTTCCTTAGATTTGGTTGCTTTTGAATTTTACAGAAATGATATAGCACAATTATTAGTTTACAATGTTATAGAGTAAAGAATGGCCACCTACAGCCATGGGCCAAATCTGACCATGAGTCAAATGTATTTTATGCAAGGACTAGTTTTTCCACAATGGCAAGAAGACCTGGCAGAATATCTCGTGTTCCTTACTGTCTGAAACAAAGCCTCCAATCATCACTTAAATTATCAGAGATTAGTAATTTGAAGATTACATCATAAATCTCTAAAGGACTAAAAATTCCTTCTAAATTCTAAAGGACTAAAATCAAGTTGTTTCATACTTATTCAGTCAGTTAGAGCTGCCATAACAAAATGCAAAAGGCTACTTGGCTTAAACAGCAGATGTTACTATCTTATAGTTTTGGAGGCTAGGAATCTAAGATCAAGGTGCCAGCATGGTTGGTTTCTGTTAAAAGCTCTCTTCCCATCTTGTAGATGCCTGCTTTCTTGCTATGTCCTCACCTGGTGGCAGAAGAGGGAGGGAGGAAAGCAAGGAGGGAGGGGGAGGGAAAGGGAGGGAGAAAGGCAGAGAGGGAGGTAGAGGGAGAGAGGGAGAGAAAGGGAGGGGGAGGAGGGAAAGAGACAGAGGGTGAAAGGGTAAGCTCTGTATCTCCTCTCAATAGGGCACTAAGCTCTTCATGAGGGCCCCACCCTCTAGACCTCATCTAAGCCTAGTTACTTCCCAAAGGCCTTTTTCCAAAACTCATAACATTTGGGGGCTAGGGCTTCAACATATGAATTTGGGGGAATATAATTCAGTCCACAACACTTATGTGTGAATTTTGTATTTTAAATTCAATACATATATATAATATACAAATACATATATATAATTATAATATGTAATTATATACATAATGATAAAATTGACCAAGCAATGCAATATATCCGAACTTCCATGGCTGGTCTTCTCCCTTTGAACATTCACAACTGCAAATCAACACACCCTATTTCATGAAGCATTTTTCACAGCACTGAAGTCATGACTGACTCTGCTATGGTTGAGCAGATGCAGACTTTAAAATACAGCTGTTGGTGTTGCCTATTTTGGTTTCATGTAAAAGCAGAACCAACTACACTCAGGATCACATAGTTTTGTTATGAGTCACATAACCTATCCGCCCTCACAGCCTTTTTATCACTCCATTCCTCACCTTCTCTACTAAGTACTTAAGATTTCCTAAAATAACAACCCTTTTCTGAAACACCCTCTAAATTCATAAATTCTTTCCTCTGTTCATTCAGTTTCCTTTGACCAACTCATTCGTTTCACAGTATATACTCCAGAAACACTAAAGGTATATGTTGTATAAACATGTTTTATTTGCCTTTTTCAACTATAAATTCACCCTGTTATCTTTCTCCAACGTGCAATTTAATTGATTAATTGCTGGGCCTCACTCCCAGAATTTCTTATGCACAAGGTCTGAGGTGGAACCTAAACATTTATATTTCTAATACGTTCCCAGGTGATGCTAAAGTTCCTGGTCTGGGGACCACACTTTAAGAACTACTAATTAAAGTATTTTTTAGCCTTTCCAAAATCCAAATGATGTCCTTGGAATAATCCAGGTCATGGAAAGCTAAACCAGATTATTTTGAGTGGTATGTAGGCTTATGCCAGCAGATCATACTGAAACATTTTTAAAAAGTCATGGAGAACCTGTCCTTAGATTTATTATAAAGATGCTGGTAGCACATTGTGTGTATTAATTGGCTTCTTTTATACCTTGGCACATTGTCCACTATCCTACCTGGGTTCTTTCTGCAGGTGAAAGCCTAGGGTAGAAATTTCATCAGGACTCAATGACTCATCATGCCTGTTTTCATTTTTGAATTGTATGTTACGTAACTGACCATGTTTTTGTCTTTGGCTTGATTCTCACGAAGCTCAGAGGCAAATTTGTAGCCAATTTCTAATAAATCGTGTGAGAATTAAATTATTTGTGCATTAATTTTATTCTTGGCTCTATCTTCTATTATTTACCCTGATTTTTCCTACCCTCCTATCAACTTCCTCTTATTTCTATGTTTTTCCTTTTTGTGTCCTTATGGGTTGCTTATTTTGGAAGAGAGGAGTGGTAAAGGTTATGAAATAAACAACTAGCTTAGCCATCAAACAGATAAATTCATGACAACACAGAGGATGTCAAAATTAGTAAGAAGAGGTTCAATAAATTCCACTGAGTATAATAGAATTTGGGGATCTATTATATTTTCCCTGGAGTGTTACCCTTATTACTTGGTTAGAGTCCCACTATTCTTCCACAGTGAGGTTTACAGTATTTCATTGTTAATTGAGGTTTACTTTGAGTTTCACAGAGCATAAGCTGGGATTGCTTTCCAGGAGAACACAGCCCACCAGGTCCAGGATTCTCTCTTTTGCAAGGAGATGGGGGAGAGTACTTCATAAATCTAAGTGATTCTGCTTCCTGTTATATACATCTGGAATGTTGTATTTATTATTGTAGAGAAAACTTAAAAAAAAAAAGGTGGAGTACTATTCAAGGTAGATTATTTTTACTTTTCAGCTATACTGTGTTTAATTAGCAGGGGGAAATGCAGCCAGACCAAATGAGGAGGGGGCTTGTTTTCTGCGGTTATTGTTCAAGGTCTTCTTGCTTACGTGTCGGTGAAATAGTCCCCATATATGGCTGCAATCTTATTGATTCTTTTAAACAAACATTGAGTCAGACAGAGGGAAATCATTTCCATATTTCATGCTGAAAATACATATGTTTTCTATCAAAAATTTTGGGAGTTTTTTTGGGTTTAATTGAGGAGATTAATTTACTAGCATGTTTCATGTTTCTCTGCACTGTAATTTGTTTTTAATTACACATGAATACCATATGTAGTTCATTGACACTCTTTATTAATTCTTGAAAGTAAATTTACTCACCACTCATGTCACTTGTATCATGGGGTGTGTGTTCCTTGTTAAGTGATTCCTTTCTAATTTCTAAATAATTAGCTAATTAAGGGCACGATCCTAGGGTTCTTATGCAAGGATAACACCCACTGGCTTGAAGACAGCAGGATTTGCTTTTATTGTGGATCACAGTGCTGAGTGTCCTTATCATGTTGTTTTTTCTAATTAAAGTCGTATTCATATTTGCAAATGTTCACCTGTGAAAATAAACTTGTTAGACAAGCTTCTGGGTTTCTGTGTTGTGAAGGTGGTTGAGTCACTGATGGTAGATGCTGGAGTATCTCAGTGGATCCAGTTAGCTCCACTAATCAACAGTGCACTGCATCTACAGCCCTGGCTAGCCACCTCGCAAACATCTGTAGTTGATCATAGGAACAGCATTAAATCAGACTAAACATCCTAGCCCTGGGACACTAACCTCACTACTGCGAATAAAAATGATAATGATAATAATAGCTTATAGCTTTCTAGCATTTACTATACGCCAGACACTGTTACATATACTTATATACCTCAGTTAATCATCACCAAAAACTGTTGGAGTTTGTATATATCCTAATAAGAGTGGGTTAATAAGGTCATTATTTTATTTAAAGGACATCACATTTCTGCAAATAACAGAGAAGTATTTAAATGCACTAGAAATACCAATGTTGAAGACCGATTTGTCAAAGTGTGCTTGATTCTGACCTGTTCTTTGACATAGAATTTGAAAAGGAATGGTGTGATTTCTTCATCTATCATAATTTATTTCATTAGTTGGTGAGATTTTGGTAGGAAGGACACCTAATGCTGCATTGTGCCTTGTGAACCAACTGTCAGTTAAGTATAATGGGAGAACCTTGCCCCTTGTTCAACTGGGCTGATACGGAAGGTGAGATTCTCTGTGTTTATTTCCTGTGTGCTTTTAAAGTGGGAAAGATCCACTGGGCTATTTAACTTTCTATTCCATCTCCTGTATTCCTCCCATCCTTTATTGAATTCAAGCCATTGCTGCTTCTCATTTAAACCCATATGTTAATGTGTGAGCTGGTTCACCCTATCTCTGGCCTTCCCTCCTTCCCTATTCCTCTGTACAAGGAATCTTCCCACAGCACTTCTCTGAGCAAACAGCCCCCTGACAGGAGAACCCCAGGTAAGCCCCATAGTTTCCAATAAAAGACCCAAGGCATTGCCGACACACTATAACGTCTTCACAGCATGGCTTTTACCTGGCTGCATGATTTTGATCTCTTCTTACCTCTTCACACTTCCCCTCCTTGCGCGGTGCTGCCCTGACAGTCGTCTACACCGGGCCATACAGAAACACCGAGTATGTGCCAGGCTAGCCATCTCCTTTGCTTCTGCTCTTACTTCTGTCTGGCGTTCCTCCTCTGTCTCCCATTAAGATAGAGTGAGATGCTACAAACTCCATGTCTAAACATCATCACCTCCTCCAGGAAGTCCTTCCTGAGTATCAGCATTAGTAAAACTCCTGTTGCTCTGGGCTTCAATTCCCTTCTCCCAGGACTTATTCTGATCTGTGATGTATTTATTTTTTTACATGATTGACTCACTGTCAGATTACGAATTCTTTGAGAACAGTAATTGCCTCCCCTTCTGTCCCTCCCCCGCCATATGCATGCTCACTCACATGCCTGTGCTAGGCCTGGCATCACTCCGTAGCTACTGGAGGCCTCAGGGCCATGTGTGGGTTAGCGGAGTTGTTGTCTTCCATGTGAACAGTATCTTTATTTCACCTTTTAATGTCTTTTATCTTTTACTTTCTCTTTATTTATAAGCAGTGCTCACATAGTATATTGGTAGGAATGCATTATTCTGCTTTTAGATAACAGCTGTCCCTCAATAAAATGTAAACTTCTTTAACATAGAGTTCTTGTCTTCTTAATCACTTATTCATTCCGGGTACTCTGCATTCCAGAAAGGCTATAGAGTGCCTCCGGAGCCAGACTGTCTGGCTTCATGTCTCCACTCTGCTTGCACCTAATACTGCAGCCCTGGGCAAGTTAGTTCACCTCTCTGACCTTCAGAGGACATCAGCAGAATGAGGAAAATGACCATATCCACCTCACTGGGTAGTTGCAGGGCTTAAATAAGATGTATACAACGGCTGGGGTAGTGCCTGGCCCTGAGCAGGCCCTTGATACCTGCCCTTGGTTCTTGTTGTGGTGGGGGTGCCTTTCCCCTCTCTCCTGGACCCCACATACTCCCACTTTATCACGCATGGCCTGGGGTTCCTCATGGTCCACAGGTAATAGAGACTCTCCTGAAGGCCTGACTAGAAGCTCCCAGAAGACAATTCCTCATCAGTTCTAGATGAAATGCCTCTTGTGTTAAATAGATTTCTGCCAGTGTTCAAAAGTGCTTCTTTTTCTAATTATTTCTTTAACCACCTCTGTCCCATCTGACTACATCCCTTCTGCGTTGCTCAGGCAAACTCTAAGAAAAGCCTGAGCAAACAGGTAGGCCTTTCAACTTGTACCCTGAATGCACAACTAAATCCAAAGCTAATGAAGTTCATTCAGATTAAAAGCACTTCATATGCCTACGACAGCTCTTTATATAATGCAGTTAGGGGTAGAAAATTCATGGTATTTCATGCCTACTTATATGCTTTTCATGTGAAAAGATACAGTATAATAAAAGTCGAGGATTACTCATGTTAATTTATTATATTTTGCCGATATAGTCACATCAAGGGCTTAAGAACTATACTGCCACAGCACTACAAATGAAGGAAGGGGGTTTAAGACATGGTGCATAAATGCTCTCCTTCCTGCCGCTTTTAATGACACTTCATTTAGAAATACACCCTCTTTCATATGGATAACACTATTTTAGAAGTAGACTTTTTAGGAAAAGACAGTATAAAATGCATTGAGCTGATTGTTCAGTAAAAAATTTGAGAAAATTATCCTCATATAAATGTACTGAAATGTAACAAAAAATGAAAGGCAGATGCCCCATAATTCTCTTCAGCATTAATTTTTAGAAGAAATCTATTGTATATACCAATTTACTTTATTTAACACATTTTATATGACATGTAAATAAAAAGAGCTTTATTTAATCTTAATTGGGTGGGTTTGGTGCCTTTGGAATTATAACTGGAGCAAATTATATTTAAATAAAACAAAAACAATTTGTGCTGTCTTTTCACTAAAAAAACAATCTTGGAAATATCTTTGATATGAATCAACAAACAAATACTGAACACCTACAAACACAAAACACTAAGTTGGGGTGGGGTGGGTGTTAGAACAGAACCAATACCCAGGGAATCAGTAATCAGATTAGACATCTTGTAAAATCATATACGCATGTCAACTTCAGTAACTGTGTAAGTCAGTATGCAATGCAGCCTAAGTTAGGAGTGCAGATAATAAGTGCTAGAAGAATTCAGAGGAGAAAAATGTTGTAGTGGGCGTGAAACACTTGGTAGTCTTCAGAGAGGAGGTACTATTTCAGTTGACAGTAGGTTATATTTAATAAGCAGAGGAAAGGGAAAGGATATATCTGATCAAAAGGTGCAACGGGCAGAGGAAGACTGACTAGGAAGCAAATGAACTTTAAGGTGCATGGGTCGCTCCCCAAATCTGTACTCTATGTTGTGTTCATAAATTTCCCCCTCTCTCCCTCCCTCCGATCCTCCTTAAAGGAGATCTCCCAAGGTGCATAAACTTTAGACCCCATAAAATCTGTTTATCTGATAAAGAACCAAAGTTGATGGGGCAAAATGATTTCCTGTTAGGACAATAAATGGACTGGTCTTCATTTAGCAGAAGGTCCATATGAAAGTGGCCCAGGGCAATGACTGGAAGTGTAGTCCTATAGGCTGAATGTTTATTTCCCCTCAAAATTCATCTGTTGAAACCTAATCCCCAATGTGATAGTATTTGGAGGTGAAGGGTTTGGGAAGTGATTAGGTAATAAGGATGGAGCCCTCAGGAATGGAATTAGTGCCCTTACAGAAGAGATCATAGAGAACTCCCTTGTCCTTTTTACTACATGAGGACACAGTGAAAAGGAGGCCATCAATGAATGAGGAAGCAGGTTCTCAGCAGACACCAAAAACCACCTGTGTCTTAATCTTGTTCTTTCTACCTTCAGAACTGTGAGACATAAATTTCTGTTATTTATAAACCATCCACTCTGTGGTATTCTGTTACAACAGCCCGAGCGGATTAAGGTGAGTAGGTTAGGACCAATTGCATAAGTCATTCCTTTTCACACTAAAATACAAAATCACTTGAAAATTTATCCAATGTGCAATGAGAAACCACAAAAGATTTTAAGAGAATGAATATTAATTGAGCTCTTACCATATATATCAAAGATTGATCATCATGAATCTCTTATAGGCTGTGTCAAGGTCATACAGTAAGTAAGTGGTGGTGCTGGGACTCTAGAGCACATCCTTCTGACTGTCTATGCAACATCTTCTCCCTGTCCATGTGACAGAGGAGTGGGAAGAAGAAGCTGGCAGTGACAGCCAAAATAAGATGAGTGTGAGAAGAAGAAGGAAGAAGGGAAAATGAGGAAGCATAAGAACAGACTGCCATAGATGGGAATCTAAAGAATCGAATGATATGAAGTATCAAAGCCTTTCCTGTTGTCTGGGAAGCAATTAAATAGGCAATAGAAATATAAACTTCCAGTAAAATAATATTTTATTGCTGTAAAAACCACTCTGGGTTAAAATCACTTAAATCACAGGGGAAAAAAAAGTTTAAATCTTAGTTATACCTAAAATATCTTCTTGATTTACTAATTTTTTAACTACAGAAGATGTGGTGGTCTCTTTTTAATAATAGAATACTATCTTCAATTCTCATTAGACATTTTTTTTGTACTTTACTTGTATAATAATTACTTTTGAACATGTTTTACTAGATTATAACTTTGCAGAGGGCAAGGTCTGCGGCTGCATCTTTTAGCAGACCTGAACACATTGCTTTAAGTGTTATTATTTACTTGTTAATGTTAATATTTACTGAAAACACACACATACACACACACACACACACACACACACAGTCATGTGCATGGCTAATACCATTATAGTGATTTTGATGTCTAAAGAATGGCTTCCTTTTTCTGACATCATTTTTTCAATATGAAGGAATTGAGGAAGAAGACAGTGGGTTTAGAGTCAATCAACAACCAGCTCAACCGATTTTAGAAAAGAGGAGCATACTGAATATGCTAAAGAGAAGCCATCTGGCAATCAAATGACTGAGAGATGTCAAATGGGACCATTGGTGTTTTGGAAAGTTTTTTCAAAAGACTAACTTGTGATTTTTAAACAATTTCTTTGGTCTCTAATCTTTCATCTGGTAGGAAGATGATCTTTTTCATACTGAGTATATTGCTCCCCTTTTGAATATTATGTATTAGCTCTCCACAACTTAGATTCTTTTTTTTTATATTTATTTATTTATTTGAGAGAGAGAGAGAGTGAGCATGGGAGGCAGGGAGGGGCAGAGGGAGAGGGAGAGAGAAACTTTAACAAACTCTGCACTCAGCACAGAGCCTGATGTGGGGCCAGATCCCACCACCCTGAGATCACCACCTTAAGATCAGGACCTGAGACAAAACCAAGAGTCAGACGCTTAACCAACTGTGCCACGTGGGTGCCCCTCCACAGCTTAGATTCTAAAGAAGCAGTATAGTAATTAAAAATGAAGGCAGAGTCACACAGAACAGTTGAAATCACAGCTCCATCCCTGACTGTCTATTTAAGCAAGATTTTTTAATTTTGTTTTTCTTTAAATAAGTCTCAGTTTCTCTTTGTCTTTTCTTCACTTAAATGGTTATAAATGAGAAGTTAATCAAATGAGCCATGGAAATGGGCACAGCACAATGAATCCTCACAATGTATTAGTATCTGTATCAGTAAACAGTTTTCAGAGAAATAGGCCGATAGGAGTGAAGGGGGAGGGAAGGAGGAGGAGGTTGCGAGGGAGGGAGTTGAGGTGGGGAAGGAAAGGAAGAAAGGAAGAAAGGAAGAAAGGAAGAAAGGAAGAAAGAAAGAAAGAAAGAAAGAAAAACAAAAACAGATTTTAAAGAATTGATTCATGGGATTGTGGGGACTAACAAGTCTGAAATTTGCAGGGCAGACCAGCACGCTGGATTATAGGGCATAAATACAGGAAGAATTATGTTACAGTCTTGAAGAATTCCCAGAATTCCGTCTTCTTCAAGAAACCTGTTTTTGCTCTTAAGGCCTTCAACTGATTGGATGAGGCCCACCCACATTATGAAAGATAATCACATCCACACACCTTCACAGCAACATGTATACTAGAGTCTGACAAAATATCCGGGAATTATAACCTTGCCAAATGACACATAAAATTATCCAAGATGGTATTATTACTACGGAACAAACCTGACTTCCTTGTAATTGCTGGAAAATATGTGCTTTCTCTTGCCCATGTCTCCTTTATAGACCACCTTCCTCTTTATCCTGAAACAATCTACCCCTACTGCTCTGCAGGCAAACTTATACTAATCCTCCAGGTCTCAGGTAATTCCTTAAATTCTTTGCTCAATTTTCCTTATTACTCCAGGCAGAATCTAGTGCATCTCCCGTATTCAAATAGTGCTTTGAGTAATCCTCTTGAAAGCAACACCATATAAAATTAGATTGCCCCTTTCTGTTTTTATATTCTCAGCACACATTTAGTTAGTATAGAGTAAAAATTTGAAGGTTCAAATGAATTTTTCAATTTTGGAAAGAAAAGAGGGAAGGAAGCAAAGGAAGAATAAGGAAGAGAAGAAGGAAAGAAGTAAAGGATTATTAATTTCTATCTACAGTCTGTTCTTGGACATCCTTAGTCACTTACAATATTTTTACCCTTCCTATTTGACTCAGGGGATGAAACTTGATAAAGTATTTGCCTACAATCTTCTTGAACTTGAGAACAATGCAATATACGTGATAAATATGTTTATATGCAACATAAGCACTCCCCATAAAACTATCACAGAGCTGAAGATTTTGTGGTGGGATCTGAGATGGAGATAAAAACTGATTGAGCCTATAATTTTTTAAAACAATTTTTTTGTTATTACTTTTCATGAAAAATTAGGTAACTCTAAAATATTTTATTAGATATCCCATCATGTGTTACATGTCTTTATCATGTTTAATGTGAGAATCAAGCCTGAGCCACCATATTTATCTTCTTGTCAATGCCTTCATGCAGATAATTCCTGGATATCCTACAAGTAAGAGGTCATGAAAACCATTTTGTGGAATGATGTTATTATGTCTCACATGAAAAGACATCACTTATGGGTAGATAATTCATGTTGCTGCCTTCTGAATGGCTGAGTCTCCTCAGCCGGTTTTATCTCCTGGTCACCTCCTCTGCAATCAGTTTAAAACATGATTTGCTATTGGACCCTATGTAGTTGACTGTGACACCTGGGAAGTCAAAAAACTCCTGTATTGTTTATACTTACAAAAGAGGTGGCACATGTTGCCAAATGTGGCCTTGGCAGTGAGAAAGCTCAGGGTACCCTTTATTCCACATCTGCAGACAAATGGTGGACAAAACACTTTAGGGCTCTATTTACTGCAACATCATCCAAGATGCATGCTTGGTCTCAGAGAAGAGAGATAAATGAGCCTAATGACTAAGTCAATGAGCAAGGAGAACTTTTTGTTGTTGCCTTTTTCTTTTTTTTTTTTTAAAGATTTTATTTTTTATTTATTTGAAGAGATAGAGATATCAAGCAAGAGAGGGAACACAAGCAGGGGGGGAGTGGGAGAGGAAGAAGCAGGCTCATAGCGGAGGAGCCTGATGTGGGGCTCGATCCCAGAATGCCGGGATCACGCCCTGAGCCGAAGGTAGACACTTAACGACTGCGCTGCCCAGGCGCCCCTGTTGTAGCCTTTCTTTTAAACTTAGAACTAAGGTTTAGCTTCAAGCATTAATTTCATCTCAGCGACCCTATTTCTTTTTCTTTCTTTCTTTTTTTTTTTTTTTTTTTTTAAGATTCTATTTATTTATTTGACAGAGAGAGAGACAGCCAGGGAGAGAGGAAACACAAGCAGGGGGAGTGGGAGAGGAAGAAGCAGGCTCCCAGCAGAGGAGCCTGATGTGGGGCTTGATCCCAGGACTCCAGGATCACGCCCTGAGCTGAAGGCAGACGCTTAAGGACTGAGACACCCAGGCGCCCCAGCGACCCTATTTCTAAAAATGAAGTAGTGGTCCCCTTTAAGTCTTTGTTATTACCTCTGAATTCTGTTGAGGTAATAGAATATTACAGGAGGTAAATCCTGAGCAGTCACTGAAGACCTTGCAGAACACAGGACGTGGAGGGCTGGCGGAGGGGAGAGGGAGTGGAAGAGGGAGATTGTTTCCCTCTGGGCCCTTGGAATTAGCATCATACACATACTACCTTTATTTTCATTTTTCAGTCATTGGCACTTGACATTAAGTTTTATCTGAAGTGAAGTCATGTTTTAATTATTGATTTTGTTAACTGTGGATAGTATTGTCTTCCTTTGCATGCAATTTCTTCAACTGTCTTAGATATGGGTTTTCAGGGTCATTATGAGTAGGAGGGTTTTTTTTGTTTGGTTGGTTGGTTTGGTTTGATTTCGTTTTTGGTTTTTCTTTCGCTTTGCTTAGTTCTGATCACAGGACAGTTCTTTATCCTTCTGTCTCCCTAAGCCCATAATTTGCATAAAACTATAATTCAGATACTGTGGATTCTAGCTTCTTTCATGAGCTGAGAGCCCTAGGCATCCCCTTGCTTCAAGCAGTAGAGCTGGAACAGAGGAACTGAGCCCCTACCCCCACTACCAGCTTCTGGCTCAGGAGCCCAAAAGTCATTTATATTCAGCCACACTTCCCAATTTTTCTAGTCCAAGGAGATGTTTGGTTTGTTTTTGAACTAGGCTTTGTGTTAGGGTGTCTTCTTTTTATATTTTATCTTTCACTTTTAAATGATAAGAGTGGAGGCATGCTTCAAAACAGCTACTGACAGAGCCATTGTGACCAGATGTCCCCAGGGTCCTTACATTATCTAGAGTTCTTTGATACTGAGCCATAGACTGAAAATAGGTTAACTATCCTCTGATGATTCAATGGTTCTCAAATTTTCATATGCCTAAGGGTCACTCAGGTCTTTGTTACAAAGCAGATTCCCAGACTCTATCTCTAGAGATTCCAATTCAATATGGTTGGGTGGGAGGGGGGAGTGGAGCCTACATATCTACACTTTTAATCCACCTAAGTGATTTGGTCTGTTCCAACAGTGGATAATTGATAGATTCTCAGAAACCAATAGCTCCAGTGTATTACAATTCAAGCATGAAGAGGATTGGTTACAGGGGCAGGGAATTCTATTCTTCTGCATTGGACAGCTATTTGTGTGACCCTTCAAGAATCAGGATATCCTGTGAAGAAGGGGAAGAAAGAACAGTAATGACTATAGTTCCAATGTGAGCAATAGAGAGGAACATAGCCAGCACATTCAGTCAAATTCTGTGTAGCATGGTTGACAGAAGGGAATCTCAGATCAGAGATGCAACACAAAGGAAAAAAATTTATATAAGTTTAATGTAGTGTCTCCTATTCAATAACTTAATATAACTGTAGTAAGAAAGTTTGTCTTTTATGCTAGAAATGCCCGTGAGTACTGAGAAAAGCAGAGAGGGAATACACTACTCAACAATATTCTGTGAAATAATCTTTTATGGGGATTAAAATGATTAAGGTGTTAAATTTATACTGAAGAGAACTTGACTAATACGTGGCTTAATGACAGTGATATGAAACAATGAAAAAACAGTAGATACTAGCTGATGAATTCTTCACTATATTGATGTGAAAGTTCCTCATGACCAAGAAAATGGCAAAGCCTTTTTTATCTATTTGCATGTTACTCTATACGTAAATTATAAAATGAGTGAGTGACTGATCTCAGGATCTTCTGGCTTGCAGTAGCTAAATGGCTCCAGTCCCATACTGTGAAGGATTAGTGCAAAGGAACAGTACCTAACCTTGGGAAAAGACAATTAGATCATTCTGCATGTTTATGTTTGTGTGTGTGTGTGTGTGTGTGTGTGTGTGTGTGTGTCCCTCTGCCAAAAGATGTGTCAAAGAATTCTAAAATTGAACGAGTTATAATTCCTTAACAAAACAGACCTTAGTTACTATAAAATTCCTCTATGCCTTCTGCTCTCTAAATCATCTTGTATATAAATGGGAGAAAAGGCCCAAAACTTGCTTGCTTTTTCAGTTTTCTATTACAATCTAAATGGGCTAGGCTGGGGGTTGGCTTGACATTTAATTATGGAAAACTTAGACCAGTTCTTCCATAGCTTTAGCTAGAGTCTCTCCTGGGGCACAGGCACACTTCAGATGAACGTATCTGTGATCCCGCCGTAGAAGTTTAAGCTGAGGAAAGGCCGGCTGACAGGTCTTATGTAACTTGGATTTAGACTTCTGGTTAGTGATAGATACTCCCCGCTAAGAGAAGCTGAAGATGTCTACGTGTAAAAGGAAGATCTGACAGAAAAAAAGGGTTTATATAGTGCATCTACATAGGAAAATTTCAACTCACAGAAATAACAGATTTTGAATATTGCTCTCCAGGAATAGGCAGTCAAGAAACTGATACGAGAGATCACAGACTTTTAGTATAGCCATCAGAGTGCTTAAGACTGGCAAATTTATCTGATGTATTAAGAAATGTATGTCATCCTTTATGAGCAAAATACTGCATACACTCCAAAGTTTCGTTTCGTTTCGTTTCTTTTCTTTTCTTTTTTTTTTTTTTTTTGCCAGCAATATACTTCTGATAACTGTCATCCATTTTTTTCATAAATGTGGCAATGTACTATGGAAATTTCTGCTGACTAACCAAGGAAGTGAAAAGTAAAATGAGGAAATAGAGCATGTCTTTTGACAGAGTGACTTGAAAAGTATGGTGTCCATACATAAACATGCCAGATTAAAGTCCTGATCTTCATGGATGTGGTGTCTGAGTGACTTCATGTGGAGGCAACATAGTTCAGTGGTTAATATATGGGATTTACAGATAGATCTTGGATCAGCTGGGTTTAGGCTTTACCTTTGTACTAAATATATGACCTTGAATTTGACAGCATCCTTTCTCAACTGAATAAAGTAATTATGCAAGATGACTAGCACAGGGCCTGCCCTCTAGTTCCCCTGGATGTGTGCTAGGGGGAGAAGAGGAGAGGGGTGGTAGTGGTATAAAGGGCAAAGGATGAGAAGAGAGAAGCAACTGAATACAGCCCGTTATGCAAAGCATCCTGTTCTAGGTATGAGCTATCAGAATACAAGTGATCAGTTGTCTGAAAGCTGGAAATGGTGGACCAGGAGATTCACTGCCTGTATTCTCAAGAACAGAGTTGCTGCCCAGCTGCCAGGAATGCTGCCTTTACACAGCCTCCCCCTGTCAAGGCCAAACTTCACCTTTCCTGGGATGGTCCACAGCCAACGACTGATGAGGGCAGAAGTATAAAGGTCCAGCTTTGTCAGCTTATTGGGACATATATTCTAGCAGTTGACCAAGGCTTTCTTAGGCTTTTTTCACAGTTCAATTTGTCCCACTATCCAACCCTACTTCCTTCTCATTCCTTCCACAGGTATTGACCTCTAACAAACACCCTCTACTCCAGACTAGTCTCAATTTCAAAGTGTACAGAACCCAACCTGTGACACAAACTCTGGCAACAGGTGTAGAGCATTACAGTCCTAGGAAGCAAGCACACTAGACATGGTCCTTTATACCTCCACATTCCATGCAGCTTTTGCATAGAAAGTTTATGAGATTCATAAAACAACATGGTTTTACAAAACCTCTGTGAATGCTTATCTGAATATTCATTGTGCAGAATTCTTACAAAGTAATGTCTACATACCCAAGGTATACAGATTGTGGCTAAAACCACAAACAAAAGGATGGTTATGAGACAGAGATAAATGGTTGCTATTGTTGTGGCAATCATTTTGAGAAATCTTTCCCAGTAGCAGCGATAGATTTGCATGGGTTCATTACATTCTCTTTTTTTGGTCTTTAACACTGCATTCTTTTTTTTTTTTTTTTTTTTTTTTGTCTTCTGCTTCCAAGTATAGACATTTGCCAGGTGGCATGCTGGGTTCGGGCTATAATCTCTGACCAAGGAATTTAGTGACAATTGATGACCTATTTTGGGATTATTCTTCAGGGTGAGCTAATCATAACTGATGGCACAGCTGTGTCAAAAATATCTCCACTGAGACCTTTTATCTGGAGCTTCCCTGCCAGGTCTGTGGCAGAATATAGTAAATGTTGTTATTATTATATAAATTATGGAAAAGCTAATAAAACATTCGTCTACCAGCCAATAGTGTGAACCAGAAGGACTTGGATCTCTTCTACTTGCTTAGTACAGCAGAATTAATTGAAGTCAGAGTGTAATATGGGTCAAAGAGTACCAAGGTAATTCATCAAATATCAGAAGTCAAGGTTGGGTTGTAAGGCTGGGTTTGGCAAGATATAATTTTCTTACACAGCAGAAGATAAAATAAAAAGAGGTAATTTCAGGAATATAAGAACTGAATTAGGTCACCAAAGTAAATTCAAGGTTGAGAATCCAGGGATGTAAATAAAGAGGGATAAGGGAAACACTATATCATATGTCCATAGAAAGGTCAAAGTAGTCATATTAGCAGTATAATAATAATGACATTTAATGAGCATTTACTATATGCTGTCCACTGGGCTAAGCAGTGTACACGGATGAGGCAACTATTATTATTACCTTTATTTCACTAGGTTTGGAGAGGTTAAGTAACCCATTCAGTCACACAAGTAATGAGGTATGGAAGCAGGATTTGGTTAAAACATATTTAGAGCCCATAATATTAAGCATTATGCATCACTGCCTCTACATGGAATGACCCAAGAAATAGATTCCCAGGAAAGAAGGGAAGTGTCTTAAAGGACTTCTAACAGTTGATTCTACCTGGTAGTGGTTTTGTCATGCAAAGCTCTATAGATTAACCCTTTAATGTTGAGTTCACTTGGTTAGACAGATAATTGATCTAAATTGATCAACTTTTATGATATTTTAGCCTGCATGTACAGTATCACTTTTAGAAAAAGATAATCATTGGTAAGTTTTCATTATACAAAATTGCTATTTGCCTGATCCCATTCTTTCCATTTGAGGGTATTTCTATAATAATATCGGACAGCTGTATATAATATATACAGTGTTATATATTAGAATGTATTATACAATACATAATAATATAGAATCTCATAAGCTTCATGAAGATATTAAAAATATTCATTATAAATGATTTAGCCAACTAAGAGATAACCATACACCATCCATTATACAATTACCATAAGCATATAAAATAAGTTATTTAGAGTGGGGTCTATTATGAGTTTTCAATACCAAAGTGGATAAAACTTCACCAAATATAGTTAAGAGAATTTCTCTAAAATATATCCATTCTAGATCTCCTCCCCCCAGCCCCAACCTTGGATCAACTGTGCTCTGCTGGTCTTCTTCCTTTTAATCTTTAATGTTCCTTCCTTAAATATCTAACACTCTAGCTCTATTCCTTCACCATGGAAGGAAGTAGTTGTACAACCCCAAATGAAATGGTCCATCCATTAGCCAGCCAAGCACTCACACAAAATGTAAAAGAACACACAAGGACAACCTTACTTCAGGTCCAAGTTATCTATTCCAACCCACACAGAGTCTTTCTGCGCATGCACGTGAATGTGCCTGCATGCATGTGTGCATGTGTGTGTGTGTGTGTGTGTGTGTCTGTGTGTGTGTGTGTGTGTGTGTGTGTGTGTGTTGGAAATGAAGTTTCTGGGCTGCATTCTCTATTCTACTTCACTCATCCTCTCAACTTTTGTTTGGACTCTGAGGTCTCTCTAGTGACCACCTCTTGCAGTGGTAGACAAATATGTCTTGTTCCCTTCTCTTTTTCCCTGTCCTCCATGGCCCCTCAGTTTGTTTAAACCTATTGTCTTAGGCCCTGACCTCCCACATAACACACACCTTTTCTTCTCCTCAGTCACCACTGAGAGCTGTTGGTGTTCTACTGCTTCTTCGCCATGGAGATCCTAGCTGGCAGTCCTCTGAGTGGATCACTTAAGACCCAAACAGATAACACAGCTCCCACACATTACACATAGGAAAAGAGCATCTGTCTTAATTACGCTCAGAGATGATCGGCAGAGACAGTTTCCTGTGTCTCTGCCTGAGCTGTGACTATGACGGGGGTGTTTTAAATATTGTCTTGAGTCATTATAAATAGAATCTTCACTAAGCAGAAACTCTTTATAATACTTGCTCAAAAACAAATGAACATTCTCTATGAATATACTCAGGGAGATGACTGTTGAATCATTTTATGTTCACTTGGGTACGTGGGTGGGGAAGGGGTGAGGTCCGTACTTGCCCAGAAACTGTAAACTCTTTGTACAAATTACCTTTAAAAAAAGATTTAAAAAGTGAAATGATATTTTTAGATCCACATGTTTATAGAAGTTTTTTTAATTAGGAAAAAACATATTTTAGTCATTCTCTCTGAGTTCACTCATCTGCAAATGGGAGGAAAAAGGAAAAGCCGAACTGTGAGGTCACTGATATTCTTTCTAGTGCTAAGATCCTATGATAATAAAATACCTTGTGAGTGTTGCTTAAAAACAGTAACAAAAAATCTGGAGAGCCTAATGTATGCAGCCTATTCATTTTTTTCAATCATTTTCTATTCTGAAACTGTTGAAGTGAATTACTATGTAATAGCTTTTTGTATTACGTAATAGCTGACTTTATTAGAAACCACCTTCTGGTTTCTGGTGAACATTTGCCCATATTGTGAAGTCATCATACAATCTGGCACAGTGGACACCTTATAAGTAGAAGAAATTTAGGACTGCAGCCATATTGCAGGTCATAACTAATATATTTTGGCAAAGAAATGTTTAAATGTTTATTCTTCTTTTATTAAAAATCATATATTTACAGTAGGCCAGCAAGGTGCTGAGACTATATTTGTTTTGTAACAAAAAGTCATCACACTGCCATATTTTTCCCAAACTAGAGTTCTACATTAGAAGGCTGTTTTCAGAAGGACACAAATAAGTATCTTAGTGGATAATTTCTAATGCAAATGTACATATAAAAAGATATTTTTTTTCCTATCAGGACAATGCTGTCTTGTTACAATCAAATATGGTTAAAAGAAAAACGTCCTAACAACATCCATTGGAAATAGGGTCTTTAGGCTATCAAAAAGCTAATGATAGCATGATGAAAACCCAGCTATAATGGTACAAAAAAGTTCATAATTATGCTGATATAAACATGATAATGTTTATATGTCTAGAAAGAAAGTGTACCATTTTATTACTTACTAGCGTTAGTGACAGAACACTTAGAGATAGGTTTTAAAAGAGGTATATGTGGTTTTAGCTGCATGACTCCCATTAAGGTCAATGAGAATTACATGGTTAAAGCATGGTACACCATTTTGAAAAATTATCCCAGAGGGATCTAATATGTCTTTTTATGACTTACTCATGCAAATCCTTTTATTTTCCAACAGCTCTTTGGTGTGGCAGAGTAGGGTAGATGAATTTAAGCATTATTTTTATTTTTATAAATAAAAGCTATCCCTTTGAGAATCTAAGACAATTGACTTATGGCAGGATTCCCATTCCCCTCCCCCCAATTCCTAAATATGAGTGAAGCAATTTTTAATATATTTTAATGACAAAATAAAGTTCTTTCAATTGATGAGAATTGCTAACATATTTTAGAAATGGAAATATTTGTTAATTCAATTTAATTCTGCATATACTTTCTGAGCTTCTACCTGATATCATATCACCATTCTAAGTCTCTGAGTTTAACTGTGAGTAAAGCAAAGTTCCTGTTCTTTTAAGTAGCTTCTATTTAGTGGGGGAAGACATAATCAGTGAATTAAAAAGAAAAATAGATATTGTTTGAATATTCCATTTGTCATAAAATCATAAATTTTCTGCCAAAAAGAGATGTAATAACTATTTAATAAAATGTACCATTTCATAGTCAATTCTTCTTATAATATTTATCCCCAAATATTCTTCTTTTATAGGAGAGGTGCTAAATTTCCCTAATATCAATATGAGACCAATGTTTTAGAAATAATTTTGAAACAACATATAAAAGTACAAGTAAAAATGTATAAAGTAAGATGCTATGAATGATTGGAATAAGAACAAGAATGAGGTAAATATTAATAAAATTCAAACAGGAATATCTGAAAGAGAAGATGAAGAATGAAACTATGATAATGAAATAAAAGAAACACGTGAGACTTTAAAGAATGAAGGATTTGATTTAAGTTAAAGGTTTTGATTCATAATTTTTCTTTCTCCTATTCACTGGTCCAGAAATTATTTGGGGTGGTGGAACTTTCCATATCACTGCTGTGATTGTTTACCTGCTTTCCATATTCACGTTCTAAGAGGGCTTTAGAAAGGAGTCCCTGATAGAGACTGCTTTACACTACAACAAAATGGGAAGGATAAGCACTGGTGACAAATTATAAGGGAGAGTCTAAAGTGACAGGAAGGTGATGTTCACACAAATTTGATGAATCTAAGTAGGTGGATGGAAGTAAACAATTATTAAGAAAAAAGCAGAGAGATTTTTGTAGTGAATAGGAATTACGGTTACTTACACAATTAAAAATCATTGTCTCTGGTTGCTGAATGAATCAAATCATGGGCCCAGGATTAATAAACCCTTTTTTTTTTTTTATTATTCTTCACAATTGAGTGCAAATTTTTGTAGACCTAAGAAGCTGTATGCATCTATGCATCTATCTAAGCACTATGCATCTATCACTTTTTTTTTCTTTTTTGAGAGCATTGCCCATTTTTCAATGATTGATAAAAATTGTTAAATAAGGCAAATACTGTGCATGCTGCAGTGTAATGAGGCCTATCAGGCAGGGGGAATACTGCTCATCATGATATTAAAATTAAATGTAGCATTTTTAAAATCTTTGACATAAATAAAGAAGTTACTTCTCTGGACCACTGCTTTTTCCATAAACTCAATGTTCTGTATAAGTCATTGTCATAGGATATATTTTATTTTGAGGCAACCCAGTCATTTTCCCCCCATAAATAAGTATCAAATAAAGTATCATTTATCTAAAAATTATGTCTCGTAAGGTCCATAATATGCCAATGATACAAGTTAGGGGAGGCTGACTGTACTTCTGGTAATTTATACCCATCTTTTAAGATGACTCTTACTTTCCTTCAGATATACAAATGATGCCTTCAGTTTAAAGGTTAGTTGGGATGGTACAGATTTACATCTATTTTTGTAACAACACAGATGTTTTTGTTTGGAACTCAAGATTCTGGCTAGGATTATCTAAAATATTTCTTTGGAAATATATGGGAAAAATAAATAAGCTTTCAGAGCCAAGAAGTCAATGAATAATGATAATAATGATAACATAGGGAAAACACTCTTCTTGGTCGTAATCATGTAAAATATTTTAAGGGAGCATCCTCTTATGGATGACAATTTGACATTATGTCTCACACTTCATTTCAAAACAAAAAGTTTTGCAGGCAAATAAACACTATTAAAATATGAAACAGGTAAAACTACATGGCAGTGTCTTTTGAACCTTTTCTCTGTTTTCTCTGGAGTCTATCATATCCACAAAGCAAGGAAGAGATAGAAATGTTTTAATTACAAAGGTAAGACTGAACTATATAATCTCGGTGAGCTGGTCTAAGGAAATGCTTTTAATAAGTGATGAGGACAGAATTCAAACTCAATTCATCTAGTTTCCAGCCTAGTATTTTTTAAATTGCACTCTCGCTAAGGATCTGTGTAAAAAGAGTATTTTATCATGCTATAAATTGAGATCCACCAAATATTAAAAATAATACTTTAAAAAGATCGTTTAAAAATTACCATCACTATCATCAAACAGTTATTGAGTGTATCCAGTGAGTAGAGAACCTGCCGAATCCCAGCTAAGAAAAACTCCCGTTGCAGGTAATTTTGCTTACCTGCTTTTACAAAACAATTAAAATTAAAATTGTTCAGTTTGTTTTGATTACAAAAGTATTACAAATTCATTGTTATTTCAGAGCAATTCAAAAGTATGAAAAGAAATATAAAAATCAGTAATCTCATTGCTGTGAATTGTTACTTAATATATATTGGAAATACATTGTAGTTCTTTTCATTGTCTCTGTGTATCCACATATATACATGATTTTAACATTAGGAAATTTATACCACATGTATTTTTAAAAATACAGGATTAAAATACGGCAAATTGAGAAACTTTGATATGGTGAATTTTAGCAATCTTTTATTTTGTTATTTTCCCCTTTTCTTTAGAAACTCCATTCACAAATTGAACAAAAAAAATTTAAATATGCATGGACAAGGATTAGTGTTTTTAATGCATCAAGACTTTGTATAAGCCAATGAGAAAAATAATGAACACAGAAAGGAAAAAAAGATTAAAGATCATAGACAATTCACAAGTGAATAAATACAAATGGCTAATAAAGATATGAATATATGATCCGTATATTCAGTAACCAAAGGAATGCACATGCAAACAAGAATGCTAAGTGATAAAAGCAAGAACAAGAATGAAGACAGGGAGAGGAAGAGCAAGAGGAAAGGAGAAAGGGCAAGCATGGCCGGTATTAGCAAGAGTGTTAGGAAACAGGGGAAGTTGTATACTGTTAGGAGGAGACCAAGAGCAGGGGCATAGGACTGATGGGTAGGGAGATAAATTGCAAAGAAAATATAGACCAGAGTGATATGATCAGGAACCTCGTTCAGGGTAGCAGCAGCAGCAATGGAAAGGAAAACAATATACTTGAATATTGTTCAATTTTATTTCAATTTTATTGAAATATTTATTTATGTTCAATTTTATTTATTATTTTATTGTTCAAATTTAATTTCTCCCCACCCTCTGCATACGGGATCTTACTTAAGCCTTTTGAGAATGCGTCACTTTACATAGTAGGAAATTCAAACTTGGAAATGTGATTTGCTCAAGGTACTACTTGCTAAAATGTGATAAAGTGAAGACTGAAATCAAATGTTTGCATTTAAATCTTTGTGTACGACCTATTCTGCCTTATCGGGTAGGATATCGAATAGAGTGACATGAAAATTAACTATAAGGGAAAAGGTAAGCAATACAATTTTCATTTGTGTTTTTTCTTAAAAATCATTCTGTTTCTACCGCTATGGACATGAGTTTGGGAGCCCCAAGCCTGGAAGAAGAGCACCTGTAGCTGACACTGTGGCATCACAGAGGGTATACAGCGTGTTCACGCACAGCAGCTCTTCTGAATTCAAGTCTAAGTTAGGACAAGAGATGAAGGCTGAAGAGCTTTCTAGAGTTGATGACAAAGACAAGACGTGCAAAATAACCAAGGGAGAAAGTAAGAGGAAAGAGCAGAGAGTTTGAAGAATTTATCTTGTAGAAAGTCCATATTTAAGGAATAGGAATTTAAAAAAAGACACAATGTTGGCTAAATGACCTAGAACACCCTTGCTTGCCTTCATTGTCATCCCTTCCATCGTCACCCAAATCTTACCTAACTTCATCCCTTCTAAGCTCCAACCAGCTGAATCATCTCGCTATTCTTTGCCCCAGTTTTCTCAATTTCATGCTGTTTTTATAGTACCAGAATGTTCATGGTAAGTATAGAGCAGTTGTTCTCAAACGGGAGGGGACTTGCCCCACAAGTACACCTGTCAATGTCTGCAGACAGTCTTGGTTGTCACAATTCAGGGGAAGGGGGATGTGCCCCTGGCATTTGGTGGAGGAAGGCCAGGGGTGCTGCTAAACATCCTATGACACACAAGACGCTGCCTACAGCCAGGATCTGTTCCTCCCGGAATAGAAATAGCGCCGAGGCTGAGAAACCCTGGTTTAGATTAAAGATGTGCCAAATAACTCCCAGTTTAAGTACTGTTTTTCTAAGAACAGAAGGAGATAATAGGTTAATAGGTGAGAAAAGGCCCATGTAGAGAATTAGTTTCTAGTTTTAACAATACAAGAGGCAGCTAGTGAGACCCATTTAACAAGTACATGTGGACCATAGGGGTGACTGTGATAATGATGCATTGTCTAGTGTCCTCTTATGAAGCCTACTTGTCATGGATTTTATTTTACTCCTTTTTTTTGTTACACAATTTTTTAAAACCTAAGCAGGATTGACTTAGAAATAAAACCCAACATGTTTTCCAGTTGATCTTGATTTAAAGGAAACCTTTGGTAGAGTGCCTCAGGGTACACTGGATATGGCTATTTATCTTTATCCTAGTAGTTTATATATTTTAAGAAAATGATGAATGGAAGCTTTAAAAAAACTCATTATGGTAATTGATTATTATAGAGAAACCTTGGGAACTTTACAAAAGAGAACTGTATTCTCCTGCTATCTTAGCTTTAAACCAGACGTGTAATTAGAAGAATCCATAAACATTTGTCACAGTAAGAAAAGCCTGATCGCTAAGTTTAGAAGGAAACTCTAGAGTCACTTTATTGTCCTGAACTGAGATGACACACAGTAGTGGTTGCCACATATAACAGGAGATTAATATGTCCTGTGAAATAAAAGACCACCCACGTGGAACCAGTGTAAAACGTAGTGATAGCAAAGCTTGGTTCATTTCTTTAGAAAGGTTGAATGTGATGCTTTCCTTACAATGTCTCAGCATTTGCGAATTGAAAGAAAATTTAGTTAAAATGTCATTTAGACAATTACTTTTAATTTTTATCTTGTTCTTCACTTTCTCTAAAATTTTAAAGGAACAACAAAAATATGGACTGAGAACACCATGTAAATATACCCATGTCCACATACTTTGCTCTTCATACACACACACACACACAATCACTTACACATTAAGAAAATGGGAATCCCTATGCCAACTGTATAGACAGCTCAAATGATTTTTTTTCTTATGAATACGGTACAACAGTGATACCTCTAAAGAATTAATAAATGACTATGGAAAAGGGCAAACTATGTCAGCATTAGGGAAAAAAGTGAAGTTTGCCATGGTTACGATAATGACATGTGATAATAGAACATTGTGTAGTTTTTACTCTTTAAAACATATACTCTGTAAGGTGGGTTGAAGATCATGGCTTCAGCTTCTAAGCCATCTTGAACCAATGTGACTCCTCCTAAGGGGAGCAACCAAGGCCCCACTTAAACTTGCCCTCAGACATTGGAGGAAAATTCTTTTAAAAACTTCATTAGGGCTTCCCAGTTATAAGACTCAAAGCCTCAGGACTTGTCATCACTACATACTGCTATAACTCCACCAGGTAGGAAGCATATGGGATCCTGCAAATCTTATCTCCAACCATCTGTGTCGAACTCTATCCAATGTGCATTTACTCCTAGATCTAAGAAGCACTTCAAGTTTCAGCACTTAGAACATTAGGCCTCCTAGCAAACTGAACACTTGGTTAGATTTAGAGTAGAGAATTCTGGAATCCAAATAATCTCCTAAGTTCAAAGGTCAGCAAATATAAGAGACTCATACTTTGCCCTCTAAGACCTATGGTAAAATGCATGGATTGGCAGAACTGTCTTCAAAAGATGCCAAGAGAACTCAAGAACATGTCCTTTTGAGTGCTGAGCAATTAACCCGGGGATTGACATCATCAGGAAGCATATACAATTCAGATTCTTTGATCCACCAGTTTCAAGGAAAGTCATCACAACCATGCTCCTTAAACCTATCATTTTGGGCTACTTCTCCAGAAGCAAAACCCACTGGCTAGCTATCATATCATGGACCGACAAAACTCTCCTACAGCTGTTTAGTGCCCTAATTTTCTTTCTTTCACTACTGACCTCCTTCCAGTGACCATTTCCACTGACCTTTCTTAAGTCATCACTTCATTAAAAACAAGGGCCCCTATCTTCCATACCTCTTCCTTTCATCCATCCAGGTGTTCTTTTTCTAAGTTGAAAATTGGCTCTAAATCAAGGACAGTATTTTCTCTGAAGCCTTCCTGAGCATAGCCTGATCATTACCCCCAAACCTACATTTTATGGGTTTTGAAGGTGGTAAGGGCAATCTCGTACTTTGATGATACTTACTTAGCCTGTTGCTACTAATGAACTCCCCCAAACCTTCACAGGTTTGTGAATCCTGATTGATGTATGTAATTTACATTTTCTGGTATTGAATTTTTTTGTTGTTGTTGTTTGCTTGTTTGTTTTGAAGAACAATTTCTGTGAGGCTTTTGAGAGCGGTCAGGGATTTGGGGTTAGAGCATGTTACAACTTTCAATCCTTTGTAAAGCTAATGTTTATTAAGTGCCTATTATATGTGAGATGCTAGTCTAGGTCAAGCATGTAGTGGAAACAGAACAGAAAAAATTCCCTGACCTCATGTAGCTTATATTCTGATGAACTTGATGGGAAGGCACTGACATCTGGGCCACCTTCCTCCTGCCTCATTCATGGAGACATGGAAATGTACAGGTCCATAAAGAGTTCTGCTTATGTGGTGCACAGTGCAGAAGGGCAATCAAAGGAAAGTTCTATGATTTTGGAAGCTTTTGTTAGCACTATGCAACACAGCTCTGCCATAGGATGATGGTGTTGCTTTGATCTCTTCCTCTCGTCAAGTTTTCTGCCAGAGATTTTAGGATTCAAGAATGGGCCAAGAATATACACAAAGTTGAGAACCATTGTGCTAGCTTTCTCTCTCTTTTAACCTCTTTATCATGACATTTTCAGGAAAATCTTTTTTTTTTTTTTGAGGTTTGTGTCATAAATCTATATCTCAATTTGGATGAGTCATTCTAAGAGGCAAGAGCGAGTATTGCTTGAGAATATGGACGCTGAAGTCAAACAGCTGTGTGACCTTCAGCCAAGGGTTACTCCAGGGTTGCAGTGAAGGTTAAATGAATTAATACATATCCAAGTGCTAGTAAGTCTGCCCAGCCAATAGAAAGTACTCAGTGAACGGCAAAAAAAAAGTCTTGGCCCCCAATACTCCTCTGCCAGTTCTCCATCTTAATAAAAGGCAGCACAATGCACCCAGTTTCTCAGGCCAGAAGCTCAAGCCACCCTTGACCTTCTACTTCACAGTTCCCACTTTCAATCCTTTAGTAAAACTCACTGGCTACCTTCAAACTGTTCCTTGTCTGTGCAATTCTCCCACTGATACCACCCCACTATCACTGTTATGTTCCTAAGAAATATTATGCCCTTACAATCCATACAACATTCACAGCAATATTTTTTAAATATACATTAAGTTGCATCACTCGGTTCTTCAAAACCCTACAGTGGTTTCCAGTTAAACTCAAAATAAAACTCTAACTCCTTATCACTGCTTTCCTTCTTCCAGAATTTTATCCTTTTACTTCTTAAAGCAAAGATCTATTAGTGGCACACTCTTATTCTGCAAACATTCTCTTTGTATCGGGTATTCTGTAGTTTCACTGTGATGTGTATTTATTTTCATTTATCTTCCTTGGGATTTATGTTTCTCAAATCCGAGGAATCACATTTTTAATTGCGGAAAACATTTCTCTCATTATCTCTGTATAGGGTAAATGTCGATATCTCTTTTCCATTCTGTTTCCTCATTGAGGAAGTACATTTATGCATAGAATGGACTTTTTATTTTGCATTCAAGTTTCTTAACTTCTCCTTGACATTTTCTACTTCTTTCTCTCTCCGTGCTGCATTCTAAGTAATTTGCTCAGAAATAGTTTTTAGTTTACTGTCTCTTTTCACTGTGTTCAATTTATTAAGGTATATGTTGAATTTTTTAATTCCTATGATGCTATTTGTTCTTTCTAGAAATTCTAGTTAGTTATTTAAAGTATCTGTTCTTTGTCAATAGTGTCTTATTTTTAGAATTTTGAATATATTTTTGACTATTTTTAAGACTTTATTTACTTTAAACTCATTTTTTATAGCACTTTCCCAATAGTTCTATCAAGTTCTTGGGAGTCTAATTCTGCCATGGGATATGCCTGCTGTTTTATCCTCAGATATTCTGTGATTTTGATTGTAAGTATATATATTCAATGGAGTATTCATGATATAAAGCCAGATTCCTCCAAAAAGTATTTTGTTGTTTCTGCTAGGTGTCACAGGGTTCGGTAGGGCCATCACGCACTTTTTATATAAAATTTTAAGCTTAGGAGTTTGGACACCGTACAGGTAATATAAAATTTCACCCCAAAGCCATGAGGGGTACTGTTCCAAGGCTATATTCTCAGGGCAATTTTTTGTCCCACTCTGAACGCAGGTTGAAAGAGAGAATTCCTATTGTCTCCATGTGCTAATGATCACCCCCCCCCACCCCCAATCTTCCATTTTCTAAGGGATGTAGAGCTTTAAATTTTGGATCTCAGTGCAAAGGGCCTTTGTCATAATACTGACTTTTGCAGGCCCAGGGTCCTATTGTCTGTCCTATTTTGGACATTAAACTCAAGCCTCTGGGCTAACATGTACAGGATTTACTCCAAAGACAGGCACAATGTCAGCTCTAATTTGCTGCTCCTTCTTATTTTTGGTTTTGGAGATTTTTCTTTCTTTCCTTCCCAGTCACAATTTTTCTTTTTTTTAAGAGTTTGTAAGAGGCTATCCAGCATTCACAGCTTTTTGTAATGGTGGTTTTTGCATGGTACACAGAGCATTTCCAAAGTTTGAATTCACTTGTTAATATTCTTTCCTTCCATTTTCCACATCTTTCACTCACTGTAAGTTCTCATTTCACTTGCTTTACATACCTTGTCTGATCTCAGAAGGAGTTGAGTTTGTGTCTACTATTACACACTTCTCGGTCTTTACCATTCTCCATATTAAAAAAATCTTTATCTGTTTTTTCCTTCATTTTTTTTCCTTTCTTGATCACATTATTTATAAAAACGTGACTAAAAGATGATTTGTACCATATGCAAATGAGGTGAATGCTTTCAATGTCACTTCCTGTGTTTATGAGTTTTCTCTCATTAAATAGATTATTAACCTATATTTTGTGATTTCAGTACACACTGAACTGGATGTACTCCAGTATGAACTGGAGTATTTTTTAGCTATTCTTATTTGTCTTTTAGCTAAAATAAACGATAGCATGAGGTCAAGACTTACTAAGTTTGGAATTTGAACTGTTTCACATGTTATAGCTCCTAAATCTTTATTCTACAGGACTCTTCTGTTCTTTAGATTGAAGTTTCTTGAGGACAAGAACATAGATTTTATTAGAGCAATTAATGAGATACTTACAACATACCAGCACTCAAAAAGAATTTACATTTAAACTAGGCTTTTTGTATAGCAATATTATGGAGAAATAGAAACAAAATCCTCGTCTTACTGAGCTGGCTCCAGATTTATAGACCATCTCTCCCCTGACAGTTATTGGCTTGATTTGCTGCCATCTCTCACTTCATCTTCCCTGTACTCATTACATTGTATTGTTATTTTTTGAGTCTATGTACTTGGGAGATTTTCTTTTCTGCCTAACCTCAGAAGCTAAAAACTATAGTTGAGAATTAGGAGTTAAAAATTATGTACTGAAAACCATACATTGAAAACTGTGCTCGAATATGTATTCAGCACTTACTACAATAATGAGATATATCTGCAATATATCCATTCACATACAAACCTAGTCCACTCACACGTGCACCCTCATTTGCCCCTGACAACCAGAAGTTGTAGGGTGAAGTGACTAGCACAGGAATTCTCCCATTTCACTGAATGAGAAAACTGATGCTCATGGGGCTCAGGTAAGCTTAGGAACTCTCCCAGGATTTTTAAATGGCAGAGCTAATTAATACTTAAACCCAAATGTCTGATTCTACTTTCAACGGTCCTCTCACTTTTTATTATTTTTTTAATGCTGTCTCCTTAATGTGGAAGCCACAGAGGTTTATGCATTATGGGCAAGACAAAAAAATGTTGACTACTTTTGTTAAAAGGGTTTGATTATCTCATTGTGAGACACTGGCTAACCTGATTAAGATTTAAATAACAATATCCGTCAAATAATACAGGACAGTATATCAAATCTGCAATATAGACAATGAGTGCTTGCTTATGCCAATAAGTAAAAACAGGGAATAATCAGAAAATGTCTCATAGTAGAAGTGGGATTAAGACCAGGCATTGAAGGGGGGCACCGGGGTGGCGCAGTCGTTAAGCGTCTGCCTTCGGCTCAGGGCGTGATCCCGGTGTTCTGGGATCGAGCCCCACATCAGGCTCCTCTGCTGGGAGCCTGCTTCTTCCTCTCCCACTCCCCCTGCTTGTGTTCCTTCTCTCACTGGCTGTCCCTCTCTGTCAAATAAATAAATAAAATCTTTAAAAAAAAAAAAAAAGACCAAGCATTGAAGGAAAACTAAGTTTTGAGTGCACAAGTAGGATGGAGGCTAGCATAACAGGAAGGAGGACAGGAGAGGCAAAGGTGCAAAATATGGAAGGGACAGGAATAGTTAGGGAAAAACGAACCTGTGTTGACTGCAATAAAAGGTGCACTGGCAAGTAATAGCTAATTGCACGCCATCTGTTCTGCCCCATGTTTGCGCACACAATTCCTGTGGTCTAAATGCTTTTACCTGGATGGTCATCATGCTCACTGCTTATGCTGCACAAACTAATAACTG
Source organism: Ursus arctos (assembly GCF_023065955.2). Lineage (NCBI taxonomy): Eukaryota > Metazoa > Chordata > Mammalia > Carnivora > Ursidae > Ursus > Ursus arctos. The sequence goes on from NW_026622985.1 coordinate 69,004,325, forward strand.
AACCCAGGAAATCTGAAATAATAGGAATAAATTCAGAACTACCATCACATGCAAAAAAAAGCCCCTTGTTTGGTTAGAGAAAGGACAGGAAAGGTTACATTTTCATACTATATATTATCTGTGGGATTGTTGATTTCTTTATGCACTGAGAAAACCAGTGGCATTTGATACTCACTAAGAAGAATAGGGGCCTTTCGCAATTCCAAATCGGCAGACCAGATTATCATGCTAGACAGCTCTCAGGGACCCTGTGCACAATTAGCAGGTGATCACTGCCATTTTCGGGGCACCAAAGTCATAAGAAATACACTCTTGCAAATACATTTGGAGTCATAATTAAACCCCTGTTGCCACAATAGGCTGTACCTATTTCACATTATGTACATGTGATTAATACAAAGAAATGGAAAATGTCAACATAAGAGTCAAAACTCACACTTACAGCTTTTTGCTATTCTGAGATGACATCTGAAAACGAGCAGTTTGGTGGGAGAATTTTCCATTAACATTGCTGATCAGCATGTGCTATCAATTCTGTATTGACTTCAATTATTAGCAGTTGCTTTGAATTTTCCATTAACTTTAATGATTGGCATTGGCTATGAAATTTTAGTGCTTTCTATGACCAGTATTTGCTACAAACTCTCCTCCTAATTCTTTGGTCACTCTTTGCTATGATTTTGCTTTGGGTTCTATTTGCTATTATTTTAACTTTACTTTTAATGGTTAGCTAAAGATCTAAATTCTTGCCAAAGAACAGTATTCAGCATTTGCTATGAAGTCTTTACTTTTTTTGTTACAAATGGATTTCAATTTAAGCCAAACAAATTAGAACCTATAAAACAAAGGAATTCTAAATGCAAGATACATGCGTCATGGAAGACATTAAAAACCATAAGGTTAGAATCTTATAGCATTTTTGATAACCAAAATTTTAGCTCCTGACTAATCTTAATGCTCCTGTATTAGACATCAGCTACCAAGCAGTGATTTATGATCAGCAAGTTGTAAGAAAGACTATTCTAGGGGTGTGATGAAAGATGAATGATCTTTTCTCAGACTGGTCAGGCTTTTATACTTCTACACAATAATGAACTAAATGCCCCAAATGATTTCCTCAATGGGTAACTTTCATAGATTTTTGGGGGGGCAAAACAATAAGCCATAATAGATGAAAAAATTCCATTTCCCTGTATTCTAGTACAAGAGATCCTTCTAAACATTAAGAGTACTATTTTAAATGAACTCTTAGGAAAAGTAACTTAAGGGTGTAATCACCATTCTTGACTCTTGACTCCCATCAACCCAGCCTCAAATAGTCTTCTCTGTTACTTCTCTATTTCTGCTTGGTCCATAGCTTGCACATCCCAGCTACCTTGCAGACTCCTCTGACTGGGCTGTTGTTTCTTCTCTATGCTGCAGCAACATTTTTTTTTTTTTTTTTGCTTTGATAATGGCATGTATCTGATAATTACAGAGGGCATCATCTGGCTCATTTTTCTGGGAGGTGTAATAGGGAGAGTTTTTGTTTTTTGTTTTGCGATCCCTGACAGGTATTTATAGCACAAAATCTTATAACCAATAGTCAGTTTAATGGTGCATGTTTGTGGGTGAAATAATCTTTTTCTTCTACCTGTTTGACTCTTGGAGAGAAGGTGTAGGGTGTGAGAACTGAGTGGCTTGGAGAGATGTCACTAAAAGTATTGTGAATCCTGGTTTAGATATAATAAAATGCTGAGGTCTGAACTGGGGTTAGGTGAAGCTCAGGATTGGGGTTAATTCTGATTTTGTGATTACCTTAAAAAATAAATATTATTTGCAAAATATTGCAAAATACATAGAGTATTTTGGTTATATTATTTTGATTTACATTTGTAAAGAGATTAATTTCCTTTAAAAGTTAAGCTATCTATCCTGATGCTTTAACGATCTTGGGTTTTTTGTTTATTGTTTTCATTTTGAATCCCATCAACTTTTCTTTTCCTGATTGGGAATTTCAGTTTTAGAATCTATGTTGAGCTTAGAATTACCTTGCAAATGACATTTCTCTAAGATGCAGCTAAATTTAAGAGATTTGTATAAAAACATAAGTCCATGTTGTATGTGGTTTTATCACTTAAGAATGCATTCCATTATAAAAACATTCCAAGTGAAACTTTCAAAACTTTGAACTTGATCTTGCAATCTGTCTTACTCTACTTTTTAATAGTATGCTTCCCAATCAGTCATCTTCCTCATAAATCAGCTCTTTCTGAGACAATCCAGAAAGACACTCACAATCATGAAATAATGGCACTTTTGTCAGGGAACTTGGGCTCCCACCTCTTTAATGCACATTTCATAAGCATTTGGGGGGCACTAAGTTGTTAGTTTTATGTTTTCTGCTTTAAAAGAACCAGAAGGTGAAGAAGATTACCTTTGGCAGTTCTGCTCCATGCCATCACTTTGTTGTCATTCTTGGAATGTCTCAGAAGGTTTTATTAGGTAAAGGCCTCTATAAATTCCAGGTGTTGACCATATGTTCATCATGCGTCCACAAACAGAAAAACGGTTTTATTTTCGAATCTGACTTCCTTGTATAAGAACAGCAAATCCTGCAGACTTGTTAGTACATAACTGTGAAAATCTTTACATAGTGTGAACTCTCTTTGTGAGCTAAGTTTCAAGCCAAAGGAAAATAGAACAACTATTCACATTCTCTCGTTATTCTACTGTGTTAGAGAAAAGCTTTTGTGAAATCTAGGAGGGAATGTTCTTTATCCCCTTAGTTCATCTGAGGGCGATGAAGTTTGGGGGTGGTGGAATTCCTACACCATTAGCTTTATCGTCATTTAAGAACGGTTTTTGGTTCACTTTTGGCAACTATTAAAAACTAATTCAGTTCTAGCAGCTGTGGTTTTATAGTTCCATCATGCTTTGTAATCGGTCAACAACCTAATGTATGCGATGCCAAACCCAGTGACAGCGGAGAGTTAAACAGTCAACTGACCCCGGATGTCCTGATATGGTCCCAACTATGGTTTCCACTCACCTTCCTCTTTGGACATTTGGGGAAAAGGGGACAACAGAAAAGAGTCCCCCACCAAAAAAACCCCCAAAAAACAAAAAACCTGCCACAAAGATGACACATGCACTGAAATGTCTTCATGAAATATGAGCCACCAAAACTCCTCTAGTAGTGTTTAGCTATTGTTTACAGCTTCTAGGCATTTCTGCTCAGGTTTGGTACTCAAAGAAATCAACTCCAAATAGTTTAATAATCTTTAAATTAGTGCCAGGTTGCTTGCAGAAGAGAAGCGCAAAATTATTTTATTTTTGTTTTCATCAGTGTCAATTTAACTAGAATTATTTGTCATTGGTTAAAATTGTAGACATAGTTGGAACACTGGTACAATAGAGATGAATGAACAGATAACTAACAACCAAAACATTCCATTAGTTTGGATAGCTTTTTTCCCCCAACTCTGGAAATTTGGGGTAAAGCAATAAAACCTATCAGTATATCAAATATATCTTAGACTTCAAATATTTTATATTCTGGTAATAACAAATTATACACTTATATCGGAGGCATAGGCTTTACTTAAGCTGAAACCAACTGTCCTTTGATATGAGATTATGAACTAAATTCTGACATGTGTTACTAATGATTCTTGATGCATATATTAGTTTATTATATAGTCCTTTACCTATTAACATATACACAGTCAAATCTTGAGCATATGAACTAATGGAGGAAATTTGTGAATAATGGGACAAATTACTCAAAGTGAAGGATTGGGGTGCTTGGGTGGTTCAGTTGGTTAAGTGTTCGACTCTTGGTTTCAGCTCAGGTCATGATCTCAAGGTCATGAGATTGAGCCCTGAATTCAGCTCTGCACTTAGTGCAGTCTCCTTGAGATTCTCTCTCCCTCTTCTTCTGCCCCTCCCCCCAATCAAGAACATGCACTCTCCTCACACTCTCCTCTCTCTGTCTCTCAAAATAAAAAATAAAAGTGAAGGATTATTCTTAAATGACTCATATTTGACTTAGATATTAGACAACATACTAGTAAACACAGTATTTATCTCTTTAATCTGAAAAATCTATAGTACTACCAATGAAATAGCAAAACTATTTTGTGATAATATAAATGCCTGCACCATGTTTGCCCCTCATACCTGTCCTTGTGTCCCCATCTAGATCCAGAAGAAAAAGCATCACCCCTCAAGTTAATACAATATGAAACTCTTATCTCCCATATAAAGCTAGTTCATATCTTTCTTAAGCTATTCATTCTACCCAATTCTTCTCCTTTGATGTCTAACTGATTAGAGCCATATAACATAGGGTTCATGTTCAACTGAATAATTAAAGAGAACTAGTGATATGGGTGATCCTTATAGATAAGCATGCATTAACTTTTTAAAAGTGAGTTTTTATAGTACCACTATATGATTTTCCTTTCATTTCAGATTTTCTAGTGATGAATTCCATAGTTTTATTTCTAAACAATTAAAAATATTTCTTAGGCAGGTAAAAGAACTAAAGGAAAACCCCCTTTACCTATATTGATAAACTCAAGTTAGATATTGTTAAAGTTCACTACTCCTAGTGAACTACATGTGTTTTGAATCTTGTAATTCTTGGATTTTCTTGTGAGATTAGAAAATTAAACTCAAAGCAGTTAACAATAAATTCAAGTCCCTGAGACCTTCTTTCCTCCTCCAGGCAATGTTCTGTTCTTTCTTCACCTTCTCTAGGATATACAGCTGATAGTCTGGAGGTTAGCATTTACAGTCTCAGGTGTGCAATGTATACCTGTCTTGTTTCTTTATTTGCTTAAGTCTTCTGAAGGCAGATGATGGGGATCATGCCTCTTTTGTACACCTAAGTGCACACAGCACAGTGGATAAGTACCCTGATTAATCAATTTTAAAAGAAAAAAAAACTCACTTTGCCATTTATCTGTTTTTCCTAGAAAATCTAATTTTTATAAAAGAATGCTGTTTTATTAAAACTATTACTTATTTCGTAACTCGTTCTCTCCTCTTTCCTGTGTCTATCGCCGTTTTTAAAACTACAGCATGTTTTCTCTACTATGACTTTTGTCCAGTCCTAAATTTGTTCTAATTAAGGCAGATCTCCTTCCACTCACTTTCAATAATCACAACTACAGTCTTGTTAATGACATGCATTCTAAGTACTCAATGCTGAACAGAGTCTACTGTCACAGGGAAGGACATGATTTCCACTGGTATTCCTTGGACCCAGAGCTAGAACTGACATTTCGTTATGCATGGTGACATGGCCCCTCTTCTGGAGGAGATATATAAAGTATTTCCTACAAATAGGCAACAGGCACCTGACCTGTTGGATCAGGTTACATCAGGTTATGTTGTGTTACATGATGTGACATGCCCTGAAGTGACCCGAGGCAATGTCATTCTGTGTTACCCTGGTGGAGTAGTGCTGCTCTTTATTAAACAACCATGGGAAGGCTCATCAGCAGTGGTCACAAACCATTTTCATGCCGCCTTTGCAAAGAAGTAGAGAATCAGCCACAGTCTGAACTCTTCCTCCCGGGAGTCATTTAAGGAAATCAAAGAACACAAGAATCACACAAGTTTCCATTGTTTTAAAAGTGGAATTAAAATTCTCAGGTATACAAGAGAGACATGTGTTTCTGTGACAAGGATCATACATGGCTGGGAAACAGCCTGGGCTCTGAAATAAAAAATGTTCCATTATGAACATTTCTCGTATTCTTAAAATCATAAGATTCAGATCAGTTTACCTACTTTTTTTTCTAACATAAAGTCTGTTCATAATGACCCTTTCTGATGATTAAAAGTGATCTTTTAAAATTATACATTGTGTAAACTAGAAGCCCCAATTAAAAGGTGGGATGAAAGTATGTCTTTAGTCTTACCCTTGGAATGATTTTTATCAAGACAGTGGCTCTCGGGAAGAAACTATCTTAAATTATTACATTATGTGATATTATGTAAAAGGAATCCATTGTGCTTGGTCATTTTTTCTAATGATTTTAATAGTATTTTCCTATTGATATATCTTGCATATAAATTTAGTTTTAATGATCTGCATAAAGAGCTGAACAATATTACATAGGTACATCTATCTAGTGATTTTAGAGTAATTACTGGTGCATGGAACAGAATATAACCTTTTGGTTATATTCTGCAGTAAAAGGAATAGGTTAGAGAGGTTTTTATGCAAATTAGAAATGCTCTGTGTTGGAAGCCTAATTGTACTTTTTATTGTTAGACAAGTCAATACTGCTTTAATACACATTTTATAAGCTTCTTGCTGAAATTGTATATGAAAGGGATTGGTTTCCATAGATGAAAGGCATAATCTTAACAATGAGGCCACATAAGCAGAGTGGTTGAAGTACTGATAAAGGATTTGTTAGCTCCAACATAGAATAAGTCTTATTAGCCTTATTAGTCACCACTGTTTGACCCACTACTATTAACTGTGTGAGTCACATGCATTGCAAACTAGGATGGGACAGCACTGTGTTTGGCCATTTAGAGTAAATGTAATCTAATGCAAACAGCATTTCAACTGCAAAGAAGTAAGGGCCATATCTTGTCCTTTAGTGTCCTCCTCATTCCCAGGGAATTACCTGATTATTGGGAATCTTAATTTTCAAAACATTTGATATCTAGGTAATCAAAGTTCAAAAATATCAAATGTAATGTTCAACTTCTCTTTGTAATCAACACAACGTATATGAGAGGAAATACATAAATAAGAGGTCATTGATTATAGCATCAGGGAAGTTTAAGATGATTAAAAGAACACCAAGTAGAAGTTCTGTTAAATCCAAATCATGTGCTTTTATCCTTTGTGCCATTTTCATTTACAATTCATCATGTTTCCCCCTTAATTTAATGATGCGATAGGTTAAGAACGGTTGTCATATAAAACTAATATTGCTAGAAAGAAAATTCTAGAAATGATAAAGTTTAAAAATCTAAAATCATAAAAGAATGAAAAGAAAAGCCAGTGTCCAAGCACTTAAATTTATGCTAGGGTTGCAGCCGTGTCAGGATGGATAATGTAGCTGCTCTGAGTCCTACCTATCTTCAGGACCTGCTTTTCTAAACCTCTTGCCAATTTTTTCTGCCACATGTACTTACAATAAATTTATTGACTGCTTAAGCCTGTTTTCTGTTGCTTTTAATTAAGAATCCTGACTAAACCATATATTCTTTAGTTTGCACTGAGAACAAATATTTGCTTATCAAATATGTACACAGAACAATAAAATCATCATCTGAATTACAGGTAAGATATAATCAAACAAAAAGAAAACCATAAACCAGCACAGAAGATAGTTATATATGTGATCATGTTATCGGGATGGACTACATCCATTCACTAGGTCATTCGTGAAATACTTAATAACATTTATGATAACCTGAGAACTTTTCTGGGCAACTGGATGTATAGAAGCAAGCTGGGAAGAAGTGCTGAATTTGAGATCTGAATTCTAGATATATTTTGAAAACAGAGCAAACAGAACTTACTGATAAATTTGATGGGATATAAGAATATGTAAGAATACATATTCTTACATAAGCATAAATACAAGAATACATAATACATATGAGAATATATACTAGAATTTTGACTTGTCTATTTGCTGAGATATGAAAGGCTAAAGGGAGAACAGGTTTATGGAGTATGAAGATCAAGAGTTTGGTTTTGAATTTGGTTTGAGATGCCAATTAGAAATCTAAGTGGAAATATTGAGGAAATGATTGAATGTTTAAGAGTCTGCACTTGCATCCAAGAGCCTGTGGTAGGCAGAATAATGGGCCCCCCAAAGATGTCCATGTCGTACTGAACCTATGAATATAGCAAAGGGGGATTTAGACTGCTAACCAGGTGACCATAAAATATGGAGATTACCCTGGATTATCAGGATTGGCCCAAAGTAATCCCAAAGGTCTGTAAATGCAGAAGTGGGAGGCAGAAGAGTCATTGTCAGATTGATGTGATGTGAGAAAGACTTCATAGGCCATTGCTGGCTCTCAAGATGGAGGGAGGGGCCACAAGCCAAGGAATGCACAGACCTACTAGAAACCAGAAAAGACGAGGAAAGAGATTTGTCCCTAGAGCCTTCGGAAAGGAATGTAGGCTGCAGGCACCTTGAATTTTAGCTCAGGAGACCCACTGCAGACTTCTGTCCTCCAGAGCATGAAGATAATTCTGTGTTGTTTTAAGCCACTAAATTTGTCATAACTCAGACACCATGACAGCATTGGATGTCTCCACATTAACAGTGGCTGAGAGGAACAACAGCAGCAACAGAAGCAATGCCTTCTTCCTGAGGCTACAGACTGGAGTCGGAGGACCAAGTCTCCAGGAGGTTATTTCAAAGAAAATAACAAGGAACTTATAAATCGCTTTATAAATTATAATTTAAAATTTATCAATTAACGTAACAGTTACTTTAAATGTTTGAGTGAGTTGAGAGATTGACAGGTTTGGGGGAAAGTTGGAACTGTCAAATTAGTGACAGATACACAGAAAAGTAAACAAAACTGAAACTAAAGAAACAACAGGAAAATAGGCAGTCATATTTCCAAATTAAGAAAAGTTGTTTAAAAAAGAAAATAGGGTCATAATATACTGTATAGCTTGAACCTTAGCAATATTTACGTATTTGTAACAATGAAAACACCAATTCTTTAGTTAACCAGAATTGTGGGATGTTAGGAGGATGAAGACAGGTAAAGGATGTTAGCAGTGGAGGACCGTTGTAAAACGTCTAAAATAGGAAGATGTATAAAACTGAAAAGTCAAAACCAGCAAATTAAATACATTATTTAAAAATATAAAGGTAGTGACACAAAGAAATAACTAAAAAAAATGAAAGTGATTGTGACTGGAGAACAGGACTGCTGTATTTCATTATAGATTTTAGAACTATATGATTTTTAAAACCTCTACATCTATTACTTTGATAAAAATGAAAATTAAATTTTAAAAGAGTATAAAAAGAAGTGTAAATAGACACTAGGGGTAGAGCCAGTGGCCAGTAGAGGTTAAATATTTCCTGGAGATCAGTAGAGATTCAGGGAAAAAGTGGTCTCCATAGGTATGGGCTGGGCCAGCCCTAATCAAAATTACCAGTAGGCAATTATCCAAAGTATCACAGTGTAACAACATGAATAAGGTTAAATTTTTTTAAAGATATGTTATGACACTCATAAAATGACATGAGTAGGATGGCAGAAAATCCTTTTATAATAATACTGTATTCTTTCTTACAGACATAATATTAAATTATCTTACAAGATATTTTAGGAAAGTTATTTGCTTTTTGCTTAAAAGTGATTGTCTATTCCTTTGTAAAGAACAATGAGGTCATTTGATCAACTTAGTTTAGGGTAGATACTGATTCAAAGGGGAGAAATGCCCTCTCTGGCCATGAGCATTACTTGTAAGATAAGGAAATAAGCCAGCCCCAGAGATAGTCTAGAAAGGAAGGAGAAAAGATGAATGAAGGGAGGAAACTGGGACGATACTTTGGAAAAATGTGCTGGAGAAGCAGAGGTAAGTTGATAAAAATTAACTCACCAATTCACGAACCGTTTCTTAGGAAGCATTGGACTAAATGCAATCTAAAAAGTCCTTCCACCTCTAAAATTTAATGTTATTTAGAGGTTAACACCTACTCTATGATGTTAATATGGATTACCTGCTGCGGGGCCAAGAACAACGTGACAGGTAGATAGGATCCCCATATAATTAATTGTCCAAACTGGGGCATTTTGACACAGAAAAAGGAGGTGCTACTAATAACTACTGGCTTACACCATGACTGGTTGAGAGCAAATTGAACGTATGGTCACTCGACACAGAGATGCCTTCTTACGCTGTGCTAACAATACCTCAGCCACTGGATAGTCAGCATGAAATAAGCAGCTGTGTTGGTTTTTAAAGCGTACCTAATTGATGAACATCTGGTGGCAGGTAGCCAGCCCATTAAAAATCAATTATACTCAACGACTTGCATCTGAGCCATACTGCACCAATCTCCTCACACTCATCAGATCCACATGTTCCTGAATAAACACACACACCACTCAAGCCAGTGCCTTTGAACTTTGTGTGGTTGGAAGCGAATTTCATCAATGGCTTTCCTCTGACCCACCGTGAAGAGAAGAATTCCTGTTGGTCCACTCCAGATTGCCGACAGGTCAAGAGACCTGGCAGCAGTTTGAATAAAGCTCTAAATTCAAGGGTAACCAGAGCAGTCACTGCTCTTTGTAACTTTTTAGGCAGCATAATATATAACATAAATACCAGAAGCTACATAATAAAACAATAAGGAGGAGACAGTGATCAGGAACTAGATTTAGGGTATGATAAGGGTATTAGAAATTAGTAATGAAAGCGAGAGTTCAGCTTCAGAATAGGGCGTGGAAAAGCTTCCCATACAAATCTTGGCTCAGATGCTGGTTTTTATGTTAGGAGTTTCTATCTGTAGCATACACCAGAGAATAATTAATGAACCATCCAGGTTTCTCTTATGAGAGGCATAATCCAAAGGGCTATTACACCAGGGATCAGTGGATTGGAAAAGAGAATGGACCCAGTGCCTCGAATACCACCCTGAGGAAAACCAAAATTTCCTCATTAAAGCCATTCTTGGATCCATAACTTGAACAGCACTGGGGATGTCTGGAATAGATGCTGGATCTTTAGCAGGCCATGAGAGCTACCATGTAGAGCCCATTTCAACAGAAGATAAGATCGCTTTTTAAAAAAACTTTACATTAATGATCACCCAAGAACTACTTCTGAATACATAGGAGTATGGTTGTAATTGGGTCAGGCCATCATCTTTTACCTGCCCAATAGCTAACAAGCCAGTCACAATGGACAGTTTTACGTTTCTTGTAAATAAGATTTAGAATAAATATGAACACAAATTTATGTCATGCAAATGACAGACATAAAAAATTTCTCTTCTATAAGCATCATCAACGTATAGCTTTAAACATAAATTACATAAAATAAGTGGGTTAATTATCTTGACTTTAGACATTAAACACTTTTCTTCTGCTTTTACACTATATGGTTGTCTCTTTGTAATTACAATTTAATTTTTAAATCGGAAAGAACCTTAGAGATCATTTAGTTCAAGCTTCTTCTTCATAGTTTAAGTAACCAAGGCCTTGAAGGGGGACGGAGGGTCAGATTTACCTCAGGTCATGCACTTTCTACACGGAGATTGGAGACTCAAAGCCAGATCTCCTGGCTCCAGGTCCACTGCTGTATTTCTTCAACTACTTTTTTTTTTTTTTAATGTAAGGCTTCTATTTCATATGGACTTGTTTATAAAAGCTAAGCCTGATTATGGCATCATATAACTTAAATCCATACTGAATCTTTGGAACTGAAATATAAGCAAACTAACACTTGTTAAGCTAGTTAAGTCCTCCTTCTACCGGCCTTAATAATCCATAATTTGACCTTTGCATTTTCTTTTGATGCTCACTTATACAAATATAACACACATATATATAGACTTATGGGCTATGTACATACTGAATATTCATGTATGTACATATATTTTAAATTTACACCGTAGGGGAGCCTGGGTGGCTCAGTCAGTTCAGCAGCTGGCTCCTAATTTCGGCTCAGGTCATGATCTCAGGGTCGGTTGTGAGATTGAGCCCTGCTTCAGGCTCTGCGCTGGGCACGGAGCCCGCTTAAGATTCTCTCTCTCTCCCTCTCCCCCACCCTTCTCCCCACTCTCTCTCCCTCTTAAAAAAAATTACACTGTAAAATATAATTTTATGTTAAGTTTAATCTAGAAAAATGAAGTCAGAATTTTCAGTTGATATTCAATACATATATGAAAACTCTATAAGCTACCATTCATCACATTTATAATTTACATTTTTGCTAAATAGCTTGATGTTTTCGTACAGCTTTCAGTTAGTTGCGTTTTCAGCTGTTCTTAAAACTACCTGCTCACTCATCAGAAGACACCATTTCAGTTTCCCTCCAGCCTTAGAAAATAATCATTCAAGCACTTTATTGTGTGGTGTGACTTTTTCTGACAACATCTGTTGCTCTGAAACAGAAAAGTACCCAGAGTGACAAAGAGAGTGTTTTCTACTATTTTACCCAAGCCGAAAAAAATGGGCCAGAGAGCCGTACAACCCATAACAATGTGAAAATCTTTATATGAAGTTGTTCACCAGAGACTTGTCAATAGGCTGAGCCATATTGGATCTGGCAGTCTTTCTACTGGGACAGTATTTGCCTTGAAGTACTATCTTTTCTCTTTTTCAATGTCAGCCTGAAGGCTCTTAGACAACATATGTTCATTTCATGTCTTAGAGATATTGCTTCTGGTATTGCAAATGCATTACCACATTGAGCTTTTTTGTAAAACAGATGGTACATATTAAGGTCTCTGTTTCTTGTACGATTTCTGTAACAATGGCACTGCATTCTTCACGTTGACAAAAGTATCATCAACATCATGCAGTGCGGCCCTAGATTATGTCAGGATGGTAAATGAACACTTCAAAAAGAAAGATCAATGACGAAGGTGAACCAAACCCTTAGAGAACTCCAAACTGAAACTGGTCATTTCTTGAAATTGTTCTCTTAAAACTTTAGTTAGGAAATACCCTGTTCTTCTATTCTTTTGAGGCCCTCTGTCAAATGGCTTTTCAAGTAGTACAAAAGCATATATTCAGAATAGTCAACTTTAAGATATGAGGTTATGAAGTAGACTCCCCTGACCTCCTGGTCAGCCCAGTATCTGTCAGTTAAGTGAGATCTTAAATTAAACTGCTGCTGCAGGATTTTTAGGGAAGTCATTTAGCACTAACTGGAATCACTCTAAAAAGCCAGGCTATCATCTGGTTTGAAAATTAGGTTTGGGTTTCCCTAAATAAGCTTTTGGTAAATATTCATAGAATATTTACTTGGAATATTCTATTAAGTTCACTAAAGGGAAGAACTGTTGAAAGCTATTTTTGAATTTGGCAAATCTGTGAATTTGGAGATTTATACTCCTATCTCCCACATGCCTTTCTCTACAAAATGGACTTCTAATCTTTGTCTCTTAGATGAATACCAATGCTCAAAATGCTTTCGGTTTTCTCTATGTATAGAAGACCTCAAAATAAGTACATTTACTTGTATAATGTTTCCGTTTTGTGTTGATTTTGTTTTGTGTACTAGTTTTGATAAAAGTTTTTAAGTGAAAAGACAGAAGCACACACAATTAAAGAACAATGATCTATTTATCAAATCCCGATTATATGACTGATGGTTTTCCAAAAACTAGGATAAAACAGAGAGAGAGACACACACACACAGAGGGAGAATTACTACCCTTCCGGAGCTAATATTCTAGAAAGTCAGTAGATAAACTTTTACATTTATTATGCTATTTGAAATTAGTGCAAACTACAAAGAACAGGAACAACTATTTTTCTTTCACAAGAGAAGATAAAAATAACTTGGTCTGCTTTTCCTTTTTGTTCTTTTCTTTTTCTTTCTTTTTTTTTTTTTTTTTGCTTTTTCAATATAAACATCTGATACACAATTATGCAAGTGATAGAAATAGTAACATAAGACCATATGGGTGTCCACTGATCTTATGTTGTTCCTGAACCTTGGCGAGATTTCAACTTCTTTCAGCCAATTCTAACCTTTTTACAAAAATAAACCATTCTGACAAAGGGGATTTTTACTGGAGGACTTGGGGCTTCAGTGCCCTTTGCAATCCCACATGCAATTTTAGGGCTCTGTGAATATGGTTGTCATCAGCAAATGATCTTTTAGTGCAAAATATTGTTAGACCAAGGGAAACCAGTGAGATAAGATTTTATTTAAAAAGCTCAATGCTAATAATAAAGCAGGACACACACATGGAAGCTGAATGATAGAACAAGATAGTAAGTGCTGAAATAATTTAAATGATATAAAAATGTAAGGCCTACAAATTCAGAAGCAGTAATGATTACCAAAGACATGTACTAAAGAAGACTTCATGGAAGAAATAAGAATGAAGCTGGACCTTGAAGACTTATGAAAGGCATGGCCAACAGTCTCGTCTTCTTATTTCATGTGAGTGCCTTGTGTGGAAGCAAGTTACATGGAATACCATTATAGTAAATATAAAGCATTCAGGAAGTCTGCAGATTTGATCACAGGCATGAAGAGCAGAGAAAGAAAATTCAAATGTAGAATGCAGCTTTATTCTGGAGAAGACGAATTACTTCTCCTTCACCATGGAATGGTCCAATATAATTAACCTGCTATCAGTTTCTGATGTACACATACAATGCCATAACTTGTGTCTAGTAGTAGACATTATTGATAAGTTGTGCGTTCTACACATTCCACAATGAAGTCATCCTTGCTGCAGAGACACCCATATTGTTGATTCTACGTATAACTTTTATTTGGCCTCCTTATGATATTGTTCATGAGCTCATCGAGTCAACTCCCCATAAAAGGGAGGTGACCAATATCAAAACAGTCTTAGGGATCCTTCTAGTAAGAATTCTTATGTAATAATAATATTTGCAGGTTTTGGGGTCATTTTGAGTAGGCCATTCATTAATGTCTTCTCCAATCTTCCTTGCCATCACTACTTCAGTTTTTCTTCCTCCATAACTTTCATTATTAAGTTAGATTGTTAGATACTGTCAAGTACTTCTTATAGCTCTTGGCCTCACACTATCTCTCCTGAGCAGGATAAGCATCTTCTCAAATTCGTGCCTATTAAGATCACTCAGATATTGTCATACAATAGCAACACACTTCTATTTGGGGCTGACATGTCATGAGATAGCACTACAGCCCAAGTTTGAGATTATTTTATACTCAGTTCACCAGTGAGTAGAACCAGACCATGAGGACATATGTGTGATTTAAAATGGTGAGTAATATCTATGGGATAGGCACATTGTAATGAAACCTCTTTATGTTCTCTTCACCAGAACTGCATCACATATTTATTCCACAAGCATTCCAGGAAGGGAAACAGAATTTTCAGACTGGCTTAAATGATCAAAATTTACCCATGTAACACATGGCTGCATTATATCTAAACAAAACTTGGTTCCATAATAAGGAAACAGGTATAATGATTGTTAGAAAGGCAACCAACAGTTTGCTATAGTAACCACAAATAAGAAATCAGATCCAAAACTGTGTCTGACCTCCTCTGTTGAAGCAACCTCAAATCTATATCCACAAAATTTCCTCAGCCAATCAATTTAAATTACTAAATTAAGCAACTCTTTATTAAGTATATTTTTAAAAATTGACTCTGATTATTATATTTATTGTTATAAATAATATAATCAATAATAATAATAATTTAATCCTCCAGGCTATGTCAAATTCAAATCCTAGTCACAATGTCATAATAGAGGCTGGTGAGAATTGGCGTCTTCTTTCCAGAAGGAAGACTTAAGAAGGAGCATTTCGGAGGAGCTTGGAGACTTATTTCTCAGGTTCCTCATGAATATTCCCATTCTAATTATCTGGATCCCACTTTTTCCCTACCCATGCTTTTTATAAAACTGACAAGAGTGCAAGCTCAATAACTACTATCATTCAGTAGGCCAAGAATAAATTTTTCAGTTTGTTTTTCAATAATCTCAACCTAACCATTTCAATCAGGGTAACCGTTTTTAATAATAGTTCAAAGTATTCTAATTTTGGGTTAAAGGAGAAAACAGTTACTAATTTCAATGCTAGTTGGATTCAATAAATAAATAGAACCAAAATATAAGAGAGATGAGTCTAGAATCATGGCTCTACCAGGTATTAGGAGCCTGACTATAGACAAGCCAGTGAACCAATCAGCTCATCTTCCTCAGCTATAAAGGTGGGAATAACCTAACCTATTCTCAGAAGATTAAATAAGGTACAGACTGTAAAGTACTTACAAAAATGTAATGCATGGAGTGACAATGGTGCCACCATTAACATTATAATTAATAGATAAGTGAACATAGTTGTTTAAGACTGATCTTTTTTTTTTTTAAAGATTTTATTTATTTATTTGACAGAGATAGAGACAGCCAGCGAGAGAGAGAGAGAGAGAGAGAGAGAGAGAGAGAGAACACAAGCAGGGGGAGTGGGAGAGGAAGAAGCAGGCTCATAGCAGAGGAGCCTGATGTGGGGCTCGATCCCATAACGCCAGGATCACGCCCTGAGCTGAAGGCAGACGCTTAACCGCTGTGCCACCCAGGCGCCCCAAGACTGATCTTAAATGAAGCAAATTAAACCTGTTTTTCTTGTATGTAAGAGAAGAATATAAACTACTTATCACACAACTTTACACAACTTACACAACTTCAGGAATTTCCTTTCATCTTTCTTGTGGTGCAGATCTGCTGGTAATGAATTATCTTAAGTTTTCTTTCCCCTGAAAAGGTCTTTATTTCACCTTTATTCTGAAAGGATAATTTTGTTGGATATATAAGTATGGGGTGACAGTTTTTAGTTTTAGTATTTTCATAACATTTTCCACTGTTTTCTGGCCTCCATAGTTTCTGATAAGTCAGGCAACATGTAAATTGTGTTCCTTTGTAAGTAAAGTGTCAATGTACTGTTTCTGCTTTTAAGATTTTTCTTTTTAGTTTTCAGCAGTTTGACTGTGATGTATCTTTATGACGTTTGTACTTTTTCCTCGTAGAGGAATCTCTTTGCAGAGATTCTTGATTATCTCCATTTATGTCTTTACCAAATTTGGAAAGTTTTCAGCCATTATTTCTTAATTGTTGTTATCATTATTTTTTGCCCAATCCCTAATCCTTTCTCCTTCTGAAATGCCAATTACATACAAAATAATCCTTTTAAATAATTTTTCATGGGTCTGTGAGGTTCTGTTGATTTTTTTCAACATCTTAATCACTTTTCAGATTGGATATTTTTTTTTAAAGATTTTATTTATTTATTTGACAGAGATAGAGACAGCCAGCGAGAGAGGGAACACAAGCAGGGGGAGTGGGAGAGGAAGAAGCAGGCTCATAGCAGAGGAGCCTGATGTGGGGCTCGATCCCATAACGCCCGGATCATGCCCTGAGCCGAAGGCAGACGCTTAACCGCTGTGCCACCCAGGCGCCCCCAGATTGGATATTTTATATTGAAATACCTTAGTTCACTAACTCCTATCTCTGCTATGCTATGTGCAGTCTGCAGTTGAAGTTAGTTACTGAGTTTTTATTTTCAGGTACAGAATTTTTATTTCTTTGCTGAGATTGCCAATCTTTTCAATTATTGTGAATACAGTTTCCCTTCCTGATCTTGAGCACAATTCTAATAACTGCTTTTAAATATTAATGTTCAATTCCAATATTCGGACATCTGAAAATTGGTTTCTTAATGAATTATTTTTTTCCTCTTGAAAAGAGTTTATATTTTCCTTCTTTGTCTCATGTCTAGTAACTTTGGATACTAGACATGGTGCTATTATGTTTTTCATACTCTGGATTTTGTTACAGTCTTCCAAAGGGTGGTGATATAGACAGACCTATATATATGTAGGTCTACCTACCAACATATTTTTTTTAAGAGGGTCATTAACTTGGTTCAAAGCACCTAAATAAATAAATAAATAAATAAATAAATAAATAAATAAATCTGTCTCCTGAGCAGCAGATAAAATGATAGCTTAGGTCTTTCATATTGAGCTGAAGTATCTTGTACATTCCACAATTTATGGCTCAGTCAGACAAATGGACAGGGTTGAAATAACAAATGTGGGACTTCTACTGTCCTGTTCTCTTGCTTCTGGGATTTCTCCTTCAGTAGCTGAAAGGCACTTGTCCAAAACCTGTCCTTCTGGTTTATCAGACAAGAAAAACTGGAAATATTCTATCAGCTCAGCCTGCAGCTAAGAGTTAAAGAAAATGCGGCCACTCGTTGTGCCCTTCCTTCAAATGCCTACTCCCCTTTATCCTCTGCCTGCTTGTGGTAATCCTGCAGTTCTTTTCAGTCGTTGTCTTCTGTATTGTGACCACTGTTTACAGTGGCTTTCTGCAAGAAGACAGAGTTGGTTAACTGCTTAGTTGGGTGATAGCTGAAGTGGAATTCCCGCAGCATCGTCTTTAAAGCTATCTCAATCCTACCACAAAGCAGAATGACTAGGACGGTAAAATTCACCACTGCAACAAAAACAACCCGGACAGTATTTACAAAATACCTGGTGATAAATTATCTACATGAACAGCAAATATGAGCAGGTGAGGGGAAATACAAATAGTCCAATGCGGCACCAGCAGCTCTATAGGAAAAGAAAAGCAACAAAGTGTACCCCAAAATATCCAAAAGACATTTATTAGAAAGGGTGGCAGGCCCATTTGGAAAAGTAGCTGCAATGGAGAGAAGTTTGCACATTTAATGCAGTGAAAACATGGGGTTCGTTTCAAGGTGAGAAGGCTGAAGCAGTCTTAGGCACATGAATACTTGAAACTAAAACAAAACAAAACAAAACAAAGACCTGAGTTCTTTTCCTAGACAAACACACAGAGATACAAAATAAATTACTGAAACTAGGATGTAAATTAAGCAAGAGGGGAAGAGTAACAGCAAAATAAAGAGAAGGTCCAGATAAAAAGGAGGAAGGACGCAGGGGAAGCAAATCTCAAAGTATTTTGACCCTTCTGCGAAAAGAACCAAACAGGATCTCTAGAGTCAGATCTTCTAGAGAAAATAGAAAAACTATCCTGACCACTCCTTCTTAAGAGTTTAAGTAAATTAATTTTATGTAAAAATGTGCAATATAAAAGAAATCCCATAGAACATTGTAAGAAATGAGAACAAAGAGAACAGCATCTTCCTGGACAATAGAGGTATGCCACAGAAACCTGTCTGCAAAATGGATACAAATTGTAACCAAATATGTCAAAATAAGCTCAACAAAAATATACAGAAGACAGGAAAGAGCACCATAAATGAGAATTAGAAACCTTCAGCCAGAAGGAAGTCTGTAAAAAAATAAAACAAAATAGTCATTTCACAAAGAAAAGTTAAATGAGAAGAAACACAAACTTGAATAAACAACAGACAAAACAAAACTACATAATTCAAGGATGGATGCAAATTAGAATAATTACAAAGAAAGCAAGAAAATTATTATTACAAAAGTCAGAAGAGTGGGTAGGAAGGATATGATTCCATCTCTTGACCTAGCTAATAATTATAAGGGTTATTACTCATTCAACTATATGTTCATGTATGATGCCTTTTCCCCTGTGTATAGATATTTCACAATTTTTAGATGTTTCAAGCATTTAAAAGTTATAATATATCATAACCTAATTGTAAGCAAGCTCAATGATATTACAATTTTTCTTATGATGATTAGGTGAATATCTTTCATATAGTTTAATATTGTTTTTCTCTTTTTGTGGATGTCCCTAATTATTGATCTGTAAGCACGTGCTTAGTAAGCCTGATGAATAATCTAGTGTTAGATGCCGACATTTTTCCAGGCCTTAGAGACATGGCTGTGAACAAGCCCTGTGAGCTCCTCACCCTCAAGGAACTGACAGTCTAATTTAACTTCCGTAAATCTAAAAATGTCATCATAATCTCTTTAAAATGAGATGTTGTATAGGATTGCCCTAAGAATTAAATATCTGGCTTAATGCCTGGCACCAGCAACTGTTCAATAAAACTTGGTTCCATTCCCCATTCTGAAGAAGAAATAGCAGGTTTTATGTTTCAAGTTCCACCACAGGAAGAAAAAACCAAACTATATTTCCATGTATGTCAACTTGTAGTCTTCATTCCACTCATAGCTTTTATCAATCCAAGCTATAAATGGAAACTTAAAACAAGATCAGAAAACTAGAGCTTAAGGGCCAAATCTGGCCCATCTTTTGTCTATGAAAACAAATTTTATTAGAACACACACACACAGGAGAGTGAATCAACAATATATATCTTAAGAAAAATGGAAGTTGAAAAAGAACAATTTTAGAATCTAAAGAAAGGACACGAGGTAATGTGGCTATGGTGGCCTACAAAGGTGAATGCATTTAGCTGAATAAAATTCTCAGAAAGAACTATTCCAAGGTGTTGAAAGAGACTAAAGATATAAAACAGATCAACAAGTATTTATTCTGGAAAAACTGCTTTGTCCTTGAGTAAGAACAGCAGTAGCCCGTGGCACTTCTGTCTGTGGGTACTACTGTCTGTCTCCTCCCCCTCTTTGGCTTCACCACACACACATACACACCCCCTCAAGCTTAGGTGCTTGGGATCTGTAGCTTTATCCGCGTGTAGATGGCTGCAAAACCAACAGCTTTACTGTCAGAGAGGACAGAGTCACTCTGGAGCAGGAGGTTAAAACTTCTACCTTTGTCAGATAAACGTGGCAATTACGTACGAAACAAATTCCCATAGAAAAGAAATGGGAAAGCCCACAGTCGGCGTGAGAGGCAAACCAGCCAGAATTGAAGAGAGATCTTAGAAGGATACAGAACTAGATAAGTTCTGTACACATCTCTGGCTGACTAGGAAACTGAACATCTACAGAGGAGACTCAGGGGGATACAGATGAAATTAAAAGGCAAGAGAGAGAGGAGAGGACCAAATGAACACTGAATGTACTCTCCAACTCACACACAAATCGATCACAGAAGGTGGGAGCCTTATGAACTTGACACATTTTAACACAACCTCTGCCCACATCATTGACTGCCTCATAAGCCATGTAGTCACAGGAGGAAGCCAGGAAAATCAGAATAAAAGAATTGAGCAGACATATCAGCACTTAAAAACAACAGGAAAAAGATTTCTGGAGTAAGATAAGTTACCAAAAAAACAAAACAAAACATCCTCCAAAATCAAAAAGCCACACAACAAAAAGATGCTAGAAAAATAAATTAAAATTTGGGCTTACTAAAATAGATTGTCTACAATGGTTAGATTTCAACCAAAAATTAGGAGAAATCCAAAGAAACAGTAGTTTGTTACCCATACATTCTTCACTAGAAACCATTTGTAATTGATCTTAGATTTTGCAGTTAGCAAAAACTTTAAAGAAGCTAAGCGTATGTGGAACACCCTATAGGTGAGTGATTCTTTGATCCTTGTGTTATTTACAAATGAATTGCATAATTCATGTATTTGGGGGATTTCCCAACTTTTTTTTTTGTTTTGTTTTGTTCTTGATATCTAATTTAATTCTGGTTCACTAGGAGATTTTTCTTTGTACTATCTCCTTCCTTTTAATTTCTCATGGGCTGTTTCATGCTGTAGCATAATGTGATGAAAGTGTTTTTAAACTGGATTGTAGTGATTACTTTTCAACTATATAAATTTACTAAAAATTAAAGAGAATGAACTTCATGGTATGTAAATTATATCCCAATAAATAGGTTTAAAATGATACCAAAGGGATAGCAAGTTTTAAGAGACAGTCACAGATAGTCAATAAAGGAAAAGAAGACAAAATATATGTACGATAGGTGTCCTCAAAGAAGAAAACCAAAGCAATGGAAGAGAACAATTACTGAAATGTGTAACTCAAGAACACTTCTTGAAATTAAAAAAATTATATTGAAATCACATACTGAAAGAGCACAAGGCATGTCTAGAAGTATTTACTCAGAACAACCAACACCAAGACACATTTTACAAGTCCAATTATCATTGTATAAAATAAGATTAACAAAGCAGATAGTCTCTTAGCTCACCTGATAATAAAGAGCAAAAGGGAGAAAACACCAAAAATTAAAAATACTAAGTGGAAGATATCTAAAGAATTTTTTTAAAATAACAACAACAACAAAAAAAGATATATTTGATTATCCCTGTGCAAGGATACTTCAAAATATAATGAAATTAATTTTTAAAGAAATACTGTACTCACCAAATTGACCTCAGTAAAGACAGAAATTCTAAACAGGTCAATCACCACAGAAGAAGTAGAGAAAATCATAAAGACCTCACTCTACTTGCCCACGCCTAACGCACACAATAAATCACCAGGCCCAATATTCACCTTGGGTACTCTACCAAACATTTATGTCAGATGATTTCTGTGTTACTTGAACTATTTCAGAGTATAGAAAAGGAAGGAAACTTCCAGCCTCACTTTTCTCTATTAAACACCACTATATTGTTTCAATAGGACTACATTTTAGTTTTTTTAAATTTATGACTCTAACAACTTTAGTGATGTTCTAATTTTAATACTGTAAAATCTGTCTTCATTTTAAATGTACCAATGAACAATTTTTAGTAAATTGCCTAGTTGTGCTATCATCATCACTACAATCCACTTTTTGAACATTTCCATCACTCCAGTAAGATCCCCTTGCCCATTTATAGGTAATCTTCATTCTGACTTCTAGCCCTAGGCACCCACTAATTTACTTTCCAGCTCTAGAGATTTGACTTTATTAGACATTTCATATAAATTAATTCATACAATATGTTGTCTTTTGTGTCTGGCTTCTTTGATTTAGCATACTGTTTTTCAGATTCATCCACATTGTAGTATATATCAGTATTTCCCTTTTGTCAATTTAATTTTCAAAAGAAAGTATGATAGGGGTTCCAAAATATGACAAAAAAATTAACCAAAAAAAAAAAAAAGCTACAGATCAACCTCACTTTTAAATATTAAGGTGAAAATCTCTAATGAAATACTTGCAAACAAGATCCCACCATCTTGTTAATAGAGTTAAAGAGAAAGTCCATATGATTATTTTCCTGGATATAGAAAAACATTTGCAAAAATGTAACACCATTTATTTAAAACACTCGACAAAACTGGAGTTGATGGATACTTTCTTAACATGATAAAATATATATGGTTTAACCCAAAAGCCAGGCCTTTAATGAAGATAGAGGCTTTCCGGGTAAAGTCAAGAATAAGACAAAGATGCCCGCTATGTTAATTTTAATATGTTATTGTTTTAGGGGACTATCAGCCAAAGCACCCAGAATCGTACAGATTGGAACTGGCGTGCCTTTTTAGATGACATGATTATATGTGTACAAAACTGAAAAGAATCAATAGAAAAAAAACCCCACTGAAAACAGTAAGAAAACAATAAATTTCAGGTGCATTTATTTCTATCACTGCTGTAACAAATTACCAAACACGGTAGCCTAAAACGACAAAAATATATTAACTAAGAGTTCTGGGTCTCACTAGGTTAGAACAAAGATATTGGTAGGACTACATACCTTTAGGAGGCTCTAGGGGAAAATTCATTTCCTTGCTTTTTCCAGCTCCTAGAAGCCATCCTCATTTCCTTTTGTGTGGCCCCTTCTATCTTCGAAGCCAGAAATAGCAATTCAAGTCTCTCACATCACACCTCTCTAACAATAACTCTCCTACCTCCCTGCCTCCCACTTCGGTTTTTATAGGATTCTTGTAATTACATTGGCCCTACCTGTATAACTAGGATGAGTTCCCTCTGTTAAGTCAGTCGATTAGCAACCTTAATTCTACCTGCAACCCTAATTCCCCTTTCCAGTCAACCTAACATATTCAATTCTGGGGATTAGAATGAACACTTCTGGGGGTGGGGTGGGGAGCATGACTCTGCTTACCCCAGGATGTTACAAATTAACTTAAAAAAATCAGAAGTATTCATATATAAAACAAAAAGAGGAAAAAGAAAAGAAGAGGAGGGGAAAGAGAGGGGGGAGGAAATAATGGAGGAAAAGACTCCATTTATCACAGCAAAGAAAAAAACACATGAATATAGATTTAACAAGAAATATGCAAAATATTTATGAGGAAACTGAAAAACACTCATAAAAACACAAAAGTAGACTTGGAATAAATGGAAAAATATATCATGTATTCAAATAGGAGTATTCAATGTAAAAGTGGCAGTTCTTAATTTATATACTGTATTTAGTGCAACCCCAATAAAAAATACCACTATGTTTCTGTCTGGATCTAGAGAATATAATTATATGGTGAAATCTGATGAATAAACAAGCAAAGGTAGTCTTAAAAACTTGGGAAATGAAGAACAATAAGAGCATACCATAAAGCCTATGCAATGAAAATTGTATGACATGGGCTCATGAATAGATGGAATGTCTTATCTATTACTGTGTAAAAAATTTCCCCAAATGGATGGGCTTAAAACGGTATATATTTATTATCTCACTCATATTCTCAATGTCAGGAATCTATGTGCTGCTTAGCTGGGTGGTTCTGGCTCAGGGTCAGATAGTTGGCTGGGGTTGCAGTCATCTGAAGTTGAGCCATCTATCCACATGACATAGCAGCTGGCTTCTTCCAGGTTGAGTGATGAAAGAAAATGAAAGAGAGAGAGAAAAAGACAGAACCCAAAACCAAGATGGAAGCCACAGTCTTCTATCACCTGATCTCCAACGTGACATATCATCATTTTTGCCATACACTATTGTTTAGAAGTAAGTCACTAAGTCCGGTCTTCACTCAAGCACAGGGAAATTAAGTTTCATTTCTTGGGATGTGGATAGAGTAACAGAAAACTTGTGATCATATTGTTTTAAATTACCACGAAGATAGATGAAATACACAGTCCAGAAATAAACACAACTACATGTATGAATATACTATATAATAAATATATACTATGTAAATAACATATATATTATATAATAATTTGACCTCTCAAATTGGTGTAAAGGAAATGGAAACTGGAAAGCTATGTATCCACTGATCCCTCTTGTAGGGATCTATCCCAAAGATACATTGACAAAAATATGAAAATACATATGCACAAGGATTTTTTATAGTATAAGAAGGAAACAACTTAAATGCCTCTTAATAAGGAAATGAAAATGGATTGAACTATATATGACAGTTCCATACAATAGAAGGTTAGACAGCCATAAAAAAGAATGAAGAATCTCTTCTGTATCCTACCAAGAAGTGATCTTTAAAAATATTAAGTGTTTATAAGCAAGGTGGAGGAAAGTGTGTAGAGTATGCAATTATTCTATCTAATAAAGGGGGCATACAAATACTTGTGTTTGAGTATCACAAAAAAAGGATAACTTATGAAATTTGGTCACCTAAAGTAGAATAGGGTAAAGGAGACAGTGTTAAAAGCTCATCTTCTTTGAATGTACCTGCTTATGTTGATTTAATTTTGTTAATTCTTTTATACATTAGTAAAAAATTTAGTGTAAGTATAAAATATAGTATAAAATTTGTATAAAATTGAACTGAAAAATTAATTCTTAAATATTGAAAAGAACAGGAAAACAAATACACCTTAAATGTACACTGAGTTGCTACAATAATTACACAAAAGAGAAACTATGATAAGTGACTTAAAAACCCAATGATTTGACTGTTGTATTTCCTTAGTGGGATATGCAGAACTACAACAAATTCTTAAACTGTTTTCAGTAATCATGTTATGGGTCATAACATTTATATGGGCATTCTGAGATTGTTGTGTGCATAAGACAATATTTTAATTCTGTTATTCCTGATCTCATAGAGAACCAGGCATCTCAGGTTATTAGAAAGAAGGTATAGATATAAGATCAAAGAAATTTTTTAAATTCCTGATGTTCTGAATTTGAATTGAAAAATCAATATGAAGCCATGATATATTTTACCTTAAAAATAAAAAGAAGCAGTACATTAAATCAAAGGCCATTAAAATAAGGAATGTGAAATAAAGTATAGATGGGCAAATCACTGAGGCCAGTGACTTGGAGACAGGAATCAATAAACTTTATATTTAGACAAGACATTTGGCTTTGGTTATTATTCAATGCATTTGATAGAAAGTAAATAGACTGGAAATCTTCTTAGTAGTACAGAGAATTAGGGGAACATGGGTGGCTCAATTGGTTAAGTGTCCAACTAACTCTTCATTTCGGCTCAGGTCATGATCTTGGGGTGGTGGGATCGAGCCCACATCAGGCTCAGCACTCAGTGGGGAGTCTGGTTGAGATTCTCCCTCTCCCTCTTCCCCACCACTCTCTCTCTCTCTCTCTCAAATAATAAATAAATAAATCTTTAAAAAAAAATAGTACAGAGAATTCTATTACTTAAGAACAGACTGCAATTCAAGTTCAAAGTAATTCCTAGGCCACCAAACTTGCCCCAACAACAAGCTGCCTGCTAAAGCTGTGCCACCTCCAAGAAGGACTTACTCCCCAATACCCACTTAGGTGAGGCCAAGGAATTCAATGAACAAGCCTCTCAGAGGCAGATATAAAGGCTGTGAGATTAGGTAACGGACTCATTCCTTTGCCAGAGTATGGAGGCTTCATTAACACATGGGGATCTTTTTAAGTAAAATTTACAAACGCTAAATAGTAAATCTCCAACTCAATGTCTATGATGCTTACATATTAGTGATATAGAATACATTACTGTTCCTTATAGGAGAAACAATTATTTATCCATGAAGGGAAGCACAGAGTGAAAATAAGAAAGCCCATGTTTCTCAGGAAATCAGTGAAACGATCATCAACCACAAAATAGAATTTATATGGTTCTGCCTGTGTTGCTGAATCAGAAACAAAGAGGAAAAACTAAAATGCAAAATGAGTAATTACATAGAAAACCTAGATTGTGTACAGAGCTATTTTCAGTGTTTGAAGACAAAAATATGAACGTGGGGAACAAAGAGTAGAGCCCAAATTCCCACATACTGGTAGATTCTTTTTTTTTATGTTGGCCAGTATTTAACTTCAAATTATATTTGAAAAACAATATTTATTCAAACATCTGAAAATTCATGCTTTAAATTTTTTACTGTCTCTGGGATTTTCTAAAGGATTCCAGATAACTTATTTTTATGTGTTTAAAATGCAAACGAAAATACACATTAATATTGCTAATGAAATTTGGGAATCCTAGATTTATGTAATTAAAGCTCCACAGGTCCTAAATCCTCAATTCAAAACCACCGCTTTTCCAAATCTAGGTTATGTCTCCTGACATGAATCAATTACCCTATAACTCCCTTGATTACACAAAACCTTGTTTACCTAAATGTTTTGCTGTCCCAAAACATTTCTGATAAATAGTGTTATACAGTCTGATATGCACCTTGAGTTACATGCATTATGAATCAGAATCATTTCCTGCACACCTGTCACCTTGACATGACTTGACTGCAGTTAACCTTCATTGGAAATGCAAATAATTGTAAAAGATTTGATTGTACAGCTAGTCTTTTATCTGTCATAGTTTCTGTCTCTCATGAACATAGGAGAAGTTTTACTTGGAGTTATATATTCTATAGATTGGAACCAACCTGAAATTGGGATCACTTAAAAAGTTCTATATTTGATCAACTACATGAAAAGACTTATTCTGTATTTTTCCTTCTCTTAGCTATGAAGGAGTGTTTTTCTTTGTTTTGTTTCATTTTTTTTTCTTGTGGTAATGATGCTGTCATCGTCATTACACCTAAAGAACAGTTGGTCAATAGCAAAATTATGTAATTGAATTGTCACTAAGGAACTTTAAAAATATCTCCATGCCCTCAAAAAATATATGAGAATTTTAATTAACAGAAGAACAGGATCTGAGTAACCTATAAGCCAAATCTTCACTTCAAAGGGATACTATAGTCAATACAATGCTTGCAAGATATTGCTATTTCATTATTTACAGCGCTTGAGATTTAAAATAAGGGATTCGTAATGGTCTGGGGAGATTTAACCAGGTTCTTCTTCAACAACTGAGAACAAGCTATATAAATGTACACTCTTTCCTACAAATATTATTTTTTAAAGAGTCTTCTCCTTCTCTGTATATTTCTGTAACCAAGGAAGCTAGTCCACTTTATTCAGGACAGGCAGTGAGATATATTTTCTAACAAAAGAAATAAAAATAGACATTTAATCCCTAAATCATGAGGGAGTCTGGTTTAATATTAATACATTTAAACATATTAGAAAACTAACAACTAACAATATGTTTATAAGCAAAATGACAAATTTAAGTGAAATATATAGTTTTTAAAGAAATTAAACACTCATTCATACATTTATCAATTTGGAAAACATTTACTGATTACTGCAGCTGGTACTCATTTGTATCAATCAAAGTTCCAGTAGGAGATATATATTTATTTATCTGATCAAGGACTTAATTTATGAGATTGTGCAGGACTGGCTAAGCAAATCCAAATCTATGAGATAGGCAGCCAGGAAGGGCAGGCTGAAACTCTTGAGTAGAAGCTGACACTGCAGTCCATAATGGGAAACTTCTTCAGGTCTGTTATTAAGGACTTTAAACCAATAGATCAATCCCACCCAGATTCTCCAGGATGATTTCCTCTAGATAAAAAGTCAGCTGATTGTAGATGTTAATCACACCTTCAAAATACCTTCATGGCTACACCTAGATTCTTGTTTGATTGAGTAACTGAATACTTACAGCCTAGCCAAGTTGACGCATGAAACTACCACCTTAGTACTGGACATATAAAAGTGAATAAATATGGTCTGTGATATGAGGAGACTCAGAGTTTATTAGAAGGAAAACATATATTTTTTAAAGATTTATTTATTTATTTATTTGAGAGAGAGAGTGTGTGCACCTGTGTGCATGCATGCGGAGGGAGGGCAGACGGAGAGAATCTCATGGAGCGTGGAGCCTGACACAGGGCTCAATCCCATGACCCTGAGATAATGACCTGAGCTGAAATCAAGAGTTAGACGCTTAACTGACTGAGCCACCGAGGTGCCCCAGTAGGAAAATGTATTTGCTTTCTACATTCATATGAGGGTTGGAACTCATTTTAGATAAATACAAATACTTCTAAAATTTGTATGAATTATATGTTGTACTGAAACATAAAGAAATATGATGTGAAAAATCCAGCTTGCCTATTTGTGCATAAGAACCACTGGAGATCAGAGTACAATGCACTAAACAAGGAATTAAGAACACCTGGCTCTACTCCCCTATTTGCCATCAGCTCACTGTGTGATTTTGCATATTCACTTAACCTTTCTGACCCTCAATTTATCTGTTAAAACTAAAACTGGTTCACAATCAAGGATCTACACTTAACTCAAATTTCTTTTATGGACAGGTAGGAAATACAAACAGGCCATGCAAATTGTGTATATGAAAATAGAGAGTATTTTAACAAATTTTCCAACAAACCACATTGGGGGAATCAAATTACCAGTGTGCTATATATCTGCACCTTATGTTCTCTCAAGTTGTTTCATCTTATTTTATAAAATATAGATTTTCAAAATTATGCCTGCATTTATAAACATAGACAAAAATCTACATCCACAGCAAATTTATTACCTAATGGGTCGCAGGTAGGATTGCAGAGAGGAGCATCTCTGTTTGTTTTGTTACAGCAAATTGATATTATAACTAAAAAGTACTTTTTAATTTTGTAATTAAAATGTAGAAGTGAGAGCAAAAAAGAGGACCTCATTGAATAATCTTATAAAAATTGAATTCTGTGAAAATGGAGTTTAAATGTGACAGCTTGTTATATTTATTAAACAGCGCACATCATGATGAACTTACGTCTTGATGACCTAATGCCTCTTTCGGAAACAAATAAAGATATTTCTAACAAAGGAAATCTTTGCTGTAGCTCCTAGGTGCCCAGCTGGGGTGGAGTGGACATTCTTATGTGCTGGGAAGGCTCGGGCAGAGGCTTCTCCTGACCTGCAGGTGTGGGGAAAACCATTCTGAAGCAAGAGAACCATTGCTTACTAATCACAGATTATCTGGGAATCCTTGAGCAGCAGCAAGCAGCTACAAATCTCACCTATGATCTTTGCTGAAATTAAATTTTTGTGGTCTCTTCTCATACAATCCTTTTCCCAAAACCAATTTACATAATTTGGTATAATTTGAAATGATTGACACTGGTTGCTAATCGTTGGGGTAGAAACTAGACCCTCATAGTAGCTAAGTCTCGAAGGCAAAGGTTAGAATCCAGCAACTGGTAGTGTGGGTCGAATTGATATTAGTTTAATAATCTGTAAACTATGCAAGAAAATGTAATTGTCCTACATTACAAGGGTAGTCCTTCCACTGCACAGTTTATTCAAATGTATAATCTAAATAATTGAGTACCTCTGCCTACAATAGAGCATTTCCTCATATGCAAACACCATTTAATAGACAGTTAAATCCAAACAGATGGATAAAAGATGCCAGAACATAATTGGTTTGCTTTTGATTATTTCATTGATACCAATTTACTTAAAGAGTAAGCCTGGACAAGATAGGATTTATTGTCACAGAATATTCAGTTTGAAAGAGAGGAGTTAAGGGATTCAGTGATCCTCTCTCAGCCTCCACATGTGAAAGCTTGGGGAGAAATGAAATCTTGACCAAATGTTTGGCTTTGTCTTTGGTTAGAGCTAACAATACAAACCTTTGATAAAACTAAAGTCTACCTTCTTGTTACTTGAGATCTTAAGGGTTTCTTGGTTTCATAGATACCAACCTACCACAAATTCTTCTCAATAGCTGGAGAATATCAATTTTAAAAATATGAGAAGTAATTATTGCTGATTATTTTTTAAAAAGCAGCAATACTTCCAAGTCTTAGTTAAATTGCTGTATTTTAAGGGATCCTGGATATTTTCTTTAAGTGTTCTAAATAAAACCTGAAATTTGAAGGATTATAGCAGTGAAATCTCTCACTCTCTCTCTCTCTCTCATCAACATACACGTGAACACACACACACACACAAACACACATAGGAAAGAGTATGGCATCAACTCCATTTTATAAAAAAGAAAGTTGGACTCAAGGTACTGAGTAGTTCAAAGCAGAGTTAACAAATGCTGAAGCCTAGATTTGAATCTATTTTGTCTCATCATGAAATCGGTGCTCTTTGGAAAGCAATGCTGCCAGCACTTGCTCTGAGGCTTCTTAAAGTCTCTTGAAATAGCTTTGTGTCTCACAGATGAAGATTTCAATTGTTTTTTTTTATTTTGATTTTTTGGTTAGCAAACTAGCCAAAAGGGTTAAACATAACTATTATTTTTAACAGCTTGTATCCTGCAGGACACTATGTTCTGCCCTCTTACGTAAAATCCACTATATTTGACTGTGCTTAATCCTATTTTGTAGCCAGTGGGAGGCTTTAAAAATTGCTGAATGATTCCTTAGGCTTATTTGTTTATTTGCTTTTTTAATAGGAGTTTTTGCATTTAAAATCAATAACAAAAGTATATGAAGATAAAGCATAAGAATTAAAATAATTTCAAAGATCTTCTTTTCCCTTCCTGTCAACATGAATTTTCCCAAAATTACACAAATTTTCATATAAATGTTTGTATGTGACCACTGTCCATGCCAGAGTGAGACTCGCTGTAGTTCCATGGATTGTAAGCAATGCCGACTGAAAAATGTGTGTTAAGTGCATCTATTCATTCCTAATAAATGTCCATTTAATTGAAAAAGTTGCAAAAGGAAATTCTCCACTTCTAAAAGAAAAATGTTTTCTATTGAGACAGATAGTTGTCTAATATATTTAGATTTCAAAACTTTCTTTTAAAATAGGCATGTGTCTTTATTATATACATATTTGTGTAATACACATATTTATCTATGGCAAAAGTAGTATATGTTGACTATAGGAAATTTGAAACATGCAGAGAAGTGCAAAAAGAAAAATATTACCTTATGTATGAAAATTATCATCTGATGCCTAATTTTATTTGCAAATTTCTTTATTTGCTTAGCAGTGCTTAAGAAATATTTCCTCAAAATCATAAATATTTTTCTACAGCATCTTTTCAATGGACACATATATAGTATTTCTTTATTTGGCTCAAGTGTAACTGGTTTAACCAATCTTTTATTTTGAGGTACAGAATTCTAATTGTTACATTTGCACAAAATTATATCCTTCAGATGATTTTTTACAAATGGAACTTTGGATTCAAATCTGAATTAATTTTTTATGATATTATATTTACATTGCAAAATTATCCACCAACAAGTTTACGTGAATTATCACTCACAAGTATATGAAAATTTCTTCAAATTCTTGTCTACATAGACGCATATATTTTTGTTCTAACTGATGACATGCTTGTTTGTGGGGCTGAAACATTTACTACTCAGATCATATAAAGACACAGGCATCCTAATTTCACCTGAAAATTGAGGAAAGATGTACCTACGTACTTAAGAGCCATATGACTCTAAAGACTGTTTCCTCCCTTTCTGACATACAAAGAATGAAAGTATCTAGAGGCTTACTTTTTAAATCTTTCTCTAACTATATCACTGTGCTTACCAGAGAGAGATGAACATCAGGAAATTGTTTCTTTACTGTATTACAGTGCAATGTTTGGGTTTTATGTGTATATGGGAGATGTGCATGCATGCTGGTATTTGTGTGAGACTACAAGAACGTTCGTGGATGCATGATGTGGTGAAGATAAAAGGTATGGAAATTTTCCATTTTTAAAGTTTTACTTTTTTTAATTGACCAAATACTATAAAGTTAATCAAATTTGTAACATTTTACTGGTACACTGACAATTTTCCAAATGATATTTTTTATCTTTGCAAGGAGTTTTAGGTCTCACAATAATAAAACTAATCACTTTTCTCCGAGATTTGTTTCTGAAGTTGCTTATGAGCAATTTGTAGCGCTTTTTTAGTGAAAATGTTCAAGGGGTTTTATTACCATTAATCTTTTTTGAGGGTCTGTATAATTCATCTCACCAGCCATCAGAATTCCCAGAGGGTAAATTACTCTAGAGATCTCTGTGCCCTCACACTGTATCAAATTGACCTGCTTCTTGTTTGCCATTTTTGTGTACTACATTGCTTATTTAACAAGAAACAGAATGATTGTAATTCTGAGAAGGTCCTTTGATAGTAGTTTTGACACTCTGCCTGAATAATGACCCTCATTATGGTGCCCGTGACAGGCTCTGAAAGTCCTGATTTATGAATATATCACAGGTTCAGCATTAGAGCTCCCCCTACTCACTTACTTCTGATATAGACTGAGATATGGACAAAGTCCTTTGAAATATAGAGAGGCCGAGATAATTGCATGATTATGACCATTCAAATCATCTCTTTCCTGATTTAACAAAGCTCTGCCATTTAATTTTGATTGTCTCTGAAGTTATTAGGAACCTTTGACAAAATGTTTATTAGAAGAATGTGTTTGAGAGAAACTGTGCTGGTGACAAAGGTGGAAGTTATTCTTACTTTTCTGGTCCTGAGCTTCAGCTAAATTTCTATTGCAAATACTCATTAATGGTTGATGTGATAATAGACTGTTAGAAGCAAGATTAGCTAAGAGCAAAAAGTCTGTGTCCTTGATAAAACAAATTACAAGACACTCTGTAAACACTTTTTTTGTGCAGAATGTTGTTGATTTATTGTTTCCTCTATAGTGATTATTTAAATAAATGTAGCTAATTTAGTTCATTTGAGAAACTGTATAATTTTGTTCTTTGTGAAGGGTTATATGTAAAAGCCTCAAGGAATCACATCCCCATTAATCTTTTTACAAGTGCAATAAATAAATAAAGAGACATGGTTTAATTTTGCCAGTTAGAAGATATTTAAATAGCAGTGGTGGTAAACTGATTTCTTTTTCTACTGTTTGAAAAAGCTGTGTAAGTGTACTTTTTCTTGTTAATAGTTTAATGAAATACAAGAAAAACCTAACACAACTGTTTTTATTGAGGCTATGAGAAACAAAGGTTTTTCAATCATCCGCTGTTCTGTACAATGACCTTTAAAAAAAATGCTGCTCATCTCATGCTTTTCTACTCATAATATTTAAAAAATATCTCCAGTGCCAGTAAAGTATTAGAAGGAAATTTTATTTCAGAAAAAGGCATGAAATATGGTACTGCTCCATATAAAAAAATAAATTCATGATTGTTTTCCTACATAAGCTTTGCTCACCAGTAATAAGGAGATAAAGTCTCCTCATGATTTCATTAGAAGTAGGGGAGAGCTGAAGATTCTCTCTAGGTATTCTCAGCTGATTCCTTTTGAGACTATCATCATCAGATGACCCTCGAGATTAAAAATACATAGTTACTAAGGGCGGTGGTTGAAAGTTAATTTTAAATGAAGTCTGGTAATGACCTGGAGTAAATTTAATAAGGGCCCTTCATTTCATAGCAAAAGCAGTCACTTAAAACATAATAAGATGATTCTGAAATCTTTAAACAAAGTGATCAGATTGAATTCCTTTTAGCAAGCTGAAAATTTTCAAAAGCTTTTTTACATCTGCAAAGCCTTTATTCTTAATTCATTAACATATTTTTAGAAAGTCTATTTCTAAAGGGGAAAATGTTTGCCACCTCTGCAGTAGAGGTGTCATTAATGAAACAGATCTTTGAGAAACTTCCATCACCTCTTTCATTGTACATATTTTGTAAAAATTCTGA
Source organism: Ursus arctos (assembly GCF_023065955.2). Lineage (NCBI taxonomy): Eukaryota > Metazoa > Chordata > Mammalia > Carnivora > Ursidae > Ursus > Ursus arctos. The sequence goes on from NW_026622985.1 coordinate 69,038,713, forward strand.
AGATGATTTTGTCTTCCTTTGCTTTCCTGCTAAAATAGGCCTCATACGGAAGTATACTGTGTTTGTACAAAAGTATTTTAGAGCATAACAAAACCTTCTAGATCTTAATAACTATACATGACTGATCTGTCCTCTCTAGCAAGGTTAACTGTTTCTCCCAAGGAGTTAAGTGGCATATAAACTATTGTTCACACCATTTGTGCTAACAGTATCGGATGACCTCAAATACTGTGGTGGCCATACAAGGTACCTGCACAATGCATTCATCAACAAAGGGAAAAGGACCACAGGGGCAGAGCTGACTTTAAGTGTATTAGGACTCTATAAGGATAAATGCCTAACCTCACTCCACAGCAAAAAGTAATTACAGAGTCATTGTTTCTATAGTGTTAATATTTTTTTACGGTTCTTTAGAAATATGTGCTATTTAGTTCTTGAGTTGACATCTGTACTGTATTATATTTTATTCAAAGCACCCAGACTAAAGTGTAGAGCAATCAAATAACGGTGAGATCATTCTGCTCTTACAGGAAATCAACAGATGAAAATATAGATAAAGGAATAGTTTAAATCCAGTAGTTAATTTTTATACTTAAATTATCTAATTAACAATAGTCTGAACAGCCAAATTTTAGAGCTTTATTCCTTCCAAAATTGCATGCTCCATTTAGAGTATAACATTCTTTCACATGTATTCACCGACTTTTCTATTCGTATTTTTACAATGCATCAATTCTCTATGTGTGCCTCCCTTGCCATGCTCTATGCACGTGTTACTGAGAAAGAAGCAAAATATTTGTGTTGACACACACATGCACGCACACACACAAACATCACTAAGAAGCTCAGATAAATGCTAGGGGCCCCTCCAGTAAAAAACATCACGTAGCACCCAAATAGAAACCTATGAAATGAAATACAGTATTGGGGCAAATCAAGTAAACACGTTTGCATGTTCAGGGAAAGAGAAATGTTTAGCCTCACCGTCACAAATTACTACTAATTATCTGAAGAATATGAAAATTGGCTCCTTAATCCCCTCAAAGGAACCAGACACAGCACATTCAGTCTTGACTGCCCCCTGGATGAGGGAAGAAGAACAGGATTTGGTAGCTGTGTGAGAAAACAGTGCAACTCTTCGACATGTAGCTGCCTTTTAAAGACCCTAGAAATTTTCAGTGTTCAACTTTTGTTTCTTTTTTTTTTTTTAAGATTTTGTTTATTTGAGAGAGAGGGAGAGAGCGAGTGCGCACAAGGTGGGGGGGGAGGGGGGGCGCTGGCTGAGAGGGAGAAGTAGGCTCTCTGCTGAGCAGAGAGACCGACCGGATGCATGCAGGAGGATCCCAGGACCCCGGCATCATGACCTGAGCCAAAGGCAGATGCTTAACCAACTGAGCCACCCAGGAGCCCCTTAGTGTTTAACTCTTAGTAACTTCTTTATACTTTGGAGTTTACTGAGAGCAAAACATATAGTTTGCATTATTAAACACTATTGATCATTCTACTAAAACACAGTACTCTAGTAAGAGTAGGATGTTCCAAAGTAAACACGTATCATGTAAGTGTCATCACACGAATTTTGTCGTAACTGGTATTCTCATCCAAATACGAATCAAATAATAGAGCTGTGCTTCATCTCAGTGTATTATATTTAAAACACTAATTATTGTTATAAAATCAGTAGAAGTTTAAATAAGGAGGAAGCAGGGAATCTATGAAAGAAGACAGAATATATTCTCCAAGGAGTTTTAGGTTAATTACAGGTTTCGCATCATTTGGAGACACTTTTGCTTATGTTTCTGCTTCCTGATAAATGCCTTGCAAGATTTACACTCATTTAAGTGGATTAGATAGACATATGACTGCTGAGATATGATGTACTTTAACAGCAACTTTCTGTAAACTAAGTCTTCACCAGTCTTCCTTAGAGCAATTTCCTCTCTTATTCAATGCAACTCAATTCATTTCAATATTTTATTTAGGTGCTTTTTATGTGCCAGTACAGTGCTAAACCAAGAATTAAACTAGTAATGTAACTACATGTACAAGGTGCACAAATAGCATTGACAGTGGACAGACAACTTCTGTTAACCTACAAATCCTACACATTAAGAGAATATGGAGACAATGCCATAAAAAAGTAACCATCTGGTCTGGGTTTTGAAAACTGAATAGGAGTTTGCCATTTCACCACATTAGGTGAAGAAAGCATCTCAGACAGAGAGAATGAGCACCTTCAAGGATACAGGAACATGAAACAGCATGTCTTTGGGGACTTGCAGATATTTAAAATGTGGGATAAAACTACAAAGGTTAAGGGAGAGTGACCGGAGATGAGGCTGAGAATAAATAACAGGACCATATCATGAAGAGTACTTGTTGTCAAACTAAAGAGCTTGCACTTTATCCTATAGTTGGTAGCCACTGAAAATTTTAAGGATGATTAAATTTGTGTTTTTAAGAGTGAATGGGAAGAATAATTTAAGAGTGAATGGGAAAAGACTAGAGTCAGCGAAACTAGAGAGGAGGCAATTGCAAGGTCAGGGAAGAGAAGATAGGGACCAGAACCAGTGCCAAGAGAATGGAGATTAGAAATTTTTAAGGAAATAAGGACAGTACAAAAGCATACTGAGAACTTCAGACTCATGAGACTGCCTGTCTTCTGTTGTGATCTATTCCTAATGTTTCCAAAATATGGATCTGACTGATGCGACACTGTTGAAGGATTTTAGGATCAGCATGAGAAGATCAACCCTGCACCATAGTGAAGTCAAATTGAGAGAGTGTGGCAGGAAATGAAGCATCTGGTCACTTGCCTCCTGTGACTTTCTCATATGTACCCTACATTTCACCCATGTTGGCTTACTCTGTCATATGGTCATACAATTTAAATGACCTGCTTCCTGTTTTTGAAAGGTCTTCCCTTCTTTTTACTGATTGATATTCTTCTTCTTATCCTCAAAGTCTTGCCTCAAGCACCATCTTCTCTGGGAAGGCTTCCTTGATGCCCTGCCATCCCTTCAGGCAAAACTGGGTCCTCCCTTTTATTGGCTGCTGTTGTACTCAGTTGCACACCTTTATTGGAGTGTATAAACATACCTTATTGCAACTGCCCCTTAGTCACCAGATTATACAGTAGATGATTAATAAAGCTGAATGAATAACTGGAGTGAATGACTGAAGCAGAGTCATCACAGATTGGAATCCAGGAATAAACTGATGGCCATGTTTATTCTTCAGTATGACCTTTTTGTTTGTCCTGAACTCTCTCCTCTTTAGCTTCAAATCCATACTGCTTAAAGACAGGCCTTGCAAAACTGGTCTTAAGAAAAGGTACAAACTTTCAGCTGTAAGATTGATAAAGTCTGATGATCTGGTGTATCACATGGTGACTACAGTTGATAACACTTCATTGTACAACTGAGGTTTGCCAGGAGCGTGCAACTTAAGTGTTCTCTCCAAAAAAACCCCAAAAAAACAAAAAACAAAAGCAGGATAACTATGTGAGGTGATGGGTATGTTAATTAACTAGGTGGGGGGATCCTTTTTTCACAATGTATACGTGTATCAGATGCACACTTTAAATATCTTACCATTTTATTTTTCAATCATACCTCAATAAAACAGGAAAGAAAGATAATATTTTTTCAGGTGGCTATTTAAATGTAAAATAAACAAAAAATAACATTAAAAAAAGAGAAATAGTTGATTAAGATGTGGATGGAGATATAGAGAATGTGCTGAAGTCACTAAAGAAGGTCTTGAGGAAGAACCTGGATGGTTGGCCTGTCACAGTGATACAGTGGGAAAAGGGTGACAGGAGAAATTGTTGTGAATTTCAAAAGAGCAAGGAGTGTGACTCCACAGTGACTGGATGGTTATCTAGAAACCAAGTGGTGGCCAACGGCAATGACAGTCTCCGTGTCCTTAACCCATGACACTGCAAGGCCAGGGAGATACATTACCAATGGAGACAGAGGTGAAGATTATGGCGCTTTCTGGGGGAAACTAGGTTTTTTACTATTAAGAAAGTGAAAACTTTAAAGAAAATTTTGATGATATGAAAGTAGCTGTCAGCACTAAAATATGGTTTACTGGAGCCAGAGGAAAGTCCACGGGGGAGTAGGGATGAGAGGTAAAGAGCTCTAGAGAGAATCAAAGTGAAAATGGACAATGGTGGGAATATGCAGCTCTGTAGTTAACCTGAGGGGTGGCAGGGATACTCTTGAAAGAAAGGGGAAAGTAGAGTGGGAAGAAGTCCTATGGGTCTTCTATTTAACCACAAAAAATCAGACACTCTATAATTGAAAGAATGCATAGAACTAACCAACTTCCAGGTTCCAAATGACTCCACTTTACTGTTCTTTCTTTACAGAGTCAGGCTTTCCTGAAGTGGGGAGTGGGCAGGGAGGGATGTGTGGAGAATGAAATAAAGCGAAATGGTTTAACTGAATCTTAAAAAGACTTTTCAAATGGTAATAATTAACAGATAGCTAAAGGACAGTCATCACATAGGCACTTAATTGATTAAATAATCCATCTACATTTTAACTAAAAGTTAACTGAACATAGAAATAAATTTGATTTTTTTCTGTCATCATGCACATTATGATTTTTAGATTCTAGCTAAATTTTTCTTGTGAATTTTGTATCACTTGCAGTAAAATGGAAAACCGTCTCCTTGCAACTTCTCCTCTTGCAATGTCATTGATGGAACGCCCCAGTGACTCATCATTTTACATTCTCATCTTTCATTTATGTTAAAAGAAAATTAACCTTCGTTCCCTGGAAGAAGGCTTGGTTGCCAGAAATCATGAGCTAAACATGGAATTTATTTTCTACCATCAAGAAGTGAGTTCTCTGCTCCTGCTATTCTCCGGACCTTGGATAATGGCTCCGTTACCCTTAGTGCTAACTTTGCTGGTGGCGGTGGAACTGCCCCTAGGGCTGCTGTAGGGTCAGCCCGCTGATGGCCTGTCTTTCTCTCCCAGGTGTTATTGATGAAGAATAATCCTCAACTCCCTGTGATTAAAGAGCCAGAGCTGAGATCCCTGCATTTTCCCACCTCGTTGCTGGAACCCCCATAAACTGTGTTAGAATAAATCCCACAGCAATCATTTAAAAAGGGGGGAATCTTTTGAATGCCTTTTTTTTTCTTTTTACTTAACAATAGAATATAAATGTATTTTTAAAAAGATTCTTTAGTAATGCTGTATGTTGCACAATGCAGTACATTCTTTTCCCATTCTTTCTTGGTGTAACTTTTTCCCATGTACACATTATTGTTATTGACAGCAGTTCTAAAGCCTTTAAAATAAAAAGAAATTAAACAGTGAATCAATAAAGATTAGCTATTTACTGTAGATTACTAGCTTATCATTCCTATAATTACAATAATGGCTGCTGATGGAAATTCTATTTATGTGAATCATTTTATTCCTGTTATTTACTATTATTAATGTTACTATTATTATCTTCTTACCCTTCAGTTCACAAGATGTATCTTCTCAGTGAATTTTAATTCCAGTGTCTTGCTATTATACTGTACATAATCCTATCAAAGACTGTCCTTCATGCAACATTTTCAGTGATATATTATCATAGAGACCATTAATGAATGAGCTTCATATCTTACTAATACTGTTTTAGATACTATTTTTATTAATTTCCCCGTTGTAATTCTTCATATACTACCTGTGCCTGTCTTCTATTAAAGTTGTGTTTTCAATTTTTACATGGAGATTTCAAAGGAAAGCATTAACTTTGTGTCTTTAAAAATACATTTTACTTCACAGATTCTCAATGATTACATTATCATAATGCCCATGCTTTGTTCTCTTATACTTGTAACAAGTTAATTTTCACAATTTTCCTTTACTTTGGATTCCAATTTTATGTTAACAATCAAAATTAAAACAGTAACAGTATGATCTTTCCGACATGCAACTGAAATAAGAAATAACTTGAAAAACAAACCAATTGCACTTTGTCCTTTGACTAAGATCCAGACACTACAGTCAAATAAAGAAAATAATTATGTCGACTTTTGTACATACTATCTCTAAGCATTATTACTTGAAAGTAAATACAGTCATCGTACAGAAGGTACTGTGCTCCTTGGAAATAATTTATTTCATTGAAATTCCTTATTTATTTTATTTTAAAGGGATTAAGAAAGTGAGCAACAAGAAAGCTGTTTGTTTAGCTTTGCTATTGTCTCTTTTGCCATATGCTTTGGACTGCAGTTGTTGCTACACAAAATAATTTCTGCTGAAATTTTTGTTATTTTTGCTCTTTTCTTCGCACTGGGAATTTTGTAGAATGGTATGGATTTCTTTTCATATGTTCCTACAGGGAAGGTCAAACAGAAAGAATGTAGATTAAATAAGCTTAGATTGTAGCTACATTCTTTTGTAATTACATTAAAACATTCTGACAGTATAAAATTAGTGGCCAATATTAAAATGTCCTTAAAACTATGCTATGTATAGAACATGTAAATAAGCTTAGATCCCTTTGAAGGAAAATTAAATATACATGTGATATTCTGCAGCTCAGATTAATAGCTAGGGAGAAATGCATTATTATGGTAATATAAACTTATAATATATTTAACATATAGCTGTAGCATTCTGCACAAACAACACACATCCCCATTACTAGTTTGCGTTGATATGTCTCATTAATCTTTTCAGTGCATCTACTTGTTTTTCTATACATCTCCAAATTTATACACACATACAAAACACATATGTACTAGACTAACTGGACCAGTGGCAATTAGGAAGCAGGCTGAAGACAGAAGAAAGAAGGAAAGATAGAGAGAAAGAAGGGGGGGACGGAGGAAAAAGGAAAGAAAGACAGATGAAAGGAAGGAAGGAAAGGACATTTTTTATTAAATCTAAACACTGAAATAAACACCTATCCACCCATCTAAAGGAAAAACCAAAGGAGGAGAATGGTTGCCAATATAAGACTGTATTCCCAGGATAAATAACACACCTAAGATAATCTTTTGTCCAAGATTGTGGCGGTTTTGATACTGTGTCGGTGGGTTTAGACATATTTGATGCTTCCACTTCCACAATTATGGTGGCACTAAGGGAAAAATAGCTAACACTTAGTGGTGATTATTATATTCCAAAATTGTTCTGATCGTTTTACGGGTATTATTATCTCACTTAGCCTTCAAAATAGCCTCATAAGATAAATACTATTATAACTTTGTAAAAGGTCACACAATTATTATGTGTGGGAGTTTGAATGGTGATAATGTGACCCCAGAATCAAAGTGAGCCACAACAGTAAGCTGATCTATTCACATGTATTAATGGCCTGTCACCTACAGAGGCAAATTCTGTCAAAAGATCTGTTTTTTATATAGCTCCTCAATGAAAAAACAAAAACGAAAACAGAACAAAACCCTGAAAATCTCTTCAAGTGGTTTGATGAGTCTTGCAAGCTGAATTCGAATTTCAGGTGTTTGAAGCTCCATTTGTAAGACAAATCCTAATGCATTACTGGAAAGTTCATGATTCAAGCATGTTCTTGAATTTGTCATTACCTTTTTTGAAGACTCATGTAGACTTTTATATTTTTTCTAATGTGTAAAACCAAATTTACTAACATAACATACTACTCAAGGTTATACAGTAACTTCAAGCAATAATAAATAGAAGATTATTAAAATCTTAAAGAACATAAATATCCCATCCTTGGCAAATAACGTTTGGAAAATAGGTTGACAGTATCATTATTAATCACAGTTACATCATAAACGGGTAGACTTCTATTTTGCATCTATCACCAGTGATAATGTTTCACATATTACAGTTTCATGAGACATCTTGTAATTCAAGTGTCTAAGACAATACCTGGCATACAGTACGCAAACATGAAATGTTTCTTGAAAAAGTAAGAAAAACTATGATGATAATAAGGCAATGAAGTTGAATTCCTTGAATTTGCTCTTTAGCTTTTTACATATATTATAAACATTGAAAAAATGCACCATTAAGAAATTAAAATTTTAAAAATTCACAAGAACCCCAGTTAGAATCCTGGCATGAAATAAACATATGGCACCCTTACGTGGGCAACTTGAGAAGAGCCAAAGAGGTCAGTGTTGAGGAAAACAAGAGATGCTGTAGTATCGACCTTGGGCTGGCAATGTTGGGAGTTTTTACTAATGAGAGGATTTTACAGAAAAGGCAGTGAGCAGTGTCAAGAGCCTAGAGAGACTGCTCCATGGAGAGGGTGATAACAGAAGTTAGGACACGTGGTGAAGGGACACAGCCAACCACTGCGATCGACAAGGAGGGAATTGTGGGATATATTCCAAATTCACTCTCCTCTTTCCCCCCAGTCTCTTGAGCATGTTTTGTATTGACTGAACACAGCCAAAAGCCAGAGGGTAACAGAATGCACTCAAGTAGAAGACACAAGCCAGCATGGCACAGGACTGCATGAACAAAGGTGGAGAGTGAACCCAAAGCGGGAGATGACGGATGTTCGGCACAACATGCAAAACTCAGATTCCATTCCCCCCCATCTCCTATCCTTAACTTTGGACTTTAGGTTTTAAATACTTTGCAATTATAAATTATGCAGTAACAGAGAATTTTGTCCACATTTCCTGTGCTTGGATTATTATTAGAAGTTAAGTTTCACTGCTGAGACTAATGTATATGAGATAACAATAAGCTGGCTTTTGTCCCATACCACCAAATTGCTTTTCTAAGATTTTAACCAATCTTTCTTGCCACCAACAGTAAATAAGTGTGCTTATTTTGTTACTTCTGTCAGTATTATTACTTCTACTTAATTTTTAAAAATAACATAATAAATAATGCATCTGAAGTTAGCTCTAAAAAAAAAAATGAATGTTAGCTCTAGCTCTCATGACCTCCATGAGTGTACACGTCTGGTTTTTACTTCCTTGTTAATAAGGGAGCAACGTCATAATACTCAAACAACCAAAGAAATGGTGCCTGATTGTTGCTTTAATTTAAAATCTAAAATATAGTGGTGTAGTCCATGCAGCTGCTAAACTCACACATGGATTTATGCTTCTTCTCTCACTAACATGATTGTGTATTTTTTCTTTGTGTTTATTTATTAATTGTATTTTTTGTTGTTGGAAATCTTTTCTTCATGTAACTTGCCCATTTAGATTGAAACAATCATTTCCTTACCAATTTGTATGATCTTCTTATAAACATAGATGCTTATAATTCATTTGTTATGTTTACCGAAAATATGACCTGATATATCTCTTATATTGAATTTTTGAAAATTTAAACTCAGATACAGTAAGATGTGCTAAATTTTTGAGATAATATTGCTTTGCTTTTCAAAACTTGGTAGATATCTTAGTCTGTATGGGCTACCACAACAAAAATATCACAGACTGGGTGGCTTATACAAACATTTCTTTCTCACAGTTCTGCAGATCTGGTGTTTGGTAAGGGTCTATTTCCTGATTCACAGACAGCTGTCTTCTGCTGTGTCCTCACATGGTGTAAGGGGCAAAGGATCTCTCTGAAGTCTTTTTTATGAGGCTACTAATCCTATTTATGAAGGCTCCATGCTCATGATCTAATCACCTCCCAAAGGTCCCACCTCCTAATACCATCAGACTGAGGATTATTTGATTTCAACATATGAATTTTGGGGGACAAAAACTTCCAATCTATAGCAGTAGGTAAATAATCATATACACTGTTTATTGAACTATAAGATCAAATTTAATAGCTGCCTCCTCTTCTTCTTTTTGTTAAGTAGACCCAATTCAGGGCTGTAACTCATGACCCTGAGACCAAGACCTGACCAAGAGTCTGATGCTTAACTGACTGACCCACCCAGATGCCCCAATAGTTCCTTCTTCTAAAAAGCTTCCTCTCTTCTTGGCAGATGGATGTATTTTGATCTCCTCTACATTCTTAGATCACTTTGGTTTTACTTCGTTATGTTTGTCATGTATTTTCTAGAATTTTAATTATTTGTCTTTATGTATACTATTAGTTTATTGGTTCCTAAAAGTCACGGGACATTTTTCTTATCCCACTTTACATACAAAACCCTGTAAGGTAGGTACTAAATCATCCATATTGATTGTTTGGAAAAATATTCTTATTTAGAAAATTCTATAAGTTCATTCTTCAACTACTTAAAGTAATATAAAGCACAACATATACAAATAAACCCTCTTTCTACCTGACTATAGAATTACTTACTTACTGTAAACTCAATTACTCATTTGAAAACTACTAAAAATAGTTTATATCAGTTTTTGATAAAACGTTAGGTTTATGGAATATATATATATTATAATATATATATATTATAATATATATATATATATATACACATATATATATTCTGTTTTTGCAAAATATTCTGGTTTTGAGACCATAACAAATAAATAGACCATAATTTAAAAGTTTTTGAATTTTTTTTCAAGTAAGATTACCTTAAAATAAAATAAAATACTATCAATTACTATGCACCCACTATGTGCTTGACCCAGAGCCAGGTGCTCTAGACGTATGTAATTATACCGTTAAGAACTTGGTCTGACCTGAGCAGAGTTGGGAATAGGCAGAACAAAGAGAAAGGATTTTTCAAATAATAAAGTCAATACTTTATAAGGAAGAGACCAACAGTAACAACATAGAGTTCAGATAAGGTATCCAATACTTCCCCCAAAAGAGTTAAGTGTGAATTTTGTAGGGGAAATAAGGAATCTTCTAAATTCCACAGTTAATTTTCCTGTTTGAGGTAGAAGTAAATAAATTGGAAAGAATTAAATATTAACTATAAACATCTGAAAAATACCAATTAAATATTTTAATTAATTACAAATATTAACCACAAACACCTGGAAAAGTTATACCGTGGGACTGAGCAATACAACTACCAAAACAATTTTCTTTGTTATATATATAGTGCAATAAATAAATATATATATAAATAATTTGCAGATTTTAAGAAATTTCAAGTTAGCACAAGCTTGCCTGACCCAGATGCAGCCATTTATTATAATAATATATTCCAAAAACTGAACTGTTGACAACAATTTCCAATATAAAATGCCTACCATAAATACAATTATTTTTCACAGCTCACTCACGTGCATTTAGAGTGCTGTTGTTAGGTCTTTCTAACGGGTTGTTTTGCTTAAGAAATCAGAAAGGCTGCTTTAGGCTAACTGGAGGTTATATGTTCACAATAAATCTAGACATGAAAATCAATAGAAATATTTAAACGTGTGATGTTAGAGAAGTGCCTCTCAAAAAAAGATCAAATGCTAAGAATTGAATCTCATACACACTACTGCACATTATCACTACAAGTGAGGGCTTGTTGACACTATTCTGTTTCTGTATCAAGGCAGCTGCGATACAATTTGAAAAACGTGACACTATTTAAAGGATCTTCAGGTTTGCTAGTGAGGTCTCCTGGGCTGTGGGAGGAAGCCAGCACTGCAGGGACAGGCTTCCCTATTCACTGAAGGCATCAGCAGGGTTAGTCCTTAAACCCACTGCGGATGCCGGGGACCGGCAGTAAAGAAGGTGAATGGCAGGAACATGTACTTTTCATATTAGGTAGGAAGTGAGGCCTTCAGACAGAGGGGATAGAATGGGATATACAGGTAAGATGGATGAGAAGAAATTCACAGACTTATTGAGAGGAAACCCCCTTCGTTCTCTCAGATGTCTCCTGTCCTTTGATAACGGTTCATATGTCTTTCAAAGTTTTTCTCCCACCTGCGTGGCCTGCCATTTTCTAGCAAGTTCATGCTGCTCTGATACTTCCATTTTCTCTGAGTGTGTTTTTCTCTTGGCTCCCCAAATACATTTTATGCTTATTTTCAGTTTTCGTGGATCTTACAGAACACTACAAATGGGAGCAGCAGCTATATCAGCTCTGTGGAGCTACTAAGCCTTATCCTAAAGAATTCTATGTCTTTGGGGAAATTGTGAGGCTGTGAACTACCTTACATACTTCATGATTTGTAAACTATCATTTACATACATACATATACACACACACATACATACTTTCACACATACATTTCAATCTAAAGCATTCCACTATGCCAACCATTCTTAGTGAAAGGTAATTCTGGTAAGAAGAGCAGTAAACAAAACTAAGCATTTAAGGATGTTCCTTAATTCGAGAATAATGAGGGGTGTGTGGTGTGTTTGTGTGTGTGTGTGTGTGTGTGTGTGATTTAAGAAAATCAAAGAGGTCAATTAAAAAACATAAAAATGCCAAAAAACAATGAAGAGGTATTCCATATTACTGAAGTAGAAACAGTATGATAAACATATCAATTTTCTCAAAATGTAATAATAGGTTTGACTATAAATTCTTTATTTCAAAATTATCCAGAAATGTATGATAATATAATAGAATATTAAGAAAAAGAGGGGCAACAAGAGGGCTCTCTAAAGTGATAAAGTTTGGTATGATTCAATAATAGTTGAAACTCTGATGATGGCATTAAAATGCAATAAGACAGTAAAGCTCCCTGTTTATTTGCTTGAATTTTAAATAAGTAAGAAAAAACAGAAAAGAAAATAAAGGTAGGATAATATGGCAGAGCGAGATGCCAAGTTATTTAAGACCCCAGTAGATAATCAAAAATAATTCAGGATAATGTAAAAATTATAAAATAATAGGAAAAAATCAGAAATAATCTTAAAAAAGAAAAACCAACTCAACATTTTCAGTGGGTGGTATTTTCTACAACTTATAGAGTGCTCCCTGTCCTTAGGAAGGTCCTTAGGCGACCCCGACCATATTTTAAGAAGATAAAACTGAAGTTCAGATATACTAACAAGCTACTGTTCTATTATGCCACACTATCCATCCAATAAATTCATCATATCTTAATCAGTTCTAGCCAATAAATGAAAACATTTATCAGTCTTGGACTACATTTTTTTCCCTAAAAAATTTTATTATGTTCAGAAGAATATTTTAAAATTGACATATAATTGAAAGGGCATTGAAGATTTTATATGAAGATAAGCAAACCAATAGACCACCTAAAATTACAGAGGTTAAAATTTTCTTTGTTAATTAAAATCAGAATTGGTACAAATAGTAGTAAAAAAGCTTAAAATCATATTACAGATATACAAAACAATCAATAATTTAGTGTTTATGTAAAACAGAAACCTGGGACTAAAGTTAAAGCCAGTCATTTATTTTACTTATAGAACCACTTTGTGTTTATCAGATAAACTCAGAGATAAACACAACTAGTAATTCATGAAAGTATGTGAGCTCTAGCATTCTAAAAGTTTTAACAGTCCAATGCTGTTTCCATCATTTTGCAGTGGTAACAACAGCAAGAGAATTTCACACTGGCTACTTCATTGGCTAAAACCACCAATCAAAACTGACCATGGGAAATTTAGTTTTGAAAATTGGCTCAATTTTTAATATCAATTTCAAATTAGTTATGTTAACTTTATTTGCAAAACCCATCCTATTTGCATGTGTTATGTTTTATTGCCTCAACAGGATAGAAGACATTATTTAAGGATATTACTCCATACTCCAAAAATCTGAAAGAGATCCAATAACTGCTGAATTGAATTTAATTGAGGACTCTTTTTTCCCTGGGTGGACAAATCCTGGTAGTTTTCTTCAGAACAGAGCTTTTAAGTGAGGGTGGGGGAGTTGGAGATTAAAGCAATAGGAGTATCTTTAATTTTGTAATCCTGATTTAATGAAATACCTTTTAACAATTTTACCAGGGTTTCAGGGATTCAGAATATGACTGCCACCTGTCACCAGAGAATTATTTGAAACCAAACAATTTCACATCACAAAACACGGTGATTCTGATTGATTCTGATTTTTGAAATAAGAATATTAAATTGTTCTCTAATTCCACCTCATTAGCATTTTGTCATTCACAACTGTAATAATGAAAGAGCATATTCTTATCCATCTCTTGGTGAGATATAAAGCTAAAGTTCTAATCTAAGCTGTACTTATCTTAAGTAACAGTTATGAATTATGTATCCAGCCCTTCTTTTCTATTTTGAACAAGAAAACAGCTTTAATACAGAAAACTGATTCATAGCAATTTCTTCAATATCTGGCCTAAGTTTTAAATATTGTGAAAATAGCATTTATACAATGACTAAGCCCCTACTGCTTTTACTGATGATTGTTTTCCAAAATTTTCGGAGGACTGACATGCTAAAAAAGACGTGGGACATCTTGATTAAATCAAAGTACCAAACTCAGGAGTCAGAGAAGCTTATGGCATCTCCTCCTTCCATCCTAGGTCTGCAAGTGTATAAAGATAAAGGCCAGGTGGAGTTAATACTAGAACATTGCTCCCCTAAATTCAAGATCTGGAAAGATCCAGAACGCCATGGATTCCACCTCCCTAACATGAACTAAGGACGAAGATTCAGAGAATGTTAAAGACTCAAAGCAGGTTTCATAGAACCCGGTCTGAGTGTTCACTAGGTCATTAAAATCTAAAGTTAGATAAATTGTGCATGATTTGGGATAATGGCAAAAATGAAAAATTTATTATTCAGCTACCATCACAATTCAATCTCACAACATCCTTTTGGTTCCATTTTTCTCTCTCACACACATGTAAAATAAATAAATAAACAAACATAAGCCATCTAAAAAAAAATCTCTAAAACATGATGTTTTCAAAGATGTATTCATAGGAATTGGAAATTAATAGCAAGCTATTCATTTATTCATCCCTAAGGGTGCCTCCTTTCAGTTCGACTGAAGAAAATAGGTTCAGTTTTCCTTTATATAATATAAATAACATTGGAGTAAGATTGCATCTGTCATAGATGAAAATACCATATTTATGTCTTCTTATAATCCATTCATTGCTTTATGGACCCAAAGTCCTCCAGGGAGTGTCACAAATCCACATAATGTTCCTGAGTGTTACGTTTTGCATTTGGATCTATGATTTAGCTGACAGATGTGAATAAACACTTGGAGTCAGGGAACTCTCTGATAACTGCACATGTGTAGAGACCAAAGAGTGCAAATTCCTTTAAGGTCACATTAGTTTTTCCTTAAAATCCTCTTCTATGATCTCTTCTTTGCTGATGTCAAAATAATCTGCCAATGAATCTACCTATATTTTTCAAGTTTATGCTTTGCTGTGTTTTGTTCTTTTTCCATCAACTTTTTAATAAATTAATTAAAATGAGGATGTTCTATTTCTTATAAAGAGACAAGCCCTTAAATATTACAATTTTGAGACATGTTATCTAACAACCATGAAAAGAAAATTCCAATATTTCCCTGATTGTTTTGGAGAAACTTCAAGCATCACACAATAACACTGTCTCAAAGATAAGCTTATTTAAGGATTAAAAATCATTGGGCAACTGTAAAAAAAAATTAATGCTAAGAGGACACTTCGCATATATATTTCTATTTAACATTGTTCAGTGTTTTTTATAATCTCTGACCCATCAGTAACAAGTTCTCCTACAGAGCTCAAGTTCAAGTAACATGTCCACCTCTCCCTCTTTCTTTTCTTTTTTTTTTTTTTAAGATTTTTATTTATTTATTTGACAGAGAGACAGCCAGTGAGAGAGGGAACACAAGCAGGGGGAGTGGGAGAGGAAGAAGCAGGCTCCCAATGGAGCAGGGAGCCTGGCGCGGGTCTCAATCCCAGGACCCTGGGATCACGCCCTGAGCCGAAGGCAGATGCTGAACGACTGAGCCACCCAGACGCCCCATCCCTGTTTCTTTTCTTGAACTGAAACTTGATCTTTCCACTGCCTCTCTTGCAGTGCTCTCAAAATGGGGACCCCTGCTTCTCTCATGTCCAACATATTACAAAGCAGAATGTTGTTGGCATTTCCCCTCCACTTTTACATCTTTCTTTTGACGTACGTGACATATAACTAGCTCACCCTCCTAAACAATGTTTCCACCATTCAATTCGACTAACTTCCAGGTCACTTCTTCACGTTCCTCCAGTATTTTGAAGCCTGCCTTATTATCTGCCAGCCAACAAAATGCACCCTGTTATCCTGTAAAGTACCTCCTACATCTTATCTAAAAAATATTTTAATACCTCAGCCTCACACTTTGGTGATTTGCTCAACAATAATGACCTGCCCCCTCATGGGAATTCTATCATCTATCTCCATGGACTTAGACATCATCCGGAATTTCTCTATCACTGAGTAAACCTCTAATTCTCCCAGCATTTACTCAGAAGAGTGACAGTTATATTGTATTTAGCAGGAATTACTTATTTCAGAAATTTAAGCACGGAAGAACAATATATATTGATGATAGGAAGTCAAGGGCAGAATAGTGTACTTTCCCATTTTTTTGCAACTTCCCAGTATCTTTTTTCAAAACTTTGTTTTGAAAAAAATTGAGCCTTTAGTTAAATTACAATAGGACATTTTACCTGGTATATTTTCTCTTTGCCTCTGAAATATTTGCAAGGCAATCTCATGACCATTTACTCCTAAATATTTAAGTATTCACCTCCTAACAGCAAAGGCCTTCTCTTATATGACCACAGTACAGTGATCCAGTTTAGTAACTTTAGCACTGATAAAATATAATTATCTAATATACAGTCCATTTTGAAATATTTCTAATTGTCCCAATTCTGTCCTTCACAGCAATATTGCTCTCATCCAAAGTCTAATCTGGGATCATAAATTGCATTTAATTGCCATGATTTTCAAATACCCTCATGCTATGGGCTGAATTTTGTCAGCTCCAAATTCTCATATTGATATCCTAACCACCAATACCTCCGAGGATGGCTGTATTTGGAGGGAGAGTCTTTAAAGAGGTAATTAAGTTAAAAATAAGGTTATTGGAGTGGGCCCTAATCCAATATGACTGGTCTCCTTATAAGAAGAGATTATGGCACAGACACACACAGAGGAAAGAACGTGTGAAGACAGAGAGAGAAGACGGTCATCTGTAAGCCAAGGAGAAGTCCCTAGAAGAAATGACCCTGCTAACACCTTGATGTGGGACATACAGACCCCAGAATTGTAAGATTAACACCACCCAGTCTGTGGTACTGGCAGCTGTGTAAACCAATGTACCTTCCATATTGAAGGGCTACTCATTTACTGTTTCTTCCAAAAAGAAGTTGAAATTCAATTTTCCATTGCCCTCCGTGGCTAAAATGCAAGTGCATCACAAGTCTCCACCAACTGTATGAGCGGGAGTGATTTTGGGTGAAGAGAGAGCTATGGTGAGGCTGGAGTGCACCTTGAATCCACTTCACAGTGAGAACGGTGGCAGAGCCATTTGGCTTGACCAGGCAGTGGTG
Source organism: Ursus arctos (assembly GCF_023065955.2). Classification (NCBI taxonomy): domain Eukaryota; kingdom Metazoa; phylum Chordata; class Mammalia; order Carnivora; family Ursidae; genus Ursus; species Ursus arctos. Next base: position 69,056,045 of record NW_026622985.1, read on the forward strand.
GCTGTGGGGCAGACACATGCATCAAGGTTCAGGCAATAGTGCAGTTTGTAGCAAAGTTAAATACTTGGGCATCATCAATCAAGGTAAGCTGGCAGATCTAGCTTCTGTGACAGTTATGATAAAAAGACATTAGGACATATTAAAAGACAAATTAGGACATTCTACAATTTGGAGCATGCTCCTGGAAGCTTAGTCCTGAGCTTTGTTCTTTTCCCAACAAATGTGTACGCTCCTGATATATACCTAATAAACGTCTCTGGTGAAATCAGCCAGAATCTGCTCCCTTTGCTTAAAGCGAAAAACTGACTAAAATCATGTCAGCCTGCTTCCAAAACTTTCTCTAGCAAGTCTCTGTGGCATAGAAACAGAAAAAGAGAAAGCAGATGATTAGGGTGATTTACATAAATTCAATATGTTAATGATTCATTCTTATCTAGGTAGTAAAGCAAAGCTAAGAAAATCCACCTGACAAAATATCCTAGCAACAATTTTACATTTTTTTAACTAATAAAATAACTCTAACCTAATAGGAAATGTAATTAAGAAAGAAAATATGTTCACCTTTAATCTTAACACCATAACATACTATTCCATTGCTTTCTGTCTTTCTTTTTGATCTTCAGTCTTCTGTATTGTATTTTATATAATGATCGTAGTATATAAAATTCTATTTTCTACCTGTATACCAGCCACAGTCCCAGAAGAAAATAGATGGCACACTCAAATTAGGTCATCTAGAGATAGTTCAATAAAGGGACAATTTATAAAGACGTGGGCTGGACGTGTCAGAGTACAGCAACCTAGGGCTAGTAACCAGGTGGCTGCTCCCAACCCAAGGACTGCAGAGATGAGGGTTGAGAACAATTACTCAACCTGCAGGTGAAAAGTGCTCTGTGCAGAGTTCTGGGTGACAGGAGTCCTCACTTTGGGAGGAGAGTACCATACAGCTTGCAGTGATGCTGCAAAGAGGAAATCTGGAGAAAGTCCCACGCCCCACTCCTCTCCTCCCCTCTGATCCCCTGCCAGCATTTCTCATTGCCATGACCAGAGAAAAAGGACACCTGCTGAAAAACTCCAAGAAGGCCATCTGCCTATGGCATGGAGCAGGGAAGACCTGGAAGGCAAAAGTAATATATACAACACCACTTGAATGTATTATATTTTATAAAGATTAAGTTATCATTGTTTGCTTAATTACTCTTCTATTATGAAGCTTTTATATTTTTTCTGTTAAAGAGAAATGAGCAACATTTTATGAACGTCTCGTTACATATTAGTTATATTTCTTTTGAATAATTCATAAGAAATGACACCAAAAATTGTATGATTGTTTCTCAGGAAAAGAATAGTTTAATGTGAGGAATATCAGTTGTCCTAATTTGTGTTTCTATATCATTTTTAAAGTGGTTAAACTGTATCTCATTAAAAATGATGTTAAATTTGTGTATGATAAAATGCTTTCAGAATTCTTAGAATATATTTTTCGCACAGGAGTCACATACACAATCAGAATAGAAAGAGAAGATACTTCCTTTTGGAGCTGAAGACACTCAGGCTCATTAAGGGTTGCCTACAAGTCATGTGACCAGTTAAAAATGAACTGTGGGCAGAAGTAACTAATGTTTCAGGTAAAGGCTAAGATGCTATAGGAGAGCCTCACTTGGGACAAAGCCTTACTTGTTCAAAATTCACGTGACTTCAGGTCACATAGAGCAGACCTGCAGAGCTGAGAACGGGAATAGCAAGCAACTCTCATCTAACAGCCATGACTAGAAGTCGCATTCATTACATCTACTCACATTCCATTGGCCTGATCTTAGCCATCTGCTCTCACCTACTTTCAAAAATGGTTGGGAAATGCAGTCTCTACTTGACCATTCACATTTTATCAGTAAAGGTTTATTAATAAAGGAGGAGGGTAGAAAGGATAATGAGGACAGTTAGCAGTCACTTCCGTGGTATCATGTCTGGCCACTTACACGTCAATACACAATCTTCATTGTGCATATAAACATTTTCATGCTTTCTCTAATGGAGAGAACCCAGAATTATAGCCAAGAAGAAGTCAATACATCTGGGTGAAGCACAGCACTTTCTAGCACAAGAAGTGGCCACCTGTGATCCTGTGACTTAAAACTAAAAGACACATGCCCTCCACATACATACTTGATATACGATGGTGGGGTAGAAACAATTTAACTACAACAAATACTTAAATTCAAAACAAGAAGGAAAAACAAGTGACAAATTCCACTAACCATGACTTTTGAAGACTTCATGCTGTGTAAATTCCTTGGTTAGCTCAGTTTGCCATGGGTTCTAGAAATAACTCCTTTGTCCATTGTCCTCTGTGGTCTCTTCTTTTGTCTTCCTGCAGTTTTTTTCTGTGGTCTCAAATGAAAGTGGGGCTGAGGAATATATCCTTGTGGACTTATACTACTGGCGCAGACTCTGGGAAACAGAGATTGTCTTAGGGGTTCAGCAACCATAAGCCAGATTTGTGTCGGCCGGACTTGATGTTAGCAATGATTTCTTTTCAACACTTTGATTCTGGTCACTTCCTTTTGAAGTAACCAAAATGAATGTATCTTCTCTGGTTGTAGCTTTTATGACTTTAGGCTTTCATTTATATACTAGTTTCTGGGCTTAGGGGTTACTCTCTCACCTACCTCAATTTAATGGCATTTATCATGAGGCCATCTGAAACAGTAGCTTGGATGGGAGGACAGTATCTTTAAACTGCCCTTGGATGCCAGCTGCTCCAATATTCTGACAAAGAACATTTAATTTGGCAATTTCTAGAAAGGCTCTCAGCAACCATCCTCTCTTCTGCTGTTTGGGGTCCAGACGTATTTGGCTTTTCTAACCTTCTAAGGTCTAAATTACTGAACTCATAGTTGATTTTGATTGATTTTTTTTTTTTTTTTGAGAAAGAGAGAGCGAGCGAGCAGGGAGGGGAAGAGGGAGAGGGAGAGAGAGAATCTTAAGCAGGCTCCACACCCAGCAGAGAGCCCAATGCAGGGCTCGATCTCATGACCCTGAGATCATCACCTGAGCCAAAACCAAGAATCAGATGCTTAACCAACTGAGCTACCCAGGCTCCCCTTGATTTTTTTTTCTTTTTCTTGTGTGTGTGTGTGTGTGTGTGTGTGTAATATAAGATACTTATTTTGGTTATAATCTTAGTGTTTTAACACTGATTTGTCATAAACAGACACTAACATTTCTTTTTTTTTTTAAAGATCAGCTTGATATTTCACGCTTTTCTTTCCAATAAATTCACCCTTTGACAATTAAATTACCCAAACAGCTGGCAGGTGGTAAGAGTGAACAAAAATTAAGCTTCCCATCAGTCTGTTCTCTCAACTTGAGATGGCCTCTCTATTTCTAATCCAGATACAATCTTGACTTCAAAAGATCATTACTGGGGCCTCTTTAAGTGACACTGACACTGGTTTCATGACCAAAAACACCTTCCTGTGAAAAAATATCATATCTTTCTACTTTAAGATCAGTGTTTATTTTGATTAATAGGGTAGAGAGTTCTCCATTAGAATGGTTTTGTTACTTTCAATTTTTGCTTGCCAATTGGTTAATTGACTAAATCCATTTCTCTCCTAGTTACTAAAAGCAGAAATCATCTGCTAAAGTAACACCAACACTTTTACTTTTTCTAGCCACTGACGCTGGAGCTGCAGTTCTAGCAAAGATGTGGCCTACCTCTAAAATTATCACAGGTGACTGTTTACTAAATGTTTTGCCCCAGTATGACAAGAGCCACCAGCTTTCTGGACTACAGTCTATGTCCCCTTACCTCCCACCACCTGCTGGCAAAGTCAGTACCACATATTTTGGGTTTTATTGGGATGATACCCCACAGATACTAATTTTTACATTAGGATACTGGCTACACTGTTTAACAAAGAGACAACAAAATACATGATTGAAATAATACAGACTTAAAATAAATCATTTAAATAAGCTAGAAGGACATTTTTTTTCTCATTTAGCTGTATAGAAAGTAATCCAGGGCAGAGAGGTTGACCCTGCCATTCTCAATATATGGTTTTGATCTCAGATCCAAGGCAACTGAACCACTTACATCCATTTTTCTAGCTTGCAGAACAGGAAAAAAAAGGGAAGGGGAAAATAAGGACTTTTCTTTTGAAAGATGTGACTTCGATTGACTATTTCACTTATGTTTACACTATTTTGGTCAGTTAGTCATACAGCCACATCTACCTAAAAGGGAAGCGAGAAAACGTAATTTGGCCAGGCAGTCATTTATATGGTTAAAACTCAAAGGTTTTATTAGTAAGAGAGAAAAGAATGGCTAATGGAGAAAAATGAGAGGCTTCTGTATACTGCTATACACTATGACTGTGCTCTTTCCACTAAACTGACCTTAAGACATAACTTTATAGAAATCTAAATTAAGGGAGAATTGAGTGCCAAGGTTAAAAAAAAAAAGTAGCTTCTGGGGTGCAGGGTGTGAGAAAATATTTACTTCTAAATTTTTACTTAGGCCAGAATAGCTGTGAACCATGATACTGAATTATATAGATCTGGAAGAAATTTTCAAAATCATTTGTCTTTAATTTGGACCATATCTAAAGCATCCTGGGAAAATGTTAGTCCAATTTAGCCTTCTGAGATCTCTGAAGAAGGAAATCCTTCCTTTGGCAACATTTTCTACCATTTAATTTTGAGAGAGAAGGACCATAAGATCCCATCCCCCATCCCCCATCCCAAATCCATAATTTTCCACAGAATAGTGTAGTGTGGTGTTAAGATGGTGGACACAGGGCCGGTCTGCCTGGGTTCAAATCTAGGGAACTGCCACTCTGCCACGTACCAAGTTAATGACTCTAGAGCAATACTCAATCTTCCTAAATCTGTTTCCTAATCTATAAAAAGAGAATCATATTTGAACCCACTTGATAAGGGTGTTAAGAAAATTAAATGGTTTAAAACTGTGTAAAGTGTTTAGAGCAATGGCTAGTATTTGGTGAATCCTCAATGAGTAATAGCTACTATAATCTCCTTGTATTTTTTTTCAGGTCAGAAGATGCTCCCATAGAAATAATACTGTGACCTTTACAAAAGCTATTAAATTATATTAATAACTAAAATTAATCAGACAACATGAACTTACATTATTTTCTATTATTAAAAAGTGTGTTATACAAATTAATAGCATAAATAAGACAAAATTTTAAACTACTTAGGAGTGAAAGCCCAGCAAATCTTTTCAAGTACCACCTTAACAGGACGTTTCCCGTTAGAAATAAAACTATACTAATTACAAAATAATTCTCTTCTGTTTGTTAAAGCACTTAAACAGTCTCTAAAATTACATCTCAGCTCCAACTTCCAGTGTTCTAGTTCTTGCAAACTACTACAAAATGAAAGCAATAAAATGAAATGTTCTTTTTTTTCCTGATTATAACAGTATAATTGAAAGATCAAAAAATATAGAAAAGTATAAAAAAGAAAAATTATCTGAATTATCTGAAATTCCCCCAATATAAAATAACTACTACTTACTATTGGGTGAATATTTTCTAGACATTTCTTTGTTAAGTACTATAAATTTAAAAAAAAATTAAACCTTTCTGGTAATGATGAGAAATCCTTCCTACAGATAAAAATTATAAAATCTGAACAAAATTATTTAAAAAAAAAAACTACTTGAAGGCACTGGAAATTATGAAGTCATGCAAAATCTTGGAAATAGCTTACTTTAAAAGATGACTCCTGTACTGGGTAAGAATTGTGAGTCTGGTTTCCTTGAGTATTTCACAAGCTACCCCATGTCCTCAAACCAGGTGAAGAACTATAGTGTTAGCACCTCAAGGTGACAGATAAGAAACTAAAAGGCAGCAGACCAGATGGATATTTAAGGGGGAAACCTGTAAGCAAAACAGCCACAGAAGAACTGATATTTAAACATCTAAATACAAATATCGCTCAAAATCTTCCCTGTCTATAAACTACCCATGAACACGAGAGCTCCCTCAAGTCTGTTAAAAAGCAGACAGAAACTAAAAGGGAATCAACCTTTGAAAGAGAAACCAACTCCTGGTGAGATTTCTGAGTATTCTCACTTTTGACTGAATGCATTCCCCAGCCCACTCAGGGTCTAAGGGTAGAATTCAGGGCTGTAAAAGAGACTGAGAAATTTACACTTACGACTGGGCCTAGCAACGCATTCAAAAGACATGAAAACTTATATCCACGCAAAGACTTGTAAACAAATGTATGTTGGACCTTTATTCATAAGACCCCCAAACTAGAATCAACTTAAATGTCTAACAAGCAGAATAAATTGTATAGGTCTTTAAAAATGAACACTGTTCAGGAATAAAGGGGGGAATATGAATATATGGAACATGGATGAAAATCTACAAGATTATGCTGAATGTAAAAAGCCAGCCACGAAGACTACATACTGAATGATTCCATTTATAAGAAATCCTAGAAAAGGTAAAACTGCAGGAACGGAATGCAGGTCCCTGAGTGCCCAGGGCTGGGAATGGGGGTTGTGATCAACTTAAAAGTGACTAAGGATGGATTTCTCAGATGATGGAAATGTCCCAGATCTTGATGTGATGGTGGTTTTATCACCTTGTCCATTTGCCCGAACTTATCAAACTATATGTTTAAAATGGGTACATTTTTATCGTATGAAAATTATTTCTCAATAAAGCAGTGAAAATAATAATACTCACCTACCATACGTGCCAGGCCCCTTCCCAATGACTTCTAATACAATATATTGATCAAAATAGCCCCCTGAAAAACATAACTGCTTGGCTTCTCCCCAACCCTTCGTCATCCAAGGATTTGAACTAATACAATCCCGGACAAAGACTGAGGTTAATCACTGTTTTAGCTGCACGAAACAATTTTTGATATGTCGAAATTTTTTTTATTTGGGTCAAAATATTTTTAATATCTGTTGTGATTTCTTCAGAAATTTGGAGGTTTTTCAGGTATTTTTCTGTCATAGACTTTAATTTTGTTCTGTTTTGTCACAGAAATCCTCTTTATGACTTCCAATCCTTTTCAAGTCATTCAGACTTGCTTTTTATACCGGCATAAATTTGGCTTAGTGAATATGCCACATTTGAGCTTATAAAGAATGAGTATTCTGCTATTGTTGGTTGGAGTATTCTATAAACATCAATTATCTCAAGTTGGTTGACAGTGTTATTCAAGCCTTCTACATCCTTATGGATTTACAATTTTGTTCCCTTCTTCCATTGTTTCATTTATCTGAATTCTACTGCTCATCAAGTCTCCAGAGTATAGCAATTAACCACACAGCACATCAGTTCTTTGTACCTGATTTCTCCACTACACTCGGACTCCTAGTGGACAAGAAGAATGCTTTTTATTCTTCATAACTTCAGTACTAGTATATTGCCTGATATATAAGAAGTTGTCTACAAGTGTTTGATAAACACACACTCAAAATGATCTATCAATTAAACAATCAATTATGAAAACTCTTGTCATAGTAGAGTACAAGTTGGAAATGTGCAGAAATCAGAATGCTATGGGCTGAATTGTGTGTGTCCCCCTCCAATTCATATGTTGAAGCCCTAACCTCAATGTGATTGTATTTGGACCTAGTGCTTTTAGTAGGTAAAGTTAAGTGAAGTCCTAAGAGTAGGATCCTAATTCAGTAGGAATGGTGGCTTTATAAGAAGAGGAAAGACCCCTCTCTTTCTCATTTTCTCTCTGCCTGTGCACAAGTACTAACGAAAGGCTATGTGCCACTGCACACCTGCAGCCAGGAAGGAAGTCCTTGTATCAGAAACAAGGCACCCTGAATTTGGACCTCCAGCCTATAGAATTGTGAGAAATAAACTTCTGTTGTTGAAATCATCCGGTCTATGGTATGTTGTTATGGCAGCCTGAGCTAAGACAAGTTATACCATAGATATCTTGAGCAAGATTTATTTACTTAACATGCACTGCCAAAAATTTTTAACAACATTCTGATATGCAATCTTCAGAAATTGTTTTATGACTAAAAGACTTTTAATAGCCAATTTACTAAAATACTTAATTAAAATATTTTGTTGAAAATAAAAAGCAAGTTAAAGGTTAACTCCAAGAAAATTAGATGGTTATATAGTCAAGAGATGAAATACTACAGAATAATTAAGACAAGTAATTTCAAAAGAAACTAACATTTTACCAAGTATAAAATCAATTTCTCTGCACGAACATATCACCAAATCACCAGGCAAGCTCAGAGATAACGTTATTTTTATTTACTGAATATACAGGTAAGAGTAGCTTTTGAAAAACATGATTGAGATTGCCCTACAAGTTAACCCCAGGGTAAATATACTTTAATATCCCAGTCATATTTTATTTGAAGTATGACTGATACCTACATTATCTTTTAATAAGCTCAAGAGACTAAACCACATACCCCAATCTACTCTCTGCACAAGTATGTGATAAAGATAATCTTGTAAATATTATAGCAAATACCTTTACTAATGTAATGTTAGGGTCCTATAGTTCAGTGAGTGGAAACTACCACAACATTGTAATATAAAAGGAGAAAGTCAGAAAGACAGGATCATATTTTTCTCTCAGAAAGATTTCAGAAAGTGAAGACTTGCAGACTTCCCCATTACTTGCCTATAGTATGTAGTTTTGATTCAAACTCAACACAGTCAATTCACTGGAGAGAGACAGACAGAAAAAAGAAAGATTCTAAATAGTCAATCTTCTCTTCGGTGAGCTACTTTTCAAAGACGGGTGAATAAATAGTGTACCGTTATGTCTGGTATTTATCAAATACCAAAAGAGCTTTCTATTTTGAGAAGAGAAGATTTCATATTAAATTGTACAGAGCCAAATCATACTCAGTGGTTTTATTTAATTCCTCAGTTTTTATATAAACATGGTAATATGGATTATGAGACCTTATTCAAACTTCTATGTATAATTAAATAAAATAATAAAAAACAGGGAAATGCTCAGATACAGCATCTGGCTTAGTTAAAAAATGTGATTGTTACATCAGATTAGCAAGGGAGGTTCAGGTCTGGCCAGCCCCTGACTTCCATGGTCTTCCCAAATGTGCACACAGTCCTGTTTGGGAAGCTGCTATTTATATTATGGCCTTGATGACTATCTTCCAATGTGAAGAGAGGTGAATATAACTTTGGATATCCAGGTGTTAGGCTTCCCACTGGAAATGTACATATGATTATTCATTTGTCAGTGTTAACTTACCTCTGACTTGAGATGAGCAGAAATGAAAATTAACAAAACCAATAATAGGAAGTACATTTAGGACATGAGGCTCAAGATAGGAATCTTTGTGAATGTTTGAAATAGTCTTTCCTTGTCAAGTGTTTGAGAATTTCTTCCTTCCTGTCTGTTCATTGGTAGCATAACTTGTCTCTCTTTTTTTTTAAAGCAATTGTATATTTTTTGAGTATACGTTATTTGTAATGTCCAGTGACTGGCAATACTATAAATAGACCTATAAAGAAGTATAAGTCATAGTCATTGTCCTTAAAGAACTTAAAGCCTTACAAGGGAAGATAACAGAATCATACTAATAACTTGATGAAGCAATATGTCCTAAGTCTCTTAAGACTGGCACAAAGAAAGTGCTAAAGGAACACAGCTCCTTCTAGGTCTAAGGCCCCAGGGGTGTAATTCAGCTAAACCAGGAGGGCATAAATTCTAATTGTTCCACTGTACATTCTCAGATGACAGGACCAGAAGTCTACTTCCATTGAGATCTATGGCTTTTGCTACATGGACCAAAACAAAACAAAACAAAACAAAAACCAAACACAAACCACCAAAAAAACACCCAAAAAACTTATTGCTAATGACACGAACTTCTATTTGGCTTGGTTAACCTGCTCTCACTTTTCCTTAGGAAAGTAACTGAAGTCAAGGAAGTTGCATGTAGTGATTTGGAGGCTTGCAACTAGGAAATTCTTAGATTTAGGGGTATACGTAGCCTTTCATGTACAAAGTTCTCATTTTAACCTACCTCAGGCTATCCAGCTTTACTGATTTATAGTTAATTAGGATTGAGATTTTCATTGAAAATTTGAATACTTATATGCTTTTTTGTATGCATTTCAGATCAGGTTGGCTGAAGCAAATAATTGTAACAGCACTCAAGAAATGAATGAATACCACAGGGAAGAGCTTCAACCAGCCCTGCCCCTGACAACCTGTAAGTAAATCCTGCTGTGTTCTCTGTTCACAGAAATATCTTTCTGACATCACTTGTGATAGCTGAAAGATTTCTTTTCCTATCAGCTAACAAAATCCCAATACCATTTCCTCACTTTTTAACCATGTCTCAAAATCCCTAAGAAAGTTTCTGCTATTTGCTGTTAGACTTTAACACTAGAATTAAATTCTTTGTACCATATAGAGGCTTAGTTATTATATGTGTGTACAAGTCCAATTGTGATAAATGAACATCATTTGGGTGTAAGATTGAAAGAGGAAATCTGTATTAATTATGGTAAAGAGGGCATAATACATTGTCCTCAGAATGATTCAATGGAATTACACCATTGTGCATTCAAGGCATTTGATACAGAATTCTAGTAAAGAAAATTCTTCATACTTATGGTAGGAAAAGTCTAAATGATCTATGTGCATCTTTTAAATATGTCAATAAATAGCTGTCAGTGAGGTAAGATTTTGTTACTAAAGACCAATAAATAAATGCAAACAAAGAACTAAAAAAATAAAATCAAATCTAACCTACCCACACCTAATTTGAGCCAACTGTTCGCATCCAGGAATATTTTTTCTAAGCTATCCAATATTTTCTGTTTCTTACTTTGCAATTTGCTGCTTATCCAATATTTTGTTTCTTACTTTGCAATTTGCTGCTTAAATGCTGTCTATGAAAACATTTTACATACTAAAATATCTGGAATGAAATACTTTTGTTGTAGTTAAACTTATGTAGAAGCTATATGATTTTGCCTATTATTTGGTGATGAATTCAGGATCTCATGCCTATTAGTTTGGTGATGAATTCAGGATCTCATGGCAAAGAAATGTTTAATCTGTGAACCTATATAATGTTAGTACATTAATTTTTAAGAATTTTTTTAATTTTTAAAAATTTTAATGTTAAATGTTTAATCTGTGAACCTATATAATGTTAGTACATTAATTTTTAAATTTTTTTTAATTTTTAAAATTTTTAAAAAATTTACCATAATATTATATTCAGATTCACAAGAAAAGTTTCAAAATTATCTGGGTAAAAAAACAGGGTAAACTAGACATTTTGCCTTTGGGAAGGTAAAATTAATGAGACCCCAAAGAAAAAACATAATTTTTCTGATATCCAAACTGATCTCTTGCCACCTTTTGAAAATTCATTTATTTTTAAGTTTAGTTGCATGCAGTGACACATTTCTGAATACTCACCACTTGAGAATGTGCTTTAACATTACCACGTGACATAGATATTGCGAAACAGGTTAATTTTGTGTGATCTTCTGGGGAAAAAAAAAACACCTCAATTGTATTTAAGAATGTTTTCTTCTATTCACTTAACTCTTAATTTCTCAATGAGGAGTGGCCTGTACAGATTTACCAAAATGGGTGCCTAAATATCACTGAACATTAACTTAATATAGAGAATTTTCCACCTGAGGGGATGCCTTTCCTCACTAACTTGACACTTCACCTCTTAAGATTTATAGTTCTTGACTAAAACTGGAAGTAATTTATAGTTTCTTACTGAAAAAAGAAATCTGAAGACTAAAGATCTATGATTGGTTCAGCCTCACCTAACTGATGGTAACTGACTTATATGAATGCCTGTTACTTTTAACTAGTCAAAACACACCATAACAGCACATATACGTATGTGTGCACACACATGCACACGCTATTTTAAATAAAAGCCTGAGTCCTGTGGTCAGTCATTTCCAAGGAGTAAGTTGTATACCTATGGGTAGTAGGTTTAAAACAAAGAAGATGGTAAATGACATGCAGTTGTATTTTTATGAATTTTTAACCCAAGATTAAGACTGATATTAAATGTGCTACATATAATTCTTTCTAACCCAGTGGAGTCTCATGATACGTTATGGCATTCTTTTTCTAAACTAGCAAGACAGTAGTTTGGCAATTTGTCTTCCTATCAACAGAATGAGAAGTCCATTTGGTCATTACATTTTTTTTTTTTTATTAAAGATTTTATTTATTTATGTGACAGAGAGACAGCCAGCGAGAGAGGGAACACAAGCAGGGGGAGTGGGAGAGGAAGAAGCAGGCTCCCAGCCGAGGAGCCTGATGTGGGACTCGATCCCGGAACGCCAGGATCACGCCCTGAGCCGAAGGCAGACGCTTAACGACTGCGCCACCCAGGCGCCCCTGGTCATTACATTTGAATCCTAAGAATTAGATTCTCTTAAATGTCACCAGGCACTATGGGGCACTGGGTGTTGTTTTAGCACCTAAAACCTGAGTCCCTAATTCATGACTCAGGAACTACCTTAACATCTCAGGACTATAGGGAACTCTCTCCAAAACCACGAGGAGTGTTGTTGTCACACTCTTGGGATTTTCAGTGGTCAAGGTGACTCCACTCTGGCTTTGTTGAGACCACTTTCTGCACAGCACATCCACTGATCTCAAATTGTATTGTAATAAACTTTTAGGATATCTACTATGTAGAGTGAAGAGACACCTGAAGCAAGTTAGGTTAGGTCTATTTTTGAAGAGAGGGATTATCATTTATATTGTTCCTTTCTTTAAAATGTTTATATCTGTTGGTGAGTGAGTAATAAAATCCTACACAGCAAAGACAGTTGAAATTTTCGACAGTGGGTACTGTAAGAATTTTTTTTCTTCTTGAGCTACTACTTAGTCCTTACCTTCTCCTGCCTTCCCTTCCTTGCCTTTTATTTCTTTATTCCATGATGTAATTTTAATACTAGTGTTGGGGCCAAAGGCAGGCAGTCCCAAGATGGGCCACGTTGGCATGAACAATATTTTGAGTTAAAAGCAATTAAAACCCAGCAAATTCAGGACAATCTTTTTACTTCCGCTTCAACTGCTTACCTGTACCAGGAAAAGAGCTATTAACAGAGATATCTCTTTACCAAAAAAAATTTATCTGCACAATAGGTCAATTTTTGTTTTCCAAATATCTCCTCTCAGCTTCTTGCAAATAGCTTTTCTCCCCTTTGTATAGTTAGACCCCTTTTCCTCTTCTTAGCTTGTACAAGCATCATATCACCTTACAGTCTTTGGAATTTCCATGTCTGTGTGGATTCCCCATACCTACAAGATTAACTATGATTTTCTCCTGTTATTCTGCTTCGTGTCAATTTGATTCTTAGTCCAGCTAGAAGGATCTTGAAAAGCAGAGGAAAAATACTTTATCCCCAACACTAGGTTCGTTCTTCTGCCCTAATCATGGGTTTCTTTTCTGACATTAATTCACATGTGCTCAGGAAAAGTAAACTGAGGTGATAGAAAGGATCTAGAGTCAGACCACCTGTGTACTAGTATTCATGAAGCAAGGCAAGTCACTGTATACCTTCCCTATCACCTCATCCCAAAAATGAGGATGTTGAAAGGAATGATTCCTAAGGTCTCTCAATGTGCTAAAGACTTTTGATTCTATAACCCAAGCACTGTTGTATTGTATGGATTGGCTTTGATCTGGAGAAATGTCAAAAACTCTATACAGCATAACTGTTTATTTATTGGAAAATAAGTGAGATGTCATCCTTAGCACTGACCTCTCTACTGATAGCCTTGATCCACACATTGATATTCATATGCCCCAAGCTTTGTTAAAAAGGAAACGACAGGCCCCAAATGGGGTCATTTAGACCAAGTTCCTAAACCAGGGCTCAAAACACAATCTTATTACAGTTTCAACTTCCTCCAGAAAAGTAATCTTAAACCAGTCAGTCAAGAATTTTTCTATCATGCCAAGGAGTCTGCCACATGGATCCTCTCTATCCCTCAAAGAAAGATGAGGTAATTTACATGGTAAGACCCTTTGCTCTTCCCTTAAAGGAACAATCCTTCCCTTACCTGAAACAATCCTTTCCTTCTGCTAATAATTTTCTTGTCCCACTCTCCTATAAAATCCTTTCATTTTGTACAACTCCTTGGTGCCCCCTTACTTGCTAGATGGGATGCTGCCTGACTGATGAAACGTTTAATAAAGCCAATTAGATCTTTAAAATTTACTCAGTTGAATTTTTGTTATTTAAAAGATTCAGTGTCATTTATACTCTTGGTAACAAATGTAGTGATTACGACTGTGGACTTTGGAGTCGGAAAATCTGAGTTTGAATTCTCAACTGGGTATTCATTACCTCTGAGATTATGCAACTCTCTACACTTTTCTGTCAAGTAGGAGTAATTCTTACTCCATAGTCATTTTACTGGGTATTACATAAACACGTGTAAAGCATCTAGCACAGTGCCTGGCATAAAATACAGATTTAAAATGAGAATTATTATTGTTATTGATTTTACTTTATGAGTTTTTCATTCCTTCCTGAGAGCAGAGTTTGAAAATCTGAGTGTGAATATAAGAGTGCTGGATGACAAAAAAAGAATTCCACCAGAGGATAAAACAGTTATAGAATATGAAAAATTTAATCTGCTACAAAACATTCCCTAAATCCAACAAATGCCAAGTTAACACTCCCTTCCAGCTTCCATGGGAGGCATCACTAATCATTATAACCCTAATGAGCTTGGGCATGATCTCAGAATCCTAATCTTGGAGTTTCAGATAGGCCCTAACAAAAACTAATAATCTAGATAAAGAATGTACATATACTGGGGATAAAAAGCCACAAGACAAATTTAAGTCACAGCTATTGTATTTGCCTGTATTGCTTTATTACTTAATCTCTAGAATTCTTTCATCAGCAAATAATTCAGAATTTGTTGCAAAATCATTCTGATAATAACACTGCAAATCACACTATGGGGCATTCTGGGATAGATTTACAAATCCAACAAAAAATTATTGGAAATGTATTTTGTACAAGCTACTGTGATTTTAAAAATATAATGAAATTTTCAGTATACTTCTTGGAAGGAACTTTTGGAATCCTAGACGCGATTTTGTAGAAAGGAAGGATATGGCTTCAGAAGGGCTGACTGAATGTAGAAATACTTCTAGAGAACTACAAAATCTATGTGGACAACACTGCGTGGTAAGTCCAAAACATGTTTCAGCATCTCACTCCTATTTGAAGAACCTAGGAATAATGCTGTGGTATTGAATGTTCTGTTGAAGGCAGCTTTAGAAAGGTAAAGCACTACTAGAATAAAAAAGTGTCATAATTGAAGGAAATGAAGGGTAATTTGAGGTATCACAGTTTGTGAGAAAAAAATATCTGAATCCAGTTTAACCTGTCTACCCTCTCTTTTGAAACAAAAATTACATCTTCTAAAACATCATTAATTTATCACCCTTGTTAATAAAGTTTCAATTTGCAGATAATGTTACACCTTGTATTTTACTTCCTAATACATGTGATATAAGTGAGTGAATAGCATATTTGGTATTTTGAAATATCTCTTAGAGCATTTAAAATAGATTATATTACAATTGATTAGATATAATTATCTAAAAAGACACTTGCCATTGTTTTTATATAATTACAAGTAGAAATTTACCAAATTTGAAATTATTTTAATAGTTGAAGAGTGATTATAATGTACTTTCTTTTCCAAAACTAATTGGAGGTTAACTACACAGCAAATCAAATCCTGATTTTTTGACAGTATATTTGATAAGGATATTTTTAATGAAGGTATTTTAGAATAGTGATCATGGGCTTGTCAGATTTTGATGGCAGCTGTAAAGTGATTGAAGCTGGTCAGGTGATGGAAAACGTGTGAATACGCCACCTCCATTTTGCTAGAGTTAGGTCAGAATTAGTTACAGTAATGAATGTCCTGGAGTGTAATTTCAAATATAATGAATGATGTGTGGAAAAAAAGAAAATGCTTCTTCTTTTTTTCAGCTTTCTTTTTTTTAAAATGGAGCATCAATTAGATGCTAGAACTGTTCATTATTATATAGCTTAATTCTTTCAACAATTTCTTGTGGTTGGTTCTACTGTATGCATTTTGTAGCTTATGGAAACTCAAACAGAAAAATTTGGAAATTTACACAAATTACAGACTGCATTTACAAGATTCTCTTCCTGATTCACAACGTTCCCAATACCACGACTTCTACTCTCCAGTTCCCTATGTACTTAAAGTGCTTTCTTATGAGTGTTACAGTTTCCCCTGCCTGGCATACCCTTCTCCTGGATAACAGTACAACAGTTCATTCTTAGATTTAAGGTCTTAATCCAAACTCTCATCTCCCCAGAGAGGACCCCTTTAACCATGCTATTTGAATCAGTCCACCAGCCTACTCCCTTTCTTTGTAATATCACTATGAATACTGCCTTCAGAGACATCTCTTACTCTCTGTAATGGGCTTTATTATGTTCCATTCCCCAAATTCATATATTGAAGTCCTAAACCCATACCTCAGAATGTGACTGTATTTGAGATAGGGCTCTTAAAGCAGTAATTATATTAAAATGAGGTCATATGGGTGGGCCCTAATCTAATATGACTGGTATCTTTATAAAAAGAGAAAATTAGCCCACAGACATATACAGGAGTGAGACCATGAGAAGACACCAGAGAAGATGGCCATCTACAAGATGATGAGAGAGACCTTCAGAAAAATCAACCCTGCCAACATCTTCATCTTGGACTCCACGTAGCCTCTAACACTGTGAGGAAATAAATCGCTTTTGTTCAAGTCACATAGTTTGTGGTACTCTGTTATGGCAGCCCTAGAAAACTAATACACTATCATAATCATTGATTTATTTTCTCTTGCCCTATTTCTAGAAAATAAAATCCCAAATGCAAAGACTCTTATTGACAATAATATTCCCAGTGCCTGGCAAAGTGAATGGAACTTACTGAGTTCTCAACAAATTATCTCTATATGAAAAATGACAGTTAGTAGATGGCAAAGACAGAATTCACATCCATATTTGCCTCAATTTAAATCTGATTCTCTTTCCCTTTTCACCATAAACATTGCATAAACTAGACCATACCAAGGCCTCCTAGAGACAAGAAATGGGTTTCAACTCCAGTTATCCAAATGGAGGCATTATAATATAAGAATTCAGGATTTAGGGGGCACCTGGGCAGCTCAGTTGGTTAAATGTCTGACACTTGATTTTGGCTCATGTTATGATCTCAGGGTTGTGAGATCGAGCCCCGAGTCAGGCTCCATTCTTAGCATGGAGTCTTTGACATTCTCTCTCTCTCTCCCTCTGCGCTTGCCTCACATAAGCATGCTTGTGATCCCTCTCTCTCTCTCAAATAAAGAAATCATAAAAAAAAAAAAATTCAGGATTTAGGATGTGGACACTATCCCAAGGAAAAAGGTAGCCATGGGCTCCTCACTTGTGTATTTTACGTGGAGGAACACATAATGTTAAACTCCACAGTATTCGCTTTAGACTTACAGAGCATGTCAAGGAATAAGCCTAAACATAGTTAATACAATACCAATAGCTTAGAGATAATTAAAATAAAGAAGAGCATCAATGGATCCAGTTATGAGGAACTGGGAGAGACAGAGACAGTGGAAATGAGATACTGTCTGAAACAGTTAACTCAGACCATTTCACCTAGAAAATATTCCACTACCTCCCAGGTTATTTGCTTCTAAGGCTCCCAGTGTCTATTTTTATTATACTTCTCACCACATCATAGTGATATTATATGTTCACACATATTTCTATTACCAGACTGCACTGTTCAGTTATCATGTCTTGATTATGTTTTTATTTCTAACACTTACCAAAATGCCTATCACATAGTAGATGCTCAGGAAGTGTTCAGTAGGATCTGAAGTGGATATACGGATAGACAGTATATTTAGAGAACATAAAGTAGCCAAAACAGATTGAACACTAAATAGACCATCAGGGTAAGTGTCAAGGAGTGGCTGAGATTGGACTAAATATTTGAAAATGGTGATGAATTAGCCCAGAGAGATCTATGGGAAAAGCATTCTAGACAGAAGAAACAGCTAAAGCAAAATCTGTAAGGAAGGAGCTTGCCTAGTTTATTCTAGGAACAAAGAATTTTTGTGAAAAAAACAAAGGAAATCATGTCTATGTGGGCAATTTATCAGCTGTGAAGTAATATATTGATGTAGATGGTGCCATAATTAGTCCTGCTCTATCACTAAATAACCATAACAACTTAGGCAACTTAACTTTCTCTTGGCTCCCTTTTCTCATATATTTATTTATCTATCTAGCTACCAATCTATTTATCATTTTTAAAACTCAAGTATAATTAACATACAGTGTTATATTAGTTTCAGGTGTACACTATTGTGATTCAACAATTCTATACATTACTTAATGCTCACCATGATAAGTGAGCATTAATCCCTTTTACCTATTTCACTCATCCCTCCACCCACATCTCTCTAGCAACCACCAGTTTGTCCTCTAGATCTAACAGTCTTTTTAAAAAATTTTCTCTTTAAATGGGAGTCTTGCAAATTGAAGTCCGTTCTAGTATAAAAATTCTATGACTAAGTGTAATTTTGGCATTTCTTTTAGTCCAACATTTTTCTTATGCACCTACTGCAACAAAAGTGAATCAAACAAAGTTGAAAATGAATATAAACACCGACAAGAGAGGAAAAGAGTTAGACAGCAAGTTCTTTATGTAAATATAACATATTTCATCACTTAGCCCATAGATAAAAGCCATGTTCTTTTCTCAATTCATAAAGACTGCATATGCTTCAAAAATATCAGAGTCATGACAAACAAAGAAAGACGCAGAGTGTCAAAGATTGTAGGAGAGTAGGATGTTTGACAAATGCAATGCATACCCTTGGTATTGATCCCTGAAGAGAAAAACTGGCAAAATCCAAATAAAGTCCATAAATGAGTTAATAGTTCTGGGCCTATGTTAATTTATTAGTTTTTATAAATGCACAATGGTTATGTAAGGTATTAACATTAGGGGAGGCTGGATAATATATGAACTCTCTGTACTATAAGTCCTTTAATCTAAAATTAATTTAAAATAAAATGTGTTTTTAAGAGTGTAGGGGGGTTGCCTGGGTGGCTCAGTCGTTAAGCGTCTGCCTTCGGCTCAGGTCATGATCCCAGCGTCCTGGGATCGAGCCCCGCATTGGGCTCCCTGCTCCACTAGGAGCCTGCTTCTTCCTGTCCCACTCCCCCTGCTTGTGTTCCCTCTCTCACTGGCTGTCTCTCATTCTCTCTTTGTGAAATAAATAAATAAAAATCTTTAAAAAAAAAAAGAGTGTATAGGGGAACATTGTCTCATGATTCATATTTTCCTTGAATCTCAATAGTCATTACTTATTTTCAGTTATTGGGAAAAAAGCGAAAATAAAAAAATATGAATAGTTTCACTAAGATATAAAAAGAAGTATATTTTTTTGAAATATAAGTTTTGTTCAAGTAATTTAAATGGAATACTGTCAATGATCCCAAACAGAGGAAAAACACAAGCTATAAAATTATTGCCTAAATAAAACCATATAGAGAAAATGCCTAACTGCAAAATGCAAACAGTAAAATGCCAGCCTCTTTGAATGCTTAGAAATAAAATCTGAACATGGCTTACTACAGAATCTTGTCCATAATAGATGAAGAGTATGTATTTGTTTATTCAATGTAAAATCATAGCTCCATTCATATCAGTCATTAAAACCTGCATACATTCCTAGTGAAAAGTTTTAATGACAGAATAATTTTTCCTGCATTGAGATATTCCCAACTACATTTCTTTTTTTTTTTTTTTAAAGATTTTATTTATTTATTTATTTGACAGAGATAGAGACAGCCAGCGAGAGAGGGAACACAAGCAGGGGGAGTGGGAGAGGAAGAAGCAGGCCCATAGCATAGGAACCTGATGTGGGGCTTGATCCCATAACGCTGGGATCACGCCCTGAGCTGAAGGCAGACACTTAACCGCTGTGCCACCCAGGCGCCCCCCAACTACATTTCTTAACAGGACCTGGCATAATCTTATCTCTTTTTGCCAAACTCCTCCTTGCCAGGAACCCATGCCTTGTAAAATTAAGTTGGCAATGTTTGTCCTTGACCTCGAGAGAATATTACAAGAATGAATCAAATAATGTTTGAATAATGCTCTGGGATCTCAGACAAAGGGGACTCTGTCATGGCAAGGTAAGAAAAACAAGAATTTGTCTTTTGTGCCTTTTTCTTCTTGAAACTGGTGATGATTATAATGACTAATATATAGATCCGTCTCAAAGCTCAGTGTGACCATTTTTATGTCTCAGGAAACAACTGGCTTACCTCCAATCAATACATCTTTTTCTTCGCCAGTACACAACTTCTCGGCAGCAAATTACACAACTAACTGGTCAGCCAGCAGGAGGCTCTAAGTGCTATCTCACTGGCAGGATGTTCCAATTTTGGGACAGCAATACCAAATTTGAACCATAGATTCTGCAATTTATCATACTTCTTGACTTGTGCCAGCATAAAATACTTGAGCATAAGAGACAAAGGCTACTTGTAGACACTACTCAGGGTGATATAGTCAGGGTGTGGAGAAGGGAAAGACAATTTAGAGACTGCTTGTTAAAACAGCCCATCAGAGAAAACAGAAACAGGAAACAATGACCAGAAAAAAATAAAATAAAATCTAGACTATCAGCTGAGCTTTCAAATAGAAGGCTTTTATATGCAACACTGCCATGAACAGCCATTTCCATGCAGCAGAAAGAACAGAGCCTTTTGGATTTGAAAAGGATTATCTTTCTTCATAAGATGGAAATATGAAGGACCCCAAAACAGAAAGTGTACTGAACAAAAGGGGGGAAAAGACATCATAGTTCTCTCTAACCCTCATTCAAACTTGAAATTCTGAATGTAATGTGAATTGAGAGGACAACACAATTTCCTGATGATTTGAAATGGCTTTATTGGGGATGTCTATATAATATTTCTAAGATGAAGTGTTTGTCTTTCTTTAAAATTGGATCCAAATATTTTGAAAGATCTAATCAACCTAGAGAAATGAAAGGGATTCCCCCACACATGCTTTGCTGGTCACTCTTAATTCTGCATTTTGTAGGCTGATAGTCAATCACTGAAAGAGCTAAAATAATCTCTCAGGGGTCTCCTACTTGATCATATACATCGTTTCAGTACAAATATTAATTGTAACAAAAATACAAAACTTAATTTGAAAATAAAAGGGTCCATTTACTTTTTTTAGCAGCAATAGCATTTTCTATTAAAGCGAAGAACAATGACTAGCTTTAAGAACAATTGATTCTTCTCACAAGTAACATTTTATTCAGATGACTTTACTATAAACTTTATTTACAAAAAGAGGATAGAGGGTATTTCAGTCCAATAAAATAAATTTTAAAAGTTTGCTGAACTATAAATTGTAAATTTGTGATGCTATTTTTATTTTGAAAGTAATTTTTAAAACCACAAAGGATTTTTAAAACATTGACACTTTGAATCCCACTGCACCCCTCCACACTATTACCTAGCCATATAGTCTAAATAATTCTGTTTGTCCTAGATAAGAATATTTAAATTATGCAGACCATTCCACTCTGCTGTTTTAAGGAATTGATCAGGAGCTAAACAGCTGAGGATCTATAATTTGCAAAATTTTGGTGGTTTTTAATCAGCATCAGACAAAATAGGATATCTTGCCTTTCAAGCCTTTCAATAACAAAACATGTAAACAATTATTCTGCTTCGTTTTATTTCTACTATAATGCATGTATCATGATGAATTACTAACTCAATAGAAAGCAATATGGCATAATGAAAGGACCAAGGGATTTAAAGTCAAAAGACCTTTGTTTGAGTCCTGGCTCTGCAATTTACTAGATATGTGACCTCAGGCAACTGATTTAATCTAGCTGAATGTGTTTCTTGCTGTGCATACCTCTTGTGGGGATAAAATGGGGTAATGTCTGTGAATGTCTATTCCACCCAATAGTAGGCATGAAATGGTCAAAAGGCTGTCCTCTGTGCTACCGCAACCAGGGAAAGTGCTTAACAGCATCACACAGGAGTATCATAGTGCAGAATAAAGGAGGAATCAGTTTTCAACTTCAACCTCAAAAAGAAAGTTACTTTTCAGCCCAAGAGAGTACAAAATAATCCTCCCCATGCCTCAGTGTGGTAGAGAGGACACTGTGGATGAGAGATGAATACAGACATAAAACAGAGCACCTTTTCTCCTAACTGGAGGAAAAAAAGAAACACCAGTCCTGAAGCATTAAATTAATATAGCAGACATAATCCAGCATAGATGGGAAGGAATAAACTACCACAGAAAGAACCTTATAAAGGAATGGGTGCTGGAAGTAAATTATGGACAATGGCAACAAAAGAGACTTCGATAGTTTATAAACATTACGTACTGTGAATAAAGAAAATAATCCTTGATACATATGGGATAAGAACATGATTATAGTAAGTAAGAATTAGGTGGATATGAAAGATAAGAATTACATACCATATCAGAAATAAAATTTATTTCCCTAGTTTTTACATATATATGTAATATATGTTATATATATTTATATATATTTATATATATATTTATATATATAAATATATATATAAAACACATCTATGATTTATTATATAGTAAAAGTTACACAGATTTCATTCCAGGGTTCAGTCCATCTTATCTACTATGTCATCCCTCTACCAAAAGTCTGAGTTACTTAAAGAATTCTCTGGATATTGTTGTAATATGTAACTGGAAGGCAAAGACTCTGTCTTAGACTTTCAGTTAGGATATAGGAGCCCCCACTTGCATAAATGTCAGTAAACAACCTCATCTAGTGAATTGACTGTTTCTGTTTGGAGATGCTCTGCATGATAAGAACTCTTAGGAAACCCAGAAGCTTGTTTGAAGCTTTAGCTATTCTAAACTGTGTCTTAGCTACTGAAATATCCTTGACGAAAAAATGGTCCTCCTCTGTCCGGGGAATATGTTTGAGCAACATGGGAAAGAAATCAAGTTTCATCAATTCATCAGTTGGAGTCAGTCAGCTCAAACACATGGAGTTGACAGTCATTGATACTGCATTAAGAATGCTCTTATCTTTATTTTTTTATTTTTTATTTTTTTTAAAGATTTTATTTATTCGACAGAGATAGAGACAGCCAGCGAGAGAGGGAACACAAGCAGGGGGAGTGGGAGAGGAAGAAGCAGGCTAACGGTGGATCCCATAACACCGGGATCACGCCCTGAGCCGAAGGCAGACACTTAACCGCTGTGCCACCCAGGCGCCCCAAGAATGCTCTTATCTTTAACTAGAAAATGTAAAACATTTTGTAAATATAAGGGATGATAATTAGAACATGATGTAAGCATCACTGAGGACTTTCCAATGATTTGCTGGCATCTCCGTTATCACCATCACTCAGTTACAAGACAAAAAATGTATAAGGACCTCCTTTCGGCCTTGCTTGTGTTTATGCTCCCCTCTAGGCTCCACAATGATCCGGTTGTTTTCTAAAATCATTATTGATAAATTAATTACAAAGTGCATGTATCTACTCTGTCTTCAAATGGTCATGGTTTCATTTATAGAATGTAAGTTGACATTTATTTTTTGCATCAAATCAAATTTTACCTCTGTGTTTTAACGGTTCTCGTTTTTTCTCTATTTCTGTTCATAATTGATATTCTGAGAACCTGTGAGAATGAGAATGACCAGTAAAATCTATAGAACTTCCTTCTAATGTAAATGCACAGATCTTTGTGATTTTAAACAGGAATCTCCTTGTCTAAATGCTACTTGGAAAATGTTCTTTCATGAGTAAGAATTACCAACACTTAGAATACTATAAGCCAGACGTTCTTCTAGGTTTTTAACAGGTATACTTTATTTTAATACTCATAATAGCCCTATGAAAAAGATATTCTCTTTCACAGATGGGAAAACTGCTGCTCAGAGAGGTTGAGTGACTTGTACAAGATCATACAACGACAATGTTGGGACGGAGTTTGGAACCCAGGCACTCTGACCGCGGAGTCCCTATGAGTAATCTATATGTTGTCTTTAAAACATCTGTCTTCTATAGTTGTTTCCTGTGTTCCCTAACAAGTGCCCTCCAGTGAAATCAACTGCTTCTGGAGCTGAAATTTAGCTTAGCCAGCTGATCCAGGGATTTGCTCTTTAATTGTACTTGCCCACAACATTTACACAGATCTGATAAAGATATTGATCACTTAAGGCCCATGAATATCCAGCTCCACTTCATGCGGCACCAAGTATAGCATTTCTCTTTTCTTTCTGCCTTATACAGAAGCCTAAGTTGATATTAAAAGGTTGTGGTAGCATGAAACCTGCTTTCAGACAATCAGCTTAAGTCATTGGCTCTTCAGTGTTATCCTATTTATACCAGTCCATTATATTGTACTTAATATGAAATTACAATGACTCACTCATAAGTGCAGCTTTCTTAGACTTAATTAGACACTGAAGAATTATTAAACATTTGACAGCATATTGTACATTTGATCTTGGTATTGAATTCTCATTGATATTAACATACATACAATGTAATATAACATGTTCCTCTGACTGTAAGCTTATGTAATTTTTCACAATTTAGCAGCTTTTTGGATGCCTAATTCTTTTAGACGTTTGGCACATAAACATTTTCTAACAAGTCAGATGTGACTTTTAATTAAGGATAAGACAATTTGATCAAGTAAAGAACAGTATAGAGACCTTATTTAAATTAGGGAAAAGTCATCTGGGTTCTAAATTTCAAGTCTGTCCCTACCTATGTGTTCCTTAATTAGATCAGTTTTTTCATCTCTAAAAATCAATGTAGTAAACAAGAACATTCCTATTCCTTTAGCTCTAAATATAATAATTTAACAAGTTGTTTTTGTAGATTCCATCATAGAACGAGTGGGACTACTTCATCAGAGGTCTGACTTCACCAAATTCAAGTACCTCACAGCTCTTGTCAAGTTGCTCATATTAATAGGTAGAGGATATGAATTCTAATCAGGTTAATCTTATAATATTTCTTTATTATTTTTTAAAGTCTTGAAAATACTTATTTGTTATAAAGACACAAATGAATAAGAAAATGGGTAAATTGGAATCAGCATTTTAAATGAATTAAGATTTGTATCCAAATCCAAATATTAAGTTAGTAATAAATAAACAATTTTTATACAATGGAAAATATAGGAAACCTGTGTATGGGGCATAGAAACATACAAGTATTTAGCTTAGCTCCTAAACAGTTTCAGTAGTACCACCAGCAGGGCATACTGCCCTATGGAATGGATCTTTTAGTTTAAACATGTTTTTAGGCTTCTTGGATTTATTAGATCTTGAAAAAAATGATTATTAGTAGAAGAAAAATAAATGTTAACTTTCTACAATCTAATATGTAATCATATACAAATGTAGCATAATAAACTGTTTTTATTACAATTTCATCATCTGAATGGAAATTATAGTGTTAGTGCTTTCAAGAGATGGTTCTATCTGCATGCACAGTGAGGGAGAGTTCGCATAATGGTCTGTAAGGCATATCAAATTTATTCTGTGAGGTAGATAAAGGTCTTTTAAAGGTCTTACTCCACTTGTGGAATGAATTTCTTATCATGTATAAATTCTGAGGCTAACACGTTTTTCCCCCTTGAAATGTGGTTTGTTTTCAAAAAGAAGAGAATGGCTAAAGAATTTCACTACTGTAGAGTAGAAAAATTTTTAATTAAAGATACATTTTACCTGGCATGGTTGTTAATATTAAAAATGATGATCTATTTGCTATAGAGAAAAGCAGTTAAGAAAAATTAGATAAATACATTTACTCAGAGAAGGAAGGAAATACAAACACTGGAATTTGACCATCAGGAATAAAACTACATTTAGATATTTTTAAATGATAAGAGAGGGTGGGCACAGTACTTTCCCCCTGTCTGGGAGCACAAGCAAGAGACCGTTAGAAAGATCTAGTAAAAGTACATTTTCTCCTGGTTAGGACTCATCATCACAAGGTTTTCATTTATAATAATGCTTTAAAATATATGTTTAAATGAAATTGACAAATTGAGTTTCCTATGCCTGGCATTGCATGAAGATTTTCAAAGACAGATTATGTTACTCTTAACAATCACATAAACATTAACACTATTACTATTGACATTATTATCACTATTTCTATAGCTGAAGATATTGAGGTACATAGAAATTGAATACATTGCTTGTTTAGCAAACTTTATTGAATTCCTGCTATGCGTCAGGTGCTTCACTAGGCCTGAGGTGGATGTAAGTGTTCTCAAGAAGATAAAATATGGGAGGAAAAAATAAGAAAACAAAAACCAGAAAATTATAATAACATTTGATGATATATATATAATTATATATTATATATATAATTAATTATATTATTATATTATATTAATTATATATAATTATACATATAATTATATAATATATTATAATTAATATAATATATAATTAATAATATAATTAATATATAATTGATATAATATATCATAATTAATATAATATATATAATTATATGATCCCACTGCTAGTCATATAAGAAACACAAATTCAAACATTTTAATTGCGGATATAACAATTTTCGTATTTCCTGATACACTAGAATATAACTACCACGAGTCAAAATTATTTTATTCACTGCTGTGCTCACAGACTCCCAGTGCTGTTTGGCACATAATAGATACCCCAAAGTATACTGTTGTATGAATTAAGTGATAAGGAAAATTATTACTTCCTATTCTCTTACGCACCCTAAAGAGAGAAGTCTATCATGTCTGGCATGGCCTTTAGTTCATGATAGGAGCTTAGTCAAGAGTTGAATACATGAAAGAATAAAGAAACCACGATTAGTTGAAGGTTTTATGATCAATTCAGAAGTATTACAGTGACTGACAAAGTTAAGGATGTAAGTATTTTTATCTTCACCTTTACCAGGTTTGATCATTTTGCATCATTCCAATGATAAAAAAAGTATTTTGCTTTATACACCAATTCTCTTATTTCCTGAGTTTCAAATTTGCCTTAAGTTTTATGGCTATTACAGGTATCTACAATAGTATAACTAATATTTTTTTTCCCTCACATTTCTTCCTTTCATGTTTGGCAGCCCTGTGCAGATGGAATATTTCAACTAAATTAAAATAAGAACTAATGGAAAGGAATAACAAAGAGAAATCAACAAAGAAGATACATACTTCAGAAAAATACTATGATACTTTGAACTACACAGATATACTCTGCTGTAGACATTTATTTTATTAGACATTTATTTTCAAAGGCCAAGGAATCAAATCAGGTAACGCTTTGAGTTTCCAATCATTTAAGATTAAAATTCAAGTAAAATTGAAGGTAAGAAGGTAAATGATGGAAAATTTGAATTACTTGTCTAAGATAACACAGCTGGGAATAAAACATACTCCTGCTTTCTTAATTTCAGAGCGTAGCTACTAATCCTCTTTAGGTTTATTTATAAGACAGTTCCAGTAAGTAAAAGATGAAACTGCCATCTGGATGTACGGGGTTTTCTTTTCATTACCTGAGGTCCGGGCTTTCTTTCATACTCCTTGGAGCTATTGAATATTTTGAGTAGATCAAAGTAAACATCTTCAAATTTAAAATATTCCTATCAAACAGTGCTACTATAAATATCCCTACTATAAATATCCCCGTGTTTTCTTGTATACGCATTGCATGTTCCTCTGGAGCACATGCCCAAATTGGAATCACATCTTAACACCTACAAATTGACATCCAAAATAGCTATTCCCATTTATATTTCCACATTGTTTCAATATGCTTATTTCCTCTACCCTTTGTTAACTCAATATTATTACACATTTTCTTTTTTACCAATCTGATATTCAAAAACTATCTATTGATGTTTACTTTGCATTTTCCTGATTACAAGTAAGGTTGAACACTTCTTAATATTAGTCAGGTACATTTCCTCTTCTGAAAATACTCTGTTCACATCCTTTCTCTTTTTTCTTTTTTCTTGTCATTAGTAGGAGTTCTTTATATCATTTGAATGTCAGTTGCTTTATTTGTTCCATATGTCCCAAATATTTTGCCTAGTCCACTACTTGCATGGGATTTTTATTTAGAGGTATAGTCATATGTGTATACATTTTTCTTTATGGCTTTGTGTACATAAAAGGATCAACCACTCCAAGTTCAAAACATAGCTTCCTATATTATTTTCTAAGAATGTATAGGTTTTTCAAAAGGTCTTTGTCCACCCTCTATATGCTTTATCATGCTTTAAGCTGTACATATTTCCATGCAGGTAAACAATTTTATGAATACCATTCCTTACACCATCTATTTCTTTACCCACTGATAGGATATTGTTATAAAATACTAAAATTTCTTGTGTATGTAGGTGAGTTTCTTCACACATTCCTGTAGAGATATTATCTAGTTTTTAATCATGAATTATGTAAACCAAAATTTCACTTATTACCTTGTTCATCAATGCTATTTACATCCCTATTCCACCTGCTACAACTATATTTCATTTGCTGGAGTATTCTCTGAGAAATCTGTGGTGGTAAGTTTTCTGAGTCTCTGGATGTCTGAAAATGTCTTTATTTCAATCTCATTGATTACTCATTTGGCTAGATTTAAAATACTAGTTAAAAGTCCCTCCCAATCCATCCTGCTCATTCTTTTTATATTCATTGTCACTAATGGCAAGTCTAATGCTAATTTGATTCTTATACATTTGTGGATAACATGGATATCTTTCCTTCTTTCTCACCAAAGAAGTTTAAGGGTTCCTCTTATTTTTCTCTTGATAATATTGTAAACTCACTATATTTGCTTTTGTTAGTTTTTTTTAAAGACTTTGTTTATTTGAGAGAGAGAGATCATGAGCAGGAGGAAGGGTAGAGGGAGAAGAGGTTACCCATTGGGCAGGGAGCCCAACGCAGGGTCTCAATGCCAGGACCCTGGGATCATGACGTGAGCCAAAGGCAGATGCTTAACTGACTGAGCCACCCAGGTATCCCCTGCTTTTGTTAGTTTTAAAACATTTATTTATACTGAGTACTTAGCAGATTCCTTCAATCTCAGAATTTGGGTTTCTCTTCAGTTTCAGGACATTCTACTAGCTCTCTCGCCATTGTTATCTATTTTTTTTTCTTTCTCAAACTCCTACTGAATTGATTTTCATAATTTGCAATCCATCCTGCATGAGGCTTTTCTTGAATCTTATATATATCTTTATAGTGTATGGTGTATCCTGGGAATACTTGTCTCATTTGACCAATAAACTAATTTTCCCTAACCTAAATCCATTCTGTTGTTCATTCTAATAACTGAAGTTTTATTTCATGCCAATAATTCACTTGACCATTTCAATGACTTCTGCTATTTCTTTCATTTCTCTCAGAATATTAATACATTTCAAAGCCCTCTACAGCTTACACTTATTGATTCTACCTACTTAGATGTGTTATTTTTTGAGTTAATCATCATTCATTCATGATGTTGGCTTTCCTTGATTTTTATTAGTTTTTTATTGTGCACATTTTCTGGATTTGAGATACTCTTCTAAAATCTATTTGCATAGGGTACCCTACTCTGCTTAGGGTAGAGGCAGGGCACATTTTAGCTTTTACTCTGATATATTTTAGTGAGAGTAGTTCTGGGGCATGCCCACCAACTAGAGCTAGACTTGTGACTTGCTAAACTTTTCACTTCTTCCAAGTGTGGCTGTCAACCTGGGACACTGTTCTCATTCTGCGATTCAAGGTTCCACTTCCACTGCCTCCAGCATTGCATTGCTGCTGCTTGTCTCAAGATGTGGAAGAGGTTTTTAGCTGCTCCTCCTGTGACAACTCAACTAATCTCTAACTTCCCTCTGTGCCTTCTTCTCTTCCTTCAGGTATCCATCATTGTTGGGCAAGAACCATGCTTGCTATCACTACCACTTTTGCTATAATACTGTCCTTTATCAATCTTGAGGTATGGTTTCCTTCTTTAATTAGGTACCATCTACTTTTAATCTGTCAAGATTCTTTACCATGGAGTCTCCTTGTTTTCCAAAAATGATTATGGACTTTGGAAATACATGTTTTCTCTTATTTGTATGGATCTGAGGAAGAAGGAGGAGGCTTACAGCATGTTCCATATATGTTACTTTATAGGGAACAGATTTATTTTTAAAATTTCCAGGAAACTTAAGTAACTTGAACTTAAGCAAGTTACCTTACTACTCCAAGCTCATTTTTCTTATATACAAAATTGTGATGGCTGCCTCATTGTAACAGCTTCTTCCTTACTCTGAATCCTTTGGAAGCCCTCTCAAACTATCTGTGGAGAAGAACCAATTTTTATTATTGTCGTTATTTGTTTGCTTTTGATTTCTTTTTTTAAAGATTTTATTTATTTTTATTTTATTTTTTTATTATGTTCAATTAGCCAATCTATTATACATCATTAGTTTTTGATGTAATGTTCAATGATTCTTGAGTTGTGTATAACACACATTATTTATTTTAGAGAGAGGGAGAGAGAGAGAGTGCGTGCGCGTGGGCACGCGAGCCAGGGGAAGGGCAGAGGGCGAGGGAGGGGAAGAAGGAAAGAATCCCAAGCAGACGCTCAATGGAGCCCAGATCCCAGCACAGGCCTGGATCTCACGACCCTGAGATCATGGCCTGAGCCGAAACCAAGAGTCAGTTGCTTAACTGAGCCACCCAGGCACCCCACGTTTGTTTTTAATTTCTAATCCCTCTTGGACTGATACTTTTGTGAAGTATGAAGTCACGCACTTGGATTTCCTGGCAATGCCAAACTGCTACAAAAGCTCTTCTAACTGCTTATCTTCACTATTCTACTTACCTCACTGAGGACCAGTAAGAGAGTCTGCAGACTGGCTTCAGTTTACACACCATACTTGAAGTGGGACTATTCTTTTAGACAGAGTACTGTCTCCTTTCAGTGGAAACCTAGGCTGGGTCCTCTGTTTTGCCTTAACTTCTCCCTCTACACACTGCCTGAGAATAATCCTATCTCTATCAGACTATCTGCTGGTCCCAGAACAAGATATGGGCCCTCACATGATTATGTACACATGCATACTACCTAGAATTATTTCTCTCACTTTGCTAAAGCAGTAATCTCCCATATGTTATTGATTTGTCTTTTTGCAAAACTGAGCTCAAGCACCATCTCATTTTAGGGACTTCCTGACTTTTTGATATAGAGATGTGTCCTTTTCCTCTCCAGTCTCATAGTTCTGATATTCTTTATCTACTTCGATTATACTGCTTATCTGTGTGGGTTTTATCTGAATGTTTGCTCTTTTGTCTTCCTTCTATCAAAAGATTACTTCCCCTCTACTGCTTGTGATCCTGTTTCCTAGTATCTTAAAAGCATAACAGCTCAGCTGAAAATGTTTAGTAATTACATATTTAGGAGTAAATGCAAATAAGTAGTGTTTTATATTAGCTTCAGTACATATTTATACACTGCTTTAATTTTCCTACTATAAACTCAGTCATAAAACTATGCTTTTCAATCAGATGACTCCTGTTTTTATTCAATTCTGGGGATTTCTCGGCTATTGTTCTGTCAGCTATTGTCTCTGCCCTCTCTCCCTGCTCATTCCTCCTGGAACTCCTATTTGACATGCATTGGACATTCTCATCAGTTATTCTCTGTTTTTTTTAAACTAATATTTACTTTCTATTTCTTTATCTTTTGTTCAGCAATATGCTTGATTTCCTCAGTATACCAAAATCATCTTCCAATTAACTTATTCTCTTTTTATAAACCACTTGTTGAATTTTTAATTTCAGTGACTACATTTTTTCATGTCCAGAATATCTATGTATAATAAAATCCTGCCATAATATAATAAGAGGAGTCCAAAAATTCAATCATATGAAATATGGAATTGGGTTATTTCAAGAGAAATGTGTCATGAATTACTGTCTCCAGCATAGACATTAAAGCTCTTCCCTAGTAAAAGGCATATATCTAGTTCCAATATCTTCATAGACCATTCAATTAAACTCCTCTTCATTAATCTGAATTTGAAGTGCTTCTTTATTTCTGGCATTCAAGAATTGCTCGTTCATATTTTTAAGATTTGTTAAGTAAATATTAAATTATATTTTATACACTGCGGCTATGAGTTGGTACTGGGGATTTTATCATGTCAGTTCACTTTACCAAACTGACTAGAAAGTCCATTTTCTTTCTCTATCATATGAACTATCTGTATTCCAGGCTGGGAATTTATTCCCTGCCTTCTGCTCACTACCAGGGCCAGAGCCAGGCCAGGTGTTCTGAACCAATGCCCCATTCTTTAACATTCCAACCTAATAATTTTGCATATAGATATCCAGTTGATGCCTATATCCACTGTGTCCTGAACTGGACACATTCAAAGTATGAGATTATTGATGTGTGACTTGTATGAAGGTCTTTTCTTTTAACCTTATTTCAACGCTATATTTTGAAAACACACTGCATTACAGTAAATTTACTAACGGTACATTAGAATTCTACCTCTGCAGGTAATCAGTGTCAATTCACAAATTTTGTAATTGAAGGTCCTGGCTTGCATGGTATTTCTGATACAATAAATGACAGCTTCCAATTAGGAAAAAAAAATCATTTACTTCAAAGTTGATTCTTTATTCGGAATTAATATAGTTTCATTGTTTTCATTTTTGCCCCATCTTAAAACTTTACTGAAGTAACTTTGAGGGGTAATATCACTGTAGAAGGAAGATTATAGAAGTCTCCTTCCTTACAACTTGAAAAGAGTAATCAAAAACAATAGATAAGCAAGTGAAAAAACATACTGCAGCATTCACAAAAAGACAGGCTATAAGCGCATATTGTAAATTATGAGATGAGCAATCCAATGATAAAAAGAAACATATCAAAAATCTTCTACTACTCTACCCCAAAAGCCATGTGGAAGGACAATAACTTAACACTCTCTGAAAATATTTATTGATACCCTACAAAAATCTTATAAGGAGACAGACTGAAAGGCATGGGGTAGGGTAGGGACCCCAGGAGAAAACACTTGCTACTAACGTAAAAAAAAGAAAAAAAGAAACCCATTACAAACAGAAAAGTTACCAGGTCCCACCATTCTTCACAGATGAAAAGAAGGTGGAGAGAAAACTATGGATAATAAATCAGCACTAGTTAGTCTTTACAATTTTAAAGAAGTAATTATACGAATAGGAAACAAAAAAAGGAGTCCCTGAGAGAGGACAAATGAAGTATCGGGATAATCAAATAAAGCTCCAGTTGATGTCCTGCTTTAAAGAGAAGTACTGGTGACATGAGCTAAAATACTGAATTTACCTACTAGCAGGAAATGAGAGATAAAAACTACTAGGAATAAAAGGAAATTTCCTTCCTTAGATAAAGGTTGTGTTACTCAGGGTCTTCTGAGAAGCGGATGCTAGAAGAGGGTTATATGTGCAAGGATTTTATTAGCTGCCTGTATGAGAGAAGATGGGGAGGGAGCCAGGAGGCTGGGAGAGCTGTCAGAACTGGAGGCAAGCCTGACCTGGAGTAAAGGAGAGAAGCAGGGAAGATTACTCGGAGTATCCTAGATCATTGGGCAGTTTAAGGAAGATTTAGGAAGACTGTCAGGGAATCCTTCAGCCAAAATTGGTCATCAGTGGAGTCTTTTATCTCCCAGAAATGGATCTAACTTAATTACTGCTCAATCATTGGCTGGAAATGGCCCATGGAAAGTATGGCCTTAGAGTAAACACAGCAATGAATTTTAGAGCATAGCAGCTGTGGGCCTTGGTCAATTATCCACCATGCCCTATACTGGTAAGTCTGCAAGACGCATTCTCATGGCTGCCACGATAGGTATATGCCAAAACCCTGTAATGGAAACGTTCCCATTAAACTTAAGAAAAAGATAATACAATGATGATCTTAGCCAGTGCAATTTGGTAAAGGTACAGTAAGAGAGAAAAAAAACTGGAAATAAAGGCTGCAATTATTGCAACTTATAGACACTATACTGGTCTATAAAATCTAAGTGAATGTATTTTAAATTCTTAAAAAGCTAATAAAATAATCCAGCAAGTTAAGTGGGTATAAAATCAGGGTTAAATAATCCCATATAGAAATACATTCAAATGTAAAATGTGATTTGAAATAAGATTTTTACAGTAGCGACAGAAAACCAAAAAACACTGAAAAATAACTCTAATGAAAGAGTTTTAAATATTTACATATTTATTTAAAGATTTTATTTATTTATTTGACAGAGAGAGAGAGACAGCCAGCGAGAGAGGGAACACAAGCAGGGGGAGTGGGACAGGGAAGAAGCAGGCTCCTAGTGGAGGAGCCTGATGTGCGGCTCGATCCCAGAACGCTGGGATCACGCCCTGAGCCAAAGGCAGATGCTTAAGGACTACGACACCCAGGCGCCCCAGTTTTAAATATTTAAATGTAAAAAAGCTGAGGAGCGCCTGGGTGGCTCAGTCCCTTAAGCGTCCAACTCTTGGTTTCCGCTCAGGTCATGCTCTCAGGGTCATGAGATTGAGCCCTACCTGGGCTCTGCGCTCAGTGTGGACTCTGCTTGTCTCTCTCCCTGCCCCCACTTACACACTCTCTTTTTCTCTCTTAAATAAATAAATAAATAAATAAATAAATAAATAAATAAAATCTTTTTTAAAAAACCTGAAAGCTATAAAGGGCACAAAAGAAGATTTGATTTCATAGAGATATGGCATGGATAACAAGACTAAAAATTGTAATGAGGATGTTAACCTCATTACAAGTAATCTATAAATTAAATGCAAAAAATATCCTAACAGAATCGGGATGAAACAAAAGTTAAATTATATAAACTTATTCTAAGGTACATATGAAAATGCAAAGATTTAAGAATCTACATTTAATTTTGTAGAAAACCCAAAGAATGGAGGGCTGTACTCTATCAGATAGGAGGTAAATAAAACAGCATGTAATAGCCACAAGAGCAGTAAAAGTTATAGTGGCCAGAATACTATAAAGATAAGGACATAAGACATAGAAATCAGAATTTGATATATATGAAAGAGCATTATATATTCATGAGTCAAGATTGTGTATTAATTTTTTAATAGCATCAGAACACGTATTTCTATCCATACGGAAAAATGAAATAAAATTAGATCCTGACCTCACTCCAAACAGAACAAAGTATGTTAAAATTTAAATATGAAAAATTTAAAACATTTAAACATAGGTGACAATATTGGGAATCTATTCATAAGAAAGGGCAGCTTAAAAAAGATTTTTTTAAATCATAAAGGAAAAGATTGATGGATTTGATTACATCAAAAACCAAAACTTATTTTAAGACCAAAAGGAAAAAAAAAAACTATGAACAGAGTTAAAAAAAGCAAATTTGGGAGAAAGTACTTACAAACTTAACAAAAGATATTTATCTGAAATATAATATTAATCCTCCAATTCAATAAGAACCCATTTAATTCAAGAGTAATGTTGAAAGGCTAATATGACAAGATGGGCAGCTACTCTAGCAATCACGAAAATGCAAGGCAAAACAACAAAGAGAAACTATTCTGTACCCCCTCGATTGGAAGAGAAAGGTCTGACCTTTCTGTGAGTAAGGCTTTGGGGAAAATTTAAAAGTGCAGATGCTGAGAGAAGGGTAAGTTGGTATAACCCCACTGGAGAGCCATCCGCTGGTATGTAGTAAGCTGACTATGCACACAGGCCAATTCCCAGCGATTCTTCAGCTGGGGAAAAGCTCAGAGAAACTCTTGCACTCATACACGGGAAAGGACATAGAGATATTTTCTCTGAGTTGTAAGTACTGCATAAGAAAAACGGCAACCATCCCAAATCAGCACCACTGAACGCACCTAGTACTGCCTAGTGCTAGTACTAGTACTGTTGAGCGCTGCTCTGTGAACAGTTTGTTACCGGTCTGCCTCGGGGGGCTTTCGGTTACCTCGTTACACATGCTCTGGTTCAGTCAGACTACCTCATTTATACTTACTCTTTCATACGATGGTCTTCTGGATGAAGAAAACATTAGACTAATGTAGACTGCGATGAAAGCTCCTTATCGCACCACAGACAGCGATAAGCAGCTTGCTGACCATGTGCATCGTGAGTTGGTAGCACCAACTCACATGATTACAAAGAGAGAAGACATTTTGAAATCTAAGGGAGAGAGGGTAGCGGGAATGTTCTGACTTGAGTGCAAGCAAGAAGGAGGAGCACTGTCTGTGGAATTGAAAAAGAATACAGTCAACAAAATGTTGACAATTCTAAACAATGTCAGTGATAAAATAGTACTCCCTACCGGCACACGGCTTGTACCCACCATGTGCTTCTTTCTCTGCTTCCACCTTGGTTCACCACTGATATAATGGAATACGATACAGGAATTAAAATGAACCAGAATGTGTATGTACATTCTTAAAAAAACAATAAAAGCATAATGAACTGTTTCTGGATCTTTGTTTTATAATCATGTTATAAAGTACAACCCTGTCAGCAGTTAGACTAAAGAGCAATTATGTGCTAATAGAGGGTGATGGAGGGGAAGGAGAGGGAAGGAACACAAAAGGGACTTCAGCCAACTTTAATATGTCACTTCTAAAAATTACTTGAAGCAAGTATGACAAAATAAAAGATGTATATTGAAGATCACTTTCAAACTTTTTTTTTTAACAAAATACACATTTACTTCTAAACACAGTGCCCAGTTTCACTCTTTTACAAAACTCTGGGATTCATATTTCTTCTCTACTTGTTGATTTGTGTTACAAAAAACATTACTGGATATAGAGGAAAAAGGAAGAAAGCAACAGTTCATGGCATCCGAATTCATCTGTCATGATTATTAGTATTCTTTCATCACTTTTGTAGGGTAACTAGTAACTAATTGATAAAAAATTATCACTTCTACCCAAAGATATTCACTTAACAGATTATCATAAAGTACACATTTCATCAAAATTTGTAAGCAAAAAATAATTAGTAAAATCATGTTTAATCTCATTAGGCACTTTAGATGAGCATTTTGAAATCATCACAAACTTGTATCTAGAATAAACTTTTTAGGGTATATAAAAATGCAATGGCACTGCTTCGAATGTCCAAAAGAAGTTAGTATTTAAAAAGCTACAGTAAGATATATTTTTAAGTGCTAGAAGGAGAAAAAAAACCAGTAATACTTTGTAAAGATTCTTTTTATAATATAGATAAAATTACAAAACCTATGGTTACTCTGAAGAAGTAGTCAAGATATTATCCTTTTCCAAACAGAAATATATATGAACTATCTGATACTTTCCATTATTGTTTTATTTAAATCACATTCAATTAAATGGTGGATAGCAACTAGAGCTTTGTATTTTAATTAAGTATTATTAAGTTCCCATATAATGAAATTGGCAGATGCTCTCTGTTTGGGGGAGAGTGATTAGGAATTAAAGCAACAGAGAAAAGCAATGAGGAATCAAACATAATATGAGATATAAAAGCATCACATGACATCTATTATTAATCCATTGTTTTTCTAATACTGCACTTATAAACCTGAGTACTGACATTAAAGCTAAACTAATAAAAATGAGTAGAGTAATTTCTTTTATAAGGAATGCAGTTTGGGGGTGATTTTTAATGAAAGAAGCTTTTTAAAAATTCTAAAAATGATATAATGTCATCTTTACAAAGTTATTTCAATTTTCTGGTTTTTAAAAATCCTTAGGGTGCTGTTTTTAAAATACTATGTCTGTTCTTTTTGTTCTCTTCCATTAGATAAAAAGGACCTATTCTCAAATGCAGGTAAAACAAAATAGAGCACTATCATTTTTTATTTAATAATGCAGATTAGATTTAAATTTACTGCAGAAATGCTGCCTACGTTGATTATTTTGAGAATGGAATGCTACAATTTACCTGTTTAGTATTATCAGAATATTCTTACTACTCAAATGTTAGAAGATGAGTTTTAATTTGTTCTTCTTTCCATTGCTGGAAAACTGTTTTGAAGGTACATTTTCTAAAAATTGCTGTCATCATCATAATTTTCCTAAAGTACCGCCATGCATGGCCACACACGACATGAAGCATCACGGCCATGACTCTGCTTGCCTAAGAAAGAAGAATACAAACAATGCCAACCTCTGGAAGAATTATGGAGTCAGTCATGTTCATTTTTGTCATCTTCAGCTATTTTCACTCCAGATTTTAAGTGTCAAAGAGTTGAAAGCCATTCTCCCTTCTTCTCAATGAGAGAAATATTTCCTTTGGACTGACCTTAAATGTAGAATGGAGCCAAGTTCAAGGAAGCAGCCTCCTCTCCACCCCCACTTTATACCCACACCACTCAAGGTCCACACCACTCAAAGGTAGTAAGGATGAGATTTGGCTCTTTGTTACCTACACTTCAAGAATATCCTTCAACAGGAGAATATTAGCGATCAAAGTCTTAAAATGTAAATTCCCAGGACATTCTATAAAAATGAGTTTCAGTCAAAATGCTATTAACAAGCTGGTAGTCATTTTCTACTGCCTTAAGCTCACAAGCAACCGGGGAAATTAATGTGGGTAGAGGGGATCCACCAAAGGACCCCTCAGGGGCCCAGAGAACCATGGGAATAGCAAAGTAGAAGATCATGAATGGAGCACAATCATAAAAATAAAAGCTAACACATAGTGCTTAATGTGTGCCAGGTATTGTTGTGTTCTGTGTAAGTTATTTAATCCTTGCAGCCATCCTTTGAGGTCTGATGTAAGATTACCCCCAATATACAGGTGAGAAACTGAGGCACAGAACAGATGATTAACTTGCCGAAGGCTACAGCTTGAACGACTCTTTCAGTGGAGGCCTTTGGAGACTGAAGATTCCACTTATTAGAAATAAACTTTAAATAAAGCAACCCTCTATTTTCTAGTTCCTGTGTATGGGTGATAATGATGATTACTAATTAACATATGATTTCAAAGAAAATTAGAGGTAATGATAACAGCTAACACTTATTGAGGGCAGATTATATGACAGATGCTGTTTTAAGTGCTTTTCGTGTATTATCTAGTTTAATCCCCATGACAATTTTTAAAGAAAAATAGTACTATTATCCCATTTTTATATATGAGGAAACAGAAGATGGAGATTAATTACCTTGTTCAAGGTCACACAGAAAGCAGAGGATCCAAACCTGGGAGGTTCAGCTCCCAAGCCGTGGCCCTGCACCACTCTACTGTGGATTATACATACTGCCCATCACGCAAGAAAGGAAAAACCAAGTGTTTTTAATTGCATGAAACAGTAGTAATTATTATCACTTATGTGAATGACTATTATTTCTCCTTAAAGACTATAAAGAATAATAAGAAGTATGTATATTAGTTGATTAATTTTGCCATAAGATTTCTTTGATGTACAACATAACACCCTGTTCAGGAAAACCCAGATTTTATGGTTTGGAACTCTTTCATCATGTCCACCTGTTTAAAACACAATTTCTTGAATCTGGGACATTGCTTCAATAATAATGGTATTTCCAGATATTTGAAAAGTAACGTGGATCAATCTTATGCATCAATATTGTCTGCTGGAGTCCTCCTAAAGCAAGAATGGTACTTACTGAGTAAGCCAGGGACACTTTCCTCCTTAAGGTAATTCCTGATTACTCTCCTCCATACTGTTATCCTAATATTTGAAGTCATAGAGCAACTCTGATAGTTATTTACCATGTATAAACCTAGTTCCTTTAATTTCATTTAAAAATCTTTAGGGGTAGAACCATGCCTCATCCATCAATATTCTTCCTCTAATATTTTTTAATAAATTAAGTTCTACAGAGTTGAGGATCCAGATATTTCTCACTGATTTATGACTGACTGGTGAAAAACAGGGATCACAGCCTAGGATGTTCAGGTTGAATTGTTCTAGAGTTATTTGATGACTCTCACTGTGGTTCTCAAACTTGACTGCACAAAATTTTATCTGATTGCTTTTGGATGGAGTTGTAACATAGGCATTTCTTCAAGGCTTCCAAGGTGATTTTAATGTTCAGTCAAGATGGAGAACCAGAGTTAGAGGATCTGCAAAGTCCGAGGTTGACAGCTGACCTGTCCAGATACTGCAAGTGGGATTCACCTAACCTTGACTGTTCCATCCTCAATATACAATCATGTCAGATTATCAAAGCCCAGCTGAAGCATTAACTCAAATGATAGCAAAATACCCTATTCCTTGAGAACCAAATCAGAGTAGCTCAAAATCCAGTTTATGAGTAATGAGATCTATGTGTCCTCAAGTCTCTGGAGATTGCAAGGGCTAGATGTCTAATGTTTACTTAGTTACCACTGGCTCTAAATTTCTGCTTCTGTCATAGTCTTTCCGCTTATTGATCTCTTCACCAATCATCTCATGTAAGGATCCCACACTTTTTTGTTTGATTTGCACATATCAGAACAATTACCACTTAGAGAAGGTATTGAAATCACAATGTGGATTCCACAGGAAATTAAGGTAGGTGGAGAGAGAGTCAACATAATGATGAAGAAAATAATTTTGTATTGAAAAATGAGTCATACTTCTTAATAAAATTTCTTTAAATCATGTTTCTCCAATTGACTTTATTGAACATTCCCAGCCTCTCCCTCCTCCTCTAT
This sequence comes from Ursus arctos, assembly GCF_023065955.2. Classification (NCBI taxonomy): domain Eukaryota; kingdom Metazoa; phylum Chordata; class Mammalia; order Carnivora; family Ursidae; genus Ursus; species Ursus arctos. Next base: position 69,096,846 of record NW_026622985.1, read on the forward strand.
TTTCTTGCCTCCCAGTAATTTCAAAACATGTTCATACTTTTTTAGGGAGAGAAACTCAGCCATGGTTGATACATGTAGCTCCATTCCTGCCTCTGAATATTCAAACTAGATTTAATGGACTTTTCTAAACAGTCGGCTCTCTTTTAGGATTCTCAGTCATTTCTCCCTCTCCTGTCTATAAACAGGAGTACAGAGAAATATTTTTGCCCAAATTTCAGATTTTGCATGTGACTCTTCACTCCCACCCTGTCTGGAGAAAGAAATAGTTGCATTTAAAAAAAAAAGTCTCCATTAATATATCATTAGTTATGTTTAAGACAGTTGTTGATGTTGTCAAATCACATGCTTTTTTAAAAATAAATACTAAAATTAGGAAAATTTTTAACTTGTTCATGTCAGAATTTGCCAATTAACAACTGTGGTCCCTGCCTCAGTCACTTATAGCTTTCTCATTTGGTAATAACCAGCCAGCCTCAACTTGTCTGTTATCACTAAATGATACCCGAAACAAATATGTTTGATGTTAAAGAAGTAAGCAAGTTGTACACTAAGCTGCCACATGCCACTGTTTCATAATTATAGGGTACGGAGACTGTATCAAGCAACCCTAGCTTCATACTGGAATTTCCTAGACTTACCATGATGACAAGTAATCTGTGGGCATGAATAATCCATGTACAAATGTTTACCTCGGTTCTCTCAGCTCTGGTCTAAGATACCCTCATTTCTCTTCTGTATTACTTCTGTAGCCTCGTAGTAGGTCTTCCTGCTTCTACCCTTGCACCCCACTCTTTATTCACAAAAGACCTGCAGTGTGACCCATTTAAAACACAGATTTTATCACTATGTTGCTGAAAACACTCCATGGCTTCTCATTTCACTCAAAGTAACAGCCCCAATCATCTCTCACCTCTCTCACTTCATCTTCCTCCCACACTCCCTCCTGCCAATACTGCCCCAGCTAAGCTGCCCCTTCTTTCCCTCAAACATACCACGCACAGTATTAAGATATATATGTATATTAGTTCTCCTACCCTTATGAGGTTGGTGTTATTATGGCTGCCTTTTAATGGAGGAAACTGAGCTTTGAAAAAGATAGCTATTTGCCCCAAACCTCACAGCTATCATGTAGCAGAGCAAACCTAAGGAATTTAGCTCCAGATTCAAATATTTTAAAAGAAATTGTCACTGTCATCAAAAAATTTTCACTTTTGGTCTGTTTATATTTCTCAACTCATTATTTCAAAATGTGAGCATTCATTCACTTCTATATTTCCTGGCAACCCCATTAATTTGGGGGAGGGGATTAAACAACTTCTTTTTATTTGTTAATCCTCAGACTTGAAGGATGATCTCCTATACAGTTTTATCCTTCATCATTACAAGGCTGTCTTCCAAATCGGACTTCCTAGCTCAAGTTCCACCTCCATCCTGCAGAATTAATCACTCCCAGCCCTGTATTACATTTTGCCCTCATCATTACACATTATTGAAAGTGTTTCTTTGGGTATCTGTGCCACTGATGGGCTATACGCACCGAGAAGACAGGGATTCATTTCATTCATCAAAGCAAGGTCACTGAAAAAAATATCAATGGATGGTTTTCTCTCCTGAGCTTCAAATCTTGGTTGCTAGTTCCTTGCTGGTACTCTTCTCCCCCATTGGTATAATTTTTTTTTTTTTTTTTACTAAGCATTATTTTTTTTAAAGATTTTATTTATTTATTTGTCAGAGAAAGAGAACGCACAAGCAGGGGGAGCAACAGGCAGATGGAGAAGCAGGTTCCCCGCTGAATAAGGAGCCGGTTGCGGAACTTGATCCCAGGACTGTGGGATCATGACCTGAGCCGAAGGCAGATACTTAACCAACTGAGCCACCCAGGTGTTACAAAGCATTATATTTTTAAAACAGGTTAAAGTTCACAGCAAATTGAGGGGAAGGTACGTGCATTTCACATATACCACCTGTCCCCAAAATGCATAATGTCCCCAACTATGAGTATCTCCCATGAGTGATACATTTGTGACAACTGATAAAACCTGTATTGACACATCATAATACCCAAAGTCCCTAGGTTACATTAGGGTTCACTGTTGGTGTTAGGCATTCTATAAGTTTGGACAAATATATAAATCCATATTGCATATGGTATCATGCAGAGGATTTTCATGGCCTTAAAAATCCTCTGCACTCTACCTATTCATCCTCCCTACACTAACCTCTGGCAACCACTAATTTTTTACTTTCTTCACAGTTTTGCCTTTTCCAGAATATCATCTAATTGAAATCATACAGTGTGTAGCCTTTTCAGGTTCGCTTCTTTTACTTAGTAATAGCATTTAGCTTCATCCGTGTTTTTCCATGGCTTGACAGCTCATTTCTTTTTAGTGCTGAATAGCATTTCATTGTGTGGATGTACCACAGTTTATTTATCCATTCACCTACTGAAGGACATCCTGGTTACTTCCAAGTTTCGGCAATTACAAATAAAGCTGCTATAAACATCTATGTGCAGGGTTTTATGTATCATAAGTTTTCAACTCCTTTGGGTAAATACAAAGAGGTACAATGGCTGGATCATATAGTAAAGATATGTTTAGTTTTGTGAGAAACTGTCAGTCTGTCTTCCAAGGTGGCTGTACCATTTTTTACTCATACCAGCATTGGATGGGAGTTCCTATTGCTCCACATTCTTGCCAGCATTTGGTAGTGTCAGTGTTCTCAATGTTGGCCATTCTGATAGGTGGAACTATTGTTGTTTTAATTTGCATTTCCCTAATGACATGCAATTTAAAGCATCTTTTCATACCCTTAATTGCATCTGTATAATGTTCTTTGGTGAAGTGTCTATTAAAGACTTTGGCCCATTTTTAAAATTGTTTTGTATCTTATTGTTGAGTTTTAAGAGTTCTTTGTATATTTTGTAAAACAGTCTTTTATCAGATGGGCTCTTTGCAAATATTTTCTCCCAATCTGTGGCTTGTCTTCTCATTCTCTTGACATTGACTTTTGCAGAGTAGTTTTTAATTTTTAACAAAGTCCAGCTTATCATTTGTTTATTTCATGAATTGTGTCTTTAGTATTTAACTAAGAAGTCATCACCATACCCAAAGTTATCTAGGTTTTCTCCTATCTTATCTTCCAGGAGTTTTATAGTTTTGCTTTAAATTTAGTCCTGTGATCCATTTTGAGTTAATTTTTACAAAGGGTGTGAGGTCTATGACTAGATTCATTTTTCTACATGTGGATGTTCAGATGTTCCTGCACTATTTGTTGAAAAAACTATCTTTGTTTCTTTGTATTGCCTTTGCTCCTTGGTCAAAGATCAGTTGATCACTTTTATGGGGGTCTAAATACAGACTCTCCACTCTGTTCCATTGATCTATTTATCTTTCTTTGTTCTTGAATCAACACCACACTCTCTTGATTACCATAGCTTTATATTGTCTTGAAGTCACATAGTGTTGGTGTTGCAGCTTTGTTCTCTGTATCAACATTGTGTCGGCTATTATGGGTTTTTTCCCTAGTCATATAAATTTTAGAATCAGTCTGTCAATATCCACAAAATAACTTGTGGAATTTTGATTAAGATTGCATTGATTCTAGAGATCAACTTAGGAAGAACTGACATCTTGACAATACTGAGTTTTCTTATCATGAACATGGAAGGTATTATTCTGTATACCTTTATATTATTTTCATGTCTTATTGCATTAGCTACAACTTCTAGTATTATGTTAAAAAAATAGGGGCGCCTGGGTGGCACAGCGGTTAAGCGTCTGCCTTCAGCTCAGGGCATGATCCCGGAGTTCTGGGATCGAGCCCCACATCAGGCTCTTCCACTATGAGCCTGCTTCTTCCTCTCCCACTCCCCCTGCTTGTGTTCCCTCTCTCGCTGGCTCTCTCTCCCTCTCTGTCGAATAAATAAATAAAATCTTAAAAAAAAAAAATGGTCAGAGGGGATATGCCATTACTTTTCAGTGAGTCAAAACAATGGAATTAAGGTATCCTTGGACAAATCAGGTGTCCTTTCTCAGAATCAATTTTGTCTCTAAATGAGGTGATGATATAAACTATATTGGGTTTTGCTGAAGGACTGATTGAAACAACATATATAATGAACTTGAGTGTTCAATGACTAGGATCAATTATAGTTTTTAAAAATAAAATTTATAAGGTTTTGATTATAAAAATGATATATACTTTTTTTTTCAATTTGGGAAGATGGAGGAAAGTTTACAAAGAGAATAAAAATCACCTTTAGTAATGCCACCATAACTGTTTTAACAATTTGAAGTATTTTCTTTCATAGACTTTGTAGGCATTTTATTATACACATGTATTTTGACAAATATTATACCTGAGAAATTCTGAAGAGCGGAATAGTGTAAATCTGATGGAAAAAAAGTAAAGATATTTTTTTAAAGGATGCTGGCTAACACTTCATAAATGCAACATGTCACAAAGATACTTACAAGGAACTTGTAAGGTCTTCTAGGGAATCCATAAACAGCTGAAGCTATTTTCTTTGATACTGCTTAGTTGGTCTATGTACGGACACATGGGTTGGACTCAACTCCTTTTTACTGACCACCACTCACTTACCCCAAAATGTGGAAACAGAAAACTCTTCTCACTTAGCCATATTTTGTTTTTCCTCTTTCTCTCTTCTTCCTCTTACATCAAGCTTGTTTTCCCTTTTGTTGGATAAAATCAATCTATGGATTCATCTGTCTTGCATGTGAGTAAACAGCATGCTGGTAATTAGCTTGATATCTTTGACACATTCATTTGCTTTTTGTTACTTGTTTTATCCTAGAATGATAGTGATAAATAACAGCTAGTAATGTTTATGTTCTATTTCTTCTTTCATTTCTAATTGCTTTTAATTTATATAATTAGTTAGCATTCTTTTTGTTACATAAACATTCTTCACTATTGTAAGGGCTGCCTAAAAATGAATGGCATCTTTTATCAAATATAAAACAACCATTTTGTTTCTTTTTATGGTTTTCACCTTGGAATGCTATTGTGTCTGACATTTGTATTGAATATTTCTCTTTATTTTGTTTCTCTGAATCTTATCTACTTTAACCATTCTTTCACTCTTATTTTTTAATTTGTATTTTAAAATATCTTTAAAAATATAATTCATTAGGATTTTCATGTTCTTTAACTCAGAATATTTAATACTCTCATTTCAGAGCATAAATTAAATATGGCTGAGTGTAATTCTATTCTCTTTTGCCTCAAGAAGTGTTTTCTCTGCTTTTAGTTTTGACTCTAATTTCACAAATAAATATCCTGTTTTTGATGCAAATAACTTTGGACTTCTCCTTAAGGAAGATGTGAAATTTAATAAGCTTTTACTTCTTCTACCCTCAGATCAGCAAATCTTTATGAATATGATCCCAAGTTATAGATCACGAATATTACTGTTATTGATTTTTATTATATAATTTCTATTTCAAGTGTCATTTTACCATGAATTTGATGTTGTCTCCAAATTGAAAAAATTATTTAGACAATCTATATATTTAATTCTTATTAATGTCCACCAAAATCCTTATATCCCCAACATCCTCATTTTTAGATGTGCTGATTCTTTTTTCACCTATTTTTGTGTATCTGATCCTAACTAAACTTGGATATAATATTTGTTCATTCCTGGAATATCTGACAACATATTTTTATTTCCCTTACTTTCAACAGTATTTAGCTAGGTAATGTTACAGTCATATTAAAATTTTTAAAAATATTCATAACAGGGGCACCTGGGTGGCGCAGTCGTTAAGCATCTGCCTTCAGCTCAGGGTGTGATCCCGGCGTTACGGGATCGAGCCACACATCAGGCCCCTCTGCTATGAGTCTGCTTCTTCCTCTCCCACTCCCCCTGCTTGTGTTCCCTCTCTCGCTGGCTGTCTCTGTTAAATAAATAAATAAAATCTTTAAAAAAAATATTCATAACAGTGCACACTATAATTTTGAAATATTGAATTATTTGAAAAAAATTGAATATAAAATATTTTCCATAGAATAAATGCATAAGAAATGTTACTCTACATCAGGCCTACATAGCCCAATATTTCATATTTTATAACATGTAGTATGTTTTATTTGTTTATAATAATTATCATGATTTTATTTAAAACAATGAAGAACAGACTGTAACTTTTTTTCACCAACTGCAGTAGTGATTTCTGAAAATAATGTGTTTGTGAAAAATATAAATTATATATATTTATATTTTAAATTTATATTTTGAATATGTCATATAAGTGAATAGACATCAATTCTTCCAAGATTAACTTTGAGGTTAAAAGAAATACTTCATTTTTTGCACAGTGTTTCAATTTTATCATCATTTTTGTCTCCATTATCCCATTCAACCCTCAGAGCAACCACGGTAAGTGGTATCATGCTCATTTTACAGAGGAATGGACACAGTGTTAAAGCAAATAATTTGTCCATGTATGTAAATCTTTCAAGTGGCAGAGTTGAGGCTAAAACATTGGATTTTTTTTGGTCTCCAAATGCGACATCCCCCCTCTGTAAGGTACACTTTCCAAAAGCTGGTCAAAAACCTTAAGTATTGACACTCTTCTAGTAGAAATAATGATCCTACCAATTAACTTATAATCTTTGGAAACACAGCAGCGAAGGTGTACTGGGAAGAGGTGGGGATATCTTCTGGGATGTTAACTCTAAATAGACAAAATAATCTATTGAGAAAGATCCTCCTAAAATTAATATGTGGCCAATGAAAAGCAAGACAAAAAAAAATGGTAGGGGAAAAACAACAACAGTGAGTACTGTAATCTGGTGGGATAGATAACACTTCTTATTTTCACTGTCCTAATTATGTTTCACATCATAAAAGTTAATGTTGCAAAAAATCATTTTAAAAACCATAAAAAGCATACACTCTAGTGCATCGTCCAGTTAAAACTTTAAAATAAAATAAAAACACAATGCCTTAATAATGCCTAGGTGCATTTTGGAAGGTTTATTGTAAAATTCAAATGTTTCCTGAATGCTGTTGTCCATTTAATTATGTAGTAAGAAATATATGGTGATATTACAATTACAAGGCTATTTTCTATTAAATCTATAGTTCATAGTATTTTAACCATAATTACTGTCTAATATAAATTTTCAAACACTGCAAGGCCAAATATTTTGTAACAAGTAACCTTAACAACTTCCAATATGCAGTCTTAAATATTTCTGATGACCTCTGTTTATTTTGTTGACCATTTTTTTCTTTTCTAATTCCATTATGTGGTCAGCAAATTTCCCACCAATTATAGGTGTAGGGAAATCTACAATTTAAAAGGGGTTAAGACAGATGTCATTATCCTGCTGAGCATCCTTTAACATTCTTTCCTACCAAAACTATAAAGTGTCTCAAAACTGAAAAGGCTAGCTGATATTTGCCCATTGATATGATGGGCAAATAAAAGCACCACTATCATCAATCTTCCATATCTCTATGAAGGCTATTAGTATGAAAACTAAAGCAAAATTTTCTCCAGTGTCTCTATGAGTAAGTATGAGAGTCTGTCACTGTGCAACCTTCCCTTTCACTCTGTGTCCAAGCACAGCTACTGATTGCTCCCTTCCCTATACAAAAGTAGCTCAAATGAGTCAGCTGTGCAATAGGAACCATCCACATAGCTGAGTAGGATGTTTTTGGTGAACTATGACATGTTGAGGATCTTACTCCTTAGGTTTTAAGGCTGTTTTATTTTATTTTAGAAAAAAAATTTAAAGTTTTTATTTAAATTCTATCTAGTTAACGTATAGTGTAATGTTGGTTTCAGGAGTAGAATTTAGTGATTCATCACTTATATATAATACCTAGTGCTCATCACAACAAGTGCCTCCTTAATGCCCATCACCCACTTAGCCCATCCCCCAACTACCTTCCCTCCAGCGACCCTCAGTTTGTTCTCTATAGTTAAGAGTCTCTTACGGTGTGCCTCCCTCTCTTTTTTTTTTTCCCTTACTCTATTTTCATCTGATTTGTTTCCTTTTTTTAAATTTATTTTTTAAAGATTTTATTTATTTATTTGTCAGAGAGAGAGCACAAGCAGGGGGGAGCAGCAGGCAGAGGGAGAAGCAGGCTCACAGGTGAACAAGGAGCCTGATGCAGAACTCAATCCCAGGACCCTGGGATCATGACCTGAGCTGAAGGCAGCCATTTAACCAACTGAGCTACCCAAGTGTCCCATCTGATTTGTTTCTTAAACTCCACATATGAGTGAAGACATATGGTATTTGTCTTTCTCTGACTTATTTTGCTTAGCATAATGCACTCTAGCTCTATCCACATCATTGCAAATGGCAAGATTTCATTCTTTTTGATGGCTGAGTAATATTCCATTGTATACATACACCACATCTTCTTTATCCATTCATCAGTCAATGAATGGACGTTTGGGCTCTTTCCATAATCTAGCTATTGTCGATAATGCTGCCATAAACATCAGGATGCATGTACCTCTTCGGATCAGTATTTTTGTATCTTTTGGGTAAATACTTATTAGTGAAATTACTTGATTGTAGGGTAGTTCTATTTTTAACTTTTTGAGAAACCACCATACTGTTTTCCACAGTGACTGCACCAGTTTGCATTCCCACCAACAGTGTAAGAGAGTTCCCCCTTTCTCTGTATCTTCGCCAACATCTGTTGTTTCCTGTGTTGTTAATTTTAGCTATTTTGACAGGTGTGAGGTGGTATCTCATCATGGTTTTGATTTGTATTTCCCTGGCGATGAGTGATGTTGAGCATCTTTTCATGTGTCTGTTAGCCGTCTGGATGTCTTTGGAAAAATTCCTATTCATGTCTTTGTCCCATTTCTTAACTGAACTATTTGCTTTTGGGTGTTGACTTTGATAAATTCTTTATAGATTTTGGATACTAGTCCTTTGTCAGATATGTCATTTGCAAATATCTTTTCCCATTCCTTATGCTGCCTTTTAGTTGTGTTGACTGTTTCCTTTGCTGTGCAGAAGTCTTTTATCTTGATGAAATCCCAATAGTTCATTTTTTGCTTTTGTTTCCCCTGACTCTGGAGGTAATTCTACTAAGAAGTTGCTGCAGCCAAGGTCACAGAGGTTGCTGCCTGTGTTTTCTTCTAGAAGTTTGATGGTTTCCTGTCTCAAACTTAGGTCTTTCACCCATTTTGAATTTGTTTTTGTGTATGGTATAAGCAAGTAGTCCAGTTTCACTCTTCTGCATGTAGCTGTCCAGTTTTCCCAGCACCATTTGTTGAAGGGACTGTCCTTTTTCCATTGGATATTCTTTCCTGCTTTGTCGAGGATTAGTTGACCATATAGTTCTGGGTCCATTTCTGAGTTTTCTATTCTGTTCCACTGATCTATGTTTCTGTTTTTGTGCCAATACCATAGTATCTTGATGACTACAGCTTTGTAATATAACTCAAAGTCCATGCATATTTTCATACCACAATGCTATGAAACTTGTCAACCACAAGAAAAAATTTGGAAAGACCATAAATATATGGAGGTTAATGAATATACTACTAAAGAATTAATGGGTTAATCAGGACATTAAAGAAGAAATAAAGAAATACATGGAAGTAAATGAAAATGAAAACATAACAGTCCAAAATCTTCGGAATGCAGCACAGGCAGTCATTAAGAGACAAGTATATAGCAATACAGGCCTATCTCAAGAAGCAAGAAAAGTCCCAAATATACACCCTGACCTTACACCTAAAGCAACTAGAAAAGGAACAGTAAATAAAGCCTAAAGCCAGAAGAAGGAAAATAATAAAGATTAGAGCAGAAATAAAGGATATAGAAACAAACAAAACAACAGAACAGATCAATGAAACTAGGAGCTGATCCTTTAAAGGAATTAATAAAATTGATAAACCCTTACCCAAACTTATCAAAAAGAAAAGAGAAAGGATAAAATAAATAAAATCATGAATGAAAGAGGAGAGATCACAATCAACGTCACAAATGCAAACAATTATGAGAATATTATGAAAACTTGTATGCCAATAAACTGGGAAATCTGGAAGAAATGGACAAATTCCTAGAAATATACAAACTATCAAAACTGAAATGGAAAGAAATAGAAAATTTGAACAGACCAATAACCAGCAAAGAAATTGAATCAGTAATCAAAAATCTCCCAACAAACAAAAGAGACCAGGGCCAGATGGCTTCCCAGGGGAATTCTACCAAACATTTAAAGAAGAGTTAATACCTATTCTTCTCAAACTGTTTCAAAAAACAGAAATGGAAGGAAAACTTCTAAATTCATTCCAAACAGCATTACCTTAATTCCAAAAACAGATAAAGATATCACTAAAAAATAGAATTACAGGCCAATATCCTTGATGAACATGGATGCAAAAATTCTAAATAAGACACTAGCAAATTGAATCCAACAGTACATTAAAGAACTATTCACCACGATCAAGTGGGATTTATTCCTGGGCTGCAAGGGTGGTTCAATATTCACAGATCAATCACTGTGATACACCCACATTAATAAAAGAAAGGATAAGAACCACAGGATCCTCTCAATAGATGCAGAAAAAGCATTTGACAAAACACAGTGTCCTTTCTTGATAAAAAACCCTCAACAAAGTAGGGATAGAGGGAACGGACCTCAACATCATAAAGGAGATATAAGAAAGACCCACAGCTAAGATCATCCTCAATGCAGAAAAACTGAGAGCTTTCCCTCTAAGGTCAGGAACCAGACAGGAATGTCTACTCTCACCATTGTTATTGAACATAGTACTGGAAGTCTTAGCCTCAGCAATGAGACAACAAAAAGAAATAAATGGCATCCAAATCAGTAAGGAAGAAGTCAAACTTTCACTATTTGCAGATGACATGTATTCTATATAGAAAACCTGAAAGTCTCCCAAAAAAAAGAAAAAAAAAGAAAAAAAAAGAATTGCTAGAACTGATATATGAATTCAGCAAAGATGCAGGATACAAAAAACGAACGATGTACAGAAATCTATTGTATTTCTATACACCAATAATGAAACAGCAGGAAGAGAAATCAAGGAATTGATCCCATTTACAACTGTACAAAAAACCATAAGATACCTAGGAATCAACCCAACCAAAGAGGTAAAAGATCTGTGTCTGAAAAATACAGAGCACTTATGAAAGAAACTGAAGATACAAAAAAATGGAAAAACATTCCATGCTCATGGATTGGAAGAACAAATATTGTTAAAATGTCTACACTACCCAAAGCAATCTATACATTTAATGCAATCCTTATCAAAATACCACCAGCATTTCTCACAGAGATGGAACAAACAATCCTAAAATTTGTATGGAACCACAAATGACTCCAAAGAGCCAAAGCAATCTTGAAAAAGAAAAGCAAAGCTGGAGGCATCACAGTTCTGGATTTCAAGGCTATTGTTTTATTTATTGAATGAGTGAGTGAATGAGTATTGCGTGTGTGAGAAGCACATGAACAGTTACAAAAACAAGCACACAGGACTGACTCAAAATCTCACACATATCCTCTAAAAACTCTCTTAGGAAACTCCATTTTGGAATGTTTGCAAGAAGAGGCTTCTGTGTAGATCGACAAGTTCAATTCTACTCACAAGTGAGTTTGATTTAACCACAGACCAAGTATAAAAAACAAACAAACAAAAACCCCACAAAACAACAGAAAAAACCTTCTGAAATAAAAATAGCTACTATTTAGTGAGCTCTAATTATATGGCAGGAGTTTTTAATGTATTATCTCAATCCTTGGGAAGAGGCCTTCGAGAAGATATTAATGTCTATTAGGAGAATACAGAGTATTAGAGAGATCAAGTAATTTGCTGGAGTGACATAATGAGTGAGGTAGTGAAGACATCTTCTTGAAGTCTGGGTTCCTACTTGACCAAGTCCTCTCCTTTCAATTGCCACAAAGGTCTGCTTTTGAGTTTCTGGAGCTAAAAGGGGAGAGTTCAGCTGAAAACTAATGAAATAAGAATGGAATGGCAAACTTCACATCCTAAAGGTGTAAGTTTCATTCTTGTGATTTTGAGAAGAGTTCCTTTAACTTCATTCTATGAAGTGGTACTTATTACCTTACAAAGAATAAATAGGAGGGGATATTTCCATACTATAGATAAATCTACTTCCATTGTTAATCTCTATATACTAGGCAGTATGTCCCCTTTCAAGTTTATAGTTTAGAATCACTAAACTTGGTTTTAGTTCATGCACATGTAACCATCATTCTATGATCTCTGAATACCACAGTCTCACCTTGTCTATTTAGTCTGGACAATGGCTCTCTTTGTAGCAACAGATAACAGATGTACAACACTCAAGGCATCAGCTAAGTATTTCACATATATTGTCTCAGTTTTTTCCTCTCAACAACCATGTTGTTACTAATTACTACTAAATATATATAGTTGTTAATATAAATAAAATAACATCAAAGAACTGAGTCAGAGCTAGTTAATGATAGAAGACTTGAAACCAAAGCTACCTAATATTTCATAATCAAAGTAAGGATCGTAAACCACAATGCCAGTTTCCCCAAACTTCTCTTTTTTCTGTATCACTGCATTATTTTTGCCATTTCCCTATGGTATAATATTGTTTTTATTGTTCTTAACCAGTTCATTTTTTATAACTGTAACATATTTATCTTTTTCTTTTTAAGATTTTATTTATTTATTCGACAGAGATAGAGACAGCCAGTGAGAGAGGGAACACAAGCAGGGGGAGTGGGAGAGGAAGAAGCAGGCTCATAGCAGAGGAGCCTGATGTGGGGCTCGATCCCATAACGCCGGGATCACGCCCTGAGCCGAAGGCAGGAGCTTAACCGCTGTGCCACCCAGGCGCCCCTGTAACATATTTATCTTTAAGGGAAACTCTATAACATATTATAAGTGGATAGCTTTGTCACTTGATACATAAAGAGTAACTTAAAATAGAGAAGTTAACTATAAAAATTTAAAAATAAATGTCAATTATTCATATGTTGCTGGTGGAGATGTAAAATGATAAAGCCATTCTGGAAAATAGTTTAGCAATTTTTGTTAAAACTACAAATACATCACCATACAACCTTAGGCAATGCAGCCTTAGGCATTTATCCCAGAAAAATGAAAACTCATGTTCAGGCAAAAACATGTACAGGAATGTTCATACCAGTTCAAAAACTGGGGAAAATCCAAATGCCCTTCAGTGAGTGAAAGGTTAAAGAAACCCTGGTACATCCATGTCATGGAATACTACTCGGCAGTAAAATGGAACAAACTAATGATGCATGCAACAACCTGGATGAACCTTCAGAGAATTATATTGCCTAGTAAAAGGCAATCTCAAAAGGAGACATTCTCTGTGATTACATTTACATAACATTCTTGAGATATGATTATAGAGATGGAAAGCAGATTAGTAGTTGTGAGAGATAGAGTCTAAGGGGAGTAGGAAGTGGAGAGCAGGAGTATGGGGGTGGTGACAGGAAATAGAAATGATTAGCATAAAGGAATCTTGTGGTGATTGAACAGGTTTGCATTTTATTATGGTGGTAGTTACATGAAGTTACGTAATGATAAAGCTGATTACAATTACACACACACACACACACACACACACACACACAATGAGTATATGTATGACTGGTGAAATCTCAATAAGCAATGTGAATTGTGCCAATACCAATTTCATGGTGTTGATATGATTCTGTAGTTCGACAAGATACTACCATTGGGGGAGGCTGGGAAAGTAGGGTGCACAGAACCTTCCTATACATTATTTCACAACTTCCTGTGAATCTGTAACTATTTCAAAATGAAAAGTTAAAAAACCTGTCCATCAGAATCTAACCTGAAACATCACCTCTGCTACCAGCAGCAAGTGAACCACACTCTGTTACAGTGGACTCCGCTATGCTGCCCCTTTTTCTTGTTCCCTTGATTGACAGTAGGTTCTAACTCACCTTCTAAACCTCCCTTCAAATGCTACAACCTCTGTAGCTTCCCTCTTTCTCTCTCCAGGGCAGGCTTAGCAAGTCCTTCCCCTATGTTCTCACTGCGCTTGATACACACTTCCATAATAACAGTTATATTTCTTGTATTTTTTCTTTTCAATCCTATATCCTCCTTTAAACTATATGAACCTTGGCAGCATTTCTCCATTGTTTATTTTTTTTCTTTGACTTATTATTATCCTTATACTGTCAAATTTTATTGAGTGAAATCTCTTTAGTCTTGGTGGAAATTCTTATAGCAACACAGACATTGGCACATAATATGGTTAAAATTTTGTAAAGCATGATTATGAAGGCCCTATTCATTAAAACAGGTTTCCTGAAAGGACTCTATGTGAATAGGTGTGTGTGCGTGTCTGTATGTGAGTATACACAAACACACACACACACACACACACACGTGCAACACTACAGGTACAGCCAGGTAAATAGTATCTATAATTATAAACCTCAACCCAATGCAGAATCACATGATAGCCCAATGTTAAAGGACAATACCATTTTAATTTTCAATAGTTTTTTTTTTAAAGGGTTCTGAATCTCTGATTTAGTAGACAGCATGGAAATAACAGATTTAGATTGTTTTACAAAAAGAGTTCAAGTTGCTCATCAACAGCAACTGGCCTTTCTGGGAGAAAAATAATTCTTCAGACTACCATGCAAGGACACAAAGATTCCTCATCCTACTCAAAGTCAGCATTAAAGGAAGGGCACACCGAAAGTTTTTCACTCTGTAATTTTGTAGTCAAACCCACTAGTCACACTTTAAAGGCAACTGTGTCACCATACATTTAGCCTAAAAACTTACTGAATGGGCCCACCTATCCTGATAAAAAGCAAATAATACTAAACAACTAAATGAGGTATTACATTGATGGTCCTACGTCCTTTGTACTTAGTGAATTATGAGAAATATTCTCAAACTTAAAGATACCTTGAAAAAAAAGTACTGTTTAGGATTAATGATAAGATCACATCTTTTTGCTGTTTATTGAAATGATTATTTTACATCATAAAATAAGCACATAGATATTAAAGAAAACCTAGAAAATGTATAAAGACTGGAGAAAAGAATTATTTCCACTGGCTTATTACCTAAAGATAAGTACTATTTACATTTTGAACTAATGTCCTGTATCAGCTTTTTCTAAATGCAACTTTAAAAAATAATGCGACTATAAATACACGTTTTTGTTTAGTATACCCATTGCCCTTAAGCTGTAAGGTATTAAGTTTCTTATTTTTCATGCTCAATGCTTGAGAATCAGTTGACATAAATTATTTCCCATTCTCACTACAACCCTTCTAAGAAGGTCTTGTTGGCCCTATTTTATAGGTAAGAAAACTGAGACTCAGAACAATGATCTAAGATGATCAGGTCCAGAAAGCTAGAAAGTGGCTGTTGGGGGCACGTATTGTTTTGCTTACCAACCATCCATTCTCCTGAGAACAGAATCCAAAGCTTTTTCATGGGAGCCACCCCATTTGCTTCAGTTCCAGTGGTTTAGATGGGTTCAACCACACCTCCTAGCTTCCAGGTGTATACGTGGCCCAGACAGTGAGCACTCAGAGCTCTGCTTCCGTCTTCTCATAATAACTGGTTTGGAGAAGAGCACATGACCTGGGCAATTCACCTTCCACTCTATCTACAAATCTTGGCTTTGTCTGTTATTTATGATCCCAATTCTAAGCCTTAACACTTCGTGTTTTCATCTTGTCTCTCCAGCTCCTGACTTCTCCAGTGCCTTCAAGGATTTTGGATTTGGTCCAACCTTCCTGAAGGCCAACCCTGAGGCCATTAATAAATGCCTAACTTTAAATGAGAATTTTGAACAACTACTTCAATCTTGACTAAAATCTTTCTGCAAACAGTGTTAGTGCTCTTTTAGAAGGAAGCAGCTGATCATTACGGCCAAAGGTAACAGAACATAGAAAATGCTCAGTAAGACTCAAATCTGGTTTATGTTAGAATGGAGACCATATAGACACACACACATACAACAGAAAGCTGAAAATTGTCATCAGTTCTTTAGTGAGGAGAGCTCTAGTAATTATTTCAGGAACACGGCTCAACTAATGTGCAGTATATGTAAGTTGACTATAAAATCAAATCCATATTGTGCTTATTTCGTGGTTTGGATTCAGTCATTCTTATCAAACTTACATAGTGTTTAGAAAAGTCCAATTTACAAAACCACCACAGACAGTAAGAGATAGATCTGCCCAAAGTAGACTCTCCTTGATTATAAAACAAGATCCTGAGGCCTTGCGTGGGTAAACCCAGAGCCGGTGATGCTCACTTTGAAAAAAACGGAATTACTAAAGTTATAAAATACAATATTTTTTAAATGGTATCTTAACTTCTTTGAGATATGTCTAAGGGAAAACAAGGGACTGAAAGAGATGGTAACTCTTTGGAGCAGCACTTATTTAGAAGGTTCTTTTGCATAAACACTAAAATCAATTTCTTTCCTGGACGAACACCAACTTGCATGTGTATATATTCTCAAAAACTGAGAAATCATCTTGCAAGGTTTGTTACAGATCTCTTGGAATTCTCTGTTG